>NW_027363091.1:1200000-1800000 GCF_046119375.1 Phyllobates terribilis
GAAGTTCTTCCCCTCCCAAGACTGGGCAGGAGGTGTGGCATGCACAGGATCCCTGACCAAAGGACCTCCCACCTGCTCTCAGACATAATATCTCTATCACTGTGGCAACCAGACCCCTGGGGTGTCACATAAGCAGCTCCCTCCCCTGCCGGTAACTCCAACAAGACGCAGGCTACTTCCGGTGTGTTCTCTGTTACAGGATGGCGCCACACAGGAATACGGCACTAGAAACGCCATCAGTTTTGTTACAAGTTGCATCTGTCACATGACCTTAATTGAAACCCACGGCCTCCATTATACTAACAGCTATATTAGTTTCCATCACTATCCTTGGGTAGGACATTTAAAATATAGAATGTCAGGGATGAATAACGCTATTTGTCCCTTGTAATGTGTAATTGGTCCACAAACAATGAACGATTCTATATAGAACTTTGACATTGCGCTCCCTTTTAAGCCTCATCCCTAAAGTACGCCACATTTTTTTTACTTGTGCTGGTATTTTTTTGGTGAGAAAAGTAATAATTTGAGTGGAAGTGGTCGTCAGAGATTATTATCGGACTGATCGGAGGGAGGAGGTGCAGTATTAGGGGTCCTGTTACCTCAGTTTCTTGCCTATTCCTTTGGTGGGGGTCACCATAGGCTTCATTTGCCTAAGGCACCAAAATACCTTGTCCTTATCATGATATTAATAAAAATAACAAAAAGCAGGTCTGTATATGAGAAGAATTTAACCAAACGCACAAAAGACACTTAGATGTTTTATATATACATATATATATATATATATTTGTGCAATAAAGTTGTTACAAATTTGCAATGATGATAAAAGAAAGTGTGTAGATACAGTGACTTTCTATAGAAAGGAGCAGATGATTCTGCTCCTCAGGCCTCGGCTTACACTTTTGCCGCTTTTGGACATCCAGGTCTGGATCACGCATGAGAGAGGAGAAGAGCAGGAATGTGTGACTTGTGATCTGTATAGTTGGAGGTTTCCTGGATTCCTTCAGCATCGCGATTAGCCATATGGCCTTCTGTCTGACCATGGTCAGGAAGGTGAAGGAGCAGCCGCTTCCTTCTGTCTGACCATGGCCTGGTAGAGGAAGGAGCAGCCGCTTCCTTCTGTCTGTACATGGCCAAGTAGGAGAAGGAGCAGCCGCTTCCTTGTGTCTGTACATGGCCAAGTAGGAGAAGGAGCAGCCGCTTCCTTCTTTATGTCCATATCTTGTAGTCGTCTCCTTACCACCACATTGTAGATGAGTCGTCCAGATGGTGACATAGCAAGTATGGCTGAAAGAAGTCCTTCAATTTCAGCCTTTAATTACTTGCTATGTTGATCCAGAGGAAGGCGAAAAATAACCCTGAGGACTCGTTGCTGGATCATCCTCATATCAAGGGAAAAAAATTCCTTCCTGACCCCAAATATGGCGATCGGAATAAATCCCTGGATGTTTGGTGCTCAAATCTACTTGGATGTTATGTGGTGGAAGCTTGGTAGGTTTGTCACAGTCTGGTAAATAAGAAAGTCCAGTGTAATTGTCTCATCCGATTAATGTAAATCTTCATTCCTGGATGTTGCTGGAATGGGGCTGATTTTTATCAGCCTAATACTCCTGCTGGAAGAAGAGAAATATACACGTCTGAGAATCAGCCCCTCACATACAGTATATACAGTACTAGGGGGATATAGCGATAAGGTGTATAGTGGGTAAGTGTGTTATTGGGTAGTGATAACACTATGGATGTCTGTATGTGTTGTACTTACATAGCAATATGGGAATGGTGGGTCGGCTCTGCCGGACTCCACATCGCTCCAGTCTATAGAATAGAAAAACGGATGCGATCTGATGGATGATGTAATGGCAGATCGGGCAGATGGAGATTTGCAGAGAAGCTAGAAAATGATAGAGACCATTAGTCATTATATTATGTATTATTACTGACAAGTTTTTACACAATGTCTATGGACTATTCCCATCTTATCTTCTATCTCTTTTAGTAATCCCCCCATCATACTTATCCATCTGATCTTACTCACCCCTTTTATGATGTCCATGGTATGACAGCAGATCCCAGGTGGAAAATAAGGGATGTCATCACGCAGAGACTGGTGGTATTCATCCATTGTGCCTTTGCAATAGAATGGCTGGTCACCTACACTCATTATATATAAGATGACGCCGAAGGAAAAGGAGTCTGCCAGATGGTTGTAGCCTTTACTGTCCATTATCTGTGGAAACATGAGATTGGAGAGGAGCTTAATATACCGGGAAGGGGATTTACACACAGAGACTATGAGGACCGGTCTGTGATTAGATATCAGCAGGATACATTGGGATCAGATTATCCCTCAATCCTACTATTGGCATCAATCACACAGAGATGTTCCTTACCTCGGGCGCTATGTAACCCTTAGTGCCAACCTTGTTCTTCACTATGCCATCCTCAAATACATTCATGGCTGCTAAGCCAAAGTCGGAGATTTTGATGTGTCCGGTGTCTTGGAGGAGGATATTATCTGGCTTCAGGTCACTGCAGGGAGAAGGAGCAGACACTGATTGTGAGGACAATTCATGGAAAGAACTTTCTACAATAGATATGTAAGGAGACAACAGAGAGTCACAGGTGACAGATTTATGAAGGTGAAATGATTACCGATGTATGATGTCGCGTTCATGCAGGAACTGGAGTCCGCACACCATCTCTGCCGCAAAGAGTCTGTGGAGTAGAAAGGATGGATCAGTGGTTACATGCACAATCATACAGAGAACATGAGGAGATCACACACGTGTCCTTTTCATGTCATTATTTTCTCCTGTTGTCGTTGTCCATTGCTCTAGGACTACAGTGCGAGGGCAACGGATTATTAATATTCAGTATAAGACATTTACCTTGTTGTCCTTGTGTTAAACAGCATTGAATCTGCCATGTGGTCAAACAGGTCTCCTCCGGCCATATAGTCCATGGCTATCACATACTCCAATGGTGATTCCATAAACGCCCGCATAGTCATTAGGTAGGGGCACCCGGCAGCCATTCTCAGGACTTCTAGCTCTGTAGAGAATATGTCCTCTCTACAATAACTTCTGTCCATGATTTTAATGGCCTGAAGTCCTTCATTAACCAGATCTAATGCCAAGATGACCTGGAGAAAAATCACAACAGATCAGACCAAACTCCCATCTATTAGTGTGTAGTAGTTCACTAGTTTATCTCATATATCATTACATATGAGAATCCTGTAATGAATATGTACAACCCTCCTGTGCATCTGGTGCAGGATACATTGATGAACATGGTGGAGGATAAATTCACACTTACATTTCCGAAGCCTCCCTTTCCAAGAACTTTCTGGAAGTCAAGGCTGTCAAAGTCAATAGTATTATTAGTGTTGACCACTTCTCTCAGGGGTGAAATACAGATTCTAGCATCACCGGGGTCTTCTGCTGGCATGTCTTCTATGTCAGGGGGTATCATAAGGCCTCCATCTGCTGAGAAAATACAAGATTTATTAAACCCTTTGCGAACACATAATGGAAATGTTTGTCATGTTGTGCATAAAATGTATGAAGCGGGCTCATTAGCTGAGCATGCACCATATCAGGCAGATGCTGGCTGTATTACATAGCTAACACTTGCCTATAACTGCAGCGACTGGAGCACACTCCAATTACTGTAGTTTAACCATTTCAATGCTGACAGTGATATTTAAATGAAGCTATTGCCGATTTGTGTGCACCAGCACCTATTAACCCCCCAGGACACTATTGCAGGGGGTCAATTGTTTAAAATGACTACCTGGGCCTACTGCTGAAAGCCCCAGTCTGTCACTTTTGGCCTAGTGTTAAGACCAGCCTGGCTTAATTTCATACGAGAATGTCAATTTATCTATATACAGTTCTACCACAGTATACAGTACAAGCGATCAGAAAATCACAGGTTTAAGTCCCCCAAGGAAACTAAAAAGTGAAGTAAATAAAAAAAATAGTTTAAAAAAGGGAAAATGTAAAAAATATTTGAATCACCAAATTGACATAATTATAATCATATTTATAAGCACATCTTGTATCCGCATAAGTCCGATTTACAAAAATATAAAATTAAATATTGCAAACAGTGAACACTAACATGATAAAAAAATGAAACATTAGAATTGCATTTTTGGGGGGCGCTGTATCCACCTAAAAAATTGCAATAAAAAGATATCACAATGTCCTGTCTACCCAGGAAAGGTATCAATAAAAGCTACAGTTCACCACGCAAAAAATCACCAAGCCCTCACACATCTCCATCCAGCGATCACAATCACACAGTTCCAATGTCTCAGAACATGGCCACACAAAGCATTTGTTTAAATAAAATTCTTAATATTTTTTAGAAACCCCTATGCAAGTTCAGCAGTATCATAGCTGTAACTGACATGGAGAATCATTTTGTCAGGTCATTTTTACCACTCAATGAACATCTAGAAAAAAACAATGTTGGAATCACTTTTTTTCCACAATTTTACCACAGATTAAATCTTTTTCCCCGTGTTCCAGAACATTGAATGGTAAAATAAATAATGTTCAAAACTACAGCTCGGCCCCCTAAAAAAACAAGTCCACATACAGCTACATTGCCAGAAAAATTAATAAATAAATAGTTATGGGTTTTCAAAGGAGGGGGAGAAAAAAAAAGGTTGCCTGGTCAATAAGGGGTTAACAAATGTAGCTCCAGAGAAAATATTATAATTTTAAATGGCATTATGTAAATGAGCAGGAAATGTCTAATATTTGGGCTCTCATTTATCAAAACTGTCCAATAGCAAAACTGTCCCTGTTGTCCATAGCAACGAATCACAACATAGATTCCATCTCTTAACATTCTATGGAACAATGAAAGCCGCATTGTGATTGGTTGCTATGGGCAACAAGGACAGTTTTTCTGCACTTTTGATAATTGATGCCAGTACATAATATTAGGAGTATAATCCTCCTCACCCCCAGTCTTATTACACTGAGCAGATCCATCTTACCTGGTCCATCTGTATCCAGTGATGTGTTTGGTGGAGAAACACTCAGCTGTTTGTTCTCTGGGATGGAGATGTTTTCAGCTGATGACCTCGACCTCCGTAATGCTCCATTCCCATTTATAATGGGTTTAGCGTAGATGAGACGTCTTCTACATTGGACAACCCAGTCTCTGCTGTTCCTGATCCTCTTCTGGGCTGCCGCTCTTTGTAGTTTCGGTGCCTCCAGACTTTCAGATCTGGAGGATGTCACTTGTCTCGGTGTCTCTTGGAGAACCTCTTCCAGCTCTAACTCTGCGCTGATGTTTCTCCTCTTATTGAGGATGACATCTTTGTTCCTCCTCCGTATTTCAGGGACCAGATCTCCGAGTTTTTTCAAGGCGATAAGTATGGCCCTCTGAAGCTCAGCGGAGGCAGCAGAGTGAGACTCCATGAGGGTCTCCATTTTCCTTCTCTCTGTAAGGATCTCATGTCTTTTGGTCTTTCTCATTTTGTCCAGAGTTTGACGTTTGGACGCCATTTCTGAGGCGTCAGTGTCCACGTCCGGTAGTATAAAGCCTTTTCGCCCAATAGCGAACAATGGTACCTGCTCTTCATTTAATCCTCTCCTCTCACTGAGAACCCGATCTCTATGGGCTCTTCTTCTCTCTTTATCCATTTTATAATCAATTTTTGCTTCGTTCGTGACGAAAAACAAAAGGGGCTGCCTCACCCTTGGGAGTCTGTAAGGCAGTGATTTCCCTTAGGCCGGAACACTGGGATATAGAATGCGGTGATGTCATCACATCACTTGTGACATCATTTTCATTCTGATCTCACCTCACAATGAGATAGATGGATAGATAGATAGATAGATAGATAGATAGATAGATAAGAAAAAAGATAAAAAACAGCACAAGCAAAAAGTTTAGGTGAAAAGCCCCCTGTTATATACCAGTCCTCTTATATAATCCAAAAATATGGAGGCAGCACACAGATGAAGTAGAAAAATTTATATTATGTAATAGCCCATGTAGCTTCAGAAAGGTGCACAATACTGGACCGAAACGTCGCCACATGGGCTATTAAATAATAAAAAAAAAAATTGTCTTCAACTGTGTGCTGCCTCCATATTTTTGGATTAGATAGGTAGATAGATATCAAATTTGGAGGATGCTGAACCAAACTTTTGCTTATAAATAAATAAATATATATATATATGCACTGTGTGCTCAATTTGCATTTTTGATTATTCATTTTAATATTGAACAACTCCAGTGCAGTCGGTCAATTTAAAACGTTAATAAACCTGAACCCTGAATATTTAGGAAAATAAAAGTGAGGTTTTGTCTTTCTTATGAGAATATCTATGTGTGCAGAATTATTATTGTTTTTTTTAAACTCGTTTCTTGAAGAATTCTTTATAATAAATGTTACAAACATACAGCAATAAGATAGAAATCCGAATCCTGTTATAAACATCAGTAAATATCCATTTTAAAACAATGTTGCAGGTATTGTATCACACGTTTAACAATAGATAACTGCAATACAGTAAAATATTTAATATATATAATCGTCTTATCCTGTCTGTCTGTCCAGGAAATCCCGCGTCGCTGATTGGGCCAATCAGCGACGCGGGATTTCAGAAAAAGATGGCGGCCGTTAGCGGCTCATCTGCCGGACGGAAGTCAGCGGCGATGCAGCCGGGAGATGAGCGGCGCTAGCTGCTCATCTCCCCGCTGCTGGCAGCACAAGTACCCCGACGGGCGGCGCCGCTGACCTCCATGCGGCTACTGTCGGGAGATCAGCGGCTTGGGCCGCTGATCTCCCGACGGCAAGTGTGAAGGGAGGGACGGCGACGCTGCCCGGTCCTCAGTAATACGGTTCGTTGATTTAAACACCGCTCTGCTGATTGGTCGCGGCCGCTACCAATCAGCGAGATTGGCGCCAAATTTAAACAACGCTCTGCTGATTGGTCGCGGCCGCCAGCAGCGAACAATCAGGGAGATTGGCGCCAAATTTAAACACCGCTCTGCTGATTGGTCGCAGTCGCCACCAATCAGCATTATTGGCGCCAAATCTAAACCCCGCTCTGCTGATTGGTCGCGACCGCTGGCCGCGACCAGTCAGCGATATTGGCGCCAAATTTAAACACCGTTTTGCTGAATGGTCTCGGTCGCGACTAATCAGCGATTTTAGCGCCAAATTTAAACAAGCTCTCTGGTCCTCACTAACACAGTTCGCTGAATGGTCGCGGCCGCCACCCGCAACCAATCACCGATATTGCCGCCAAATTTAAACACCGTTTTGCTGATTGGTCGCGGTTGCCGGCCGCGACCAATCAGCGATTTTGGCGCCAAATTTAAACAACGCTCTGCTGAATGCACCCGGTCGGCCGCGTACATATTGTAGAATACCCGATGCGTTAGAATCGGGCCACCATCTAGTATTAATATATAGGACATTGAAGTATCGGAATTATGTGAATATTACAGAGATCAAAGTATTTATTATTCAAGACAGGAGGACAGTCTTCTTGATCCATTTTATATCAGGAATCTCATCATCCCATGTATTTAGGAACCTGGAGCACATCGGGCTGCTACATATTTTTTAATTTCTTTGATTATTATTATTTATTCTTTCTGAATAACCTATTATTTTTTATTCCTTATGGTTCATTTTTCATTATTTTTCTTTATTTTTCATCTTTTATCTTTATTTTTCCCCTTTTTTCATCTTTATTTTTTTATTTTATTTTATTTTTTATTAATTTTATTTTTTCCTTTATTTTTTTTCATTTTAATTTTTATTTTATTTTTCTTTCCTCTTATTCAGTCTTTTCCTATGTTTTTTTCCCTTCCTCTACACTTTTTATCTGCTCCTAGCATGGTTTCATTTTCCACCTCTTTCTCTCTTCTGTTTTTTTATGACAATAAAACTACCCCTCCTGCTTTCCCACCCATTCCTCATGTTCTGCTCCATCCGTTAGTGGCCTGACATACAGTACAGACCAAAAGTTTGGACACACCTTCTCATTTAAAGATTTTTCTGTATTTTCATGACTATGAAAATTGTACATTCACACTGAAGGCATCAAAACTATGAATTAACACATGTGGAATTATATACTTAACAAAAAAATGTGAAACAACTGAAAATATGTCTTATATTCTAGGTTCTTCAAAGTAGCCACCTTTTGCTTTGATGACTGCTTTGCACACTCTTGGCATTCTCTTGATGAGCTTCAAGAGGTAGTCACCGGAAATGGTTTTCACTTCACAGGTGTGCCCTGTCAGGTTTAATAAGTGGGATTTCTTGCCTTTTAAATGGCGTTGGGACCATCAGTTGTGTTGTGCAGAAGTCTGGTGGATACACAGCCGATAGTCCTACTGAATAGACTGTTAGAATTTGTATTATGGCAAGAAAAAAGCAGCTAAGCAAAAACGAGTGGCCATCATTGCTTTAAGAAATGAAGGTCAGTCAGTGCGAAAAATTGGAAAAACTTTGAAAGTGTCCCCAAGTGCAGTTGCAAAAACCATCAAACGCTACAAAGAAACTGGCTCACATGAGGACCGCCCCAGGAAAGGAAGACCAAGAGTCACCTCTGCTTCTGAGGATAAGTTTATCCGAGTCACCAGCCTCAGAAATCGCAGGTTAACAGCAGCTCAGATTAGAGACCAGGTCAATGCCACACAGAGTTCTAGCAGCAGACACATCTCTTCAACAACTGTTAAGAGGAGACTTTGTGCAGCAGGCCTTCATGGTAAAATAGCTGCTAGGAAACCACTGCTAAGGACAGGCAACAAGCAGAAGAGACTTGTTTGGGCTAAAGAACACAAGGAATGGACATTAGACCAGTGGAAATCTGTGCTTTGGTCTGATGAGTCCAAATTTGAGATCTTTGGTTCCAACCACCGTGTCTTTGTGCGACGCAGAAAAGGTGAACGGATGGACTCTACATGCCTGGTTCCCACCGTGAAGCATGGAGGAGGAGGTGTGATGGTGTGGGGGTGCTTTGCTGGTGACACTGTTGGGGATTTATTCAAAATTGAAGGCATACTGAACCAGCATGGCTACCACAGCATCTTGCAATGGCATGCTATTCTATCCGGTTTGCGCTTAGTTGGACAATCATTTATTTTTCAACAGGACAATGACCCCAAACACACCTCCAGGCTGTGTAAGGGCTATTTGACCAAGAGGGAGAGTGATGGGGTGCTACGCCAGATGACCTGGCCTCCACAGTCACCAGACCTGAACCCAATCGAGATGGTTTGGGGTGAGCTGGACCGCAGAGTGAAGGCAAAAGGGCCAACAAGTGCTAAGCATCTCTGGGAACTCCTTCAAGATTGTTCTAAGACCATTTCCGGTGACTACCTCTTGAAGCTCATCAAGAGAATGCCAAGAGTGTGCAAAGCGGTCATCAAAGCAAAAGGTGGTTACTTTGAAGAACCTAGAATATAAGACATATTTTCAGTGGTTTCACACTGTTTTGTTAAGTATATAATTCCACATGTGTTAATTCATAGTTTTGATGCCTTCAGTGTGAATGTAAAATTTTCATAGTCATGAAAATACAGAAAAATCTTTCAATGAGAAGGTGTGTCCAAACTTTTGGTCTGTACTGTATATGATAAGGTTCCGCTTTGTATCTTATTTTACAGTTTGGGATAAATTAGTTCTAGATCAGGACTCTCCAGTGGACTTTGGACTTGGGGCTTCTTTGTGACCACCATTCAATCCCCCCACCTTCTATGTACCATCTGTTTCATTTTTTATAGTCCCATGTTAAGTATTGCTTATTTCTATTTTGCGTTGTACCCTGCATATTTATTTCCCCATAGAGACATAGTATCTTCTACACTATATATATTTTGGAGTTAGGGACCTGCCTACCTCCAACCCTGGTCTTCATGTATATTGTTTGGTGGCTCTTACAAACTGCAATACATATATATTTTTCACCATTGCTCATAGACTTGGTGTCTGTATCTGCCAGATCTTGTGGTCCTCACTTAAGCATTACGTCATATCTATCTTTATAGTTTCATGTTCTGTATTATATTTCTCATGTTAAGTCTTTTGTTTTTTTATTTGTTGTGTGGCGCCCCTGAGGGTTCAGTCGCCACAGGGGTACTGCACGTCAGATAGAGATGTGGTATCTCCTCTCCCAGGTAAGGATGGAGCATCACTCAGAACCCCACTTCGCACTCAACACTACACCACTCCTGTCCTGTAGGGGGCCTAAATGGACCAGGGTGCTGCCCTGGCCCGGGATAGAGGAGATGGGGGGTAACCAAAGATAGGGGGAACCAAGTAGTGGGTGAGGGTGGAGGAAACACTTACAGGAAGCACTTATAGAACCATATATAATAAATGGCCATCTTTAGTTCAAGGTCTTTTGATTGTGGTCTTCTGTCAGGGTCCAGCAAGAGTCTGCAGCTGGCTGAAGATTCACGGTCCTCGTTCTCTGGCCTTGAGACGAGGAGCGGGTCAGGGTTAACCAGTTTCTCTGCCCGGTCAGGGTCCTGTTCTAAGAAGGCCTTGGAGGGGAGCAGAGGAGATAGGCTCCACAGGCAAAAGGATCCCAGGGGAATACGGACGGAGCGGAGTCGCCACCTGTATTCTTCACTCTGGCTTAGCCAGAGGGATTCCTTCTGCAAGAGGGGTGACCGGCTCCCGATATCTGACTGTGTACTTCACGTCACTGTTGGAAAAGCCCGGCGGCTTAGTGGATCCCAGGGAGGAACACAAGCGGGAGGAGAGAAAAAGGAGAGGAACACACCAGCGGGGTCTTGACAGGTGCCCTTGATCTACCTGGGAAGTGCTGAACCCCCTACCCGGTGGCCGCAGTACGCCGTGTGTAGCAGAGAGAAGCTTTGCGGCTGAAAGTACATCTAAAGTGAGTAAAGACCAGGATGACTTCATCCACCGCCTCCGCTTGTTTATTCCTGCGCGGCACTGCACCCACCATACCTCCACACAGATCGTTCATTGATCACTGCCCTGAGGCCTACTCCGCCTGTGGGGAGTAGTACCAAACCGAGCTGCCATAACATCAGCCTCAGAGGACTGTTGCAGCGCTCGTGGCCTTCACCAGAAACCACAGGTGGCGAAGTCAAACAACCACTCATCCAATTGCCCATATTTTTCATGTGACAGCCCTGGGCACGGAACGGGCCAAGGCCACGACTGCATCCCCGCGACATCTGCAAGGCCCGGCTCCGAGTATCCCCCATAGCCCAGGGAGGGCGATTCAGTTGCCTCTACAGTATATGTTTGACAAAGGTCTTTGATGATGGAAACGTTACATGTAATACACACTGTCCATATGGACCACTGCAATAAAAGATTCACGTTTTTCACTCTACTCACCTCAGAGTGACGGATTCTTTCTACTATTTGATTGATACGGATTGGGATCCTATCCGGGGACCTACAATTACCAGGAGTGCTGTATTTTATTGCTACTACTTAATAACATCACTGTTTTATCTGCGGCAGATCTAGCGGTTCTCTGAATGCTGAGCTCTGTATATCACCGCCCACACCACTGATTGGCAGCTTCCTGTGTACTCTGTGCATAGGCAGAAAGCTGCCAATCAGTGGTGGGGGCTATGTTGGATTACCTGGCAACAGGTTTACTAGTCATCTAATGATAATTTCCTGCTGATACTATTGTAAAAAACTGGCAAGTCCTTCGGTCGACAAAATGGACCAAGGAAATGGAGGTAGAAACCACTGTAGCACATTCTATTATTATTATGATGATGATTCAAACGTGAATAACTGCATTTATAATTCTGCTGGTAAGTTTTGGAAACAATCAGAAAGCTGGATGGATTGATGGCTCCCAATCAGATGAGCTCTTGTAACGCAGAAAGGTATTTTGTTATTCCTATATCAGATGAATGTACAGAGGCTGATGACATCTCATTAATGCAAATGATCAGAGTAAGCTCCGCACAGACACTGAAGTGGCAGGGAATGCTGGGGGATTTCAGCTTTACAGAGAGACTTCAGCTTTATCTACTGTCATGTAAAGCCCTTTCCTCATTAACCTGAACACAAGAGTGAACAGAGTCACAGCCTCCAGTATCCCTGAGTGCAATTTTTCTAGTCTGATTTTCTAGTCTGTTTTGCTTCAATTTCCTATAAAATGAAGGTCCTCTATGATCCTAACCCTATAAAAACAACCCCAATAAGGTCATAGGATTAGACCACATCCATTATGTTGGGATATCCCAGAGTGAATACTCATTGTTGGTCTGATGTATTGACCAAGCTCTCAATATGGCTAATTTATCCTTCACCCCTGGTGAGCGGGTTCTTCAGACCTGGGTGGTGCCAATGTGATTTGGAGATCTACGCAGGGTGATGTGGATCCAAGGAGGCGTTTCAACCTATGGGTTTATCCTCTGCTTAGCCAACAGGTCTCTAAAGGCCACTTCTTACTGGCTGTATGGGGAGCTACAGCGCAACCCTGACAAATTGTTCTCATTTTGCCGCATGCACCTTGTAACCAATGATCGCCTGTTGGAGGAGCTTCATCCTGGCCTTTGGTTCCTAAACACAACAATTAGGCGCTGTATTTCGGTAGAGGAACATCTTTTTATCGCCCTCAGGTAAGTTTAAACTGTGCCATTTGATTTGATTCTAGTGGTGCTTAATTTATAAGGAGGTGCTGCCGCCCTTCCTTTGCGGAGTGCTATGGCTCCTCACAAGCTTGCCTCTGTCTTTAGGTAAAACGTTCCTGTAAGCAAACCAAGAGATTTGTCCACAATCAGCTCTGCTAGGCCACATAAATGGAGCCAGTATGGTGGGCCTTCATCTAATTTTATATATGATGGGTTCTGGCGTCCATGTCACTTGTAGATACATAAATGTTTTTTTACATTTTAATAGCTTGCGCAAATGCAGAATGATTTGACTCACATTATGAGATGTCCTTCCCCTCCTATTAATTATATACTGTGGTTACCAGGCTCCATATAATTGCCATCAGTCCACATAACAATTGTTCCACTAAACCACCCAAAAAGCAATATAATGTTCAAGCACCTTGTGATTTATAGTTGATGCCAGTGTGGCCCTAAACAGTGGTGTGATCGGAGTCAGTTGGGCACCGGTGCAAGATTTGGATGGCCCACCATCCTGATTTTTTATATAGGTGTATATATATATATATATATACAGTATATACTGTACATATATATACAGTATAGTGAAAAGGCAACGTTTCGTTCCAAGTGTGGAACTTTCTCAAGCAGTGCAATGGTATACATTGATATATTAAATAGGTTCAGCAATGATATCAATAAATAAACATTCCAGCACATCATAAAAATTACATATATAAAGTGCTTACATAAGATCCTTCCATTTTTGTCCCAATTCCACAAAATGCTTTCACATAGGTAAATCTAATTTCTTTTTCCTAATTGTATATCGATGGTGATTTATTCTAGTTTTAAAATCCCAAGTTGTTTTCCCCACATATAACAATTTACATGGGCATTGTAAAACATAGATAACATATTCAGTATCACATGCCACATAGAACTTAATATTAAATATTGTTTGAGACATGGGATTGTTGGAAATTCTCACCCTTTAACATATACATGTTACATGCACGCCGGTAGGTTCAGGTAGGGGCGAAACAGGTTACATCCTGGGGGAACAGTTACTCAGGGAGACCATAGACCATGTGCTGCAGCTTCTCTCAGGCACACAGGGGTATTGACCCTCAGGCACAAACACGTAGGTTGTTTCACTTGGTGACCAGACACACTTGACAAGAGTCCTTATAAACGGTAGAACAATAGCTTTTAATAAGAAACCGCACAGCCAGTGCAAGTTAAGTCTTATGAGCAACAGGCTCCAGTGACAAACAATACAGTTTTCGTAGCAGCACAGCAGTTCACAGTCTTCCCAGTAGTGCAGAACAGCACAGTTCTAATGCAAAGGCACATTAATGAGCACAGCATTCTTTACAGCAGAGGGAGATGGAGGAGGGGGGATGGGTTTGCTGAGGGAGATGATCCCTGTGACACCATTTCTTATAGTCCTTATCTGTCTGCCTGACAATACTCTGCACTGTTAGTTCAGGAACTCTCCCTGACCTGTGCTTAGCTTCACTCCTGACTTGAATCCTTTTCACTTGCAGGGGTGCTTCTGTGAGATACAGAACACACACACCACCTTTCTCTTTGGCTCCAGCCAGACAGTACACAACTTCCCCACAATCCCCCTGAGGCTCTGCTAAAACACTCCCCTTCTCCTGTGACTGTGTTAACCCCTCTAGTTGCTGGATGCTTCTGGAGCACAACACTTCCTGTCTCATGTACTTGTGTTACTTCTAATAGTTGCTGAATGCTTTTAAAGCAACAGCACTACTTCTGCATGCCACACATTTCCCTCCTTTTTGAATGTCGTCCTCGACATTCGTCTTAATTGATCAATCTAACCAATTCTGAGACAGTGGTGAAAGTTGAATAACTTTATATGCAAATTGGCATTGTGAAATTAGTATAACGTTTATAAACATTGATAACAACCTAACCTTTTTCTTGTAGGATGCCTGTAAGAAATAAACAATTAACACAATTAAAACACTCAGCATCTCTTCAGCTGGAGCTTTTCGTACGTCTTCAACCAGCTCTCCCTCTCTATGCTTTAACAGTTCTTTGTTTCTACAAAGTCTTTTAAGGAAAATCAAAGAATGAAAACAAGTCTTTCCACCAGGCAACATCTTCAATACTGCCTCACGTTGGTGAATACCACTCAAGTGGGCTTACCTAGTCCACAGGCAGAGATACCTGTTTCCAGTCGACAGTCCTTAGCACTTGACTCGGTTCAGCAAGTGTCTCATACGTCAGCATCATGGGCTTCCTCATTTCTCACGTCGACATCCTCCTGGTGGGTTGTTCCTCAGAGACCACGGGTTCTTCGGTCACAGAAGTTTCTTTCCGAGCTTGGCAAAGAGCTGGTTCTCAAATTCTCTTTCTTGGCCATGGCGTAACCTTGTAGGGAACCCAAACCTCACAGCAAAATCATTGAAGATCTTCTCTGCCGCTGTTCGACCCGATGTATTGGTGGTGGCATATGCTTGAGCAAATCGAGTGAAATGGTCCATCACCACCAAGATGTATTAGTAACCACCCTTGCACGTCTCGAGATGTAGAAAGTCTATTGAGACCATCTCAAACGGATATGTAGTTTGGATGTTTCCCATAGGTGCCCGAGTTGATGTGTTGATGTGTTTCAGACACGCGCACTCCCTGGTCACGTACCTCTCAATACCTCTCTGTATGTACGGCCAGAAGAAACGTTCATGGATCAAGTTGGTTGTCCTTTCCACTCCCAGGTGTCCCATGTTTTCATGGAGTGCTTTGAAGACCAACCTACGGAATACTCTGGGTAGTACCAACTGCCGTTTTTGTCCTCCTTTACGATACAGGATACCGTCTTCAGTGAGGTAGAGCTTCGTCCACTCTTTATTTAAAACAGATACTGCTGATGACTCATTGTCTCTCTCTCGTTTACTTGGAAACCGATTTTGGTCCACATAAAGTAGTATTCTACCAATTATCTGATCTTCCCGTTGTGCTGCCATTTTGGTAATTGTTGAATAGACCGAGGGTGATCTTGTTCTCTCGTTTTTATGGTGTTTTCCACCATCAACGGATACCATAATGGTGTGTCTTCCTCCTGATAAGCTTCTACTGCTTGGGTACTGATCTCAATTGCTTCCAGACTGACTTCCTCCGAGCATTCTTGCATGAACTCCTCAGGCTCTAGTGGCATTCTTGACAATCCGTCAGCATCCACATTGCATTTTCTTGGCCTGGACTTGATGCTGAAATTGAAGTCAGCTAGTTCAGCGACCCATCTCTGACCCGTTGCAATCAGTTTGGCTGTAGTAAGGACATAGGTCAAAGGGTTTTTGTCAGTGCATACCTCAAACTCTTTCCTCTAGTAGAACTAATCTCTAAATCGTTCTCAGATAGCCCATTTCAATGCCAGGAACTCCAATTTTCCGGAATGTAGATGGTAATTCTTCTCGACATCTGTCAACGTTCTAGAACCGTAACCGATGACTCTCATTTTTCCATCTTGATGCTGATACAGGGCAGCTCCCAGTCCAACTTGAGAAGCGTCACAATGAAGAACAAATGGTAAATTGAAATCAGGATATCCCAAGGTTTTACCAGGTAGTCTACTAGTTCTTCCAATACCTCCTGGTGGTCTGCTGTCCAGAGAATGGGCTGTTGGGATGAAACGGCGTTCTTTCTTTTAAGCCCGGTCCTACCCGCATTCTTCTTTTACTCCGTGAGTGTTGTTGTCTCTGTTATCCCACCCCAAGAGGAGGTATAGTACGGCGACAATCCTGGAGAAGTTCCGAAGGTAAGTACGATAGTAGGAGAGGAATCTTAATATCTGCATCAACTCCCCGACGGTCGAGGGCTGCCTGTCTTTTAAGGTCAGTACAGGAGCGATTTCTGCTGGGTCCATGGTATATCCTTCTCTGGACACAATTTTCCCTAGAAAACGGACTTGTCTTTTGAACAGTTCACACTTCTTTGGGGTCAACTTAACTCCATGTTGTTGATATAGTTGAAATACGGTCCTCACGTGTTCAACATGAGGACAGAGAATCAGGTGCTTCTTGATAGGCTATCCAGCATATCTTGGATCTTTGGTATCGGCTGCCGATCAGGTACTGACTTTCGGTTTAGTTCCCAGTAATCACAACAGAGTCTCAACGTACCATCCTTCTTCCTAACACAGACAATTGGAGAGGAATAAGATGACTTCGACTTTTGGACCCAACCTCTGTTGATGAGATCTTGTAAATATTCTTTCACTTCACAATGTAATGGTTTTAGCACAGACATGTCACTTCTGGTTACTGGGGTCGTGTCTTTCAAATTGATTTTCAAATGCAACGACAGGATACAGCCTATATCAGAGTCATCTTTGGAGAACGCATGACACTATTCTCTCAGCATTTGTTTTGCTACCGCTATATCTTCAGCACACAAGTGTTCCAGGGGTACTGGGGGATCCCAGGACCCCGAGGTGGGTTGCACAATTTCCTCCCCTGGGCAATATATGGGCCATTATACTGTACGGAGCAATATATGGGGCCCATTATATACTATATGAGGCCCTTATACTGTATTGAGCAATTTATGGTGCCCAGTATATACAGTATGGAGCAAAATATGTGGCACATTATACACTATATGGGGCCATTATGCTGTGAAGCAATATATGGGGCCCAGTATATACTGTATGGAGCAATATATGGGGCCCAAAATATACTGTATGGAGCAAAAAAAATGGCCCTTTATATATTATTAGGGGCCATTATACTGTGGGGCAATATCTGGGGCTCAGTATATACTGTATGGAGCAATATATGGGGCTCATTATATACTATATGGGGCCATTATACTGTATGGATCAATATATGGGGCCTATTATATACTATATGGGCCATTTTACTGTATGGAGCAATATATTGGGCCCATTATATACTGTATGGAGCAATATATGGGGCCCATTATATACTGTATGGAGCAATATAAGGGGCCTATTATATACTATATGGGGCCATTATACTGCATAGAGCAATATATGGGGCCTATTAAATACTATATGGGGCCATTATAGTGTATGGAGCAATAAATGGGGCCCAGTATATACTGTATGGATAAATATATGGGGCCCATTATATACTGTATGGAGCCATATATGGGGCCCATTATATACTATAAGGGGCTATTATACTGTATGGAGAAATAAATGTGTCAATTATACTGTATGGAACAATATATGGGGCTCATTATATTCTATATGGGGCCGTTTTAATTTATGGAGCAATATATGGGGTCCAGTATATACTGTATGGAGCACTATATGGGGCCATTATACTGTATGGAGCAATATGTGGGACCCATTATATACGATAAGGGGCTATTATACCGTATGGAGCAATATATGGGGCCCATTATATACTATATGGTGCCATTATACTTTATGGAGCAATATATGGGGTCCAGTATATACTGTATGGAGCAATATATGGGCCCATTATACTCTATGGAGCACTATATGGGGCCATTATGCTGTATTGAGCAATTTATGGTGCCCAGTATATACTGTATGGAGCAAAATATGTGGAACATTATACACTATATGGGACAATTATACTGTATGGAGCAATATGTGGGGCCCATTATATACTATAAGATGCTATTGTACCGTAAGGATCAATTTATGGTGCCCAGTATATACTGTATGGGGCCCAGTATATACAGTATGGAGCAAAATATTTGGCACATTATACACTATATGAGGCCATTTTACTGTGCAGCAATATATGGGGCCCAGTATATACTGTGTGGAGCAATATATGGGGCCCAGTATATACAGTATTGAGCAAAAAAAATGGCCATTTATATATTATAAGGGGCCATTATACTGTGGAGCAATATCTGGGGCTCAGTATATACTGTATGAAGCAATATATGGGGCCCATTATATACTATATGGGGCCATTATACTGTATGGAGCAATATATGGGGCCCATTATATACTGTATGGAGCAATATATGGGGTCCAGTATATACTGTATGGAGCACTATGTGGGGCCTATTATATACTATATGTGGTTCAGTATATACTGTATGGAGCAATATATGGGGTCCAGTATATACTGTATGGAGCACTATGTGGGGCCTATTATATACTATATGTGGTCCAGTATATGCTGTATGGAGCAATATATGGGGCCCAATATATACTGTATGGAGCACTATATGGGGCCTATTATGGAGGAGTGTTTAAACTAGGGATTGTGGGGGGGGTATTCATTTTATAGGTGGGGAAGATGGTGCAGATAGTGACCTGGGCACAAATAAAGAAATTGGGGGTGGGGTTAGAACAGTCAATAAAGTAAGAAGGAATAGAGGTACAGAGAGATACATAAAATGCATGTACACTAATGCCAGGAGCCTCACCAACAAAATGGAGGAATTAGAATTAATTTTGTTGGAAAATAATTATCACTTGGTAGGGATATCTGAGACGTGGCTGGACGAGAGCCATGACTGGGCAGCTAATTTACAGGGCTATAGTCTGTTCAGAAATGACCGTACAAACAAGCGAGGGGGGGGGGGTGTTTATATGTAAAATCATCCTTAAAACCCGTCTTACGGGAGGATATATGTGAATCTAATGAAAATGTAGAGTCCCTGTGGGTGGAGATAAGGGGAGGGGGAAAAAATAATAAATTACTGATAGGGGTTTGTTATAAGTCTCCAAAAATAATGGAAGTAGCGGAGAATATTCTCGTAAAGCAAATAGATGAAGCAGCGACTCAAGGAGAAGTCATTATTATGGGGGACTTCAACTACACGGAAATACATTGGGGGACAGAAACATGTAGTTCAAGCAAAGGAAATAGGTTTTTGACAACTATGAGAGACAATTACCTTTCACAACTGGTTCAGGACCCAACAAGAAGGGGGGCACTGCTAGACCTAATATTAACCAATAGGCCAGACCGCATATCAAATATACGAGTTGGGGGTCACTTGGGTAATAGTGATCACAAAATAATACATTTTCATGTAACCTTTAATAAGATGTGTAGTAGAAGGGTTACAAGGACACTAAACTTCAGGAAGGCAAATTTCCAACGGTTAAGAGATGATCTTAGTGCAATAAACTGGGACGATATCCTGAGACATAAAGCTACACAAAGCAAATGGGAGACATTTATTAACATCCTGAATAGTACCTGTGCACAATATATACCCTTTGGGAATAAACATGCTAGAAATAGGAGGAAACCACTATGGCTAAATAGAGCTGTAAGGGGCGCAATAAGTGATAAAAAGAAAGCATTTAGAGAACTAAAGCAAGTAGGTAGTGATGAGGCATTAAATAAATATAGAAAATTAAATAAATTATGTAAAAAAAAAATCAAGGCAGCAAAGATTGAGGCAGAGAGAATCATTGCCAGAGAAAGTAAAAATAACCCCAAAATATTCTTTAACTACATAAATAGTAAAAAACTAAAAAATGATAGTGTTGGCCCCCTTAAAAATAGTCTGGGTGAAATGGTGGATGAGGATGAGGAAAAAGCCAATATGCTAAATGATTTTTTTTCAACCGTATTTACACAAGAAAATCGCATGACAGAAAACATGATTAGTGATAACAAAAATTCTCCAGTAAATGTCACTTGCTTAACCCAGCAGGAAGTACGGCGGCGTCTAAAATCACTAAAGTTGACAAATCCCCGGGCCCGGATGGGATACACCCGCGAGTACTGCAGGAATTAAGTACCGTCATAGATAGACCATTATTTTTAATCTTTAAAGATTCCATAATAACAAGGTCTGTACCACAGGACTGGCATATAGCAAATGTGGTGCCAATATTCAAAAAGGGGACAAAAACTGAACATGGAAATTATAGGCCAGTAAGCTTAACCTCTACTGTGGCTAAAATCCTGGAGGGTTTCCTAAGAGATGCTATGGTAGAGTATCTGAAGAAGAATAACCTCATGACCCAATATCAACATGGGTTTACGAGGGACCGTTCCTGTCAAACTAATCTGATCAGTTTTTATGAGGCGGCAAGTTCTGGACTGGACCAAGGAAATGCAGTGGATGTTGTGTATATGGACTTTTCAAAAGCTTTTGATATGGTTCCACACAAAAGGTTGATACATAAAATGAGAACAATGGGGATAGGGGAAAATATATGTATGTGGGTTAAGAATTGGCTCAGTGATAGGAAACAAAGGGTGGTTATTAATGGAAAACACTCAGACTGGGTCTCAGTTAACAGTGGGGTACCACAGGGGTCAGTATTGGGCCCCCTTCTTTATAACATATTTATTAATGACCTTGTAGGGGGCATACAGAGTAATATTTCAATATTTGCAGATGACACTAAACTCTGCAGGGTAATCAATACAGAGGAGGACAATTTTATATTACAGGAGGATCTATGTAAACTAGAAGCTTGGGCTGATAAATGGCAAATGAGCTTTAATGGGGATAAATGTAAGGTAATGCACTTGGGCAGAGGAAATAAAATGTATAATTATATGCTTAATTGTAAAACACTGGGCAAAACTGTAACTGAAAAAGACCTGGGTGTATTGGTGGACGACAAGCTCACGTTTAGTGGCCAGTGTCAGGCAGCTGCTGCAAAGGCAAATAAAATAATGGGGTGCATTAAAAGAGGCATAGATGCTCATGAGGAGAACATAATTTTACCTCTATACAAGTCAATAGTGCGACCACACTTAGAATACTGTGTACAGTTCTGGTGTCTGGTGTATAAGAAAGACATAGCTGAACTACAGCGGGTGCAGAGAAGAGCGACCAAGGTTATTAGAGGACTGGGGGGTCTGCAATACCAAGACAGGTTATTACACTTGGGGTTATTTACTGTGGAAAAAAGAAGGCTTAGGGGTCATCTTATTACTATGTACAAGTATATGAGGGGACAGTACAAAGACCTTTCTACTGATCTTTTTACTCTGAGGCCAGAGACGGGGATGACGCGCCCCCTGGGCCATATTCTTTAGGGGAATACCCGGAGCCGGATCAGATGGGGGTTGTAGTCTCCGAGTGGCTGTGACCCGGTCCGTGCCCAGGGTGTCAAGCTCAGAGTATGTGGCAGTCTTACAGATGTTATAAAGTTCTTTATGTCGACTACGCCACCCGTTGTATTGCGGTCACTACGGCCGCCGCTGCAGCAGGGTCCGCTGAGGCTGATGGTGTTGGTGCAGCTTTTGATAGTATAACCCCCAACGGGTGGGGTATAGCCTCAGGGGGTCAGGTGCAGAGGATGGGGGTTGTGGTGGTGCAGCATAGATGATAATTAAAGACAGAGTCGGGTTGTGCAGTTTAGGGTATTTGCTTACTGCTGATGTTCCGGTCACTCCAGCTTCAAGTGACCACCCGAGCCGTGCTGCGTCCACCAGGTCCTGGATTCAGCCAACCCCCAAGCAAGTCCGGAGCGTGACCCTGAGCCCTCCTTCCTGTCCTGTCTTCTGGCCGTCCCCACCAGGGATCCACCTAGGTCCAGCTCCCTCGGGCCTTCTGTTGGGAAATCCTTGGCCTTGGGTTCCCTGACCCTACATGTGGTTTGCCTTCAGGGTGGATGTGGTGGGTGGCCGTGGCAGATCCTGCCCACGGCCTCCGGTCTCTGGCTAGGGTGTGCTTTAGCCCCCACCAGTTTGGGATCCGGTACCCTTTTGCCAACTCTTCACCCGATGATGGACTTTGGGTTCTCAGAGTCCTTTTCTTTCACCCCCTCTGGGTCTTTCTTCCTTTCTCCTCTCTCTCTCTCTCTGGGGCTGCTCTGCTCCTCTTCCTCTACTCTGCTCTGACAAAAGGCTGACAGACTGACCCTGATCTTAGATGGTGCCCACCTTAAATACTCCCTCTATGTGTGAGCTCAGGTGACCAGCACCCAATGAGCTCCTATCTTTACCCAGGCTGCTCCCCCTATCTGCCCCTACACTACTGGGATGTACCACCCCCCTCCCACTCCAGCCAGGAACAGACTCGGTCGTACCTGCACATTTCTAAGTGGGAGTACCGTTGGTCTGTTCCTCGGAAATGGGATGTGTGTAGTGCATGCAGCTTTCTGAGCTCGGTTTCACACTCCATCCTTACCCGGGAGTGGAATACCACACCTCTGGGTTGAGGTGCAATACCCCTGTAGCAGCCGAATCCTCAGGGTGCTACATTCCCCCCTGGTAAATCACAGCACGTCCTCGGGCTGTAAAAGAATAAACACCACAAACATACAATTTTTGCATAAACATATAAAACATCATATAAAACATTATATATATATATATATATCAATAAAACTTTTCATATTAATAACATTCTTGTAGACTTTTCCTCGCTTCTAGCTCCTCCTCCGGTCACTGTGCAACGTGTGACCGGGTAAAGTGCGACAGTCTTTGGAACTCGTGGCTTTCCTATAAAACCAGTAGGGGGCGCTTTAGGACGCGCAACTATTTACAAGGGATATGGCCGCTCTCAGTCCTCGGCCAGGGATTAGGGAGGAATGACCGCTCTCAGTCCTCGGTCAGTGGGATTTAAGGGATAAACGGGTAAACAGTTCACACTTGCTGGTCCCAACGGGGACTATATTAGCAACAGTTCACTGTGCCCCGACGGGCAACTATATACAGCTTGTACTCTGCTGTACTTAACGACGGCGTCCTCCTGCTCTTTCTTTGTGGTTACCTTTAGCTTCAGACCCGTCCGGGTCCTCTTGTTCTTCCTCCTCACACCGCAGCTCTTCCTCCGTCAGGTGATGCACATGGAGGGCGTAGGGTCCTTTGGCACACTTGTGCCGGGTAAAGGTGACCTCGTCCCCGATGTAAAGGTCACGACCTCTGTGTCCCTCCAGTAGGTGGGACTCAACGTCTCTCCTGGTCACGAAGACGTCGCCTGGGGTGCGGTGGTCTCGGATGAAGCCCCACCCATGCTGCATGTTAAACTTGATCACAGTCCCGGTGGTGCGGGGACTATGCGCTGCACGGGGGTCTCTCCTGGCCCGGCTCTTCTGCTCCGCGCTCTTTATTTGGGCTTGTTGTTCCCGGACCCGCCTCTCTCTCCGCTCCCTCTCGAAGACCTCGAGCTGTTGCCGGCAGCACTCTGCACGCTCCGCTGCAGCTGCCCGAGTCTCCTGAGTGAACCCCATGAGATCTTCTCCGGTGGGATCCCACTCAAACTGTGCCTCTGCTAGCGGGGGCGAGATCCTCTTAACGGGCTTTGGAGCCGGGATCAGGGGTTCACACATGGGCCTTGCCCTCTTTTGGAGCTCTTGTTCGTAGTACTCCCTGGGCCAGACAAAGGGCTGCCCGTCCGGCCATGTGTGTTGGGCGAACAGATCTTCTCCCAGATGCGGCACTTTTGGTTTTATGGGCGCGGTGGTGGTGGCGCCCGGGTTGCCCAGGCCTTGCGGCCAGGCCTGGGGCACCTGGAAAGTGAAGGGCACCGTAAGGACGGCGGCGCCCTGGGCTACTTGGCCCTGCGACCAGGCCGGTGGCTCCGCGGAGGTAGGGGGCGCTGTTGGTATTGCGGCGCCCGGGGGTACTAGGCCTTGCGACCAGACTGGTGGTACTTCCTGCTTGGTCACGCTCGGGGTCGAGGCGTGTGACGTCACAGGGGTCGCGGCTCCCGTTTGAGGCCTAGTCTGCGGCGGTGACGTTGCAGCGACGGGCACGGCAGGGGATACTTCGGGCTCTGCGACGGGGAGCTGGGGCAGGTGCGCGGTTTCCCGGTTTGGGGTAGAGACGTCCCCTTTACCTGCCTCCTTTCGTTCGGCTCCCTTCTCGGCGCCGTCTCCGGCCTTCAGTCCTCCTGCGCCATCCTCAGAGGCGGTCTGTCTCCTCATCTCGGGTGGCGTGCTCCGCTGACGAGTCTCGGTCTGCTGGGCCATCTCTCGGCTCCACTGCGCCAACGTCTCTCGTTGCACCCGGGCCATCCTCCTTGCGAGGCCCTCCAGAGCGGTCTGCGCACACTCCCGGTCTCGGGGGAGCTGTGCCAGGACCTCCACTAAGCCTAGTGGGGTCGTTGCTTCTAGCAGGCTCCTGACCAACGGGTCGGTGCTGCTCTGCTCTCCTTCTGCTGTTCCCGGCAGGCTCCTGGCCAGCGGGCCGGTGCTGCTCTGCTCTTCTCCCATCTCCGGGTAAGCTTCTTCTGGACTCAGCTCTAGGCTTCTTGTCTCCGGGTGCGCTCTCTCCAGACTGCTCCAGGCGACACCCATCTTTGCTCTCTTCTTCTCAGTCCTCCCACTTCGAGGGCGGTCCTGGGGCCACTTGGTGATTGTCAGCTCCAGGGGCAGTTCTTTCACGCTGACAGACACCTCTAGCATCACAGTCTCTGTTGGTGGGGGCGGTTTCCACTTTTGGCGCCATTTTCGGTCCTGGCCCACGATGGGAGGTGGCCTCTTGCCACCCTCTGGCACGCCCATAATGGCGTCCGCTCTTCCAAGGCGGGAAACCTTTGGAAATGGCGGGAATCGTCTCCCAGTGGCGGGAAACTCTGCAGATGGCGGGAAAAAGCTGTTAATGGCGGACAACCGGCGGGAATCGATCTGTGATGGAGTCCGATGGCGGGGACCCTCCGGAACCGGCAGGAGACTTCTTTTTGAGGTAAACTCGTTCTTTTCTTCAGGCACGCAGTACCCGGTTGTTGTGGGCACGTAATCCTGCCGACTACGCCAAAGTTGACGCGCCCCCTGGGCCATATTCTTTAGGGGAATACCCGGAGCCGGATCAGATGGGGGTTGTAGTCTCCGAGTGGCTGTGACCCGGTCCGTGCCCAGGGTGTCAAGCTCAGAGTATGTGGCAGTCTTACAGATGTTATAAAGTTCTTTATGTCGACTACGCCACCCGTTGTATTGCGGTCACTACGGCCGCCGCTGCAGCAGGGTCCGCTGAGGCTGATGGTGTTGGTGCAGCTTTTGATAGTATAACCCCCAACGGGTGGGGTATAGCCTCAGGGGGTCAGGTGCAGAGGATGGGGGTTGTGGTGGTGCAGCATAGATGATAATTAAAGACAGAGTCGGGTTGTGCAGTTTAGGGTATTTACTTACTGCTGATGTTCCGGTCACTCCAGCTTCAAGTGACCACCCGAGCCGTGCTGCGTCCACCAGGTCCTGGATTCAGCCAACCCCCAAGCAAGTCCGGAGCGTGACCCTGAGCCCTCCTTCCTGTCCTGTCTTCTGGCCGTCCCCACCAGGGATCCACCTAGGTCCAGCTCCCTCGGGCCTTCTGTTGGGAAATCCTTGGCCTTGGGTTCCCTGACCCTACATGTGGTTTGCCTTCAGGGTGGATGTGGTGGGTGGCCGTGGCAGATCCTGCCCACGGCCTCCGGTCTCTGGCTAGGGTGTGCTTTAGCCCCCACCAGTTTGGGATCCGGTACCCTTTTGCCAACTCTTCACCCGATGATGGACTTTGGGTTCTCAGAGTCCTTTTCTTTCACCCCCTCTGGGTCTTTCTTCCTTTCTCCTCTCTCTCTCTCTCTGGGGCTGCTCTGCTCCTCTTCCTCTACTCTGCTCTGACAAAAGGCTGACAGACTGACCCTGATCTTAGATGGTGCCCACCTTAAATACTCCCTCTATGTGTGAGCTCAGGTGACCAGCACCCAATGAGCTCCTATCTTTACCCAGGCTGCTCCCCCTATCTGCCCCTACACTACTGGGATGTACCACCCCCCTCCCACTCCAGCCAGGAACAGACTCGGTCGTACCTGCACATTTCTAAGTGGGAGTACCGTTGGTCTGTTCCTCGGAAATGGGATGTGTGTAGTGCATGCAGCTTTCTGAGCTCGGTTTCACACTCCATCCTTACCCGGGAGTGGAATACCACACCTCTGGGTTGAGGTGCAATACCCCTGTAGCAGCCGAATCCTCAGGGTGCTACAGGGACAAGGGGGCATCTTCTACGTCTGGAGGAAAGAAGGTTTAATCATAATCACAGACGGGGATTCTTTACTGTAAGAGCAGTGAGACTATGGAACTCTCTGCCGCATGATGTTGTAATGAGTGATTCACTATTAAAATTTAAGAAGGGCATGGATGCCTTTCTTGAAAAGTATAATATTGCAGGTTATAAATACTAGATTCCTTGATAGGGCGTTGATCCAGGGAACTAGTCTGATTGTCGTATGGAGTCGGGAAGGAATTTTTTTCCCCAATGTGGAGCTTAGTGTTTGCCACATGTTTTTTTTGTTGCCTTCCTCTGGATCAAGATGTTAGGCTATGGGTTGAACTAGATGAACTTGGTCTTCCTTCAACCTTAAAAACTATGTTACTGTGTTACTATGTTATATACTATATGTGGTCATTATACTGTTTGGAGCACTATATGGGTTCATTATGCTGTATGGAGCAATGTATGGGGCCCATTATATACTGTATGCGGCAATATATGGGGCCCATTATATAATATGTGGTCATTATACTGTATGAAGCAATATATGGGGCCTATTATATACTATATGTGGTCATTATACAGTATGAAACACTATGTGGGGCTATTATGCTGTAAGGAGCAACATATAGGGCCCATTATATCTATATCAGAGTCATCTTTGGAGAACGCATGACACTATTCTCTTAGCATTTGTTTTGCTACCGCTATATATTCAGCACACAAGTGTTCCAGGGGTACTGGGGGATCCCAGGACTCCGAGGTGGGTTGCACAATTTCCTCCCCTGGGCAATATATGGGCCATTATACTGTACGGAGCAATATATGGGGCCCATTATATACTATATGAGGCCCTTATACTGTATTGAGCAATTTATGGTGCCCAGTATATACAGTATGGAGCAAAATATGTGGCACATTATACACTATATGGGGCCATTATGCTGTGAAGCAATATATGGGGCCCAGTATATACTGTATGGAGCAATATATGGGGCCCAAAATATACTGTATGGAGCAAAAAAAATGGCCCTTTATATATTATTAGGGGCCATTATACTGTGGGGCAATATCTGGGGCTCAGTATATACTGTATGGAGCAATATATGGGGCTCATTATATACTATATGGGGCCATTATACTGTATGGATCAATATATGGGGCCTATTATATACTATATGGGCCAATTTACTGTATGGAGCAATATATTGGGCCCATTATATACTGTATGGAGCGATATATGGGGCCCATTATATACTGTATGGAGCAATATATGGGGCCCAATATATATTATATGTGGCCATTATACTGTATGGAGCAATATATGGGGCCTATTATATACTATATGTGGTCATTATACTATATGGGGCCATTATGATGTATGGAGCAATATATGGGGCCCATTATATATTATATGGAGCAATTTTATTGTATTTAGCAATTTATGGAGCCCATTATATACTATATGGAGCCATTATACTGTGCAGCAATATATGGGGCCCAGTATATACTATATGGAGCAATATATGGGGCCCATTATATACTATAAGTGGCCATTATACTATATGGAACAATATATCGGGCTTATTTTATACTATATGGGGCCATTATACTGTGCAGCAATATATGGGGCACAGTAAGTACTGTATGGAGCAATATATGGGGCTCAGTATATACATTATGGAGCAATATATGGGGCCCAGTATATACTGTATGGAGCAATATATTGGGCCCATTGTATAATATATGGGGCCATTATACTGTATGGAGCTATTTATGGAGCCCATTATATACTATATGGGGCAATTATATTGTGCAGCAGTATATGGGGCCCAGTATATACTGTATTTAGCAATATATTGGGGCCCAGTATATACAGTATTGAGCAAAAAATGTGGCCCTTTCTATATTACATGGGGCCATTATACTTTGCAGCAATATATGGGGCCTAGTATATACTGTATGGATCAATATATGGGGCCCAGTATATACTGTATGGAGCAATATTTGGGGCCTATTATATTCTATATGTGGCCATTACACTGTATGGAACAGTATCTAGGGCCCAGTATATACTGTATGGAGCAATACATTGGGCCCATTATATAATATATGGGGCCATTATACTGTCTGGAGCAATATATGGGGCCCAGTATATACTGTATGCAGCAATATATGGGGCCTGTTATATACTATATGAGGGGGTTATACTGTATGGAGAAATATATGTGGCCATTATACTGTATGGAACAATATATGGGGCTCATTATATACTATATGCGGCCTTTACACTTTATGGAGCAATATATGGGGCCCATTATATACTGTATCGAGCACTATATGGGGCCATTATACTGTATGGAGCAATATGTGGGGCCCAAGTAAATACTATAAGGGGCTATTATACCGTATGGAGCAATATATGGGGCCCATTATATACTATATGGGGCCATTATACTTTATGGAGCAATATATGGGGTCCAGTATATGCTGTATGGAGCAATATATGGGGCCCATTATACTGTATGGAGCAATATATGGGGCCTATTATATATTATATATGGTCATTATACTATATGGAGCACTATATGGGGCCATTATACTGTATTGAGCAATATATTATATACAGTTTGGAGCAAAATATGTGGCACATTATACACTATATGGGGTCATTATACTGTATGGAGCAATATCTAGGGCCCATTATATACTATATGGGGCCATTATACTGTGGATCAATATATGGGGCCCAGTATATAATGTATGGAACAATATATGGGGCCCAGTATATACTGTATGGAGCACTATATGGGGCCTATTATAAACTATATGTTGTTATTATACTGTATGGAGCACTATATGGGGCCATTATGCTGTATGGAGCAATGTATGGGGCCCATTATGTACTGTATGGAGCAATATATGGGGCCCATTATATACTATATGTGGCCATTATACTGTATGGAGCAATATATGGTGCCTATTATATACTATATGGGGCCATTATACTTTATGGAGCAATATATGGGGTCCAGTATATGCTGTATGGAGCAATATATGGGGCCCATTATATACTATATGGGGCCATTATACTTTATGGAGCAATATATGGGGTCCAGTATATGCTGTATGGAGCAATATATGGGGCCCATTATACTGTATGGAGCAATATATGGGGCCTATTATATATTATATATGGTCATTATACTATATGGAGCACTATATGGGGCCATTATACTGTATTGAGCAATTTATGGTGCCCAGTATATACAGTTTGGAGCAAAATATGTGGCACATTATACACTATATGGGGCCATTATACTGTATGGAGCAATATCTAGGGCCCATTATATACTATATGGGGCCATTATACTGTGGATCAATATATGGGGCCCAGTATATAATGTATGGAACAATATATGGGGCCCAGTATATACTGTATGGAGCACTATATGGGGCCTATTATAAACTATATGTTGTTATTATACTGTATGGAGCACTATATGGGGCCATTATGCTGTATGGAGCAATGTATGGGGCCCATTATGTACTGTATGGAGCAATATATGGGGCCCATTATATACTATATGTGGCCATTATACTGTATGGAGCAATATATGGTGCCTATTATATACTATATGTGGTCAGTATACTGTATGGAGCACTTTATGGAGCTATTATGCTGTATGGAGCAATATATGGGGCCCAGTATATACTGTATGGAGCAATATATGGGGCCCAGTATATACAGTATAGAGCAATATATGGGGCCCAGTTTATACTGTATGGAGCAATATATGGGGCCCAGTATATACAGTATGGAGCAAAAACTGTGGCCTTTTATATATTATAAGGGGAAATTATACTGTGCAGAAATATATGGGGCCCAGTATATACTGTATGGAGCAATATATGGGGCCATTATACTGTATGGAGCAATATATGGGGCCTATTATATACTATATGGGGCCATGATACTGTATGGAGCAATGTATGTAGGCCATTATATACTATATGGGGCAATTAAATTGTATGGAACAATTTATGGGGCCCAGTATATACTGTGTGGAGCAATACATTGGGCCCATTATATACTACATGGGGCCTTTATACTGTTTGGAGCAATTTAGAGGACCCAGTATATACTGTATGGAACAATATATAGGTCCCATTATATACTGTATGGGGCCATTATACTGTATGGGGCAATACATGGGGCCAATTATATACTATATGAGGCCATTATACTGTATGGAGCAAGATATGGGGCCCATTATATACTGTATGGAGCAATATAAGGGGCCTATTATATATTATATGGGGCCATTATACTGTATAGAGCAATATATGGTGCCTATTATATACTATATGAGGCCATTATAGTGTATGGACCATTAAATGGGGCTCAGTATATACTTTATGGAGCGATATATGGGGCCCATTATATACTCTATGGAGAAATATATGGGGCTCATCATATACTGTATGTAGCAATATATGGGGCCATTATACTGTATGGAACAATATATGGGGCTCATTATATACTATATGGGGCCATTATGCTTTATGGAGCAATATATGGGGTCCAGTATATACTGTATGGAGCACTATATTGGGCCATTATACTGTATGGAGCAATATGTGGGGCCCATTATACACTATATGGGGCCATTATACTTAATGGAGCATTATATGGGGTCCAGTATATACTGAGTGGAGAAATATATGGGGCCCATTCTACTGTTTGGAGCACTATATGGGACCTATTATATACTATATGGGGCCATTATATTGTATTGAGCAATTTATGGTGCCCAGTATATACTGTATGGAGCAAAATATGTGGCACATTATACACTATATGGGGCCATTATACTGTATGGAGCAATATATGGGGCCCATTATACAATACAGACCAAAAGTTTGGACACACCTTCTCATTTAAAGATTTTTCTGTATTTTCATGACTATGAAAAATGTACATTCACACTGAAGGCATCAAAACTATGAATTAACACATGTGGAATTATATACTTAACAAAAAAGTGTGAAACAACTGAAAATATGTCTTATATTCTAGGTTCTTTAAAGTAGCCACCTTTTGCTTTGATGACTGCTTTGCACACTCTTGGCATTCTCTTGATGAGCTTCAAGATGTAGTCACCGGAAATGGTTTTCACTTCACAGGTGTGCCCTGTCAGGTTTAATAAGGGGATTTCTTGCTTTATAAATGGGGTTGGGACCATCAGTTGTGTTGTGTAGAAGTCAGGTGGATACACAGCTGATAGTCCTACTGAATAGACTGTTAGAATTTGTATTATGGCAAGAAAAAAGCAGCTAAGTAAAGAAAAACGAGTGGCCATCGTTACTTTAAGAAATGAAGGTCAGTCAGTTTGAAAAATTGGGAAAACTTTGAAAGTGTCCCCAAGTGCAGTTGCAAAAACCATCAAACGCTACAAAGAAACTGGCTCACATGAGGACCGCCCCAGGAAAGGAAGACCAAGAGTCACCTCTGCTTCTGAGGATAAGTTTATCCAAGTCACCAGCCTCAGAAATCTCAGGTTAACAGCAGCTCAGATTAGAGACCAGGTCAATGCCACACAGAGTTCTAGCAGCAGACACATCTCTTCAACAACTGTTAAGAGGAGACTTTGTGCAGCAGGTCTTCATGGTAAAATAGCTGCTAGGAAACCACTGCTAAGGACAGGCAACAAGCAGAAGAGACTTGTTTGGGTTAAAGAACACAAGGAATGGACATTAGACCAGTGGAAATCTGTGCTTTAGTCTGATGAGTCCAAATTTGAGATCTTTGGTTCCAACCACCGTGTCTTTGTGCGACGCCGAAAAGGTGAACGGATGGACTCTACATGCCTGGTTCCCATCGCGAAGCATGGAGGAGGAGGTGTGATGGTGTGGGGGTGCTTTGCTGGTGACACTGTTGGGGATTTATTCAAAATTGAAGGCATACTGAACCAGCATGGCTACCACTGCATCTTGCAGCGGCATGCCATTCCATCCGGTTTGCGTTTAGTTGGATCATCATTTATTTTTCAACAGGACAATGACCCCAAACATACCTCCAGGCTGTGTAAGGGCTATTTGACCAAGAAGGAGAGTGATGGGGTGCTACGCCAGATGACCTGGCCTCCACAGTCACCAGACCTGAACCCAATCGAGATGGTTTGGTGTGAGCTGGACCGCAGAGTGAAGGCAAAAGGACCATCAAGTGCTAAGCATCTCTGGGAACTCCTTCAAGATTGTTGGAAGATCATTTCCGGTGACTACCTCTTGAAGCTCATCAAGAGAATGCCAAGAGTGTGCAAAGCAGTCATCAAAGCAAAAGGTGTCTACTTTGAAGAACCTAGAATATAAGACATATTTTCAGTTGTTTCACACTTTTTTGTTAAGTATATAATTCCACATGTGTTAATTCATAGTTTTGATGCCTTCAGTGTGAATGTACAATTTTTATAGTCATGAAAATACAGAAAAATCTTTAAATGAGAAGGTGTGTCCAAACTTTTGGTCTGTACTGTATATTATATGGGGCCATTATACTGTGCAGCAATATATGGGGTTCAGTATATACTGTATGGGAGCAATATATGGGGCCCATTATATACTATATGGGGCCATTATACTGTATGGAGCAATATATGGGGCCTATTATATACTATACGTGGCCATTTTACTGTATGGAGCAATATATGGGGCCCGTTATATACTATATGGGGCTATTATACTGTGGATCAATATATGGGGCCCAGTTTATACTGTATGGAGCAATATATGGAGTCCATTATATAATATATGGAGCCATTATACTGTATGCATCAATATATGGGGCCCGTTATATTCTATATGGGACCATTATACTGTGGATCAATATCTGGGGCCCAGTATATACTGTGTGGAGCAATATATGGGGCCCAGTATATACTGTATGGAGCAATATATGGGGACCATTATACTGTATGGAGCACTATATGGGGCCTATTAGATACTATATGTGGTCATTATACTGTATGGAGCACTATATGGGGCCATTATGCTGTATGGAGCAATATATGGGGATCATTATATACTGTATGGAGCAATATATGGGGCCCATTATATACTATATGTGGTCATTATACTGTATGGAGCAATATATGGGGCCTATTATATACTATATGTGGTCATTATACTATATGGAGCACTATATGGGGCCATTATGCTGTATGGAGCAATTTATGGAGCCCATTATATACTATATGGGGCAATTATACTGTGCAGCAATATATGGGGCCCAGTATATACTGTATGGAGCAATATATAGGGCCCATTATATGCTATATATGGCCATTATACTATATGGAGCAATATATCAGGCCTATTTTATACTATATGGGGCCATTATACTGTGCAGCAATTTATGGGGACCAGTAAGTACTGTATGAAGCAATATATGGGGCCCAGTATATACAGTATGGAGCAATATATGGGGCCAAGTATATACTGTATGAAGCAATATATGGGGCCCAGTATATACAGTATGAAGCAATATATGGGGCCCATTATACACTGTGTGGAGCAATATCTGGGGCCTATTATATACTGTATGGAGCAATATATGGGTCCCATTATATACTGTGTGGAGCAATATATGGGGCCTATTATATACTATATGGGGCCATGATACTGTATGGAGCAATATATGTCTGCCATTATATACTATATGGGGCCCAGTAAGTACTGTATGGAGCAATATATGGGGCCCAGTATATACAGTATGGAGCTAACGGCCGCCATCTTGTTCTGAAATCCTGCTTCGCTGATTGGTCCGGCCGGCAATTCCTGGATGGACAGACAGACGGGATAAGCCAATTATATAGTAGATGGGGCCATGATACTATATTGAGCAATATATGTCGGCCATTATATACTACAGTGGTGGCCAGAAGTATTGGCACCCCTGTAATTCTGTCAGATAATACTCAGTTTCTTCCTGAAAATGATTGCAATCACAAATTCTTTGGTATTATTATCTTCATTTAATTTGTCTTCAATGAAAAAACACAAAAAGAATTGTCCTAAAGCCAAATTGGATACAATTCCTCACCAAACCTAAAAAAGGGGGTGGACAAAAGTATTGGCACTGTTTGAAAAATCATGTGATGCTTCTCTAATTCGTGTAACTAACAGCACCTGTAACTTACCTGTGGCACCTAACAGGTGTTGGCAATAACTATATCACACTTGCAGCCAGTTAACATGGATTAAAGTTGACTCAACCTCTGTCCTGTGTCCTTGTGTGTATCACATTGAGCATGGAGAAAAGAAAGAAGACCAAAGAACTGTCTGAGGACTTGAGAAACCAAATTGTGAGGAAGCATGAGCAATCTCAAGGCTACAAGTCCATCTCCAAAGACCTGAATGTTCCTGTGTCTTCCGTGCGCAGTGTCATCAAGAAGTTTAAAGCCCATGGCACTGTGGCTAACCTCCCTAGATGTGGACGGAAAAGAAAAATTGACGAGAGAGTTCAACGCAAGATTGTGCGGATGGTGGATAAAGAATCTCGACTAACATCCAAACAAGTTCAAGCTGCCCTGCAGTCCGAGGGTACAACAGTGTCAACCCGTACTATCCGTCGGCGTCTGGATGAAAAGGGACTGTATGGTAGGATACCCAGGAAGACCCCACTTCTTACCCCGAGACATAAAAAATCCAGGCTGGAGTTTGCCAAAACTTACCTGAGAAAGCCTAAAACGTTTTGGAAGAATGTTCTCTGGTCAGATGAGACAAAAGTAGAGCTTTTTGGCAAAAAGCATCAACATAGAGTGTATAGTAAAAAAAAGAGGCATTCAAAGAAAAGAACACGGTCCCTACAGTCAAACATGGCAGAGGTTCCCTGATGTTTTGGGGTTGCTTTGCTGCCTCTGGCACTGGACTGCTTGACCGTATGCATGGCATTATGTAGTCTGAAGACTACCAACAAATTTTGCAGCATAATGTAGGGCCCAGTGTAAGAAAGCTGGGTCTCCCTCACAGGTCATGGGTCTTCCAGCAGGACAATGACCCAAAACACACTTCCAAAAGCACTATAAAATGGTTTGATAGAAAGCACTGGAGACTTCTAAGGTGGCCAGCAATGAGTCCAGACCTGAATCCCATAGAACACCTGTGGAGAGATCTCAAAATGGCAGTTTGGAGAAGGCACCCTTCAAATATCAGGGACCTGGAGCAGTTTGCTAAAGAAGAATGGTCTACAATTCCAGCAGAGCATTGTAAGAAACTCATTGATGGTTACCGGAAGCGGTTGTTCGCAGTTATTTTGGCTAAAGGTTGTGCAACCAAGTATTAGGCTGAGGGTGCTAATACTTTTGTCTGGCCCATTTTTGGAGTTTTGTGTGAAATGATCAGTGATTTGATTTTTGCTTCATTCTCTTTTGTGTTTTTTCCTTGCAAGCAAATTAAATGAAGATAATAATACCAAAGAATTTGTGATTGCAATCATTTTCAGGAAGAAACTGAGTATTATATGACAGAATTGCAGGGGTGCCAATACTTTTGGCCACCACTGTATGTCCTTACTATTACTACAGCCAAACAGAATGCAACGGGTCAGAGATGGGTCTCTGAACTAGCTGACTTCAATTTCAGCATTAAGTACAGGCCAGGAAAATACAATGCGGATGCTGACTGATTGTCGAGAATGCCACCAGAGCCTGAGGAGTTCATGCAAGAATGCTCGGAGGAAGTCAGTCTGGAAGCAATTGAGAGCATTACCCAAGCAGTGCAAGCTTATCAAGAGGAAGACACACCATTGTGGTGTCCGTTGACGGTGGAAACCACCATAAAAACGAGAGAACAAGATCACCCCCGGTCTATTCAACAATTACCAAAAGGAAAAATCTGTAGAGCACAGCGGGAAGATCAGATAATTGGTAGAATACTACTTTATGTGGACCAAAATCGGTTTCCAAGTAGACGGGAGAGCGATAATGAGTCACCAGCAGTATCTGTTTTAGTTAAAGAATGGATGAAGCTCTACCTCAGTGGAGACGGTATCCTGTATCGTAAAGGAGGGCAAAACCGGCAGTTGGTACTACCCAGAGTATTCCGTAGGTTGGTCTTCAAAGAACTCCATGAAAACATGGGACACCTGGGAGTGGAAAGGACAACCAATTTGATCCGTGAACGTTTCTTCTGGCCGTACATGCAGAGAGATATTGAGAGGTACGTGACCAGGGAGTGTGGGTGTCTGAAAGATAAACATCCCAACACATCAACCCTGGTACCTATGGGCAACATTCAAACTATGTATCCGTGTGAGATGGTCTCAATAGACTTTCTATATCTTGAGACGTGAAAGGGTGGTTACAAATACATATTGGTGGTGATGCACCATTTTACTCGATTTGCCCAATCATATGCCACCGCCGATAAAGCTGGTCGAACAGCGGCAGAGAAGATCTTCAATGATTTTGCTTTGAGGTTTGGGTTCCCTACAAGGTTACACCATGACCAAGGAAGAGAATTTGAGAACCAGCTCTTTGCCAAGCTAGGAAAGTACTGTAGAATTCAGAGATCCCACACAACGTCCTATCACCCAGAGGGTAATGGACAAGTGGAATGTTTTAACCGGACATTATTGTCGATGTTGCGCACTTTAACAGCTGACGAGAAGAAAGACTGGAAGAGTTCTCTGTCAAAAGTGGTACATGCCTATAACTGTACAAAGAGCGATGCAACGGGTTACTCACCCTTCTTCCTATTGTATGGACAATCGGCAAGACTGCCAATCGACATCATGTTCGATACTCCGGTGTCAGAGACTTACAGAAGATATCTGGAGTACGTTCGGAAATGGAAGGAATGGATGGCAGAGGCATACAACATAGCGTCCAAAGTGGTTATGCAAGGACAGAGCAAGATTAAGGAGTACTATGATCAAAAATGTTATGGAGCAGAAATGGCACCGGGAAGCCGGGTGCTAGTCAAGAACGTAGGTGAGAAAGGTGGTCCAGGAAAACTTTGTTCGTACTGGGAGGACAAGGTGTATGTGGTCGTAAAGAGGAAAGCTGATGACATTCCAGTGTATGAAATCTGATTGGAAAGAGGGGACAAGAAAACCCGAATAGTCCATCGGAATTTATTACTAACCTGTGATTATCTCCCACCACAACAAAACTTTCCAGAAGCAGACCGACATCGACCGAGATCAACTAAGGGACCACCACAGACTGAAGCTCCGGAGGTGGATAGTGACCTTGAAAGTTCCGATGAGGAAGAGCACACCGTTGTATTTCTCAGACCGGCAAGAAAAGGGACGTACCATCCTCAAGAGAGTGAACTATGTCCTGAGGCTCCAAAGTTTGTACCAAGGAGTACAGATGAAGTCCAATTCAGATCTGATGATCGAATACTGATCACTGAAGAGACTGATCGACACTCAGGAGGAGTGGAATTACCAGACCGTGTGGAAACAGGCGATTCAGGAGAAGTATAGAAAGTTACAGAGGCAGATCCAAGAGCGTCTGAGGAAGCATGGGAAATGAGTGCAGTGGAAGAAACTGCTGTTATCGAAGAACCTTTGGTATCTGAGGAACAACCCACCAGGAGGATGTCGACTCGAGAAGTAAGGAGGCCCGTGATGCTGACGTATGAGACAATTGGAGAACCGAGTCAAGTGCCAAGGACTGTCGACTGGAAACAGGTATCTCTGCCTGCGGACCAGGTAAGCCCACTTGAGTGGTATTCACCTCTGAGAGACAGTATGGACAATGTTACCTGGTGGAAAGACTTGTTTTGGCCTAGTGATAGTGAGAGCTGGTTGAAGACGTACGAAAAGCTCCAGCGGAAGAGATGCTGATTGTTATAATTGTGTTAATTGCTTATTTCTTACTGGAGTCCTACAAGGAAAAGGTTGTAAGAATAGGTTATTATCAATGTTTATAAATGTTATACCAATTTGATAATGACAAATTTATATATAGTAACTAAGCTTTCATCACTGTCTCAGAATTGTTCAGATTGACCAATTAAGACGAATGTCGAGGAGAACGACGTTCAAAAAGGAGGGAAGAGTGTGACATGCAGAAGTAGTGTTGTTGCTTCCAAAGCATCCAGCAACTGTTACAAATAACACAGTCACAGGAGACAGATAGTGTTTTAGCAGAGCCCCAGGGTGATTGTGAGGAACTTGTTATTGCAGTCTGACTGAAGCCAAAGAGAAAGGTGGTGGTGTGTTATCTGGATCTGATAGAAGGAGAGAAACTAAACACAGGTAAGATAAACTCCCTGGACTAACAGTGCAGAGTATTATCGGGCAGGAAGGTAAGGGCTGGAAGGAATTGTGTCCCAGGGATCATCTCCCTCATCAAACACTCCCCCCCTCCATCTCCATGCTGGATAAAGAATGTTGTGTACTATTGTGTCCTTGTGAAGGAAAAGCTTGTGGTTGTGTATGCATATAAGTGTGCTGCTAAGAGATCTAATCTATGCTGAATTATGCTACTGAAGATACTGTAATACTGTGTGTGACATGCAGAAGTAGTGCTGTTGCTTTAAAAGCATTCAGCAACTATTAGAAGTAACACAAGCACATGAGACAGGAAGTGCTGTGCTCCACAAGCATCCAGCAACTAGAAGGGTTAACACAGTCACAGGAGAAGGGGAGTGTTTTAGCAGAGCCCCAGGGGGATTGTGGGGAAGTTGTTTACTGTCTGGCTGGAGCCAAAGAGAAATGTAACATGTGTGTTCTGCTTCTGACAGAAGCGCCCCGGCAAGTGAAAAGGATTCAAGTCAGGAGTGAAGCTAAGCACAGGTCAGGTAGAGTTCCTAAACTAGCAGTGCAGAGTATTGTCAAGCAGAAAGATAAGGACTGGAAGAAATGGTGTCACAGGGATCATCTCCCTCAGCAAAACCTCCCCCCTCCTCCATCTCACTGTACTGTAAAGAATGCTGTGTTCATTAATGTGCCTTTTCATTAGAACTGTGCTGTCCTGTACTACTGGGAAGACTGTGAACTGCTGTGCTGCTAAGGAAACTGTACTGTTTGTCACTGGAGCCTGTTGCTCATCAGACTTAACTTGCACTGGCTATGTGGCTTCTTATTAAATGCTACTGTTCTACCATTTATGAGGACTCTTGTCAAGTGTGTCTGGTCAGCAAGTGAAACAACCTACGTGTCTGTGCCTGAAGGTCAATACCCCTGTGTGCCTGAGAGAAGCTGCAGCACACGGTCTATGGTTGCCTGAGTAACGGTTCCCCCAGGATTCCAAAGAATTCATGTAACCTGTCTCGCCCCTATCTGAACATAGCGGCGTGCGTAAAACACGTACATAGATATCATCGGGACCCATAGCAAAATTTTTAATTGCCCCCCCCAAAAAAAAATTGAAAAATTTGTCGGGGGTCACAGAATAGCAGATCTCACAACTTTCCAGTCTTTACATAGTAATTTTCCTCCTGCTGAAGTCCTAGATTCCTCATTCATTGTCCCCATAAAGCATCATAGCAACAAAAGTGCCCCCCAAACACCGTGATACCCCAATGGTGAATTCCTCTTCATGAATAGTATAATGACGCTACTGTACCCAACTTCAACTTTCAAAGCAAAGTATGGTGACCCCAACACGGTTTGATCCCTTACACAGCCCTCCATACAGTATAATAGCCTCACAATGTATAATGGCCCGCACACTTCTCCACATTGAATAATGGCCCACTCTAGCCCTCCAAACAGTATAATGGTCCCCACACAGCCCTCCACATAGTATGATGGACTCCACTCAAACCTTCACACTGTATAATTGCTTGCATACAGTATAATGACCCCACATAGCCTTCCATATAGTATAATGCGCCCCTCATAATCCTTCATATAGTATTATGCACTTCCCATGGTGCTCCATAGAATATAATGCATTCGCCATGGTCCTCCATATAGTATAATGCACCCTCCATGGTCCTCTGTACAATAAAATGCACCCCCATGGTCCTCCATACAGTATAATGCACTCCACATAGTTCTCAATACAGTATAATGCACTCTCCATGATCCGCTATACAGTATAATGCACCCCCATGGTTCTCTATACAGTAAAATGCACCTCTATGGTCCTCAATACAACATAATGAAGCCTCTTTAGTTTTCTATACAATAAAATGATCTCTCCTTGGTCCTCCAAACAATATAATGCACCCCCATGGTCCTCCATACAATATAATGCACCCCCTATGGTCCTCCATACAATATAATGCACCCCCCATGGTCCTCCATACAATATAATTCACCTCCCATGGTCCTCCATACAATATAATGCACCTCCCATGATCCTCCATACAATATAATGCACCTCCCATGGTACTCCATGCAATATAATGCAACCTCTATGGTCCTCCATACAATATAAACACCTCCCATGGTCCTCCATACAATATAATGCAACCCCTATGGTCCTAAATACAATATAATGCACCCCCATGGTCTTCCGTATAATATAATGCACCCCTATGGTCCTTCATACAATATAATGCACCCCTCATGGTCCTACATACAGTATAATGCACCCTCCATGTTCCTCCATACAATATAATGCACCCTCCATGGTCCTCCATACAATATAATGCACCCCTCATGGTCCTCCATACAGTATAATACACCCTCCATGGTCCTCCATACAGTATAATGCACCCCTCATGGTCCTCCATACAATATAATGCACCTCCCATGGTCCTCCATACAATATAATGCAATCCCTATGGTCCTCCATACAATATAATGCACCCCCCATGGTCTTTCATACAATATAATGCACCCCCCATGGTCTTCCATACAATATAATGCACTCCTCATGTTCTTCCATACAATATAATGCACCACCCATGGTCCGCTATACAATATAATGCACCCCCATGGTCCTCCATACAATATAATGCACCCCCATGGTCCCCCATACAATATAATGCACCCCCCATGGTCCTTCATATAATATAATGCACACCCCATGGCCCGACATACAATATAATGCACCCCCCATGATCCTCCATACAATATAATGCACCCCCCCATGATCCTCTATACCATATAATGCACCCCTCATGGTCCTCCATACAATATAATGCACCCCCCCATGATCCTCTATACAATATAATGTACCCCATGATCCTCCATACAATATAATGCACCCCCATGATCCTCCATACAATATAATGCACCCCCCATGATCCTCCATACAATATAATGCACCCCCCATGATCCTCCATACAATATAATGCACCCCCCCATGATCCTCTATACAATATAACGCACCCCCCATGATCCTCCATACAATATAATGCACCCCCCCATGATCCTATATACAATATAATGCACCCCCCATGGTCTTCCATACAATATAATGCACTCCTCATGGTCTTCCATACAATATAATGCACCACCCATGGTCCGCTATATAATATAATGCACCCCCATGGTCCTCCATACAATATAATGCACCCCCATGGTCCCCCATACAATATTTGGGTAAGAATACAAGGAGAGAACAACGGAAAGGACACCATTGTAGGCATTTACTACAGGCCACCTGGGCAAGCTGAAGATATGGATGAACTCTTTATGTATCAAATGACCAAGTTCTCCAAAAAATATGACGTAGTGGTCATGGGAGATTTCAACTATCCAGACATTTGTTGGGAATCTCTCTCAAGTAAAACTAACAGGTCAAGCAAATTCTTATCCTCTCTTGCTGACAACTTTATCTTCCAAAAGGTAGGTGAGAAAACAAGGGGATCTGCTACTTTGGATCTAATCCTTATAAACAGGGAGGAAATGGTTGAGGAGGTAAAGGTGGCTGGGACCCTAGGAGGCAGCGATCATGCTATTATAGAATTTTGGATAACTAGAGGAGGAAGACATGTGAAGACTCAAACTTCAAGGTTAGATTTTAGAAAGGCAGATTTTAAGAGACTCAGAAAGAGAATAGGAGGGATCCAATGGCTGGATGTCCTTAAGGACAAAAATGTCCAGGAAGGATGGGAAATTTTTAAAAATGAGATTCTCAAAGCACAATCGTTAACAATCCCGAAAAGTAGGAAGAATGGGAAGCATTTAAGGAAACCAGGATGGATGAACACAGAACTTAAACACATGCTAAAAAGAAAGAAAGAAATGTTTATTAAATGGAAAGAGGGAGGCATATCTAAAGAAGATTATAATGCAGTCTGCAGATCCTGCAGGGCACGTATCAGGTTAGCTAAAGCTGACAATGAATTAAGGCTTTCAAGAGATGTCAAAAGCAATAAAAAAGGATTTTGGGGGTATGTCAAAAGTAAAAGAAAAGTCAAAGATGCTATAGGATTTTTACAGGATGAAAATGGAGAAATGGTAAGAGAGGATGTTGAGAAGGCCGAACTTTTTAATTCCTATTTTGCATCTGTTTTCTCTCAGAAAGAAAATGTAACATCAACTGACCTTCACTGTCCTTTTAAAGGAATAGAGGAATCCAAGTTATCTGTAAACAGAAAGATTGTGAGGGAATATTTAGCTAACATAAATGAGGTCAAGTCTCCAGGTCCAGATGAATTACACCCCAGAGTACTGAAGGAGATCGTAGAAGAAATTTTAGAACCACTCTCCATAATCTTTGAAAATTCTTGGAGAACAGGAGAAGTCCCAGAAGACTGGAGAAGAGCAAATGTTGTTCCTATCTTCAAAAAGGGGAAGAAGGTGGACCCAGGGAACTATAGGCCGGTGAGTCTGACTTCTATACCAGGAAAGATCTTTGAACAAATTATTAAACAACATGTATGTAAGTACCTGGATAAGAATGAAGTGATTAACCAGAGTCAGCATGGGTTTGTAACTAACAAGTCATGTCAGACTAACTTAATTTCCTTCTATGACAGAATCACTGACTGGGTGGATCAGGGAAATGCTGTAGATATAGTATATCTTGACTTCAGCAAAGCATTTGACAAAGTATCTCACACCATCCTTATTGAAAAAATGACCAAGTATGCAATGGACCAGGCAACTGTTAGGTGGATTCATAACTGGCTTAGTGATCGGACTCAAAGGGTGGTTGTAAATGGCTTCACATCCAGCTGGATGAATGTCTCAAGTGGGGTACCACAGGGCTCCGTCCTGGGACCTGTATTGTTCAACATCTTTATCAATGATTTAGATGAAGGAATTGAGGGTAAACTGATTAAATTTGCTGATGACACAAAGCTAGGAGGGATAGCTAATACTAGAGAAGAGAGAGAGAGGATTCAAAAAGACCTAAATAAACTGGAGCAGTGGGCAGCAACCAACAGAATGGTTTTTAACAGGGAAAAATGCAAAGTACTACATCTGGGCAATAAAAATGAAAAAAGCATATACAGAATGGGAGGAATAGAGCTAAGCAACAGTACATGTGAAAAAGACTTAGGTATACTAATAGATCATAGACTGAACATGAGTCAACAGTGTGATGCAGCAGCAAAAAAGGCAAATACAATTCTGGGATGTATTAACAGAAGCATACAGTCTAGATCACGTGAAGTCATTATCGGTCTTTACTCCTCTTTGGTCAGACCTCATCTGGAATACTGTGTACAGTTTTGGGCACCACATTTTAAAAAAGACATAGACAAACTGGAGCAAGTTCAGAGAAGAGCGACCAGAATGGTGACTGGTTTGCAAACCATGTCCTATGAGGAACGGTTGCAGGATTTGGGAATGTTTAGCTTGCAAAAAAGAAGACTGAGAGGAGACTTAATAGCTGTCTACAAATATGTCAAGGGCTGTCACATTGTAGAAGGATCATCTTTATTCTCATTTGCACAAGGAAAGACTAGAAGCAATGGGATGAAACTAAATGGGAGGAGACACAGATTAGATATTAGAAAAAACTTTTTGACAGTTAGGGTGATTAATGAGTGGAACAGGCTGCCACGAGAGGTGGTGAGTTCCCCTTCAATGGACGTCTTCAAACAGAGGCTGGACAGACATCTGTCTGAGATGATTTAGTGAATCCTGCTTTGAGCAGGGGGTTGGACCAGATGACCCAGGAGGTCCCTTCCAACTCTACCATTCTATGATTCTATGATAATGCACCCCCATGGTTCTTCATACAATACAATGCACCCCCATGATCCTCCATACAATATAATGCACCCCCCCATGCTCTTCTATACAATATAATGCACCCCCATGGTCCCCCATACAATATAATGCACCCCCCATGGTCCTTCATACAATATATTGCACACCCCATGGTCCTACATACAATATAATGCACCCCCCATGACCCTCTATACAATATAATGCACCCCTCATGGTCCTCCATACAGTATAATGCACCCTCCATGGTCCTCCATACAATATAATGCACCCCTCATGATCCTCCATACAGTATAATGCACCCCCCATGAACCTCCATACAGTATAATGCACCCTCCATGGTCCTCCATACAATATAATGCACCCCTCATGATCCTCCATACAGTATAATGCACCCCCATGATCCTCCATACTCTTTTGTCACTGATTTAAAAAAATAAACACAGTACTCACCTCTCTGTATTCCTTGTTTCACCAGATGCTCTGATCTGCTGAGCCTTTGGTGTGAAATGCTGCACATCTCAGAACAGCGGGCGCCCTGTAATGACATCATCGATGCCGCTGCTCTGACTCGTCAGACGTCGAGGAAGACTGATGGGGGTGGAAGCGTCTGCTGACACTCCCTCCTCCATCCTCATTGCTCGCGTTGATGGCTAGAACCCCCCTCTGGTTGTCAGCACAAGCATTGATGACGAAGGAGTAAGCATCAGCAGACGCTTCCACCCCATCATTCTGTGTGGGCAGTGTGGGCGCAGATGGGCGGAGGGGGGGCCCGGTGTCAGTGCCAGTTCATGGGCCCCATAGCAGTGGCGTGGCCTGCCATCCTATAGTCCAAGTGGGTGAGGATATAAAAGACAGATGTATAGCAGCCATATTGTTATGCTGTTTACCTGGAGCATATACTGCTGATTGATCCCCTAGAGACAAGGCTGAGACAGACCTGATACTAGAATTTGTAAAGACCAGGCTAGTAGTGAAGGGCACTTGAACTTGAATTTTTCTGTAATTCAGTAGCCTGCATAATAATAGGTCACCAAGTCTACTGCTCTCTATACATGCAAGAACCATGAGATAAGGATTATTGGCCATGTTTCCTCTTTTTATCTAGCGTTTGCATTCTTGCTTTGTTAGAAAATCTGGTCTCGAAGGGCATGTTGACATCAAGTTTTTTGAGGAGTCTGAAAAATTGCTCAAAAAACGCTTATAAGACTCTTCCTATCCAGTCTTTTAAGCATATTTTTCAATTTCAGGATTCGAAACAAAACACAATGTGGGCAAAAAAAGAAAAAGTATACCGTATGTTAGTTATTTCCAGATGAAAAACGTTCGAAACTAGACACCATCCAATGAAAAGGTTACAAGAAAACGCTCCAGAAAAAAATCTCTTCCAAAAATGAAAAAAAAATCCTACAGAAACTTCCCAGACAAGGAACATTTCCTGCTGCGGTTTCCACTAGAAATATCATCACTTCCCTACACGTTTACCACCGGGAGCTTGGCACAGCTACAACCGAGCTCCTGTGGTAACAGTCAGGGACAATGGCCACACTGCCCCAGGCTGATTAACTGTCTTGTATTGTAGACAAGTATTTCACATTTTGACTCATCGGTGCAGAGCACCTGCTGCCATTTTTCTGCACCCGTCACTATGCTTTCATGCATAGGTAAGTCTCTTGACCTTGTTTCCATGTCAAATGCGTTCGTTTTTGCTTTCAATTCGTCCATAAGGATCAGTTCTGGCCAGACTTCTCCGAACAGTACATGGGGGTAGCTGAGTCCCACTGGTTGCTGCCAGTTCTGAGCTGATGGCACTGCTGGACATCTTCTGATTTCAAGTGGAAGTAAGCATGATGTGTCTTTCATCTGCTGTACTAAGTTTCCATGGCCGATCACTGCATCTATGATCTCCAACTTTGCCCATTTCTTGGAGTTCTCAATGATGAGAAATATAGGTAACTACTTATCCATGAAGAAGAACAAGAAGTCCTGGAAGTGATGATTCGGACCCCACAGAACCCTGATCTTACATCACCCAGTCTGTTTAGGATTACATGAAGAGACAGAAGCATTTGCACAAACGACATCCTCAGAAGATCTGTGGTTACTTCTCCAAGATGTTTGGAACAACCTCCTGCCGAGTTCTGTAAAAAACTATATACAATTGTAGTTAGAAGAATTGATGCTTTGAAGCTCTTATTGAAGGCAAAGGGCAGTCAGACCAATATCTCACCCATGTTCCCCATTCTTCTACTTACTTTTCTGTGTGTTGGTGTAAGACAAGTGTCTGCAGCAGGAGCCTCCCCCCTCTGCCCTGTTTGTCGTAGGACAAAACATCATACCATCTCCTTGTCCAAGGGTCAGGGCTTCAGCAGCCAAAGATGGAACTGATTGACAAGAGATTGATCCTTGTGTTCTCTGCAGGATTTCTACAAGACAGTTTCATGATCAGGCCGGAAATGCTGCAGACTAACAAGCGGAGAGGACAACTATTTTCTTATTTGATTTGTACATTTATTTTTAGGATTAGTGTTAATTTAAAGCAAAGCTATCAGCAGAAAATGAATGATTGTATGTTTCAGAGTTTTGTGTTACATTATTTTTGTTTAAACTGTTGCCATTTTTTTTTTCATATGATGATCTTTAATACAAAAGAAAAAAATTCACAATGGCCACTTGGGCTTTTTTTAGACTCATACTTTCTGTCTTTTCAGGAAGAGTTTTCAGCAGGCTCCTTATCAGCAGAGGCAGGATTGCAATGAGAGGTAACATCTCTGAAACACAGCTGATAACACAGGAACCAGCAATCACAATAGGTAATGTTACAGCTTTCCCTGCTCCCTCTTCCTTCACAATGACCTTTGCATATGCTCATTAGATGCTTTAATATAAAAGATCGGATCTTTTCATTGTGGTTAATGTACATGTGTTGTTTCCTGAAACAACAGGAAGTTAAAGTAAAAAAAAGCCCAAGTGGTCGGTTTGAAAATTGCAAGATTTGTGTTTTTTATTTATAGTACACATTGTGATATGGAAAAAAAAATGGCCCCAAACAATAAGTTTAACACAAAAACCCGATTTAAACAATAGTCCATTTCCTGATAGCTTCACTTTAAGTAAAAGAAGTTGAGTTTTAATACCAGACAGTTTCAATACTCAGCCTATATGGGAGAGAAATGATTGCAAATAGTCTGACATACAATCAGGCTCGGACTAGCCCACCGGGGAATCGGTGAATCCTCCGGTGGGCCCTGATGCAGGGCCAGCTCTGACTGCGTTAGAAGGCTCCTCCCCCACATACCCTAGCAAAGGGAAGCACTGCCCGGCTAATGGCATCCATAGCAGCACGCTCCCTCCTTCCCCTGCTGTGCTGGCGCTAGGTGTTGGAGTCAGACTAACATCTGTGCAGGAGCGGTGTCACTGACAGTAACAGCTCTCCGGAATCGGTGTCATTCTGACTGGACACATAGCAGGAGCACCGCAGGGGAGGGAGGGAGCCTGCTGCTATGGGAGCAGATTAGCTGGGCAGCGCATAGCTAATGAGTGTGGTAAGTGACACCTCTCCTGCAGAGGAGCAATAGCCTCGCCCCTCCCCCACAGCACGGGTACGGCTGGGGAGATGACTACCACAGCAGTCTGAGCGCCATCACCCCTCTCTTGCAGAAGGAGTTTGATGAGGCTAGGCTGTCATTGGTGCGGTGTCATTGCCCAGCATGCAGCAGCTGCCCGGACTTCCTCCATCTTCTGCAGCTAATGCCATCAGACTCTTTCCTGGATCTCAGAAGACTGTGAGTGGCAGCAGTTTTCATTTTTAAATATTATTTCATATGAAATTGATATGTGTGTAATACAACAGTATATATACAAGTGCATCTCACAAAATTAGAATATCATCAAAAAGTAAATTTATTTCTGATCTTCAATACAAAAAGTGAAACTCATATATTATATAGAGTCATTACAGACAGAGTGATCTATTTCAAGTGTTTATTTCTGTTAATGTTGATGATTATGGCTTACAGCCAATGAAAACACAAAAGTCATTATCTCAGTAAATGAGAATAATTAACAAAAAAACACCTGCAAAGGCTTCCTAAGCATTTAAAAAGGGTCCTTAGTCTGTTTCAGTAGGCTCCACAATCTTGGGGAAGACTGATGACAGATGTCCGGAGGGCAGTCGTGTCTGCGTATTGTATCATACGTATTATATCTGTGTACCATGTCTGCGTACCGTGTGCGCGTGCATGTCTGCGTATTCTGTGCATGTGCGTGTCTGCGTATCCTGTGCATGCGCGTGTCTGCATACCATGTGCATAGGCATGTTTGCGTACCGTGTGTGCGAGTGCGCATGTCTGCGTATCATGTGTGTGTGCGCATATCTGCGTACCGTATCCTGTGCGTGCGCATGTCTGCATACCATGTGCATAGGCATGTTTGCGTACCGTGTGTGCGAGTGCGCATGTCTGCGTATCATGTGTGTGTGCGCATATCTGCGTACCGTGTGTGTGCGTGCGCATGTCTGCTTACCATGAGTGTGTGCGCTTGTCTGCATACTGTGTGTGTGTGTGTGTGTGTAGCGCCCCGGGGGCTCGGTCGCTACAGAGGTATTGCACCTCTGCCAGAGGTGTGATATTCCACTCCCGGGTAAGGATGGAGTGTGGACCAGGGCTCAGGTAGCTGCATGCAGCATACACACCCCATTTCCGAGGGAGAGCTCAACGGTGCTCCCATTAGACAGTAATGCAGGCACGACAGACTATGTCCCTGGCTGGAGTGGGGAGTGGGGAGGAAAACCCGGTGATGTAGGAGCAGGAGGGGACGGTTCCTGAGCGTAGGTAGGAACTCATTGGTTGCTGGTCACCTGGGCTCATGTTCTTGGAGAGGTATAAAAGGTGGACACCATCTTAGATTGGAGAGTTCAGTCAGAGAGAGGAGAAGACAGGGAGCAGAGGCTCTGTAGGAGCTCTGCTCAGAGGCAGGCCTAGAGAAAAGGCCGGGGCCTGAGAGGAGAAGGAACAGAGGAGAAGAGAAGGAACAGGAAAGGGAAAGAAGTGGCCAAGAAACAGAAGGGCTCAGGAACAAGAAGGTGGAAGGAACCCTAAGGACCAACGTGAATCGGGTGACGGGTCAGGCAAGAAGAGGGTACCGGATCCCAATTTGGTGGAAGCTAATAATCTTCAGCCAAGAACCGGAGGTCGCGACCATCACTTGGTGCGACCCCTTGCTAAACCCTGCTAGGAAGGCATACCATATAGGGTAGCGGGAAACGGGGCCCACGTTTGCCCACATAGACCCGTGGGAGCTGGACAAAAGCTTGGTCACTGGTGGGGCACGAGCCGAAGGAAGGATAGGAAGGAGCTCTGAACCATACTCCTGAGTTGCCTGGGGGTTGACCGAGTCCCTCACCTGGTGGACACCGTACGGCTTGGGTGGTCACTGCTTGCGCTGAAGTGACCCGGAGCATACGAACTGTGAGTAAAAGACATTGGACTGCAGTACGTTGTCTGTGTACTCCTTGCTCTTCCAGCACTAACGGCACTGGGACTCTCTTCACCATCACCCCCACCATCCACTGCACTGCCCTGGGGTTACACTCTTCCCGTGGGGAGTTATACAATCTCAGCTGCATACACCATCAGCCACAGGGGATTACCTTGCAGCAGCGGTTCGTAATAACCGCAATCCACGGGTGGCGTAGTCGGACATTACCTAAAACATATAAAAGGACTGCCACTGGTCTGACCACCCTGAGCCACGGGACCGGGCTGCCACTACTACTCCCAGCGTTGCCCTGAAGCCCGGTTCCGAGTGCCCCACGGCCCAGGGGGCGAGTCATGTGCATGTCTGCCTACTGTGCGTGTGCATGTCTGCTTCCTGTGCCTGCATGTCTGCCTCCTGTGTGTGTGCATGTTTGCATATGTGAAGGATGAGTGGACAGGCTGGGCCCTGTGTTGTATACCTATATTTCTCCGCTGTATCTGTGCATCAATGGTGGTATGTGAAAGGGGCCCACTGAGACTCTTTCGCCTAAAGCCCACGAAAACCTGGAGCCGGCCCCGGATATAGGCTATAAATAGAGGAAGGAGACTTGACTATATATGCTATATGTGGGGGAGGGGGACTTGACTATATATGCTATATGCTATATGTGGGAGAGGGGAACTTGGCTATATATGTTATATGTGGGGGAGGAGGACATGCCGGGTCAGACTGGCCCACCAGAGGCATACTGACCGCTCTGTTACTTACAAATAGTGAGCCGCAGTCTGATACGCTCACTGCTGTCCTGGGTTGTCTAACTCTGGGAGGAGCTGCAAGCAGAACATTCTCCCAGCCTCTACATCACTACTCCTTGCAGCTCCTCCCAGAGTTAGACAACCCAGGAGAGCATTGCACGCGTCACTGACGGCATTGAAGACACTCTCGCCTGCTGCAGACTGCGGCTCACTATTTGTAAGTAACAAAGTGTTGTTGCGCCCTGATTACTTTTTATGTCACCGCTCTTCCCTGTGTTGAACAAGCAGGGCAGCCAATCAATGTGAGCTTTTATTGTGTCCTCTTCTCCCCGGCTGTACAGCACAGCTCAGGTAATGAGCTGTGCTGTCATCCATAACATGCGCTCCTCTTCCCCACAATGTAAGCAGCAGAGGGAGTTATAGGACTCCCTACTACAGCTGCAATGATTGAAGGAGGGTTCCCTCCAGCCTAGCAGTGAGTAAGCCCTGACTGACTGAGCCCCCTCTTCCTGCATTATCCCTGACTGACTGAGCATATTCTCTCTGTATCACCCCTGACTGACTGCACCCATTCCCTGTGTATCATCTTTGACTGACTGTGCCCCCTCCCCCTGTATCGCTCCTGACTGACTGTGCCCCCTCCTCTTGTATCACCCCTGACTGACTGAGCCCCATCTCCCTATATCAGCCCTGACTGACTGAGCCTCCTCTCTCCCTGTATCACCCCTGATTGACTATGACCCCTCCTGTATCACCCCTGACTGACTGAGCCCCCTCTCCCTGTATCACCCCTGACTTACTGAGCCCTCACCCTCTGTATCACCCCTGACTGACTGAGCCCCCCCTCGCTGTATCACCCCTGATTGACTGTGCCCCCTCCCCCTCTTTCACCGCTGACTGACTGCACCCCCCCCCTATATTACCCCTCACTGAGCCCCCTCTCCCTGTATCAGTTTTCTTCTTCCACTACTAACAAAATGAGGCCCTTCATAAAAAGTTATGGCCTTATAGGTGGCAGAAAGATTTCTGTAAAAAGTGTACAAGGGATGTGAGGGAAAGCTATTTTGCTATCACTCCAGTGTCATACATAACTGATTTAGGACCCCCACCACTATTAGTGGCTCTCTTCACATAATGTATTTGCTGCTTCATTTCTTCAATGGAATTCCCACAGCAAATAAACAGTGGTAATATCCACCCAGATATTGTGCAGATATTGCTGCTTTACCATTGACCTGTTCCTTTGTATTGCAAAGAATGAAATCGAAGGTGAATATCCACAGCATAAATTGACACGTGATGCCAAATCCGCAGCGCCGGTCAATTCACGCCGTGGATTTTCTCAGCGTAAGGATGAGATGTCATAAAATCCCTTCCACTCCGCTGGTGCAATAAAACATTGGTTTAGTGGTTAGTAAACACCAGGGTACAGTTATCATTGAGTTTGCACCAAAAATGTGATGCAAGTTTTTTCTATAACATTAAGTGTACTATCTTATATTATACGCTGATATTAGCGTGTTTTACCACACAATTGGTGGTCTTGTATTTACAGTTGTGATCAAAAGTTTACATACCCCGGCAGAATTTTTCCTTTCTTGGTCTTGTTTCAGAGAATATGAATGATAACAAAAAACTTTTTCTCCACTCATGATTATTGGTTGGGTGAAGTCATTTATTGTCAAACTACTGTGTTTTCTCTTTTTAACTCTTAATGACAACCAAAAGCATCCAAATGACCCTGACCAAAAGTTCACATACCCTGGTGATTTTGGCCTGATAGCATGCACAGAATTTGACACAAATGGGTTTGAATGGCTATTAAAGGTAACATCCTCACCTGTGACCTGTTTGCTTGTAATCAGTATGTGTGCATAAAAGCTGAGTGAGTTTCTGGGATCCAGACAGACTCTTGCATCTTTCATCCAGCCACTGATTTCTGGATTGCGAGTCATGGGGAAGGCAAAAGAATTGTCAACGGATCTACAGGAAAAGGTAGTTGAACTGTATAACACAGGAAAGGGATACAAAAACATACCCAAGGAAATGATAATGCCAGTCAGCAGCGTTCAAACTGTGATTAACAAATGGAAAATCAGGGGCTCTGTAAAAACCAGGCACAGGAAACTTGGTAAAAGTTGAAGGAAAGATGAATGCAGCACGTTATCAGAAAATACTGGAGGCAAATTTGCACTCATCAGCCCGGAAGCTGCGCATGGGACGTACTTGGACGTTCCAACATGACAACGATCCAAAGCACAAGGCCAAGTCGACCTGTCATTGGCTACAGCAGAACAAAGTGAAGGTTCTGTAGTGGCCACCTCAGTAGTCTCCTGACCTCAATATCATTGAGCCACTCTGGGGAGATCTCAAGTGCGCAGTTCATGCAAGACAGCCCAGGAATTTACAGGAACTGGAGGCTTTTTGCCAAGAAGAATGGGCAGCTTTACCATCTGAGGAAATACAGAACCTCATCCACAACTACCACAAAAGACTTCAAGCTGTCACTGATTTTAGAGGGGGAATACACGGTATTAAGAACTGGGGTATGTGAACTTTTCATGATGGTCATTTGGATGTTTTTAATTGTCATTAAGATTTAAATAGAGAAAACACAGTAGTTTGACAATAAATGGCTTCACCCAACCAATAACCATGAGTGGAGAAAAAGTTTTTTTGTTATCATTCATATTCTCTAAAACAAGGCCAAGAAAGGAAAAATTCTGCCGGGGTATGTAAACTTTTGAGCCCAACTGCATTTCTATGTAGCTACACAGTGGGCCCCAAGAATGATTTTCTCTGGTGGGCCCAATGTACTCCAGTCCAACGCTGCATACAAGTGCCAGAGATAAAGTGTTCAAAAATATCCTAGAAAGGACTCCTAGACAAAGAAATGCTTTTCATTGGAAATGTTCAAATTTTTCTGGCGTGTTTTAATTCTGTGTATTAGGTAGCCCCTCAGAGTAAGACAATTGTGAATGCAGGTTGTTCTAGGCATATCATGGTGATGGATAATTTTATTCATATTAATAGAAGCCAAGAAGAAGTAGAAAGTTACCATATTTTTCGGAGTATAAGACGCACTTTTTCCTCCAAAATTTTGGGGGCCCGCCAGTAACCATGATCTTTCAGACCACGCGCCGCAGCACACTCAGCGCGCGGCGCATACCTTCCCCTTGATGGTCGCCTTCAGGAAAATCTACTCTCTGCTATGCGCTGCGCACAGACGGTGCATAGCAGTGACGTTCAAAGGCCGCCAGTCAATCAAGGCTGCGCGCGTCAGTGTTCGGCCTCTGATAGGCTGGTGCAGGTCCTGTTACTGTGCAGGGCGGCACTATGTCACTTTTTTTCTTCATCAGCTGTAGTGTAGAAATCAGGAAATAAATGGGGAATGTGCTCTAGATGTGATCAGCTATTGATAACTGTGGGTTATTTTCTGCAGCGACAAGTCCTGGATGGAAGAAGTAATGGCGGTCTGTGCTAGATGAAGCACTTCAACTAGAGACGTCACTGGTGAGTCAGTGTATTACATGTAAATGCACACTATACACTATATACAGAGCTCCTGTGTATAATGTCACTGGTGATCACTGCATTACCAGTACCCTATACACTATATACAGAACTCCTGTGTATAATGTCACTTGTGATCACTACATTACCAGTACACTATATACAGAGCTCATGTGTATAATGTCACTTGTGATCACTGCATTACCAGTACCCTATACACTATATACAGAGCTCCTGTGTATAATGTCACTTGTGATCACTGCATTACCAGTACCCTATACACTATATACAGAGCTCCTGTGCATAATGTCACTGGTGATCACTGCATTACCAGTACCCTATACACTATATACAGAACTCCTGTGTATAATGTCACTTGTGATCACTGCATTACCAGTACACTATACACTATATACAGAGCTCATGTGTATAATGTCACTTGTGATCACTGCATTACCAGTACCCTATACACTATATACAGAGCTCCTGTGTATAATGTCACTTGTGATCACTGCATTACCAGTACCTTATACACTATATACAGAGCTCCTGTGCATAATGTCACTGGTGATCACTGCATTACCAGTACCCTATACACTATATACAGAGCTCCTGTGCATAATGTCATGGTGTGGCGGTATTTGTCACTTGTACGTGGTGCTAATATGTGGTCTGATCATGGTGTGGCGGTATTTGTCCCTTGTATGTGGTATTATTCTGTTATTATGTGGTAGTAATATGTGGTCTGGTCATGGTGTGACGGTTTTTGGTCCCTTGTATGTGGTATTATTCGGTTACTATGTGGTGGTAATATGTGGTCTGATCATGATGTGGCGGTTTTTGTCCCTTGTATGTGGTATTATTCGGTTGCTATGTGGTGGTAATATGTGGTCTGATCATGGTGTGGCGGTATTTGTCCCTTGTATGCGGTATTATTCGGTTACTATGTGGTGATAATATGTGGTCTGATCATGGTGTGGCGGTATTTATCCCTTGTATGTGGTATTATTCGGTTACTATGTGGTAGTAATATGTGGTCTGGTCATGGTGTGGTGGTATTTGTTCCTTGTATGTGGTATTATTCAGTCACTATGTGGTCTGGTCATGGTGTGGCGGTATTTGTCACTTGTATGTGGTGCTAATATGTGGTCTGATCATGATGTGGCGGTATTTGTCCCTTGTATGTGGTATTATTCGGTTACTATGTCGTGGTAATATGTGGTCTGATCATGGTGTGGCGGTATTTGTCCCTTGTATGTGGTATTATTCGGTTACTATGTGGTGGTAATATGTGGTCTGATCATGGTGTGGCGGTATTTGTTCCTTATATGTGGTATTATTCGGTTACTATGTGGTGGTAATATGTGGTCTGGTCACGGTGTGGTGGTATTTGTTCCTTGTATGTGGTATTATTCGGTTACTATGTGGTGGTAATATGTGGTCTGATCATGGTGTGGCGGTATTTGTTCCTTGTATGTGATATTATTCGGTTACTATGTGGTGGTAATATGTGGTCTGGTCATGATGTGACAGTATTTGTTCCTTGTATGTGGTATTATTGGTGTTTGTATAGGAGATTACGTTGTATATGGAGGTCACTTGTTCTCTCTGACATCAATAAGTAGAAGATTCTTTATTAGAGATTAATTACGTTGACATTTAACCCTTCCCTGCCCTGTGTCTATTACACAGTAGCAAATATGCACTTAGAGAGGTTCTCCGGTGAAAACAAGTAATCGCCTATCCTAAGGCCACATTCACTCGTTCAGCATTTGGTCAGTATTTTACATCAGTATTTGTAAGCCAAAACCAGGAGTGGGTGATAAATACAGAAGTGGTGACGTGTTTCTATTATACTTTTCCTCTGATTGTCCCACTCCTGATTTTGGCTTACAAATAAGTGATGTAAAATACTGACCAAATACTGATGTGTGAATGTGGCCTAAGAATAACTTATTGATTAGTGGGGGTCTGACTGATGGAACCCGTGCGATCGGCAGACTGTGGAGCTTTTATCCCCATTAGACTGGAGGTCATGTGCGACTTGATCACTGATCCATACATTCCCTCAGTGGCTGCTCTTGTTTTTTTTCTGGAAGCCTCAAAGAGGATGAATGGAGCTGCGGTCAGACGTCCCACCTGCTGCTGCATTTTAAAATGTGGATAAGTGTCCTGACAGGGATAAAAGTTCCCCATTCTTCTGATCGGTGCGGTTTCCAATGGTCAGATTACACCGATCAATAAGATATTGTGGCGCCCCTGCGGGTTCAGTCGCCACAGAGGTACTGCATCTCACCCAGAGGTGTGGTATCTCACTCTCAGGTAAGGATAGAGTGCTGCCCGGGACCCTAACACCAGCATCCAAGACATCCACTTCAGTGGGGGGCAGGGCGAGATTGCTCCTAAGGGAGAGCACAGTCCCTGGTCCCTAGCTGAAGGGTGGAACTATGTAGTGGGTGTGGGTGGAGGACGTAGTTCAGGGGAGCACAGGAAAGGAAGTGATATAAAAGAGGAACCATCTTGGAAAGGGAGTGAAGTTCAGTCAGAGGAGCAGGAAGGAAGGCTACAGGAGGAACGAGGGGATCCTAGGGGTACGGGCAGTGCTGGAGGCCACCCGTATGCCCGAATCTACCAGGACGTGGAAGGTTCAAGCCGCAGAGGGGACCGGCCCCTAACTAGTAAGAATTGCAACATTCAGCTAGAAACCGGATGCTTCTGTACTTTTAGGGTGCAGTTGCTACAGTCACAACTACATCGCCGAAAAGGGGGCCACAGAGGGTCCAGGGGACTGCAGGTCGCCCGACAAGACCCAAGGCTACCGGCTTGGGACACTGATTGTGAGGCGCAGGGCAGGAGGGTGAGAGCCAGCACAGGAAGACGACTGAGAAAGGCACACAGAAAGGAGTCCCGTTAAGTGCTCTTGAATTACCTGAAGGATTGCTGAACCCCTCCCTGAGTAAGCACAGGACGACGTGGGAAGTTACACCGGTACCTGCAACTTGGATTGCAACAACTGTGAGTAAACTCTGAAGACTGCACCCCACTGTCTCCGTGAATTACTGCTGCGCCATCATCCCTGCACTACATTACACCACAACTGCTACAGCAACATCTATAACATCCCAGCAACGCCCTGGAGCTAAGCTCTACCTGTGGAGAGCTAAACCAACTCTGCTGCATTAAACACCAGCTCCAGAGGACCTTCTCCGCAGCGGCGGCTGTACATAGCCACATACCACAGGTGGCGTCACGAACATTAAATATAAAAACTATAAATCCCCTGTAAATAAACCCCTTTTATTGACCGCCCTGGGACACGGACCGGGTCACCGCCACTGTGACATTTCCCCTACCAACGACCGGCCCGGCACTGAGTACCCCACGGCCCAGGGGGCGCGTCAATATCACCTACCTAACCTGTGATTCGGTGATAACTTGTTTTCATCAAAGAACCCCCTATAATGTAAACTACTGTAATTGTACATCCCAGTTATGGTGGCGCACAGTAGATGTGCAGGAGCCGCCTGTGTTTTACAGTCGACGCTCCACTATAACAGGGATAACTGCTAACAGGTATTTGCATATAACTGTAGGGTGGGCCCCGAGGATCAATTCCTCCTGTGGGCCCCAGACACCCCAGTCCGACCCTGGTTGAGAGGAATGAATATTCATTCTCTTTAACAGTGGGCATACGTGATCGCCGAGCCGCTGCAGGCTGCGGCTGACACTGTGCGGTATTAAAGAAAATGAATAATCACTCCTCTCCACACCCATAATCATCTCACTGTGTGAGGGCACATGGTAGTGACGTCATACACTTCTTACAGGCTGAGATCAGCTGCTGCATACCAGGATTGGTGATGAGGAGGCCATGCATACCAGGATTGGTGATGAGGAGGCCATGCATACCAGGATTGGTGATGAGGAGGCCATGCATACCAGGATTGGTGATGAGGAGGCCATGCATACCAGGATTGGTGATGAGGGGGCCATGCATACCAGAATGGGGATGAAAGAGCCATGCATATCAGGATGGGGATGAACGGCCTTGCATATCAGGATGGGGATGAGAGGACCATGCATACCAGGATGGGGATGAAGGAGCCATGCATACCAGGATGGGGATGAAGGAGCCATGCATACCAGGATGGGGATGAAGGAGCCATGCATACCAGAATGGGGATGAAGGAGCCATGCATATCAGGATGGGGATGAAGGAGCCTGCATATCAGGATGGGGATGAACGGACCATGCATATCAGGATGGGGATGAGGGGACAATGTAGGAAAAAAAAAAAAAGGAGAAAAGCTCCAGCCACAGAAAAATCCCCAAAAATAGTTGTCTTTATTGAGTTAAGATACAGATATCAAAGCCATGTCCATAAAAGCAACGCGTTTCGAACACAAATGGTGTGATCTTTTTCCAAGCTACATACAAATGACAAAGACCCAGTATATATACATAGATAGACCAATAAAAACACAGCAATCGGATCACATGACAAAAAAAAAAAAAAAAACACCACTTGAATAAGTAAATAAGAAAACGTACAATTATTTAAAAATAATGAAAAAGAAGTTCTCGTCGCATATTGAGTCCATCTGGGTGGCAGGTATTGAGAACATACATCCAGAAAGCTTCTCGGTTTAAAAGGTGTCTTCTGTTGTCGCCACCTCTTGGGTTCAAAATTAAAGATTCAATTCCATACGCCCGAAAAGAGGAAGGATTCCTGCTGTGAACTTGTATAAAAAGCCTGGAAGCATGAGATCTATTGCGATTAGTGACATTGATAATATCTCTTGTGTGTTCTGCAATGCGTTTTTTTAGTTTGCGCACTGTAAATCCAACATATAATTTATTACAACTTGTGCATTCTATTATATATACCAGATGATCACTATTACAATTAATAAATTGTTTTATATCATGTTGCTGAGTTTTATCTGTATTAAAAAATTCCTTTGTGGTTTTTGCATAGCGGCACATGCCACAACGATTCTGACCACACCTAAAAAACCCTTGCAATTTAGCCATGTATGACGCTGGTTTTTTGGGGTCTGAAAACTAGGAGATAATATATTACCTAAGGTTTGAGCCCGTTTAGCCACTACTCTGCATCCTGTTTTTAATATGTTGGCTAATGTACTGTCATCATATAAAATGGGTAGATGTTTCAAAATGATTTGTTTAATCTGAAAAAATTGGGGACTGAATTTCAGAGAGATGGTTAATTTATTATTTTGATGGTTAATAATACCAGAATTGGATGCAATTTTCCTATTTGATGTTGAATGAGATTATCCCTAGATTTATTGTGGACAATACTCTCAGCTCTTTTGAGTGTCCAAGCTGGATAACCCCTTTTAATTAATCTTTTTTGCATGTATCAAATTCATTTTGAAGTTCAGCAACATCACTGCAATTTCTCTTTATAGGAGTAAATTCACCTACTGGAATAGCCGTAATGGCAGAAAGAGGATGTCCACTAGCAGCATGCAAGATACTGTTACCTGCCAGGGGTTTCACAAAAGTGGATGGAACAATTTTACCTTCAATGCTTTTCAAATTAAGATTTAAAAAAGAAATACACGTGGGATGAGAATGATATGTGAAAGACAAATGAAATACATTCGTATTAAGATGTGTTACAAACTCTGGTATGGCAGATACACCTCCACACCAGACAAAAATCAGGTCATCTATGTATCTGCCATACCAGAAAATGCCATGGGACCAGGGATTGGAAAGAGAATACAATTCTCTATATTCCCAAAAAGACATCACCAAATTAGCGATTGAAGGGGAATACTTAGCCCCCATGGAAACCCCTCTCGCCTGGAGAAAAAATTGTTGCTCATACATGAAAAAATTATGGGTCATTAAAAACTTCGTGACATTTAGCAAGTATTCAGATAATTCAGAAGTATAATTGCTGTACTTCTTCAAATGAAAATCCAGTGCTTGTAGTGCAATATGATAGGGTATGCTAGTATATAATGCAACTACATCGCAGCTTAACCAGCTAAATTCTTCTTTCCAATGTAATTTTGCTAATTGATCCAAAACATCCTTAGAATCCTTCAAAAATCCAGCAGACCTCTGTACTAAAGGCTGTAACAATGTATCAAGCCAGTCACCCAGGTGTTCAGAGACAGATTGAATACTGGAGACAATGGGTCTCATAGGGGGAGGTATAATTCCTTTGTGAATCTTTGGTAACCCATAAAGACAGGGTAACATCGGGTGATCCACCAGCATAAAATCCCTCTGTTTTTCTGAAATAACTCCAAGATTAAATCCTTCTAAAATGATGTCATGTGTAGCAATTTTGTATGATTCCAGGGGATTTGAAGAAAGCTTTGTATAGATTGTTGTGTCAGACAGCATTAATGACATTTGATTATCATTAGTGTTGAGCGATACCTTCCGATTTCGGGAAATATCGGATCGGATTGGATCGGACCGATACCGAAAAAGTATCGGATATCGCCGATTCCGATACTGGAAACCAATGCAAGTCAATGGGACACTAATATCGGAATAAAAATAAACCCTTTCTTTCCTTGTAGGTTAATTCTACATGAAGGAAAACAACTAAGAATAATGTAGAATGTATTGGGGGAGGTGGGGGAGACAATAAAGGCATAGAGGTTTAGCCCAATCAAATGGAATAGCAGGAATTTATATTTTTTTTAAGACGTTCTGAGTTACGGAAATATTGACTATGTTAAGTTTTTTTATATTTTGTCAGATATTTATGTTTCACTACTTCCATGCTCTTCACCTTCTTTTTTACTTCTCCCACACTTTCTCCTTCATCATCCTCAGCATCTTTTTCATCCACTTCTTCTTCACCTTCTTCATCTTCTTCTTCTTCACCTTCTTCGTATTATTCTTTTTTTTTACATTCTTCATATTCTACTTCTTCATCTTCTTCATCTTCTTCTTCTTCATCATATTCTTATTTGTGGCAGGCATTCCTGTAGTTGTTATCTATAAAAGGTTGGACATTACACCTTTCATTCTGCCCGTCACAAAAGATTTACAACAGGATTTGTCCGCATTCAGTTTGGCCTGCAGCAGCAGGTCTTTTCCAGGGGCACCACGAGGAGGAACGGACTCACCCCCATACACTGCTTAGTCATCTTCTGCTTATAATTTAGATATTATCTTTTGCTCTGATTTTTAGTCTTATGCTTAATGTTCTTCCGCTTTTTGTTCTGCAGCTTCTTGTATTTCTGCTTCTTGGTTTTCTGTCTCTTGTTCTTCTGTATCTTGGTGCTTGTCTTCTCTTCTTTGTCCTCTTGGTCAACTTCTTCAGGGTCATCTTCTTGGTCTTCTTCGGGGTGGTCTTCAGGGTCGTCGTCTTCGGGGGTCCTCTTCTTCGGGGTCCTCGTCTTCTTCGGGTTGGTCTTCTGGGTCCTCGTCTTCGGGGTCCTCGTCTTCTTCGGGGTGGTCTTCAGGGTCCTCGTCTTCTTCGGGGTGGTCTTCAGGGTCCTCATCTTCTTCGGGGTGGTCTTCAGGGTCCTCGTCTTCAGGGTCGTCGTCTTCGGGGTCCTCGTCTTCTTAGGGTTGGTCTTCAGGGTCCTCGTCTTCAGGGTCCTCGTCATGGAGATCTAGAGTGATTACCAAGAACCATTTCAAAAAGCTTGAACTTGGAAATGTAGCAGAAGGTACAAGAAAGCTGAGGAACTACCGAGGACCAGCTGACGGTACTGGAACCCGGATGGGTAGCAGAAGGTACAAGAGCCAATGGAACTGCCGAAGACCAGCTGACGGTACTGGAACTCGGTTACTAAGCAGGAGGTACCTGTGCCAGAAAGCACTACCAAGGACCAGCAGACGTTGGTGGAACTTGGATACCGAGAAGGAGGCACCTAATCCAAAGGCACTGCCGAGAACCAGCTGACGGTACTGGAACCCGGATGGGTAGCAGAAGGTACCCATGTAAAAAAAAGTTCAAGGCCGCGAGCCGGCCGCAGTTACCAAAACCCACAGTCCTACAGGGGGTGCTTGTCCTATTGGCACTATGGAACCAGCCTTCATTGCCAGATCCCGCAGCCCACATAGGAGTCACCTAAACTGCAGGCACCATAGAGTCGGCTAACCCGACCGCAACACGACAGGACAACGCATTGGAGGCAAAGTGATGTTGTCACTGCCGAGAACCAGCTGACGGTATTGGAACCCGGATGGGTAGTAGAAGGTACAAGAGCAAATGGAACTACCGAGAACCAGCTGGCGGTATTGGAGCCCAGGGTAAATACTAAAAACAGAGGAGCCAGAGGTGTATTTGGAGGAGGTTTTAAATCCGTAGTACAGTGGATGTGGACAAAGCAGGAGAATTTGCCGGACACACAGCTGGGGATCAGCTGACGTTACTGAACCCCAATAACACGGCAGCAAGTGTTGATTGTGCAGACAGCACTTCCGAGCGCCAACTGGCGGTGTTGGAGCTCAGGGATAATACTGAAAACAGAGGAGCCAGAGGTGTAATTGGAGCAACTTTAAAATCTGTAGTAGTGAGAATGTGGACAGAGCAGGAGAAATTGACGTCCGCACAGCAGGGGAACAGCTGACGTTACTGAACCCCAATAACATGGCAGCAAGTGTTGACTGTGCAGACGGCATTTCCGAGCGCCAACTGGCGGTGTTGGAGCTCAGGGATTACAGTTCAGGTGGTAGAAACATGAACACAACAGGAGACCTGGATACTGTTGCCAACCAATTATTTATTCTGGAAGAGGACTGGCAAATTTATGAGAGATCCAGGCCTTGTTCATTTTGAGAAAAGTAAGCCGGTCAACGTTATCGGAGGATAGTCGCATGCCACGGTCTGTTAGTACACCACCTGCGGCACTAAAGACGCGTTCCGATAATACACTAGCAGCAGGGCAAGCTAGCACCTCCAATGCATACTGACTAAGCTCTGGCCATGTATCCAGCTTACAGACCCAAAACTTGAAGGGAGAAGAGCCGTCTGGGAGTACACTAAGAGGGCAAGACATGTAGTCTGTCACCATCTGACGGAAACGTTGCCTCCTGCTGACTGGAGCCGTCTGTGATGGTGTAGACATTTGTGGCGGCGGGGACACAAAACTTTGCCACATTTCGGCCATACTGGTCTTGCCTTGTGCTGAGGCGCTGCTTCTGCTCCCTCTTTGTGCAGAGCTTCCTCCACTGCCTCGACGCACTGAGCTGCTTTGTAAAGCACTAGCAGCACTGCTCTCGGTTGGAATGGAGAACATGATGGAATGCACCAGTGCGTCTTGGTACTCCCGCATTTTACGCTCCCGGTTCAACGGTGTTATGAGGCTTTGTAAGTTGTCCCGGTAGCGAGGATCTAGGAGGGTGGACACCCAATAATCAGCCGTGTTGAGAATGTGGGCGATGCGGCGGTCGTTTCTCAGGCACTGCAGCATGAAATCAACCATGTGCTGCAGACTGCCAACTGGCCAAGAAACGCTGTCCCCTGCTTGAGGCGTGATCTCTGCCTGCTCTGCATCACCCCACCCTCGCTCTAGATACTGACTACTAGAGCATTGTGTACCTCCCTCCTCTGGACAGATGTCTTCCTCATCCATTGACTCGTCCTCATCCTCCTCACAAAGTGTCCCCTGCCTAGGCCTTTGTGAGAAACCACGTTGCGCAGACTGTAGAGAAGCAGATGGCATTTGTGACTCATCCTCCACCTCTTCCAAAACCTCGTCCCTTAGTGCTTGCAGTGTTTTTTCAAGCAGGCAGATAAGGGGGATAGTCATGCTGACTACTGCATCATCTGCACTCGCCATCCGCGTGGAATAATCGAAGGCACGCAAAACGTGGCAAATGTCCTTCATAGAGGCCCACTCAGTGGTGGTGAAGTGTGAACGGCGCGCACTGCGACTTGTTTGCGCCTGCTGCAGCTGGTACTCCATTACTGCTGCCTGCTGCTCACACAACCTCTCCAACATATGTAACGTTGAATTCCACCTGGTGGGTAGGTCACATATGATGCGATGTTCCGGAAGACGTAATCGGCGCTGCAGAGCTGCAATGCGTGATCTTGCATTGCTGGAACGCCGCAAGTGAGCGCACTCTATGCGGACCTTGTGAAGCAGTGCATCAAGATCCGGATAGTCCCTCAAAAAACTCTGCACGACCAAGTTGAGCACATGTGCCAGACATGGGATGTGAGTGAGGTTGCCTAGGCCCAGAGCTGCCACCAGATTTCGGCCATTGTCACACACTACCATGCCTGGCTGGAGATTCGCTGGCACAAACCACACGTCGCTCTGCTGCTTGATGGCATTCCAGAGCTCCTGCGCTGTGTGGCTTCGATTCCCCAAAGAAATTAATTTTAATACGGCCTGTTGACGTTTGGCCACGGCTGTGCTCATATTGGTCACCATAACAGGTAACCGTTCACGGGTCGATGTGGAGGTAGACCGTGACGGCTCCTGCATCGCTGATTCAGAGGAACTGGAGTATGAGGAGGAGTCAATGTGTACAGACTGGATTCCTGCAATCCTTGGAGTTGGCAGAACACGTACAGCGCCACTCTCAAGATCTGTACCCGGCTCCACAACATTTACCCAATGGGCAGTGAGGGAAAGGTATCGTCCCTGTCCATGCTTACTGGTCCACGCATCGGTGGTCAGGTGGACCTTGCTACTGACGGCGTTTTGTAGCGCATGTTTAATTTTTCCCTCCACATGATGTTGCAGGGCAGGGACGGCTTGCCTGCTGAAATAAAAGTGGCTGGGCACGTTGTATTGTGGGACTGCCAATGCCATAAAGTTACGGAATGTGTCAGTCTCCACCAGCCTGAATGATAGCATTTCAAGGGCCAGTAGTTTAGCAATGCCAGCATTCAGAGCCTGTGCTCGGGGGTGGTTTGCCGAGTATGGGTGCCTTTTCTCCCATGCCTGTGCTAACGATGGCTGTAGACTGGCCTGGGAGTGTGAGGATGACTGGGAAAGTGGTGCTGTGGGTGGAATTACACTGTGTCTCTGTACAACAGTGCCAGAGATTCTTCCATGGCGATCCTGTGAGGAAGCCGAACCAGCTGTGTGTGAGCTGGAGGAAGAGGCTACAACACGAGCTGAAGAGGTGGTAGGTGGCGCTGTAGGTTGGCCTAGGTCTTCAGTGTGTTTTTGTAACTCCACCACGTGCTTGGTCCACACATGTTTCCACATATTTGTGGTATTGAGGTTGCTGACACTTTTCCCTCTTTTCACCTTCTGATTACACAGCTTGCATTTGACAAAGCAAATGTCATCTGCAACTGTGTCAAAAAAGGACCAGGCACTGCAAGTCTTGGGAGCGCCCGCTTTGGATTTTGGAAGAGCCATGCTCCTAATGGGTGCCGAAGTGGAGGCTACAGGCAACCAAGTCTGCCCCCTCCCTCTCCCTCCTTTTTGGGCTGTTCGGGGAATCTCTTCCTCAGAGCTGCTCCCACCACCTTCCTGTCCCTCACGCCATGATGGGTCAAGGACCTCATCATCTACACCACCCTCTTCAAACAACTGCTTCTCCTGGGTAGTCTCGACAGCACAGTACGCACCAGAAAGTGGCACCTGAGTCTCATCATCAGATGCGTACTGAGGTGTGCTGCTGACCATAGGCACTGGCCCACCCGCCTCTTCAGATTCAGAGAGACAAAACGGTTGCGCATCACTGCATACTACCTCTTCTTCAAATTCTCGAATTCTGCTTGGCTGGCCCCCTCTTTCCAAGCCAAGAGATTCAGAGAACAGAAGTAGAGATGGCTCCTGTCCAGGGCTCTCTGACTGCCTGGGCAATTTGGCAGGTGGTGAAGAGACAGATGGGTGCTCTTCAGTGCTCAGGACCTGAGAGGATCTGGAACTAATTGAAGTCGATGCGTTAGCTGCCATCCATCCGACAACGGCTTCAATTTGGTCCTCGCGCAGCAGTGGGGTACAGCTAGCTCCTACAAAGCTGCGCATAAAGGACTGTTCCCTGGTAAAACTGGGGGATGCTGAGTCACTGGTGCCCGCAGCAGGCACAGAATCCCCACGTCCTCTCCCTGCAGGCACAGAATCCTCACGTCCTCTCCCTGCAGAAACTCCACGCCCACGCCCACGACCACATGCCTTACTCCCTGCCTTCTTCATCTTGGTAGACTGATAAAGATAGGCAGAAAAGTACTAAGGGCTTAGTGTGCTTATTCCTGAACAGCTGCTAACAGGTATAAGAAACACTAATTTTATAAAGTGTGGACTAGACTTTAATATGAGCTAATGTGGCCTACACAACTGTAAAGTGGAGTGTTTGGTGAACTTTATTTAGTTTTTTTTTGTCACAAAAAGACACTGGATGTGCCCAAAGATGTAATAACGATAGTATCACAAACTTTTTGTAGCTATTACAATGTAGGAAGGTAACCTACAATGCAATAGATGAGGCTGCAAAAAATAGGCTAATACTAATCTGGCTGGGGCTGCAGGGCCCAATGCTGCAGAAAGGCTCCTCTAACTACTCCTATATAGTGTGTTTGGAACCAATTTAGCTGAATACGGATGGAACCACCACACTAATAGGAGAAATCAGGAAAAATTATGAATTGGCAAAAAAGGACAATGTATGAGGCAGTGACACACACTGAGTGCACTACAACCAGACGTGGCTGAAGCACACACTACAGCGTGAGCTGCACTCACACACACAGACCTTGCAGACAGCGGTGAACAGCACAGAGAACTGTGCATTAGCACTGCAAGGCACAGCGATTTATAAAGTAGCTTGGGTAAAGCAGAATAGAGCAAATAGGTAGCTAAAACTGTCCCTCAGAACAACAGCGTCCTATCCCTAACTGAATTCACAGCAGAGTGAGCTCAAAATGGCGGCGGCGGCTTTTATAGTGCATCATGACATCATTTCAGCAGCCAATCACAGCCATGCCATTAGTTAACATGCCTACATGCCTAACAGGATGTGCCCACACTTCTTAGGATCCTCATTGGCTGAATAAAATGAAAATGGCTCATTGCATTATGGGAACTTCCGATTCCGGTATACGATATTGCAAAAGTATCGGAATTAAGTATCGGAATTCCGATACCGCGAATATCGGCCGATACCCGATATTTCAGTATCGGAATGCCCCAACACTAATTATCATACATTATTTTGTCCATAACAACCACCCGACCACCTTTATCCGACATTTATATTATGATTTCATTATTATGCATAAGCTCATAGAGAGCTCTATTCTGACTGTTAGAGTTATTTGTGAAGGCTTTGCACTCATGCACTGAAGTGAGATCAATCACCCGATGTTACCCTGTCTTTATGGGTTACCAAAGATTCACAAAGGAATTATACCTCCCCCTATGAGACCCATTGTCTCCAGTATTCAATCTGTCTCTGAACACCTGGGTGACTGGCTTGATACATTGTTACAGCCTTTAGTACAGAGGTCTGCTGGATTTTTGAAGGATTCTAAGGATGTTTTGGATCAATTAGCAAAATGACATTGGAAAGAAGAATTTAGCTGGTTAAGCTGCGATGTAGTTGCATTATATACTAGCATACCCTATCATATTGCACTACAAGCACTGGATTTTCATTTGAAGAAGTACAGCAATTATACTTCTGAATTATCTGAATACTTGCTAAATGTCACGAAGTTTTTAATGACCCATAATTTTTTCATGTATGAGCAACAATTTTTTCTCCAGGCGAGAGGGGTTTCCATGGGGGCTAAGTATTCCCCTTCAATCGCTAATTTGGTGATGTCTCTTTGGGAATATAGAGAATTGTATTCTCTTTCCAATCCCTGGTCCCATTGCATTTTCTGGTATGGAAGATACATAGATGACCTGATTTTTGTCTGGTGTGGCGATGTATCTGCCATACCAGAGTTTGTAACACATCTTAATACGAATGTATTTCATTTGTCTTTCACATATCATTCTCATCCCACGTGTATTTCTTTTTTAGATCTTAATTTGAAAAGCATTGAAGGTAAAATTGTTCCATCCACTTTTGTGAAACCCCTGGCAGGTAACAGTTAGTGTTGAGCCACCCCCGTAGTGTTCGGGTTCGGTTCGGTTCGTCGAACACCGGGATGTTCGAGGATCTGTTCGTCGAACTGTTCGTCGAACACCTTAGAACACCGTCGAACACCGTTTAAACCAATGGCAGGCAAACAAAAACACATAGAAACACATAGAAAACACCTTCAAAGGTGTCCAAAAGCTGACAAACTGCTCAGAAGACGCTCTCTTTAAAAAAGCCGGCCGGCAATTCAGCAGCGGCATACACCGGTACCCGACAATTTAGAGAAGAAGGAATAGAGCCTCACACATAGATTAGATAGATAGAAACATGTCAGTCACATATATATGAAGTACAGTGACATTGTTGCTTACTGTACTTGTCATTTAGTGTAAAGGATTTATTTAAAAAAATAATAGTGTTTTCATGCACCGTCTCTTTAAAAAAGCCGGCCGGCAATTCAGCAGCGGTACCCGACAATTTATAACAGAAAGAATAGAGCTTCACACATAGATAGATATAAACATGCCAATCACATATATAATAAGTACAGTGATAGTGTTGGTTACTGTACTTGTCATTTAGTGTAAAGGATTTATTTACAAAAATAATAGTGTTTTCATGCACCGTCTCTTTAAAAAAGCCGGCCGGCAATTCAGCATCTGTACCCGACAATTTAGAACAGAAAGAATAGAGCTTCACACATAGATTAGATAGATAGAAACATGTCAGTCACATATATATGAAGTACAGTGACAGTGTTGCTTACTGTACTTGTCATTTAGTGTTAAAATAAAGGATTTATTAAAAAAAAAATTGGCGTGGGGGTCCCCGTAATTTTAGTCTCTAGCTGAGGTTAAGCAGACAGCTGGGGCAGATGTTTGAAGCCTGGGAAGGGGGTAATACCCACGGAGCTTCCCAGGCTACTAATATCAGCCCCCAGCTGAATACCTAGCCTTTACTAGCTATTAAAATGGGGGACCCCCCCAAAAAAATGACGTGGGGTCCCCCCTATTTTAATAGCTAGCAAAGGCTAGGCAGACAGCTGGGGGCTGATATTAATAGCTCAGGAAGGGTGCCATGAATATTGGCCCCCTCCCAGGCTAGAAACACCAGCCGTCAGCCGCCCCAGAAATGGCGCATGCATAGGATGCGCCAATTCTGGCACTTAGCCTCGCTCTTCCACGCTGCCCTGGTGCGGTGGCAGTGGGGTAATAGGGCTGGGGTTGATGTCAGCTTATAATGCCAGCTGCCATGAAGCCCAGGTTAGTAATGGAGAGGCGTCTATAAGACACCCCCATTACTAACCCCATAGTCAAAGTTAAAAAAAAAACACAAACACCCAGAATAAAGTCCTTCCGGGTCGGGATACTTCTGCTGCGAGCGCCCGCTCATGTCCCGGGTTCTCGCAGCGGAAGTATCCGCACAGGCAGCGCCGCTGACATCCATGCGGCTAGGGTGTGAAGGGAGGACCGGGGAGCGGCGCTGACATCCAATTGGTCGCGGCCGCTATTTAAATGTGCGGCACAAATCGGTGATTGGTCGCCGTCTTGACCGCGACCAATCACTGATCTTGCCACCAAAGTTAAACACTACTGTGCTGATTGGTCGGATATTTAAATTTGGCGCACAAATCGGTGATTGGTCGCGGGCAGCGTCCGCGACCAATCAGCACGGTAGTGTTTAACTTTGGCGGCAAGATCAGTGATTGGTCGCGCGCCAAGACCGCGACCAATCACCGATTTGGGCGCCACATTTAAATATCGGCCGCGAACAATCACCGATCTTGGATCTACATTTAAACAACGCTGTGCTGATTGGTCGCGGCCGATATTTAAATGTGGCGCCCTAATCGGAGATTGGTCGCGGTCTTGGCGCGCGACCAATCACTGATCTTGCCGCCAAAGTTAAACACTACCGTGCTGATTGGTCGCGGACGCTGCCCGCGACCAATCACCGATTTGTGCGCCAAATTTAAATATCAGCCTCATGTACGTCACTGACAGCGTGGGAAAATTCTCCTGCACTCAGCGCTTCAGCGTGAGAATTCTCCCACGCTGTCAGTGACGTACATGAGGTGAGCTGAGTTCATTGGACATGAGCTCACCTCATGCACGTCACTGACAGCGTGGGAAAATTCTCACGCTGAAGCGCTGAGTGCAGGAGAATTTTCCCACGCTGTCAGTGACGTGCATGAGGTGAGCTGAGTTCATTGGACATGACCTCGGCTCAGAGAGACACTGAGAGACACTGAGGAGCGCAAGCAAGCCTGCTCTTCTCAGTGTCTGCGGGATGACAGGCTGGATGGCAGCGTTCTGCTGCGGTCCAGCCTGTCATCTCGATGTAGCAGAGCTGAAGCTGTCGTGGGAACCATGGAAAGGTAAGGATGAGGTTGCTTTATTATTTTTCTTTTATTGCAGGAGATCGTTGGCTTCAGCTGGAATGGGCGTAATCGTAAGTATGGTTGAATTTAGAACAATAAAGAATTGTGTGTTTATTTCAATTAAAGGACTTTATTCTGGGTGTTTGTGTTTTCTTTTAACTTTGACTATGGGGTTAGTAATGGGGGTGTCTTATAGACGCCTCTCCATTACTAACCTGGGCTTGATGTCAGCTGGCATTATAAGCTGACATCAACCCCAGCCCTATTACCCCACTGCCACCGCTACAGGGCAGTGGGAAGAGCGAGGCTAAGTGCCAGAATTGGCGCATCCTATGGATGCGCCATTTCTGGGGCGGCTGACGGCTGGTGTTTCTAGCCTGGGAGGGGGCCAATATTCATGGCACCCTTCCTGGGCTATTAATATCAGCCCCCAGCTGTCTGCCTAGCCTTTGCTAGCTATTAAAATAGGGGGGACCCCACGTCATTTTTTTGGGGGGGTCCCCCATTTTAATAGCTAGTAAAGGCTAGGTATTCAGCTGGGGGCTGATATTAGTAGCCTGGGAAGCTCCGTGGGTATTACCCCCTTCCCAGGCTTCAAACATCTGCCCCAGCCGTCTGCTTAACCTCCGCTAGAGCCTAAAATTACGGGGAACCCCACGCCAATTTTTTTTTAAATAAATCCTTTATTTTAACACTAAATGACAAGTACAGTAATCAACACTATCACTGTACTTCTTATATATGTGACTGACATGTTTCTATCTATCTAATCTATGTGTGATGCTCTATTCCTTCTATTCTAAATTGTCGGGTACAGATGCTGAAATGCCGGCCGGCTTTTTTAAAGAGACAGTGCATGAAAACACTATTATTTTTTTTAATAAATCCTTTACACTAAATGACAAGTACAGTAAGCAACACTGTCACTGTACTTCATATATATGTGACTGACATGTTTCTATCTATCTAATCTATGTGTGATTCTCTATTCTTTCTATTCCAAATTGTCGGGTACCGCTGCTGAATTGCCGGCCGGCTTTTTTAAAGAGACAGTGCATGAAAACACTATTATTTTTTTTAATAAATCCTTTACACTAAATGACAAGTACAGTAAGCAACACTGTCACTGTACTTCATATATATGTGACTGACATGTTTCTATCTATCTAATCTATGTGTGAAGCTCTATTCTTTCGGTTCTAAATTGTCGGGTACCGGTGTATGCCGCTGCTGAATTGCTGGCTTTTCATGTTTCACTGTGAGCACTGTTCCCATCGATTTGGGCAATCACTGTAATGCCACAACCACCATGGCTGTGGCATTACAGTGAGTGGCAGACAATCCCTGCATGATTGGTGCTCTAAATAGCGCCAGACATGCAGGACAAGCTTTTGGTGCACGAACAGTTATCGAACATAACCTCGAACAGCCGAATTTTTTGCAAATCGTTCGGGTTCGTCGAACAACTCGAACACCGCCCAAAACAGCTCGAATTTGAGATTGGCGAACAGTTCTAGTCGAACACTGCTCATCTCTAGTAACAGTATCTTGCATGCTGCTAGTGGACATCCTCTTTCTGCCATTACGGCTATTCCAGTAGGTGAATTTACTCGTATAAAGAGAAATTGCAGTGATGTTGCTGAACTTCAAAATGAATTTGATACATGCAAAAAAGATTAATTAAAAGGGGTTATCCAGCTTGGACACTCAAAAGAGCTGAGAGTATTGTCCACAATAAATCTAGGGATAATCTCATTCAAACATCAAACAGGAAAATTGCATCCAATTCTGGTATTATTAACCATCAAAATAATAAATTAACCATCTCTCTGAAATTCAGTCCCCAATTTTTTCAGATTAAACAAATCATTTTGAAACATCTACCCATTTTATATGATGACAGTACATTAGCCAACATATTAAAAACAGGATGCAGAGTAGTGGCTAAACGGGCTCAAACCTTAGGTAATATATTATCTCCTAGTTTTCAGACCCCAAAAAACCAGCATCATACATGGCTAAATTGCAAGGGTTTTTTAGGTGTGGTCAGAATCGTTGTGGCATGTGCCGCTATGCAAAAACCACAAAGGAATTTTTTAATACAGATAAAACTCAGCAACATGATATAAAACAATTTATTAATTGTAATAGTGATCATCTGGTATATATAATAGAATGCACAAGTTGTAATAAATTATATGTTGGATCTACAGTGCGCAAACTAAAAAAACGCATTGCAGAACACACCAGAGATATTATCAATGTCACTAATAGAGATGAGCGTTGTTCTACTCGAACTGTTCGCCAATCTCAAATTCGAGCTGTTTTGGGCGGTGTTCGAGCCGTTCGGCGAACACGAACGATTTGAGAAAAATTCGGCTGTTCGAGGTTATGTTCGATAACTGTTCGTGCACCAAAATCATAACTGGATTTTTTCTCAGTAATGATGAAAATTAATGTTAATACGCAGTTTGAGTGTACAGCGGGGTGGGGGGAGGGGCAGGGGATGGATCTCTGCAGGAACAATGAAGATCTCCATTTTTTTTTCTCTTTCCCGCATTTGCAGTGGGGAGGTGCAATCTGTCAGCCTATCAGCAGCGCACATGTAGCACCCCGAGGACTCGGCTGCTACAGGGGTATTGCACCTCAGACCAGAGGTGTGGTATTCCACTCCCGGGTAAGGATGGAGTGTGGAACTGGGCTCAGATAGCTGCATGCACCACACTCACCCCATTTCCGGGGGACAGATCAACGGTACTCCCACCAGATAGATGTGCAGGTACGACAGCTTCTGTCCCTGGCTGGAGTGGGGAGGGGGGGAGGAACATCCTAGTGGTGTAGGAGCAGAGAGGGGAGGGACTCTGGGCAGAGGTAGGAGCCCATTGGTTGCTCGTCACCTGGGCTCGGGTGTCAGAGGGAGTATATAAGGTGGGCACCATCCTAGGACAGGGTCTGTTCTGTGCAGAGAGGAGCTCAGCCAGAGAGGGCTGACAGGGAGCTGTGGCTCAGTCTGGGCCCAGCTCCAGAGTCAGGCCTGGAGTGGAGGCCTGAAGCTGAGAGAGGGAGAGAGAGAGAAGTCAGAGGAAGAAGGAACAGAAACACCAGGAAAGGCCCAGAGACGCAAGAGAGAGGGAACCCTAAGATCCCACGAAATAACGGGTGAAGGGTTGGCAGAACAGGGTGCCGGATCCCAAACTGGTGGAGGCCAATTATCCTTAGCCAGGAACCGGAGGTCGTGGACAAGTTTTGGCGCGACCCCTCGCCATATCTACCAGGAAGGCATACCATATAGGGTCAGGGAAATCGGGAAAGGTTTCACCACCAGAAGGCCCGAGGGAGCTGGACAAAGGTGGATCCCTGGTGGGGACGGCCAGTAGAAAGGAAGAGAGGGGAGCTCAGGACCACGCTCTGGAACTGCCTGGGAGTTGGCCGAGTCCCGCACCTGGTGGACGCAGCACCGCTCGGGTGGTCCTAGCTGTACACAAGGGACCTGATAAAGAACTGTGAGTAAAGCTGTGAAAACTGCAATTGCACGTCTCTGAGCTTCCTTGTCACACCACCACTACCACTATCATCTTTTCCTGCATCATCAGCTGCCCTGAGGCCATACCCCTCCCGTTGGGGGTTATACCATCCACGCTGCACATCCGTACCACCGGCCTCAGCGGACTGCCCTGCAGCGGCGGCTTCATAGCCGCATTCAACGGGTGGCGTAGTCGGACACTAATACCATCATATCAATAACGCCACTTAGTTTGACACCCTGGGCACGGACCGGGTCACCGCCACAAGGACTACTACCCCTATCAGATCCGGCTCCGGGTATTCCCTGCGTGCGCAACGCTACTCAACATGGCCCAGGGGGTGAGTCAACTTTGGCGTAGTCGGCAGGATTACGTGCCCGCAACCACCGGGTACTGCGTGCCTGAAGAAAAGTTCACATTTACCGCAAAAAGGAGTCTCCCGCCAATTCTAGAGGGTTCCCGCCATCGGACGCCATCTGGGGTCGTTTCCCGCCGTTTGCCCGCCATCTGCAGTCTTTGCCCGCCATCTGCGAAGTTTCCCGCCATCGGGAGACGATTCCCGCCATCTGAGACGATTTCCCGCCCTGGCAGAGCGGACGCCATTATGGGCGTGCCAGAGGGTGGCAAGAGACGACCTCCCATCGTGGGCGCGGTCCCAGAAGGGCGCCAAAAGCGGAGACCGCCCCCACCAGCCGAGACTACCACCATGGAAATGTCCATCAAAGTGGGGGGTCTGCCCCTGAAACTGACTGTCACTAAGTTGCCCCGGGACCACTCCCAAGGGGGGCGGATAGAGAACAAAACGGAGAAGATGGGTGCGACCTGGAGAAGTCTGGACAGATCGCACCCGGGGATGGAAGAAGAGACAAGTGGTACCGACCCCGTGGTCCGGGGCCTGCTGCAGGCCGCCACCCCAGAAGGCCTGGTGGAGATCCTGGCACAACTCCCCAGAGATCGGGAGCGTGCACAGACCGCGCTGGAGGCCTTGGCCCGGAAGATGGCCCGAGTACAGCAAGAAGCACTGGCCGAATGGAGAAGGGAGATGGCCCAGGAGGCTGGAACCCGCCAGCAGAGGACGCCACCCGCAACGTGGAGCATGTCTGCCCCTGAGGATGGTGCAGGAGGGACGAAGGCCGGAGACGACGCCGCGGAGGGAGCTGCAAGGAAGGAAGCAGGTAATGGGGACGTCATCACCCCGTGCCCAGTAGCCGTAAGCCTGCCCCAGCTCCCCGTCGCAGAGCCCGAAGTCCCACTCACCGCGCCTGTTGCCGCACCGCCACCGCTCCTAACTAGGCCTCAAGCGGCAGAAGCCGCGGTCACGCCCTCTGTTACGCCATGCCCCTTGACCCTGAGCGCGGCAAAACAGGAAGTGCCACCGGTCTGGTCGCAAGGCCAAGTACCCCCGGGCGCCGCGGTCTCCACAGCGCCCTCCTCCCCAAAGGTGCCATACCTGGACCCAAAGAGGATGCCTCCGGCCTGGACGCAAGGCCGGGTACCTCCGGGCGCCGCTGCCCCCACAGCGCCCTCGACCTCCACAGTGCTGCCCCTGGGCGAAGATCTCTTTGCGCAGCATACTAGCCCGGACGGGCTGCCCTTCGTGTGGCCACCGGAGTACATCAACCCCCGACTCCGGAGGGAACGGCCCCTGTGTGAGCCTCTGATCCCGGCACCCGCCAAAATTGTCCCGCTCCCGTTGGAAGACGCCCAATTCGCATGGGATCCCACCGGTGAGGACCTCATGGGATTCACCAAGGAGACCCGGGCGGCCGCAGCCCGGAGGGAGGAGTGCTGCCGTCAACAGCTGGAGGTCTTTGGGAGAGAACGGCGAGAGAGGCGGATCCGCGAGGAACAGCTGCAGGTCCAAAGCGCGGAGCAGAAACGCCGGGCCCGACGAAACCCCCGTGCGGCCCACGGTCCCCGCGCCAACGGGACCGTAATAAAGTTCCAGTTGGAGCATGGCTGGGGCTTTATCCGGGATCACCGAACCCCCGGCGATGTCTTTGTCACCCGCAGGGATGTCGAGAGCCACCTGCCGGAGGGACACCGCGGACGTGACCTCTACCCGGGTGATGAGGTCACCTTCACCCGGCATCAGTGTGCCAAAGGACCGTACGCCCTTCACGTACACCGGCTGACTGAGGAGGAGATACAGTATGAGGAAAGCCAAGAGGACCCGGACGGGTCTGAAGACTACCCTCAGGAAGGAGCACGAAGAGGACACCATTATTAGAGAGTGGTAAAGAAGGACTGTATATAGTTACCCGTCGGGGTACAAGAACTGTCGTAAAATTGGTGTTTGTGTGAACTGTTACTTGTGTGCCCCTTCCTAAATTACCAGGCTGAGGACTGTGAGCAGCCATTCCCCTATCCCCACTGGCCGAGGACTGAGAGCGGCCACCCTGTAAATAGTTGCACTTCTTAAAGTGCCCCCCACTGGTTTTATAGAAGAACTGCTTTTCTACTTTGGAACTAGTGACTGTTGCACTTTACCTGGTCACAAGTTGCACGGTGACCAGAGATCAAGAACGTGTTGGTCAAGAATGTTTTATATGACAAAGTTTTATCTGATGCTAAAAGAGTTAATGGTATTTTATAAGTATGTGAAGAAAGTCTGATAATGTTTCCGAAATTTTTTATACCTGTAACGTTAAGAGAAAGAAGAAAAGAGTACCTCCCATAAAGGGATGAGTTGTTGGTTAACGTCTTATATGTGAGTGCACTTTAAAAATTTTGTATGTTGTAATTTGCTTTTGCTCTATTCCAGCCCGAGGACGTGCTGTGGTTTACCAGGGGGGAATGTAGCACCCCGAGGACTCGGCTGCTACAGGGGTATTGCACCTCAGACCAGAGGTGTGGTATTCCTCTCCCGGGTAAGGATGGAGTGTGGAACTGGGCTCAGATAGCTGCATGCACCACACTCACCCCATTTCCGGGGGACAGATCAACGGTACTCCCACCAGATAGATGTGCAGGTATGACAGCTTCTGTCCCTGGCTGGAGTGGGGAGGGGGGGAGGAACATCCTAGTGGTGTAGGAGCAGAGAGGGGAGGGACACTGGGCAGAGGTAGGAGCCCATTGGTTGCTCGTCACCTGGGCTCGGGTGTCAGAGGGAGTATATAAGGTGGGCACCATCCTAGGACAGGGTCTGTTCTGTGCAGAGAGGAGCTCAGCCAGAGAGGGCTGACAGGGAGCTGTGGCTCAGTCTGGGCCCAGCTCCAGAGTCAGGCCTGGAGTGGAGGCCTGAAGCTGAGAGAGGGAGAGAGAGAGAAGTCAGAGGAAGAAGGAACAGAAACACCAGGAAAGGCCCAGAGACGCAAGAGAGAGGGAACCCTAAGATCCCACGAAATAACGGGTGAAGGGTTGGCAGAACAGGGTGCCGGATCCCAAACTGGTGGAGGCCAATTATCCTTAGCCAGGAACCGGAGGTCGTGGACAAGTTTTGGCGCGACCCCTCGCCATATCTACCAGGAAGGCATACCATATAGGGTCAGGGAAATCGGGAATGGTTTCACCACCAGAAGGCCCGAGGGAGCTGGACAAAGGTGGATCCCTGGTGGGGACGGCCAGTAGAAAGGAAGAGAGGGGAGCTCAGGACCACGCTCTGGAACTGCCTGGGAGTTGGCCGAGTCCCGCACCTGGTGGACGCAGCACGGCTCGGGTGGTCCTAGCTGTACACAAGGGACCTGATAAAGAACTGTGAGTAAAGCTGTGAAAACTGCAATTGCACGTCTCTGACCTTCCTTGTCACACCACCACTACCACTATCATCTTTTCCTGCATCATCAGCTGCCCTGAGGCCATACCCCTCCCGTTGGGGGTTATACCATCCACACTGCACATCCGTACCACCGGCCTCAGCGGACTGCCCTGCAGCGGCGGCTTCATAGCCGCATTCAACGGGTGGCGTAGTCGGACACTAATACCATCATATCAATAACGCCACTTAGTTTGACACCCTGGGCACGGACCGGGTCACCGCCACAAGGACTACTACCCCTATCGGATCCGGCTCCGGGTATTCCCCGCGTGCGCAACGCTACTCAACATGGCCCAGGGGGTGAGTCACACACACGGAGCGAAGTGCTTTTTATCACACAAGCAAGGGCATGTGTCATTGGCAGTGTATGTCACATGTCCTTGCCCTATAAGACCAAGCCATTTTCCCCGTCGCCACCATTTTCTCACTGCTGCAGCTGCGTGTTAGACGGCACCGCTGTTGCTGTGTGCGCTATACCTTGTTAATTTCAAGCCAATTTTCGCACAAATCTACAGATAGCTTGGGAGTAGGGAATAGTTGTGATTGCAGTCCTTTTAAGGACTAGGTTACAGCATTTCCTACGACTTTTATCAGGCAGGTCTGTCCTCTTAAATAGATAGATTGTGGGAGTAAAGACTAATTGTAATTGGAGTCCTTTTCAGGACTAGGTTACATCAGTTCCTATCAGTTTTTGCCAGGCAGGTCTGTGCCAGTGCTGTGCAAGTTTTTTTCACAGCATTTGGCTGAATCTAGCAAAGCTAATCCTTTTTGGCCTATTGCAGAGTGTGTTAGTCAGTGGAGTAGCCTATCTGTGTTGCAAGATATACCACCTGTGTATAGAATACCAATTTTTTTACTGCACCTAGTGAAGTAAAATCTTTTGGGCATAGCATCATTCTATTAGTCCATCTATACTGACCTCCATCAGGTTGCAAATTGAATATAATTTTTTTCTGCATCTAGCTCTGAAAAAATATTGGGCTTCTAGCTGTGTGTGGGACTTGTTCTATTAATCCATCTATACAGACCTCCATCAGGTTGCAAACTGAATATATTTTTTTCTGCATCTACCTCTGAAAAAATATTGGGCTTCTAGCTGTGTGTGGGACTTGTTCTATTAATCCATCTATACAGACCTCCATCAGGTTGCAAACTGAATATATTTTTTTCTGCATCTACCTCTGAAAAAATATTGGGCTTCTAGCTGTGTGTGGGACTTGTTCTATTAATCCATCTATACAGACCTCCATCAGGTTGCAAACTGAATATATTTTTTTCTGCATCTACCTCTGAAAAAATATTGGGCTTCTAGCTGTGTGTGGGACTTGTTCTATTAATCCATCTATACAGACCTCCATCAGGTTGCAAACTGAATATATTTTTTTCTGCATCTACCTCTGAAAAAATATTGGGCTTCTAGCTGTGTGTGGGACTTGTTCTATTAATCCATCTATACAGACCTCCATCAGGTTGCAAATTGAATATAATTTTTTTCTGCATCTAACCCAGCCAATAGTTTTGGCCTAATACCACAGTTTGGCCACTCAGCTCTGCTCGGTTCCCATCCATTGTTTTTTTGTGCAAACAACTCCAGAGTTGTGAATTAGTTAACCACCAAAATGAGTGGAAAAAGGCCTGCTGCTGGTGGAAAGGGGAATAGGCGTGTTGGGAAGGGGAAAAAAGGTTGTGTCCGTGGGGTAGGTGTTAAAGCAACAGTAACATCTGCAGAAGAAAGACCATCTTCCAGCCAAACTAAAATGTCTACTTCTTTTAGCGGACAATGTGATAAGATCCCTTTCTTACGGCCACGCCAATCGCTACAAATTCCAGATGAGGCGCAAAAACAGCAGGTGCTTCAACGGATATCAAGTGCTCCTTTAAGTGGGCTCTCCTCCACATCAACTTCAACATCACAAATACTCCAGTCCTCAAAGGTGTCACCCCAATCGCACTTGCTTCCTCACAGCTCCCAAATCTCCAGCTGCCCGTCTGAGTATGAGGTAGAACAGATGGTTGAGTCTGCAGAGCTGTTTACTCATACTATAGCCTGGGAATCAGAGGTCGACTCCAGCGCTTCTGTGAATCCAGACGAGGAAATGATCTGCACTGATGCCCAGAATCTTTATGAGTCGGATCCAGGACCAGACGCAGAAGGTTCTGACCATAATGTAGACCCTCATTCCCAAACTGTAACTCCTGTTGGTGGAGACAATGAGGAAGACGATGATAAGACTCAAATACCTGATTGGAGCGACAACTTTAGTTTTTTGTCAGGGCAGGAACAGGTTGGCTCTGAGGACGACGGGTGTGATAACGCACAGGGTGATGATGATGAGGTTGGAGATCCCACTTACTGTCAACCCACAGTCAGCCAAGAGATGAGGTCAGCAGAGGAGGTGGAGGAAGATGCTAGTGACGACGAGGTCAGGTTGCGCCTTCCTGGACAGAGACGTAGTACTGGAAGCACGTCAACAACTGCATCCTCAAACACAACTCTGCCTCTCACCACAAGTCGTGGTGGCTCTTCAGGTCGCATGGGTGCTAAGCCTTGCATAGCCTGGGCATTTTTTCAGATCGATAAAGATGACCCAACTCGTGTTATCTGTAACATTTGTCAGCAAAAGCTAAGTAGAGGCCAAAAAATACATAGTTTGAGTACTTCATGCATGAACCGGCACATGGACATGAAGCATAAGTTGCAGTGGGAAGCTCAGTGTGCTACAATGCGGCCTAGCCGGCCGGGCCAACCACCGTCTGCCATATCTTGTGCATCCGCGGCCTCTTCATCCTCTGTGACTGGGGGGACAGCAGTCACACCTGTTTTGGGGCGCAGACCTGCCACCTCTTTACCCGCAACAGCCAGCGTGATTGGCAGGTCATCATTTTCTTTGGAGGTGGTAACACCAGCTGGTGTTGAGCGCTGTCCGACATCGATAGAACCACCTTTGGATCAAAGCAACCTAACATGTCCGCCTGCATCTTCCTCACAGACCGGCAGTTTGCCGGGGACACCCTTATCAACCCCGTCTAAGCACAATAGCCAGCCCTCGGTCCCTCAGATGTGGACAAGTAAAAGACCATTTCCTCCTAGCCATGAGAAAGCTAAGAGGTTGAATTTGACCATCTGCAAGCTCTTGGCTACAGAAATGCTGCCTTTCCGCCTGGTGGACACAGAGGATTTTCGAGACCTTATGTCCGTCGCAGTGCCCCAGTACCAGATGCCCAGTCAGCACTACTTCTCAAAAAAAGGTGTGCCTGCGCTCCACCAGCATGTCGCACACAACATCACCGCTTCTTTGAGAAACTGTGTGTGTGACAGGGTGCATTTCACCACAGACACTTGGACGAGTAGTAATGGACAGGGGCGTTACATGTCGCTGACTGGGCACTGGGTAACTATGGTGACAGCAGGACAAGGGGCTGCTGTCCAAGTCTTGCCGTCCCCACGAGTTGTGCGTCAATCCTCTTTATCTCAAAGTTCCTCCACTGCTTCTGCCTCCTCAACCTCCTCTCGGTCTTCCACCTGCACCCAAAGCCTGTCTGGTCATGCCACAAGCTTTATAACTGCGCAGAAGGGATCCTGCACACCTCCTTACTATGATGGCAGTAGGGCTCAACGTCATCAGGCGGATTTTACATTGAAATGTCTGGGAAATGTGAGTCACACAGCTGAGGAGTTGTGGTCAGCTCTGGAGAACCAATTTCATGAATGGTTGTCTCCACTGGACCTGAAACCAGGGAAGGCCGTGTGCGACAATGCTGCAAACCTGGGTGCGGCCCTTCGCCGGGGCAATGTCACACACGTGCCTTGTATGGCTCACGTGTTGAACCTGGTTGTCCAGCAATTTTTAGCCCACTATCCCAGACTAGATGGCCTTCTGCAGAGGGCACGGTCGCTGTGTGCTCACTTCCGCCGTTCGCATCCCGCAGCTCAGCGACTTACATCTCTACAGAAGTCGTTGGGCCTGCCACTTCACCGGCTAAAATGCGATGTGCCTACCCGGTGGAATTCAACTCTGCACATGTTGCAGCGACTGTGGCAGCACCGACAAGCCCTGGTGCAATACGTTCTGACGTATAGCCTGGGCCAACGAGATTCAGAGGTGGGGCAAATCACGCTGGAGGAGTGGTCTCAGATCAGGGACCTATGCACCCTTCTGCACAGTTTTGAAATGGCGACGAAGATGTTTAGTGCTGACGATGCCATTATCAGCATGACTATTCCGGTGATTTACATGCTGGAGCACATGTTAAACAGAATTCGGAGTCAGGTGGTGGCACAAGAGGAGGTGGAGGAAGTAGAGGAGGAGGAGTTGTATGCGGAAGGGCTAACATCTGCAAGGTCCAGACGGTCGGCAGCACCAAGGCGGCAGGCATGTGAGTGTGGGGGAGATGGTTTTACCAGGGCGCATGGTAGCAGCCAAACTAGTGAGGAAGGTGCAGGAGCCCAGGAAGAAGTGGAGGACGAACTGATGGAAGACTCATCAGATGAGGGAGACCTTGATCACATTTCTGTTGTGCGAGGTTGGGGGGAGAGGACAGAGGAAGGAAGCATGATTGTTACCTCGCCACCAACACAACAGGGACTTGGTGCTCCTGGATGCGCAACACACATGAGTGCCTTCTTGCTGCACTACCTGCAACATGACCCTCGAATTGTGAGAATTAGAAATAATCCTGACTACTGGGTTGCCACACTGTTAGATCCCCGGTACAAAAGTAAATTTGCAGAAATTATTCCTGCCATAGAAAGGGATGCACGCATGCAGGAGTATCAGCAGAGACTGTTGCAGAATCTTACATGTGCTTTTCCACAAAATACCAGTGGTGCACGTAGTGAATCTCACAGTTCCAACTTGCCAACCGTGGGACCGTCAAGTGTTCAGCACTCAAACCGTAACAGAACCACAGTATCTGCTGGTAACATCAATTTTGCGGAATCATTTCACCACTTTTTTAGCCCATCCTTTGCAAGGCCACAGGAGACAAGAAGTCTGACACATAGTCAACGCCTAGAGACGATGGTACAGGAGTATCTCCAAGTAAACATTGAAGCCACGACTGTGTCACTGGACCCTTGCTCTTTTTGGGCTTCCAATCTGGATAAATGGCCGGAGCTAGCCACTTACGCCTTGGAGATCTTGTCATGCCCCGCAGCCAGCGTTCTGTCTGAACGTGTGTTCAGCGCTGCTGGTGGTGTGCTGACAGATAAGCGCACGCGGCTCTCCACTGATAATGTAGACAGACTCACGTTCATAAAGATGAACAAATCATGGATCCGAAACGACTTTTCTACCCCTGTGTCATCCTGGGGAGAGTAAAAGCTTGATGATTGGTTAAAATCACCCTACCAACCGTTTTAAGCTTTCAAATTACTAATCATGTTTATCTGTATCTTGGCTGGAAAATAATTTGGGCTTTGTAGCAGTGTGCAGCACTGATTTTATTAGGCCATCTATAATAAGCTCCACCAGATTTAAAATTATTAATCATGTTTATCTGTATCTTGACTGGAAAATAATTTGGGCTTTGTAGCAGTGTGCAGCACTGATCCTATTAGGCCATCTATACTAAAGCTTCACCAGATTTAAAATTAATAATAATTTTTAGCTGCATCTAGCCCGGAAAATAATTTTGGGGCTCCGAGATGCGCAAGACACATAAGTGCCTTCTTGCTGCACTACCTGCAGCATGACCCTCATATTGTCAGAATTCGAAGTAATCATGACTAGTGGGTTGCCACACTCTTAGATCCCCCAAACTTTTCGATCAACCTTTTCATTTTAATAAAGACCAAAAAAATGGTCATTTTTGAAATTATAAGCATTAGCAGGTTGTTAGAAACTGAAATCAAACAGTTTTCAACTCAAAACTTTATTCTAGGTGATGTTACATTTTCACATAGGACCCCTTGTTCGAAAGGAGCTTCTGAACTCTCTCGTCCATTGAATTTGTCAGGTTTTGGATGGTTTCTGCTTCAATTGTTTTGCATGAGGACAGAATACCCTCCCAGAGCTGTTGCTTAGATGTGAACTGCCTCCCGCCATCATAGACACTCCTTTTAATGATGCTCCAAAGGTTCTGAATGGGGTACAGGTCAGGGGAGCATGGGGGTCACACCATAAGTTTGTCCCCTTTTATGCCCATATCAGCCAGAGATGCAGATGTTTTATGTGCAGCATGAGATGGTGCATTATCATGCAGAAAAATGATCTTGCTGTGAAATACACGGTTCTTCTTCTTGAACCATGGCAGGAAGTGCTGTTTGAGAAAATCCACATACATTATGGAGTTCATCTTTAGCGCCTTCAGGGATCCTAAAGGGGCCGACAATCTCTCTCCCCATGATTCCAGCCCAAAACATTACTCCACCTCCTCCTTGTTGGCGCTGTAGCCGTGTTTGCGTGGGGTGTCCATCAACCAGCCATCCTCCACTCCATCCATCTGGACCATCGAGCGCTGCACGGCACTCATCCGTGAACAAAACAGTTTTGAAATCAGTCTTCATGTAATGTTTGGCCCACTGGAGCCGTTTCTGCTTGTGTGAAGTGGAAAGAGGAGGTCGACAGGATGGCGTATGCACAGCTGCAAACCTCTGAAGGACCCTGCATCTTGTTGTTCGGGGGACGTTGGAGGCACAAGCAGCTTCAAAAACTTGTCTGCTGCTATGACAAGGCTTTTTTGCCGCAGCTCTTTCAACCTGACGTAATTGCCTGTAGGAAAGAGTCCTCAATTTGCCCTTATCAGCACGCACACGTGTGTACTGTGAATCAGCTACATACTTCTTGATTGCCAAGACACTTCATCCTGATCATCGCACAATGTTGATTGTAGTCATGCCTTGACCTAAACACTCCACAATTTGTTGCTTCTCAGCAGCCGACACATCCTTTTTCTTTCCCATTTTGGCAGAAAATGTAGGCTGCTTAATAATGTGAGACAGCCTTCTTAAGTAGTCTTGCCTTTCATTGGACACACCTGCCAAACTAATTAGCACAGGTGTCTGCAATTGCTTACAGTGATATAAAGAGCCCTGACACACATCACCATCAATGAGTTTAACTGACAAACAAACAAATTCTTCCCTTATCACTCCTAAACACTTTTTGCATAATAATTTGGAACGCAGTGTACATGTGCTTTTCCACAAAACACTAGTGGTTCACGTAGTGAATCTTACAGTTCTAACTTGCCAACCGTGGTCTGTATGGAGTTGTTCAATAAAGGGCCCAAAATTAAGATAACATAGATGGGAGAGGTCTCTATGAATAGGAATTCCTAAGTATTTGATACCCTGTGAGGGCCAGGCAAAGGGAAAGTTGGACTGGATGGAATCCTATATGGATTTGGGGAGGGAGACATCGAGGGCCTCAGACTTCGCTGCATTGATTTTAAAATTTGACCATGTAACAAAGTGATCTATTTCAGCCATAACAGCATGGATGGATATATGTGATTGAGTGATATATACTAGGACATCATCAGCAAATAGAGAGCACTTGTACTCGGTGCCTCCCACCTCAATCCACCTAATATTGGGGTTATGGCGAATTGATGAGAGCAGGTGCTCCGTCACTAGGATGTATAAGAGAGGGGACAGAGGACATCCCTGCCTTGTCCCATTGGTGATTGTGAAAGGTGATGAAAATGTTCTGATGCACCCCCTGGGCCTTGGGACACCCGGAGCCGGACCCTTTTTGGTGGATGCTGGTGGTTGTAGTCTTCGTGGCGGCGACCCGGTTCCGTGGCTCAGGGTGGTCAAACCAGTGGCGGAACTATTTATGTGGTTTTGATGTTTAAATGTCCGACTACGCCACCCGTGGATTGCGGTCAGAGTGAACCGCCGCTGCAGGGCAAACCGCTGAGGCTGGTGTTGTGGGTGCAGCAGAGCGTAGCATAACTCCCCACGGGAGGAGTATAGCCTCAGGGCAGTGTATGCGGAGGATGGGGGTGATGGTGCAGGGCAGCAGCAGTAACGACACGGAGTCAGTGATGCAGTCCAGGGCCTTTACTCACAGTTCTTATTATCCAGACCACGTCTGCAGGTAACGGCTGCCCACGTCGTACTGTGCTCACCAGGTGAGGGGCTCAGACAACTCCCAGATAACTTTGGAGCGCTTCACAGGACCCCCTTTGTGTGTCCTTTGTCTGGCCTTTCTTACCAACCCTTCTGTCCGGCTGCCTCGGGCCTCCTCTTGGTAAACTTGGCGCCAGTTTCCCTGACCCTATGTGGTGCCTTCCTAGCGGGTGTAGCGAGGGGCTGCGCCACATAAAATGTCACAGCCTCCGGTTTCTAGCTGAGGGTCGTTTCCTGCCTCCACTAGTTTCGGGGACCGGTCTCCCCCTTTGGCCTGACCCCTCCACGCAGGTGGATTCGGGCGTGCGGTGGCGACTCGCCCGTCCGCACCCCTGGGATCCCTTCATTCCTCGTTCCTGGAGCCTTCTCCGCTCCTCTTCCTTCCTTCTCCCTCTTCCAGGCCTGGGCCTCTGTTACTAGGCCTGCCTCCGGAGCAGAGCTCATGCAGAGCCCCTGCTCCCTGCCACTTCTGCTCAGACTTCTCTGCACTGAACTAAGATGGTGCCCACCTTTTATACTCCCTTCTCAATGCACCCAGGAACTGCTTCCTCCCTGCTCCTGCACTACAGGGTTCCCCTTCCTCAGTGTTCCCTCCCCCCACTCCAGCCAGGGACAGGGACTGTCGTGCCCATCTCAGAGACATATTGGTCGCCCTGCCCCACGGCAATGTGGTGTAATGCATGCAGGTGTCGGGTCCTGATCCACACTCCATCCTTACCTGAGAGTGAGATATCACACCTCTGGGTGAGGTGCAATACCTCTGTAGCAACCGAGCCCTCAGGGTGCTACAGTTCCATTTATCTTCAGCCTAGGTGACGTATTGTGATACAGGGCCGTGATTTTGGCTATAAAAGGGTCCCCTAGACCCCTACCCCAAGCTTTTTAAGAGAATCATATATGGCGTGCCAGGAGACTCTATGGAATGCTTTCTCAGCATCCAACAAGAGTATCTAATTACAAATTTTTAACTGCATCTAGCCCAGGAAATACTTTGTGCCTAGTAGCAGTGTCTGCTAGTCAGCGGATTATCCCGGCTGTTAAGCAAGCTACACCACCTGTAGTTTAGACACTTAATTTTTTCAAAGGAAATGCTTCGGGACCATGGGATACTCAGTGAAGAGCATCAGGAGGCACCCCAAGGCATAGGGGCTGGGACTGGCAGTAGGATGCCTTGCGGTGGACAGCCGAGCTCGATCCTTATAAAAGCTTTTAACTGCAGCAGCTTTAGTGGACGCTACTGGAGATGGAATTACGCGGCTGCTGGCATGAGACTTGCCCTCCAATAGATCCTTGTAAATGGATTTAAAGTGTATTCATTCAAATTAGAGAGACAATTTAAATTAAAAAGCTTAGAGCTGCCTCCACCACAGGGGGGCTCGCTCGACCCACCAGCGGACAGGCACCAGTATTGGGAGAGGGGGGCTGGCCATCAGGGTTCACCGCGGCTCTGGCACAAACCCGGCGACACGGAGGTGGCACGGGCAGGAGCGGACTGGCCGTGTCGGCTTCTCACTTTTTGGATTTTAGAAGGGCATGACATGCCTATATCTGTGTCTCCCCCTCCTTTTACTCCTCCACCTCTTTTATTTTCGCATGACTATATGTACTTGTCACTTTTCCATGTGTTAGTTATGTCTTCTGAGCAGTTTGTCAGCTTTTGGACACCTTTGAAGGTGTTTTCTATGTGTTTCTATGTGTTTTTGTTTGCCTGCCATTGGTTTTAACGGTGTTCGAAGGTGTTCGACGAACAGTTCGACGAACAGTTCGGCGAACACACGGGTGTTCGACGAACCGAACCGAACTCGAACACTACGGGGGTGGCTCAACACTAGTCACTAATCGCAATAGATCTCATGCTTCCAGGCTTTTTATACAAGTTCACAGCAGGAATCCTTCCTCTTTTCGGGCGTATGGAATTGAATCTTTAATTTTGAACCCAAGAGGTGGCGACAACAGAAGACACCTTTTAAACCGAGAAGCTTTCTGGATGTATGTTCTCAATACTTGCCACCCAGATGGACTCAATATGCGACGAGAACTTCTTTTTCATTATTTTTAAATAATTGTACTTTTTCTTATTTACTTATTCAAGCGGTGTTTTTTTTTTTTTTTTGTCATGTGATCCGATTGCTGTGTTTTTATTGGTCTATCTATGTATATATACTGGGTCTTTGTCATTTGTATGTAGCTTGGAAAAAGAACACACCATTTGTGTTCGAAACGCGTTGCTTTTATGGACATGGCTTTGATATCTGTATCTTAACTCAATAAAGACAACTATTTTTGGGGATTTTTCTGTGGCTGGAGCTTTTCTCCTTTTTTTTTTTTTCCTACATTGTCCCCTCATCCCCATCCTGATATGCATGGCCCGTTCATCCCCATCCTGATATGCAGGCTCCTTCATCCCCATTCTGGTATGCATGGCCGCATCCTCCCCATCCTGGTATGCATGGCTCCTTCATCCCCATCCTGGTATGCATGGTCCTTTCATCCCCATCCTGATATGCATGGCCGTTCATCCCCATCCTGATATGCATGGCTCTTTCATCCCCATTCTGGTATGCATGGCCGCATCCTCCCCATCCTGGTATGCATGGCCCCCTCATCACCAATCCTGGTATGCATGGCCTCCTCATCACCAATCCTGGTATGCAGCAGCTGATCTCAGCCTGTAAGCAGTGCATGACGTCACTGCCATGTGCCCTCACACAGTGAGATGATTATGGGCGTGGAGAGGAGTGATTATTCATTTTCTTTATTACCGCACAGTGTCAGCCGCAGCCTGCAGCGGCTCGGCGATCACGTATGCCCACTGTTAAAGAGAATGAATATTCATTCCTCTCAACCAGGGTCGGACTGGGGTGTCTGGGGCCCACAGGAGGAATTGATCCTCGGGGCCCACCCTACAGTTATATGCAAATACCTGTTAGCAGTTATCCCTGTTATAGTGGAGCGACGACTGTAAAACACAGGCGGCTCCTGCACATCTACTGTGTGCCACCATAACTGGGATGTACAATTACAGTAGTTTACATTATAGGGGTTCTTTGATGAAAACAAGTTATCACCGAATCACAGGTTAGGTAGGTGATATTGACGCGCCCCCTGGGCCGTGGGGTACTCAGTGCCGGGCCGGTCGTTGGTAGGGGAAATGTCACAGTGGCGGTGACCCGGTCCGTGTCCCAGGGCGGTCAATAAAAGGGGTTTATTTACAGGGGATTTATAGTTTTTATATTTAATGTTCGTGACGCCACCTGTGGTATGTGGCTATGTACAGCCGCCGCTGCGGAGAAGGTCCTCTGGAGCTGGTGTTTAATGCAGCAGAGTTGGTTTAGCTCTCCACAGGTAGAGCTTAGCTCCAGGGCGTTGCTGGGATGTTATAGATGTTGCTGTAGCAGTTGTGGTGCAGTGTAGTGCAGGGATGATGGTGCAGCAGTAATTCACGGAGACAGTGGGGTGCAGTCTTCAGAGTTTACTCACAGTTGTTGCAATCCAAGTTGCAGGTACCGGTGTAACTTCCCACGTCGTCCTGTGCTTACTCAGGGAGGGGTTCAGCAATCCTTCAGGTAATTCAAGAGCACTTAACGGGACCCCTTTCTGTGTGCCTTTCTCAGTCGTCTTCCTGTGCTGGCTCTCACCCTCCTGCCCTGCGCCTCACAATCAGTGTCCCAAGCCGGTAGCCTCGGGTCTTGTCGGGCGACCTGCAGTCCCCTGGACCCTCTGTGACCTCTTTTTCGGCGATGTAATTGTGGCTGTGGCAACTGCACCCTAAAAGCCTCCGGTTTCTAGCTGAACGTTGCAATTCTCACTAGTTAGGGGCCGGTCCCCTCTGCGGCTTGATCCTTCCACGTCCTGGTAGATTCGGGCATACAGGTGGCATCCAGCACTGCCCGTACCCCTAGGATCCCCTCGTTCCTCCTGTAGCCTTCCTTCCTGCTCCTCTGACTGAACTCCACTCCCTTTCCAAGATGGTTCCTCTTTTATATCACTTCCTTTCCTGTGCTCCTCTGAACTACGTCCTCCACCCACACCCACTACATAGTTCCACCCTTCAGCTAGGGACCAGGGACTGTGCTCTCCCTTAGGAGCAATCTCGCCCTGCCCCCACTGAAGTGGAATGTGTTGGATGCAGGTGTTAGGGTCCCGGGCAGCACTCTATCCTTACCCAAGAGTGAGATACCACACCTCTGGGTGAGATGCAGTACCTCTGTGGCGACTGAACCCGCAGGGGGGCCACAATATCTTATTGATCGGTGTAATCTGACCATTGGAAACCGCACCGATCAGAAGAATGGGGAACTTTTATCCCTGTCAGGACACTTATCCACATTTTAAAATGCAGCAGCAGGTGGGACGTCTGACCGCAGCTCCATTCATCCTCTTTGAGGCTTCCAGAAAAAAAACAAGAGCAGCCACTGAGGGAATGTATGGATCAGTGATCAAGTCGCACATGACCTCCAGTCTAATGGGGATAAAAGCTCCACAGTCTGCCGATCGCACGGGTTCCATCAGTCAGACCCCCACCAATCAATAAGTTATTCTTAGGCCACGTTCACACATCAGTATTTGGTCAGTATTTTACATCACTTATTTGTAAGCCAAAATCAGGAGTGGGACAATCAGAGGAAAAGTATAATAGAAACATGTCACCACTTCTGTATTTATCACCCACTCCTGGTTTTGGCTTACAAATACTGATGTAAAATACTGACCAAATGCTGAACGAGTGAATGTGGCCTTAGGATAGGCGATTACTTGTTTTCACCGGAGAACCTCTCTAAGTGCATATTTGCTACTGTGTAATAGACACAGGGCAGGGAAGGGTTAAACGTCAACGTAATTAATCTCTAATAAAGAATCTTCTACTTATTGATATCAGAGAGAACAAGTGACCTCCATACACAACGTAATCTCCTATACAAACACCAATAATACCACATACAAGGAACAAATACTGTCACATCATGACCAGACCACATATTACCACCACATAGTAACCGAATAATATCACATACAAGGAACAAATACCGCCACACCATGATCAGACCACATATTACCACCACATAGTAACCGAATAATACCACATACAAGGAACAAATACCACCACACCGTGACCAGACCACATATTACCACCACATAGTAACCGAATAATACCACATACAAGGAACAAATACCGCCACACCATGATCAGACCACATATTACCACCACATAGTAACCGAATAATACCACATACAAGGGACAAATACCGCCACACCATAATCAGACCACATATTACCACCACATAGTAACCGAATAATACCACATACAAGTGACAAATACCGCCACACCATGACCAGACCACATAGTGACTGAATAATACCACATACAAGGAACAAATACCACCACACCATGACCAGACCACATATTACTACCACATAGTAACCGAATAATACCACATACAAGGGACAAACACCGCCACACCATGATCAGACCATATATTATCATCACATAGTAACCGAATAATACCACATACAAGGGACAAATACCGCCACACCATGATCAGACCACATATTACCACCACATAGTAACCGAATAATACCACATACAAGGGACCAAAAACGGTCACACCATGTCCAGACCACATATTACTACCACATAATAGCAGAATAATACCACATACAAGGGACAAATACCGCCACACCATGATCAGACCACATATTAGCACCACATACAAGTGACAAATACCGCCACACCATGACCAGACCACATAGTGACTGAATAATACCACATACAAGGAACAAATACCACCACAGAATGGCCAGATCATATATTACCACCACATACAAGTGACAAATACCACTATACTATGACCAGACCACACGTTACCATTACATAGTCACCGAATAATGCTACAATAAGGATCATGAATAAAAAACACAATACTAATACACAGGAGCTCTGTATATAGTGTATAGGGTACTGGTAATGCAGTGATCACCAGTGACATTATGCACAGGAGCTCTGTATATAGTGTATAGGGTACTGGTAATGCAGTGATCACAAGTGACATTATACACAGGAGTTCTGTATATAGTGTATAGGGTACTGGTAATGCAGTGATCACCAGTGACATTATATACAGGAGCTCTGTATATAGTGTATAGTGTGCATTTACATGTAATACACTGACTCACCAGTGACGTCTCTAGTTGAAGTGCTTCATCTAGCACAGACCGCCATTACTTCTTCCATCCAGGACTTGTCGCTGCGGAAAATAACCCACAGTTATCAATAGCTGATCACATCTAGAGCACATTCCCCATTTATTTCCTGATTTCTACACTACAGCTGATGAAGAAAAAAAGTGACATAGTGCCGCCCTGCACAGTAACAGGACCTCCCTTTTGTTACTCCCCCAGGTAGAACAGTATCCTCAAAAGTAAATTATAGTACAGCAACAATGTCCCCTACAGTAATTATGTCCCCATTTGCCACCATAAAGTAATACCTCATTCTGGCCCCCATACTGTAATTGTCACCCATCCTGGCCACCTTTATTTAATAATATTCCCCATCCTTGGTTCTCATGTATCTCCCCCACCCATCCTGGGCCGGTATGTATCATCCTCTCTCTCCCCCATCATGTGTCCCTATATAGCATCCTCTCCCTAACCATCATGGGCCTCTATGTAACATCCTCTCCCTAACCATCATGTGCCCATACATAGCATCCTCTCCCCCTTCATGTGCCCATATATAGCATCCTCTCCCCCATCATGTGCCCCTATATAGCATCCTCTCCCCCATCATGTGCCCATATATAGCATTCTCTCACCCTTCATGTGCCCATATATAGCATCCTCTCCCCCATCATGTGCCCCTATATAGCATCCTCTCCCCCATCATGTGCCCCTATATAGCATCCTCTCCCCCATCATGTGCCCCAATATAGCATCTTCTCCCTCATCATGTGCCCCTATATAGCATCCTCTTCCCCATCATGTGCCCATATATAGCATCCTCTCCCCCATCATGTGCCCCTATATAGCATCCTCTCCCCAATCATGTGCCCGTATATAGCATCCTCTTCCCCATCATGTGCCCCTATATAGCATCCTCTCCCCCTTCATGTTACCATATATAGCATTCTCTTTCGCCCCCATTCATTCACTACCCTGCCTGTTCATAAAGGAAAAAAAATCTTCTTACCTTTCTGCGCACCCCCGGCGGCGTCCTCTGCAGGTTCATCCTCATCATGGGCCCCTGAGGTCTCCGCCGACCGATCAGAGGCTGCGCGCTGACAGCAGCCCGCCGGCCGGAGGCCTTTTCAGATCACTGCTATGCGCTGTGCACTGACGTCACCGTCCGGCGCATAGAAGTGACGTTCAATGTCCACCAGCCTATCAGAGGCCGAACACTGACGCGCGCAGCTTTGATTGACTGGCGGCTTTGAAAGTCACTGCTATGCGCCGTCTGTGCGCAGCGCATAGCAGAGAGTAGATTTTCCTGAAGGCGACCATCAAGGGGAAGGTATGCGCCGCGCGCTGAGTGTGCTGCGGCCCGTGGTCTGAAAGATCATGGTTACTGGCGGGCCCCCAAAATTTTGGAGGAAAAAGTGCGTCTTATAGTCCGAAAAATATGGTAACTCTTTCTACTTCTTCTTGGCTTCTATTAATATGAATAAAATTATCCATCACCATGATACGCCTAGAACAACCTGCATTCACAATTGTCTTACTCTGAGGGGCTACCTAATACACAGAATTAAAACACGCCAGAAAAATTTGAACATTTCCAATGAAAAGCATTTCTTTGTCTAGGAGTCCTTTCTAGGATATTTTTGAACACCTTATCTCTGGCACTTGTATGCAGCGTTGGACTGGAGTACATTGGGCCCACCAGAGAAAATCATTCTTGGGGCCCACTGTGTAGCTACATAGAAATGCAGTTAGGCTCAAAAGTTTACATACCCCGGCAGAATTTTTCCTTTCTTGGCCTTGTTTCAGAGAATATGAATGATAACAAAAAAACTTTTTCTCCACTCATGGTTATTGGTTGGGTGAAGCCATTTATTGTCAAACTACTGTGTTTTCTCTATTTAAATCTTAATGACAATTAAAAACATCCAAATGACCATCATGAAAAGTTCACATACCCCAGTTCTTAATACCGTGTATTCCCCCTCTAAAATCAATGACAGCTTGAAGTCTTTTGTGGTAGTTGTGGATGAGGTTCTGTATTTCCTCAGATGGTAAAGCTGCCCATTCTTCTTGCCAAAAAGCCTCCAGTTCCTGTAAATTCCTGGGCTGTCTTGCATGAACTGCGCACTTGAGATCTCCCCAGAGTGGCTCAATGATATTGAGGTCAGGAGACTACTGAGATGGCCACTACAGAACCTTCACTTTGTTCTGCTGTAGCCAATGACAGGTCGACTTGGCCTTGTGCTTTGGATCGTTGTCATGTTGGAACGTCCAAGTACGTCCCATGCGCAGCTTCGGGGCTGATGAGTGCAAATTTGCCTCCAGTATTTTCTGATAACGTGCTGCATTCATCTTTCCTTCAACTTTTACCAAGTTTCCTGTGCCTGGTTTTTACAGAGCCCCTGATTTTACATTTGTTAATCACAGTTTGAACGCTGCTGACTGGCATTATCATTTCCTTGGGTATGTTTTTGTATCCCTTTCCTGTGTTATACAGTTCAACTACCTTTTCCCGTAGATCCGTTGACAATTCTTTTGCCTTCCCCATGACTCGCAATCCAGAAATCAGTGGCTGGATGAAAGATGCAAGAGTCTGTCTGGATCCCAAAAACTCTCTCAGCTTTTATGCACACATACTAATTACAAGCAAACAGGTCACAGGTGAGGATGTTACCTTTAGTAGCCATTCAAACCCATTTGTGTCAAATTCTGTGCATGCTATCAGGCCAAAATCACCAGGGTATGTGAACTTTTGGTCAGGGTCATTTGGATGCTTTTGGTTGTCATTAAGAGTTAAAAAGAGAAAACACAGTAGTTTGACAATAAATGGCTTCACCCAACCAATAATCATGAGTGGAGAAAAAGTTTTTTGTTATCATTCATATTCTCTGAAACAAGACCAAGAAAGGAAAAATTCTGCCGGGGTATGTAAACTTTTGATCACAACTGTAAATACAAGACCACCAATTGTGTGGTAAAACACGCTAATATCAGCGTATAATATAAAATAGTACACTTAATGTTATAGAAAAAGCTTGCATCACATTTTTGGTGCAAACTCAATGATAAATGTACCCTGGTGTTTACTAACCACTAAACCCATGTTTTATTGCACCAGCGGAGTGGAAGGGATTTTATGACATCTCATCCATATGCTGAGAAAATCCATGGCGTGAATTGACCGGCGCTGCGGATTTGACATCACGTGTCAATTTATGCTGTGGATATTCACCTTCGATTTCATCCTTTGCAATAGAAAGGAACAGGTCAATGGTAAAGGTGCATCATTGCGTAGTAGTAAAAGCAGCAATATCTGCACAATATCTGGGTGGATATTACCCTGTTCATTTGCTGTGGGAATTTCATTGTAGAAATTAAGCAGCAAATACATTATGTGAATAGAGCCACTAATAGTGGTGGGGGTCCTAAATCAGTTATGTATGACACTGGAGTGATAGCAAAATAGCTTTCCCTCACATCCCTTGTACGCTTTTTACGGAAATCTTTCTGCCACCTATAAGGCCATAACTTTTTATGAAGGGCCTCATTTTGTTAGTAGTGGAAGAAGAAAACTGAGTGATACAGGGAGAGGGGGCTCAGTGAGGGGTGATATAGGGGGAGGGGGTGCAGTCAGTCAGAGGTGAAAGAGGGGGAGGGGGCACAGTCAATCAGGGGTGATATAGGGGGAGGGGGTGCAGTCAGTCAGGGGTGATACAGCGAGGGGGGGCTCAGTCAGTCAGGGGTGATACAGGAGGGGGCATAGTCAGTCAGGGGTGATACAGGGAGAGAGGAGGCTCAATCAGTCAGGGGTGATATAGGGAGATGGGGCTCAGTCAGTCAGGGGTGATACAAGAGGAGGGGGCACAGTCAGTAAGGAGCAATACAAGGGGAGGGGGCACAGTCAGTCAAAGATGATACACAGGGAATGGGTGCAGTCAGTCAGGGGTGATACAGGAAGAAGATGCTCAGTCAGTCAGGGGTAATGCACGAAGAGGGAGCTCAGTCAGTCAGGGCTTACTCACTGCTAGGCTGGAGGGAACCCTCCTTCAATCATTGCAGCTGTAGTAGGGAGTCCTATAACTCACTCTGCTGCTTACATTGTGGGGAAGAGGAGCGCATGTTATGGATGACAGCACAGCTCATTACCTGAGCTGTGCTGTACAGCCGGGGAGAAGAGGACACAATGAAAGCTCACATTGATTGGCTGCCCTGCTTGTTCAACACAGGGAAGAGCGGTGACATAAAAAGTTATCAGGGCGCAACAACACTTTGTTACTTACAAATAGTGAGCCACAGTCTGCAGCAGGCGAGAGTGTCTTCAATGCTGTCAGTGACACGTGCAATGCTCTCCTGGGTTGTCTAACTCTGGGAGGAGCTGCAAGAAGTAGTGACATAGAGGCTGGGAGAATGTTCTGCTTGCAGCTCCTCCCAGAGTTAGACAACCCAGGACAGCAGTGAGCATATCAGACTGCGGCTCACTATTTGTAAGTAACAGAGCGGTCAGTATGCCTCTGGTGGGCCAGTCTGACCCGGCATGTCCTCCTCCCCCACATATAACATATATAGCCAAGTTCCCCTCTCCCACATATAGCATATAGCATATATAGTCAAGTCCCCCTCCCCCACGTATAGCATATATAGTCAAGTCTCCTTCCTCTATTTATAGCCTATATCCGGGGCTGGCTCAAGGTTTTCGTGGGCTTCGGGCAAAAGAGTCTCAGTGGGCCCCTTTAACACATACCACCATTGATGCACAGATACAGCGGAGAAATATACAGTGCCTACAAGTAGTATTCAACCCCCTGCAGATTTAGCTGGTTTGATAAGATGCAAATAAGTTAGAGCCTTCAAACTGCAAACGAGAGTAGGTTTTATGAACAGAAGCATAAATCTTACAAACCAAAAAGTTATGTTGCTCAGTTGAATTTTATTAAATTTTAAACATAAAAGTGTGGGTCAATTATTATACAACCCCTATGTTTAATATTTTGTGGAATAACCCTTGTTTGCAATTACAGCTAATAATCGTCTTTTATAAGACCTGATCAGGCCGGCACAGGTCTGTGGAGTTATCTTGGCCCACTCCTCCATGCAGATCTTCTCCAAGTTATCTAGGTTCTTTGGGTGTCTCATGTGGACTTTATTCTTGAGCTCCTTCCACAAGTTTTAAATTGGGTTAAGGTCAGGAGACTGACTAGGCCACTCCAACACTTTGACTTTTTCCCTCTTGAACCAGGCCTTGGTTTTCTTGACTGTGTGCTTTGGGTCGTTGTCTTGTTGGAAGATGAAATTACGACCCATCTTAAGATCCTTGATGGAGGAGCGGAGTTTCTTGGCCAAAATCTCCAGGTAGGCCGTGCTATCCATCTTCCCATGGATGCGGACCAGATGGCCAGGCCCCTTGGCTGAGAAACAGCCCCACAGCATGATGCTGCCACCACCATGCAGTGCCATCCAGTCCCCAAACGTCACGTGTGTGGTTGGCACCAAAGATCTCGATCTTGGTCTCATCAGACCATAGAACCTTGAACCAGTCTGTCTCAGAGTCCTCCAAGTGATCATGAGCAAACTGTAGACGAGCCTTGACATGACGCTTTGAAAGTAAAGGTACCATACAGGCTCGTCTGGAACTTAGACCATTGCGGTGGAGTACGTTACTTATGGTATTGACTGAAACCAATGTCCCCACTGCCACGAGATCTTCCCGGAGCTCCTTCCTTGTTGTCCTTGGGTTAGCCTTGACTCTTCGGACAAGCCTGGCCTCGGCACGGGAGGACACTTTCAAAGGCTGTCCAGGCCGTGGAAGGCTAACAGTAGTTCCATAAGCCTTCCACTTACGGATGATGCTCCCAACAGTGGAGACAGGTAGGCCCAACTCCTTGGAAAGGGTTTTGTACCCCTTGCCAGCCTTGTGACCCTCCACGATCTTGTCTCTGATGGCCTTGGAATGCTCCTTTGTCTTTCCCATGTTGACCATGTCTGAGTGCTGTTCACAAGTTTGGGGAGGGTCTTAAATAGTCAGAAAAGGCTGGCAAAAGAGATCTTTAATCCACACATGTGAAGCTCATTATTCTTGGTGCCTGAACTACTTCTTAATACTTTAGGGGGACCAAACAGAATTCTTGTGGTTTGAGGGGTTGAATAATAAATGACACTCTGAATTAACTTTTAAAGTTTTAAAAAAAAAAAAAAAAAAAAAAAACAAAAACAAAATTTGCTGCAGTACATTTCCCACTTCCAGGCTGATCTACAGTACAAATGTCACAATGCCAAGTTAATTCCGCATGTGTCAACCAGCTAAATCTGCAGGGGGTTGAATACTACTTGTAGGCACTGTAGGTATACAACACAGGGCCCAGCCTGTCCACTCATCCTTCACATATGCAGACATGCACACACACAGGAGGCAGACATGCAGGCACAGGAAGCAGACATGCACACGCACAGTAGGCAGACATGCAGAAGCACACACACAGTACGCAGACATGCGCACACACTCATGGTAAGCAGACATGCGCACGCACACACATGGTACGCAGACAAGCGCACGCACACACGCGGTACGCAGATATGCGCACACGCACGATATGCAGACGTGCACAGGCGCACACACGGTACTCAGACATGCGTATGCACAGGGTACGCTGACATGCACGCGCACACGGTATGCAGACATGGTACACAGATATAATACGTATGATACAATACGCAGACACGACTGCCCTCCAGACATCTGTCATCAGTCTTCCCCAAGATTATGGAGCCTACTGAAACAGACTAAGGACCCTTTTTAAATGCTTAGGAAGCCTTTGCAGGTGTTTTTTGTTAATTATTCTCATTTACTGAGATAATGACTTTTGTGTTTTCATTGGCTGTAAGCCATAATCATCAACATTAACAGAAATAAACACTTGAAATAGATCACTCTGTAATGACTATATAATATATGAGTTTCACTTTTTGTATTGAAGAACAGAAATAAATTTACTTTTTGATGATATTCTAATTTTGTGAGATGCACTTGTATATATACTGTTGTATTACACACATATCAATTTCATATGAAATAATATTTAAAAATGAAAACTGCTGCCACTCACAGTCTTCTGAGATCCAGGAAAGAGTCTGATGACATTAGCTGCAGAAGATGGAGGAAGTCCGGGCAGCTGCTGCATGCTGGGCAATGACACCGCACCAATGACAGCCTAGCCTCATCAAACTCCTTCTGCAAGAGAGGGGTGATGGCGCTCAGACTGCTGTGGTAGTCATCTCCCCAGCCGTACCCGTGCTGTGGGGGAGGGGCGAGGCTATTGCTCCTCTGCAGGAGAGGTGTCACTTACCACACTCATTAGCTATGCGCTGCCCAGCTAATCTGCTCCCATAGCAGCAGGCTCCCTCCCTCCCCTGCGGTGCTCCTGCTATGTGTCCAGTCAGAATGACACCGATTCCGGAGAGCTGTTACTGTCAGTGACACCGCTCCTGCACAGATGTTAGTCTGACTCCAACACCTAGCGCCAGCACAGCAGGGGAAGGAGGGAGCGTGCTGCTATGGATGCCATTAGCCGGGCAGTGCTTCCCTTTGCTAGGGTATGTGGTGGAGGAGCCTTCTAACGCAGTCAGAGCTGGCCCTGCATCAGGGCCCACCGGAGGATTCACCGATTCCCCGGTGGGCTAGTCCGAGCCTGATTGTATGTCAGACTATTTGCAATCATTTCTCTCCCATATAGGCTGAGTATTGAAACTGTCTGGTATTAAAACTCAACTTCTTTTACTTAAAGTGAAGCTATCAGGAAATGGACTATTGTTTAAATCGGGTTTTTGTGTTAAACTTATTGTTTGGGGCCATTTTTTTTCCATATCACAATGTGTACTATAAATAAAAAACACAAATCTTGCAATTTTCAAACCGATCACTTGGGCTTTTTTTTACTTTAACTTCCTGTTGTTTCAGGAAACAACACATGTACATTAACCACAATGAAAAGATCCGATTTTTTATATTAAAGCATCTAATGAGCATATGCAAAGGTCATTGTGAAAGAAGAGGGAGCAGGGAAAGCTGTAACATTACCTATTGTGATTGCTGGATCCTGTGTTATCAGCTGTGTTTCAGAGATGTTACTTCTCATTGCAATCCTGCCTCTGCTGATAAGGAGCCTGCTGAAAACTCTTCCTGAAAAGACAGAAAGTATGAGTCTAAAAAAAGCCCAAGTGGCCATTGTGAATTTTTTTCTTTTGTATTAAAGATCATCATATGAAAAAAAAATGCCAACAATTTAAACAAAAATAATGTAACACAAAACTCTGAAACATACAATCAGTCATTTTCTGCTGATAGCTTTGCTTTAAATTAACACTAATCCTAAAAATAAATGTTCAAATCAAATAAGAAAATAGTTGTCCTCTCCGCTTGTTAGTCTGCAGCATTTCCGGCCTGATCATGAAACTGTCTTGTAGAAATCCTGCAGAGAACACAAGGATCAATCTCTTGTCAATCAGTTCCATCTTTGGCTGTTGATGCCCTGACCCTTGGACAAGGAGATGGTATGATGTTTTGTCCTACTACAAACAGGGCAGAGGGGGGAGGCTCCTGCTGCAGACACTTGTCTTACACCAACACACAGAAAAGTAAGTAGAAGAATGGGGAACATGGGTGAGATATTGGTCTGACTGCCCTTTGCCTTCAATAAGAGCTTCAAAGCATCAATTCTTCTAACTACAATTGTATATAGTTTTTTACAGAACTCGGCAGGAGGTTGTTCCAAACATCTTGGAGAAGTAACCACAGATCTTCTGAGGATGTCGTTTGTGCAAATGCTTCTGTCTCTTCATGTAATTCTAAACAGACTGGGTGATGTAAGATCAGGGTTCTGTGGGGTCCGGATCATCACTTCCAGGACTTCTAGTTCTTCTTCATGGATAAGTAGTTACCTATATTTCTCATCATTGAGAACTCCAAGAAATGGGCAAAGTTGGAGATCATAGACGCACTGATCGGCCATGGAAACTTAGCACAGCAGATGAAAGACACATCATGCTTACTTCCACTTGAAATCAGAAGATATCCAGCAGTGCCATCAGCTCAGAACTGGCAGCAACCAGTGGGACTCAGCTACCCCCATGTACTGTTCGGAGAAGTCTGGCTAGAACTGATCCTTATGGACGAATTGAAAGCAAAAACGAACGCATTCGACACGGAAACAAGGTCAAGAGACTTAACTATGCATGAAAGCATAGTAACGGGTGCAGAAAAATGTCAGCAGGTGCTCTGCACCGATGAGTCAAAATGTGAAATACTTGTCTATAACACAAGACAGTTAATCAGCCTGGGGCAGTGCGGCCATTGTCCCTGACTGTTACCACAGGAGCTCGGTTGTAGCTGTGCCAAGCTCCCGGTGGTAAACGTGCAGGGAAGTGATAATATTTCTAGTGGAAACCGCAGCAGGAAATGTTCCTTGTCTGGGAAGTTTCTGTAGGATTTTTTTTTCATTTTTGGAAGAGATTTTTTTCTGGAGCGTTTTCTTGTAACCTTTTCATTGGATGGTGTCTAGTTTCGAACGTTTTTCATCTGGAAATAACTAACATACGATACACTTTTTCTTTTTTTGCCCACATTGTGTTTTGTTTCGAATCCTGAAATTGAAAAATATGCTTAAAAGACTGGATAGGAAGAGTCTTTTAAGCGTCTTTTGAGCAATTTTTCAGACTCCTCAAAAAACTTGATGTCAACATGCCCTTCGAGACCAGATTTTCTAACAAAGCAAGAATGCAAACGCTAGATAAAAAGAGGAAACATGGCCAATAATCCTTATCTCATGGTTCTTGCAGGTATAGAGAGCAGTAGACTTGGTGACCTATTATTATGCAGGCTACTGAATTACAGAAAAATTCAAGTTCAAGTGCCCTTCACTACTAGCCTGGTCTTTACAAATTCTAGTATCAGGTCTGTCTCAGCATTGTCTCTAGGGGATCAATCAGCAGTATATGCTCCAGGTAAACAGCATAACAATATGGCTGCTATACATCTGTCTTTTATATCCTCACCCACTTGGACTATAGGATGGCAGGCCACGCCACGGATATGGGGCCAATGAACTGGCACTGACACCGGGCCCCCCCTCCGCCCATCTGCGCCCACACTGCCCACACAGAATGATGGGGTGGAAGCGTCTGCTGATGCTTACTCCTTCATCATCATTGCTTATGCTGACAACCAGAGGGGGGCTCTAGCCATCAACGCGAGCAATGAGGATGGAGGTGGGAGTGTCAGCAGACGCTTCCACCCCCATCAGTCTTCCTCGACGTCTGACGAGTCAGAGCAGTGGCATCGATGATGTCATTACAGGGCGCCCGCTGTTCTGAGATGTGCAGCATTTCACACCAAAGGCTCAGCAGATCAGAGCATCTGGTGGAACAAGGAATAAAGAGAGGTGAGTACTGTGTTTATTTTTTTTTAATCAGTGACAAAAGAGTCTGGAGGATCATGGGGGGGTGCATTATACTGTATGGAGGATCATGAGGGGTGCATTATATTGTATAGAGGACCATGGAGGGTGCATTATAGTGTATGGAGGATCATGGGAGGTGCATTATACTGTATGGAGGATCATGAGGGGTGCATTATATTGTATGGAGGACCATGGAGGGTGCATTATACTGTATGGAGGACCATGAGGGGTGCATTATGCTGTATAGAGGGTCATGGGGGGTGCATTATATTGTATGGAGGATCATGGGGGGTGCATTATATTGTATGGAGGACCATGGGGTGTGCAATATATTGTATGAAGGACCATGGGGGTGCATTATATTGTATGGGGGACCATGGGGGTGCATTATATTGTATAGAAGATCATGGGGGATGCATTATATTGTATGGGGGATCATGGGGGTGCATTATATTGTATGAAAGACCATGGGGGGTGCATTATATTGTATGGGGGACCATGGGGGTGCATTATATTGTATGGAGGACCATGGGGGTGCATTATATTGTATAGCGGACCATAGGTGGTGCATTATATTGTATGGAAGACCATGAGGAGTGCATTATATTGTATGGAAGACCATGGGGGTGCATTATATTGTATGGAAGACCATGAGGGGTGCATTATATTGTATAGAGGATCATTGGGGGGGTGCATTATATTGTATGGAGGATCATGGGGGGTGCGTTATATTGTATAGAGGATCATGGGGGGGGTGCATTATATTGTATGGAGGATCATGGGGGGTTCATTATATTGTATGGAGGATCATGGGGGGTGCATTATATTGTATGGAGGATCATGGGGGGTGCATTATATTGTATGGAGGATCATGGGGTGCATTATATTGTATAGAGGATCATGGGGTGGTGCATTATATTGTATGGAGGACCATGAGGGGTGCATTATATTGTATAGAGGATCATGGGGGGGTGCATTATATTGTATGGAGGATCATGGGGGGTGCATTATATTGTATGTAGGACCATGGGGTGTGCATTATATTGTATGAAGGACCATAGGGGTGCATTATATTATACGGAAGACCATGGGGGTGCATTATATTGTATTTAGGACCATAGGGGTTGCATTATATTGTATGGAGGACCATGGGAGGTGCATTATATTGTATGGAGGACCATAGGGGTTGCATTATATTGCATGGAGTACCATGGGAGGTGCATTATATTGTATGGAGGATCATGGGAGGTGCATTATATTGTATGGAGGACCATGGGAGGTGAATTATATTGTATGGAGGACCATGGGGGTGCATTATATTGTATGGAGGACCATATGGGGTGCATTATATTGTATGGAGGACCATGGGGGTGCATTATATTGTTTATTGTATAGAAAACTAAAGATGTTTCAATATGTTGTATTGAGGACCATAGAGGTGCATTTTACTGTATAGAGAACCATGGGGGTGCATTATACTGTATAGCGGATCATGGAGAGTGCATTATACTGTATTGAGAACTATGTGGAGTACATTATACTGTATGGAGGACCATGGGGGTGCATTTTATTGTACAGAGGACCATGGAGGGTGCATTATACTATATGGAGGACCATGGCGAGTGCATTATATTCTATGGAGCACCATGGGAAGTGCATAATACTATATGAAGGATTATGAGGGGCGCATTATACTATATGGAAGGCTATGTGGGGTCATTATACTGTATGCAAGCAATTATACAGTGTGAAGGTTTGAGTGGAGTCCATCATACTATCTGGAGGGCTGTGTGGGGACCATTACACTGTTTGGAGGGCTAGAGTGGGCCATTATTCAATGTGGGGAAGTGTGCGGGCCATTATACATTGTGAGGCTATTATACTGTATGGAGGGCTGTGTAAGGGATCAAACCGTGTTGGGGTCACCATACCTTGCTTTGGGAGTTGAAGTTGGGTACAGTAGCATCATTATACTATTCATGTAGAGGAATTCACCATTGGGGTATCACGGTGTTTGGGGGGCACTTTTGTTGCTATGACACTTTATGGGGACAATGAATGAGGAATCTTGGACTTCAGCAGGAGGAAAATTACTATGTAAAGGCTGGAAAGTTGTGAGATCTGCTATTCTGTGACCCCCGACAAATTTAAAAATTTTTTTTTTTTTGGGGGGGGGGGGGGGGGGGCAATTAAAAATTTTGCTATGGGTCCCGATGATATCTATGTACGTGTTACACGCACGCCGCTAGGTTCAGATAGGGGCGAGACAGGTTACATGAATTCTTTGGAATCCTGGGGGAACCGTTACTCAGGCGACCATAGACCGTGTGCTGCAGCTTCTCTCAGGCACACAGGGGTATTGACCTTCAGGCACAGACACGTAGGTTGATTCACTTGCTGACCAGACACACTTGACAAGAGTCCTCATAAATGGTAGAACAGTAGCATTTAATAAGAAGCCACATAGCCAGTGCAAGTTAAGTCTGATGAGCAACAGGCTCCAGTGACAAACAGTACAGTTTCCTTAGCAGCACAGCAGTTCACAGTCTTCCCAGTAGTACAGGACAGCACAGTTCTAATGAAAAGGCACATTAATGAACACAGCATTCTTTACAGTACAGTGAGATGGAGGAGGGGGGAGGGTTTGCTGAGGGAGATGATCCCTGTGACACCATTTCTTCCAGTCCTTATCTTTCTGCTTAACAATACTCTGCACTGCTAGTTTAGGAACTCTACCTGACCTGTGCTTAGCTTCACTCCTGACTTGAATCCTTTTCACTTGAAAGGGCGCTTATGTCAGAAGCAGAACACACATGCTACATTTCTCTTTGGCTCCAGCCAGACAGTAAACAACTTCCCCACAATCCCCCTGGGGATCTGCTAAAGCACTCCCCTTCTCCTGTGACTGTGTTCACCCTTCTAGTTGCTGGATGCTTGTGGAGCACAGCACTTCCTGTCTCATGTGCTTATGTTACTTCTAATAGTTGCTGAATCCTTTTAAAGCAACAGCACTACTTCTGCATGTCACACACAGTATTACAGTCTCTTCAGTAGCATAATTCAGCATAGATTAGATCTCTTAGCAGCACACTTATATGCATACACAACCACAAGCTTTTCATTCACAAGGACACAATAGTACACAACATTCTTTATCCTGCATGGAGATGGAGGGGGGAGTGTTTGATGAGGGAGATGATACCTGGGACACAATTCCTTCCAGCCCTTACCTTCCTGCCCGATAATACTCTGCACTGTTAGTCCAGGGAGTTTATCTTACCTGTGTTTAGTTTCTCTCCTTCTATCAGATCCAGATAACACACCACCACCTTTCTCTTTGGCTTCAGTCAGACTACAATAACAAGTTCCTCACAATCACCCTGGGGCTCTGCTAAAACACTATCTGTCTCCTGTGACTGTGTTATTTGTAACAGTTGCTGGATGCTTTGGAAGCAACAACACTACTTCTGCATGTCACACTCTTCCCTCCTTTTTGAATGTCGTTCTCCTCGACATTCGTCTTAATTGGTCAATCTGAACAATTCTGAGACAGTGGTGAAAGCTTAGTTACTATATATATAAATTTGTCATTATCAAATTGGTATAACATTTATAAACATTGATAATAACCTATTCTTACAACCTTTTCCTTGTAGGACTCCTGTAAGAAATAAGCAATTAACACAATTATAACAATCAGCATCTCTTCCGCTGGAGCTTTTCGTACGTCTTCAACCAGCTCTCACTCTCACTAGGCCAAAACAAGTCTTTCCACCAGGAAACATTGTCCATACTGTCTCTCGGAGGTGAATACCACTCAAGTGGGCTTACCTGGTCCGCATGCAGAGATACCTGTTTCCAGTCGACAGTCCTTGGCTCTTGACTCGGTTCTCCAAGTGTCTCATACGTCAGCATCACGGGCCTCCTTACTTCTCGAGTCGACATCCTCCTGGTGGGTTGTTCCTCAGATACCAAGGGTTCTTCGGTAACAGGAGTTTCTTCCACTGCACTCATTTCCCAAGCTTCCTCAGATGCTCTTGGATCTGCCTCTGTAACTTTCTGTACTTCTCCTGAATCGCCTGTTTCCACACGGTCTGGTAATTCCACTCCTCCTGAGTGTCGATCAGTCTCTTCAGTGATAAGTATTCGATCATCAGATCTGAATTGGACTTCATCTGTACTCCTTGGTACAAACTTTGGAGCCTAAGGACATAGTTCACTCTCTTGAGGATGGTACGTCCTTTTCCTTGCCGGTCCGAGAAATACAACGGTGTGCTCTTCCTCATCGGAACTTTCAAGGTCACTATCCACCTTCGGAGCTTCAGTCTGTGGTGGTCCCTTAGTTGATCTCGGTCGATGTCGGTCCGCTTCTGGAAAGTTTTGTTGTGGTGGGAGATAGTCACAGGTTAGTAATAAATTCCGATGGACTATTCTGGTTTTCTTGTCCCCTCTTTCCAATCAGATTTCATACACTGGAATGTCATCAGCTTTCCTCTTTACGACCACATACACCTTGTCCTCCCAGTACGAACAAAGTTTTCCTGGACCACCTTTCTCACCTACGTTCTTGACTAGCACCCGGCTTCCCGGTGCCATTTCTGCTCCATAACATTTTTGATCATAGTACTCCTTAATCTTGCTCTGTCCTTGCGTAACCACTTTGGATGCTATGTTGTATGCCTCTGCCATCCATTCCTTCCATTTCCGAACGTACTCCAGATATCTTCTGTAAGTCTCTGACACCGGAGTATCGAACATGATGTCGATTGGCAGTCTTGCCGATTGTCTATACAATAGGAAGAAGGGTGAGTAACCCATTGCATCGCTCTTTGTACAGTTATAGGCATGTACCACTTTTGACAGAGAACTCTTCCAGTCTTTCTTCTCGTCAGCTGTTAAAGTGCGCAACATCGACAATAATGTCCGGTTAAAACATTCCACTTGTCCATTACCCTCTGGGTGATAGGACGTTGTGTGGGATCTCTGAATTCTACAGTACTTTCCTAGCTTGGCAAAGAGCTGGTTCTCAAATTCTCTTCCTTGGTCATGGTGTAACCTCGTAGGGAACCCAAACCTCAAAGCAAAATCATTGAAGATCTTCCCTGCCGCTGTTCGACCAGCTTTATTGGCGGTGGCATATGATTGGTCAAATCAAGTAAAATGATCCATCACCACAAATATGTATTTGTAACCACCCTTTCACGTCTCAAGATATAGAAAGTCTATTGAGACCATCTCACACGGATACATAGTTTGAATGTTGCCCATAGGTACCAGGGTTGATGTGTTGGGATGTTTATCTTTCAGACACCCACACTCCCTGGTCACGTACCTCTCAATATCTCTCTGCATGTACGGCCAGAAGAAACGTTCACGGATCAAATTGGTTGTCCTTTCCACTCCCAGGTGTCCCATGTTTTCATGGAGTTCTTTGAAGACCAACCTACGGAATACTCTGGGTAGTACCAACTGCCGGTTTTGCCCTCCTTTACGATACAGGATACCGTCCCAACTGAGGTAGAGCTTCATCCATTCTTTAACTAAAACAGATACTGCTGGTGACTCATTATCGCTCTCCCGTCTACTTGGAAACCGATTTTGGTCCACATAAAGTAGTATTCTACCAATTATCTGATCTTCCCGCTGTGCTCTACAGATTTTTCCTTTTGGTAATTGTTGAATAGACCGGGGGTGATCTTGTTCTCTCGTTTTTATGGTGGTTTCCACCGTCAACGGACACCACAATGGTGTGTCTTCCTCTTGATAAGCTTGCACTGCTTGGGTAATGCTCTCAATTGCTTCCAGACTGACTTCCTCCGAGCATTCTTGCATGAACTCCTCAGGCTCTGGTGGCATTCTCGACAATCAGTCAGCATCCGCATTGTATTTTCCTGGCCTGTACTTAATGCTGAAATTGAAGTCAGCTAGTTCAGAGACCCATCTCTGACCCGTTGCATTCTGTTTGGCTGTAGTAATAGTAAGGACATACAGTGGTGGCCAAAAGTATTGGCACCCCTGCAATTCTGTCAGATAATACTCAGTTTCTTCCTGAAAATGATTGCAATCACAAATTCTTTGGTATTATTATCTTCATTTAATTTGCTTGCAAGGAAAAAACACAAAAGAGAATGAAGCAAAAATCAAATCATTGATCATTTCACACAAAACTCCAAAAATGGGCCAGACAAAAGTATTAGCACCCTCAGCCTAATACTTGGTTGCACAACCTTTAGCCAAAATAACTGCGAACAACCGTTTCCGGTAACCATCAATAAGTTTCTTACAATGCTCTGCTGGAATTGTAGACCATTCTTCTTTAACAAACTGCTCCAGGTCCCTGATATTTGAAGGGTGCCTTCTCCAAACTGCCATTTTGAGATCTCTCCACAGGTGTTCTATGGGATTCAGGTCTGGACTCATTGCTGGCCACCTTAGAAGTCTCCAGTGATTTCTCTCAAACCATTTTATAGTGCTTTTGGAAGTGTGTTTTGGGTCATTGTCCTGCTGGAAGACCCATGACCTGTGAGGGAGACCCAGCTTTCTCACACTGGGCCCTACATTATGCTGCAAAATTTGTTGGTAGTCTTCAGACTTCATAATGCCATGCATACGGTCAAGCAGTCCAGTGCCAGAGGCAGCAAAGCAACCCCAAAACACCAGGGAACCTCTGCCATGTTTGACTGTAGGGACCGTGTTCTTTTCTTTGAATGCCTCTTTTTTTTCCTGTACACTCTATGTTGATGCTTTTTGCCAAAAAGCTCTACTTTTGTCTCATCTGACCAGAGAACATTCTTCCAAAACGTTTTAGGCTTTCTCAGGTAAGTTTTGGCAAACTCCAGCCTGGCTTTTTTATGTCTCGGGGTAAGAAGTGGGGTCTTCCTGGGTATCCTACCATACAGTCCCTTTTCATTCAGACGGTGATGGATAGTACGTGTTGACACTGTTGTACCCTCGGACTGCAGGGCAGATCGAACTTGTTTGGATGTTAGTCGAGGTTCTTTATCCACCATCCGCACAATCTTGCGTTGAAATCTCTCGTCAATTTTTCTTTTCCGTCCACATCTAGGGAGGTTAGCCACAGTGCCATGGGCTTTAAACTTCTTGATGACACTGCGCACGGAAGACACAGGAACATTCAGGTCTTTGGAGATGGACTTGTAGCCTTGAGATTGCTCATGCTTCCTCACAATTTGGTTTCTCAAGTCCTCAGACAGTTCTTTGGTCTTCTTTCTTTTCTCCATGCTCAATGTGGTACACACAAGGACACAGGACAGAGGTTGAGTCAACTTTAATCCATGTTAACTGGCTGCAAGTGTGATTTAGTTATTGCCAGCACCTGTTAGGTGCCACAGGTAAGTTACAGGTGCTGTTAATTACACGAATTAGAGAAGCATCACATGATTTTTCAAACAGTGCCAATACTTTTGTCCACCCCCTTTTTTAGGTTTGGTGTGGAATTATATCCAATTTGGCTTTAGGACAATTCTTTTTGTGTTTTTTCATTGAAGACAAATTAAATGAAGATAATAATACCAAAGAATTTGTGATTGCAATCATTTTCAGGAAGAAACTGAGTATTATCTGACAGAATTACAGGGGTGCCAATACTTTTCGCCACCACTGTAGTATATAATGGCCGACATATATTGCTCAATATAGTATCATGGCCCCATCTACTATATAATTGGCTTATCCCGTCTGTCTGTCCATCCAGGAATTGCCGGCCGGACCAATCAGCGAAGCGGGATTTCAGAACAAGATGGCGGCCGTTAGCTCCATACTGTATATACTGGGCCCCATATATTGCTCCATACAGTATCATGGCCCCATATAGTATATAATAGGCCCCATATATTGCTCCACACAGTATATAATGGGACCCATATATTGCTCCATACAGTATATAATAGGCCCCATATATTGCTCCACACAGTGTATAATGGGCCCCATATATTGCTTCATACTGTATATACTGGGCCCCATATATTGCTTCATACAGTATATACTTGGCCCCATATATTGCTCCATACTGTATATACTGGGCCCCATATATTGCTCCATACAGTACTTACTGGGCCCCATAAATTGCTGCACAGTATAATGGCCCCATATAGTATAAAATAGGCCCGATATATTGCTCCATATAGTATAATGGCCATATATAGTATATAATGGGCCCTATATATTGCTCCATACAGTATATACTGGGCCCCATATATTGCTGCACAGTATAATGGCCCCATATAGTATATAATGGGCTCCATAAATTGCTAAATACAGTATAATGGCCCCAATATAATATATAAGGGGCCCCATATATTGCTCCATACAGCATAATGGCCCCATATAGTGCTCCATATAGTATAATGACCACATATAGTATATAATAGGCCCCATATATTGCTCCATACAGTATAATGGGCCCCATATATTGCTCCATACGGTATAATAGCCCCTTATAGTATTTAATTGGGCCCCACATATTGCTCCATACAGTATAATGGCCCCATATAGTGCTCCATACAGTGTATAATGGGCCCCATATATTGCTCCATAAAGTGTAAAGGCCGCATATAGTATATAATGAGCCCCATATATTGTTCCATACAGTATAATGGCCACATGTATTTCTCCATACAGTATAACCCCCTCATATAGTATATAACAGGCCCCATATATTGCTCCATACAGTATATACTGGGCCCCATATACTGCTCCATACAGTAGAATGGCCCCATATATTATATAATGGGCCCAATGTATTGCTCCATACAGTATATACTGGGCCCTAGATACTGTTCCATACAGTATAATGGCTACATATAATATATAATAGTTCCCATATATTGCTCCATACAGTGTAATGGCCACATATAGTATATAATAGGCCCCAAATATTGCTCCATACAGTATATACTGGGCCCCATATATTGCTCCATACAGTATATACTGGGCCCCATATATTGCTGCAAAGTATAATAGCCCCATGTAATATAGAAAGGGCCACATTTTTTGCTCAATACTGTATATACTGGGCCCCAATATATTGCTAAATACAGTATATACTGGGCCCCATATACTGCTGCACAATATAATTGCCCCATATAGTATATAATGGGCTCCATAAATAGCTCCATACAGTATAATGGCCCCATATATTATACAATGGGCCCAATATATTGCTCCATACAGTATATACTGGGCCCCATATATTGCTCCATAATGTATATACTGAGCCCCATATATTGTTCCATACAGTAATTACTGTGCCCCATATATTGATGCACAGTATAATGGCCCCATATAGTATAAAATAAGCCCGATATATTGTTCCATATAGTATAATGGCCACTTATAGTATATAATGGGCCCCATATATTGCTCCATATAGTATATACTGGGCCATATATTGCTGCACAGTATAATGGCCCCATATAGTATATAATGGGCTCCATAAATTGCTAAATACAGTAAAATGGCCCCATATAATATATAATGGGCCCCATATATTGCTCCATACACCATAATGGCCCCATATAGTGCTCCATATAGTATAATGACCACATATAGTATATAATAGGCCCCATATATTGCTCCATACAGTATAATGGCCACATATAGTATATATTGGGCCCCATATATTGCTCCATACAGTATATAATGGGCCCCATATATTGCTCCATACAGTATAATGGCCCCATATTATATATAATGGGCCCCATATGTTGCTCCTTACAGCATAATAGCCCCATATAGTGTTCCATACGGTATAATGACCACATATAGTATATAATAGGCCCCGTATATTGCTTCATACAGTATAATGACCACATATTATATAATGGGCCCGATATATTGCTCCATACAGTATATAATGGGCCCCATACATTGCTCCATACAGCTTAATGGACCCATATAGTGCTCCAAACAGTATAATGACCACATATAGTATATAACATAGTAACATAGTTTTTAAGGTTGAAGGAAGACCAAGTCCATCTAGTTCAACCCATAGCCTAACTTGTTGATCCAGAGGAAGGCAAAAAAAACCCATGTGGCAAACACTAAGCTCCACATTGGGGAAAAAAATTCCTTCCCAACTCCATACGACAATCAGACTAGTTCCCTGGATCAACGCCCTATCAAGGAATCTAGTATTTATAACCTATAATATTATACTTTTCAAGAAAGGCATCCATGCCCTTCTTAAATTTTAATAGTGAATCACTCATTACAACATCATGCGGCAGAGAGTTCCATAGTCTCACTGCTCTTACAGTAAAGAATCCCCGTCTGTGATTATGATTAAACCTTCTTTCCTCCAGACGTAGAAGATGCCCCCTTGTCCCCGTCTCAGGCCTCAGAGTAAAAAGATCAGTAGAAAGGTCTTTGTACTGTCCCCTCATATACTTGTACATAGTAATAAGATGACCCCTAAGCCTTCTTTTTTCCACCTTAAATAACCCCAAGTGTAATAACCTGTCTCGGTATTGCAGACCCCCCAGTCCTCTAATAACCTTGGTCGCTCTTCTCTGCACCCGCTCTAGTTCAGCTATGTCTTTCTTATACACCGGAGACCAGAACTGTACACAGTATTCTAAGTGTGGTCGCACTAATGACTTGTATAGAGGTAAAATTATGTTCTCCTCATGAGCATCTATGCCTCTTTTAATGCATCCCATTATTTTATTTGCCTTTGCAGCAGCTGCCTGACACTGGCCACTAAACGTGAGCTTGTCGTCCACCAATACACCCAGGTCTTTTTCAGTTACAGTTGTGCCCAGTGTTTTACAATTAAGCATATAATTATACATTTTATTTCCTCTGCCCAAGTGCATTACCTTACATTTATCCCCATTAAAACTCATTTGCCATTTATCAGCCCAAGCTTCTAGTTTACATAGATCCTCCTGTAATATAAAATTGTCCTCCTCTGTATTGATTACCCTGCAGAGTTTAGTGTCATCTGCAAATATTGAAATATTACTCTGTATGCCCCCTACAAGGTCATTAATAAATATGTTAAAAAGAAGGGGGCCCAATACTGACCCCTGTGGTACCCCACTGTTAACGGAGACCCAGTCTCAGTGTTTTCAATTAATAACCACCCTTTGTTTCCTATCACTGAGCCAATTCTTAACCCACATACATATATTTTCCCCTATCCCCATTGTTCTCATTTTATGTATCAACCTTTTGTGTGGAACTGTATCAAAAGCTTTTGAAAAGTCCATATACAGAACACCCACTGCATTTCCTTGGTCCAGTCCAGAACTTGCCTCCTCATAAAAACTGATCAGATTAGTTTGACAGGAACGGTCCCTCGTAAACCCATGTTGATATTGGGTCATGAGGTTATTCTTCTTCAGATACTCTATCATAGCATCTCTTAGGAAACCCTCCAGGATTTTAGCCACAGTAGAGGTTAAGCTTACCGGCCTATAATTTCCAAGTTCAGTTTTTGTCCCCTTTTTGAATATTGGCACCACATTTGCTATACGCCAGTCCTGTGGTACAGACCTTGTTATTATGGAATCTTTAAAGATTAAAAATAATGGTCTATCTATGACGGTACTTAATTCCTGCAGTACTCGCGGGTGTATCCCATCCGGGCCCAGGGATTTGTCAACTTTAGTGATTTTTAGACGCCGCCGTACTTCCTGCTGGGTTAAGCAAGTGACATTTACTGGAGAATTTTTGTTATCACTAATCATGTTTTCTGTCATGCGATTTTCTTGTGTAAATACGGTTGAAAAAAAATCATTTAGCATATTGACTTTTTCCTCATCCTCATCCACCATTTCACCCAGACTATTTTTAAGGGGGCCAACACTATAATTTTTTAGTTTTTTACTATTTATGTAGTTAAAGAATATTTTGGGGTTATTTTTACTTTCTCTGGCAATGATTCTCTCTGCCTCAATCTTTGCTGCCTTGATTTTTTTTTTACATAAGTTATTTAATTTTCTATATTTATTTAATGCCTCATCACTACCTACTTGCTTTAGTTCTCTAAATGCTTTCTTTTTGTCACTTATTGCGCCCCTTACAGCTCTATTTAGCCATAGTGGTTTCCTCCTATTTCTAGCATGTTTATTCCCAAGGGGTATATATTGTGCACAGGTCCTATTCGGGATGTTAATAAATGTCTCCCATTTGCTTTGTGTAGCTTTATGTCTCAGGATATCGTCCCAGTTTATTGCACTAAGATCATCTCTTAATCGTTGGAAATTTGCCTTCCTGAAGTTTAGTGTCCTTGTAACCCTTCTACTACACATCTTATTAAAGGTTACATGAAAACGTATTATTTTGTGATCACTATTACCCAAGTGACCCCCAACTCGTATATTTGATATGCGGTCTGGCCTATTGGTTAATATTAGGTCTAGCAGTGCCCCCCTTCTTGTTGGGTCCTGAACCAGTTGTGAAAGGTAATTGTCTCTCATAGTTGTCAAAAACCTATTTCCTTTGCTTGAACTACATGTTTCTGTCCCCCAATGTATTTCCGTGTAGTTGAAGTCTCCCATAATAATGAGTTCTCCTTGAGTCGCTGCTTCATCTATTTGCTTTACGAGAATATTCTCCGCTACTTCCATTATTTTTGGAGATTATAAGAAACCCCTATCAGTAATTTATTATTTTTTCCCCCTCCCCTTATCTCCACCCACAGAGACTCTACATTTTCATTAGATTCACATATATCCTCCCGTAAGACAGGTTTTAAGGATGATTTTACATATAAACACCCCCCCCCCTCGCTTGTTTGTACGGTCATTTCTGAACAGACTATAGCCCTGTAAATTAACTGCCCAGTCATGGCTCTCGTCCAGCCATGTCTCAGATATCCCCACCATGTCATAGAATCATAGAATCATAGAATCATAGAATGGTAGAGTTGGAGGGGACCTCCTGGGTCATCTGGTCCAACCCCCTGCTCAAAGCAGGATTCACTAAATCATCTCAGACAGATTTCTGTCCAGCCTCTGTTTGAAGACGTCCATTGAAGGGGAACTCACCACCTCTCGTGGCAGCCTATTCCACTCATTAATCACCCTAACTGTCAAAAAGTTTTTTCTAATATCTAATCTGTGTCTCCTCCCATTTAGTTTCATCACATTGCTTCTAGTCTTTCCTTGTGCAAATGAGAATAAAGATGATCCTTCTACAATGTGACAGCCCTTGACATATTTGTAGACAGCTATTAAGTCTCCTCTCAGTCTTCTTTTTTGCAAGCTAAACATTCCCAAATCCTGCAACCGTTCCTCATAGGACATGGTTTGCAGACCAGTCACCATTCTGGTCGCTCTTCTCTGAACTTGCTCCAGTTTGTCTATGTCTTTTTTAAAATGTGGTGCCCAAAACTGTACACAGTATTCCAGATGAGGTCTGACCAAAGAGGAGTAAAGACCGATAATGACTTCACGTGATCTAGACTGTATGCTTCTGTTAATACATCCCAGAATTGTATTTGCCTTTTTTGCTGCTGCATCACACTGTTGACTCATGTTCAGTCTATGATCTATTAGTATACCTAAGTCTTTTTCACATGTACTGTTGCTTAGCTCTATTCCTCCCATTCTGTATATGCTTTTTTCATTTTTATTGCCCAGATGTAGTACTTTGCATTTTTCCCTGTTAAAAACCATTCTGTTGGTTGCTGCCCACTGCTCCAGTTTATTTAGGTCTTTTTGAATCTTCCCTCTCTCTTCTCTAGTATTAGCTATCCCTCCTAGCTTTGTGTCATCAGCAAATTTAATCAGTTTACCCTCAATTCCTTCATCTAAATCATTGATAAAGATGTTGAACAATACAGGTCCCAGGACGGAGCCCTGTGGTACCCCACTTGAGACATTCATCCAGCTGGATGTGAAGCCATTTACAACCACCCTTTGAGTCCGATCACTAAGCCAGTTATGAATCCACCTAACAGTTGCCTGGTCCATTGCATACTTGGTCATTTTTTCAATAAGGATGGTGTGAGATACTTTGTCAAATGCTTTGCTGAAGTCAAGATATACTATATCTACAGCATTTCCCTGATCCACCCAGTCAGTGATTCTGTCATAGAAGGAAATTAAGTTAGTCTGACATGACTTGTTAGTTACAAACCCATGCTGACTCTGGTTAATCACTTCATTCTTATCCAGGTACTTACATACATGTTGTTTAATAATTTGTTCAAAGATCTTTCCTGGTATAGAAGTCAGACTCACCGGCCTATAGTTCCCTGGGTCCACCTTCTTCCCCTTTTTGAAGATAGGAACAACATTTGCTCTTCTCCAGTCTTCTGGGACTTCTCCTGTTCTCCAAGAATTTTCAAAGATTATGGAGAGTGGTTCTAAAATTTCTTCTACGATCTCCTTCAGTACTCTGGGGTGTAATTCATCTGGACCTGGAGACTTGAACTCATTTATGTTAGCTAAATATTCCCTCACAATCTTTCTGTTTACAGATAACTTGGATTCCTCTATTCCTTTAAAAGGACAGTGAAGATTAGTTGATGTTACATTTTCTTTCTGAGAGAAAACAGATGCAAAATAGAAGTTAAAAAGTTCGGCCTTCTCTTACCATTTCTCCATTTTCATCCTGTAAAAATCCTATAGCATCTTTGACTTTTCTTTTACTTTTGACATACCCCCAAAATCCTTTTTTATTGCTTTTGACATCTCTTGCAAGCCTTAATTCATTGTCAGCTTTAGCTAACCTGATACGTGCCCTGCAGGATCTGCAGACTGCATTATAATCTTCTTTAGATATGCCTCCCTCTTTCCATTTAATAAACATTTCTTTCTTTCTTTTTAGCATGTGTTTAAGTTCTGTGTTCATCCATCCTGGTTTCCTTAAATGCTTCCCATTCTTCCTACTTTTCGGGATTGTTAACGATTGTGCTTTGAGAATCTCATTTTTAAAAATTTCCCATCCTTCCTGGACATTTTTGTCCTTAAGGACATCCAGCCATTGGATCCCTCCTATTCTCTTTCGGAGTCTCTTAAAATCTGCCTTTCTAAAATCTAACCTTGAAGTTTGAGTCTTCACATGTCTTCCTCCTCTAGTTATCCAAAATTCTATAATAGCATGATCGCTGCCTCCTAGGGTCCCAGCCACCTTTACCTCCTCAACCATTTCCTCCCTGTTTATAAGGATTAGATCCAAAGTAGCAGATCCCCTTGTTTTCTCCCCTACCTTTTGGAAGATAAAGTTGTCAGCAAGAGAGGATAAGAATTTGCTTGACCTGTTAGCTTTACTTGAGAGAGATTCCCAACAAATGTCTGGATAGTTGAAATCTCCCATGACCACTACGTCATATTTTTTGGAGAACTTGGTCATTTGATGCATAAAGAGTTCATCCATATCTTCAGCTTGCCCAGGTGGCCTGTAGTAAATGCCTACAATGGTGTCCTTTCCATTGTTCTCTCCTTGTATTCTTACCCAAACAGTTTCCACAGAACTCCCAGTCTCTGAAGCTTCAATCTCTGTGCAGATATACGCTTTTCTAACATACAATGCGTATGTACAATGTCATAATTATTTTCCAACAAAATTAATTCTAATTCCTCCATTTTGTTGGCGAGGCTTCTGGCATTAGTGTACATGCATTTTATGTATCTCTCTGTACCTCTATTCCTTCTTACTTTATTGACTGTTCTAACCCCACCCCCAATTTCTTTATTTGTGCCCAGGTCACTATCTGCACCATCTTCCCCACCTATAAAATGAATACCCTCCCCCCCAATCCCTAGTTTAAACACTCCTCCATAATAGGCCCCATATAGTGCTCCATACAGTATATATTGGGCCCCATATATTGCTCCATACAGTATATACTGGACCACATATAGTATATAATAGGCCCCACATAGTGCTCCATACAGTATATACTGGACCCCATATATTGCTCCACAGTATAATGGGCCCCATATTTTGCTCCATACAGTATAATGGCCCCATATAGTATATACTGGGCCCCATATATTGCTCCACACAGTATATACTGGGCCCCATATATTGCTCCACACAGTATATACTGGGCCCCATATATTGCTGCACAGTAAAATGGCCCCATATAGTGTATAATGTGCCAAATATTTTGCTCCATACTGTATATACTGGGCCCCATACAGTATATACTGGGCACCATAAATTGATCCATACGGTACAATAGCATCTTATAGTATATAATGGACCCCACATATTGCTCCATACAGTATAATGGTCCCATATAGTGTATAATGTTCCACATATTTTGCTCCATACAGTATATACTGGGCACCATAAATTGCTCAATACAGTATAATGGCCCCATATAGAGCTCCATAGAGTATAATGGGCCCATATATTGCTCCATACAGTATATACTGGACCCCATATATTGCTCCATACAGTATAATAGCCCCTTATAGTATATAATGGGTCCCACATTTTGCTCCATACAGTATAATGGCCCCATATAGTGCTCCATACAGTATATACTGGACCCCATATATTGCTTCATAAATTTAAACGGCCCCATGTAGTATATGATGATCCCCATATATTGTTCCATACAGTATAATGGACACATTTATTTCTCCATACAGTATAATAGCCCCTTATAGTATATAATAGGCCCCACATATTGCTCCATACAGTATAATGGCCCCTTATATTGCTACATACAGTATATAATGGGCCCCATATATGGCTCCATACAGTATATAATGGGCCCCATATATTTATCCATACAGTATATACTGGGCCCCATTTATTGCTCCATACACTATAATGGCCCTATATAGTATATAATAGGCCCCATATATTGCTCTATGCAGTATAATGGCCCCATATAGTATAAATAGGAACCTTATATTGCTACACACAGTATATAATGGGCCCCATATATTGCTCCATACAGTATATAATGGGCCCAATATATTGCTCCATACAGTAAAATGGCCCATATAGTATATAATAGGCCCCATATATTGATCCATACAGTATAATGGCCCCATATAGTATATAATGGGCCCCATATATTGCTCCATACAGTATACACTGAGCCCCAGATATTGTCCCACAGTATAATGGCCCCTAATAATATATAAAGGGCCATTTTTTTGCTCCATACAGTATATTTTGGGCCCCATATATTGCTCCATACAGTATATACATGGCCCCATATATTGCTTCACAGCATAATGGCCCCATATAGTGTATAATGTGCCACATATTTTGCTCCATACTGTATATACTGGGCACCATAAATTGCTCAATACAGTATAAGGGCCTCATATAGTATATAATGGGCCCCATATATTGCTCCATACAGTATTATGGCCCATATATTGCCCAGGGGAGGAAATTGTGCAACCCACCTCGGGGTCCTGGGATCCCCCAGTACCCCTGGAACACTTGTGTGCTGAAGATCTAGCGGTAGCAAAACAAATGCTGAGAGAATAGTGTCATGTGTTCTCCAAAGATGACTCTGATATAGGCTGTATCCTGTCGTTGCATTTGAAAATCAATTTGAAAGACACGACCCCAGTAACCAGAAGTGACATGTCTGTGCTAAAACCATTACATTGTGAAGTGAAAGAATATTTACAAGATCTCATCAACAGAGGTTGGGTCCAAAAGTCGAAGTCATCTTATTCCTCTCCAATTATCTGTGTTATGAAGAAGGATGGTACGTTGAGACTCTGTTGTGATTACTGGGAACTAAACCGAAAGTCAGTACCTGATCGACACCCGATACCAAAGATCCTAGATATGCTGGATAGCCTATCAAGAAGCACCTGGTTCTCTGTCCTCGATCAGAGTAAGGCATACCACCAAAGGTTTGTCGAAGAGTCCAGTAGACCTTTGACAGCATTCATCACACCGTGGAGATTATATGAGTGGATCTGCATACCGTTTGGACTCAGTTCAGCTCCAGCATAATTTCAGATGAGCATGGAGTCATGTTTAGAAGGATTGAGGGACGATATCTGCCAGCCGTACTTGGATGACAATGTGGTACACAGCAAAACCTTCCGGGAGCATGTTGAACACGTGAGGACCGTATTTCAACGATATCAACAACATGGAGTTAAGTTGACCCCAAAGAAGTGTGAACTGTTCAAAAGACAAGTCCGATTTCTAGGAAAAATTGTGTCCAGAGAAGGATATACCATGGACCCAGCAGAAATCGCTCCTGTACTGACCTTAAAAGACAGGCAGCCCTCGACCGTCGGGGAGTTGATGCAGATATTAGGATTCCTCTCCTACTATCGTACCTACGATCGGAACTTCTCCAGGATTGTCGCCGCACTATACCTCCTCTTGGGGGGGATAACAGAGACAACAACACTCACGGAGTAAAAGAAGAACGCGGGTAGAACCGGGCTTAAAAGAAAGAATGCCGTTTCATCCCAACAGCCCATTCTCTGGACAGCAGACCACCAGGAGGTATTGGAAGAACTAGTAGACTACCTGGTAAAACCTTGGGATATCCTGATTTCAATTTACCATTTGTTCTTCATTGTGACGCTTCTCAAGTTGGACTGGGAGCTGCCCTGTATCAGCATCAAGATGGAAAAATGAGAGTCATCGGTTACGGTTCTAGAACGTTGACAGATGTCGAGAAGAATTACCATCTACATTCCGGAAAATTGGAGTTCCTGGCATTGCAATGGGCTATCTGAGAACGATTTAGAGATTAGTTCTACTAGAGGAAAGAGTTTGAGGTATGCACTGACAAAAACCCTTTGACCTATGTCCTTACTACAGCCAAACTGATTGCAACGGATCAGAGATGGGTCGCTGAACTAGCTGACTTCAATTTCAGCATCAAGTACAGGCCAAGAAAATGCAATGTGGATGCTGACGGATTGTCAAGAATGCCACTAGAGCCTGAGGAGTTCATGCAAGAATGCTCAGAGGAAGTCAGTCTGGAAGCAATTGAGATCAGTACCCAAGCAGTACAAGCTTATCAGGAGGAAGACACACGATTATGGTATCCGTTGATGGTGGAAACCACCATAAAAACGAGAGAACAAGATCACCCCCGGTCTATTCAACAATTACCAAAACGGCAGCACAACGAGAAGATCAGATAATTGGTAGACTACTACTATTCCGTAGGTTGGTCTTCAAAGAACTCCATGAAAACATGGGACACCTGGGAGTGGAAAGGACAACCAACTTGATCCATGAACGTTTCTTCTGGCTGCACATACAGAGAGGTATTGAGAGGTACGTGACCAGGGAGTGTGCGTGTCTGAAACACATCAACACATCAACCCAGGCACCTATGGGAAACATCCAAACTATATATCCGTTTGAGATGGTCTCAATAGACTTTCTACATCTCGAGACGTGCAAGGGTGGTTACAAATACATCTTGGTGGTGATGGACCATTTCACTCGATTTGCTCAAGCATATGTCACCACCAATACATCGAGTCGAACAGCGGCAGAGAAGATCTTCAATGATTTTGCTGTGAGGTTTGGGTTCCCTACAAGGTTACGCCATGGCCAAGAAAGAGAATTTGAGAACCAGCTCTTTGCCAAGCTCGGAAAGTACTGTAGAATTCAGAGATCCCACAAAACGCCCTATCACTCAGAGGGTAATGGACAAGTGGAATGTTTTAACCAAACATTATTGTCAATGTTGCGCACTTTAACTGCTGATGAGAAGAAAGACTGGAAGAGTTCTCTGTCAAAAGTGGTACATGCCTATAACTGTACAAAGTCCAACGGGTTGCTCACCCTTTTTCCTATTGTATGGACGGTCTCCAAGACTGCCAATCGACATCATGTTCCATACTCCGGTGTCAGAGACTTACAGATTGTATCCGGAGTACGTTCGGAAATGGAAGGAACGGATGGCAGAGGCATACAGTATAGCGTCCAAAGTAGTTACGCAAGGACTGAGCAAGAGTAATGAGTACTATGATCGAAAATGTTATGGAGCAGAATTGGCACCAGGAAGCCAGGTGCTAGTCAAGAAAGTATGTGAGAAATGCGGTCCAGGAAAACGTTCGTACTGGGAAGACGAGGTGTATGTGGTCGTAAGAAGAAAAGCTGATGACAGCCCAGTGTATGAAATCCGATTGGAAATGGGAGACAAGAAAACCAGAATAGTCCATCGGAATTTACTACTACCCTGTGACTATCTCCCACCACAACAAGACTTCCCAGAAGTAGACTGACATCGTCCGAGATTGACTAAAAGACCACCACAGACTGAAGCTCCGGAGGTGGATAGTGACCTTGAAAGTTCCGATGGAGAAGAACACACCATTGTATCTCTCGGACCAGCAAGGAGAGGGATGTACCATCCTCAGGAGAGTGAACTAAACCCTGAGGCTCCAGAGTTCGTACAAAGGAGTATAGATGAAGTCCAATTCAGATCTGATGATCGAACACCGGCTCCTGAAGAGACCGATAGACACTCAGGAGGAGCAAAATTACCAGACTGTGCGGAAACAAGCGACTCAGGAGAACTACAGGAACTTACAGAGGCAGCTCCATGAGCATTTGAGGATGCACGGGAAATGAGTGCGGCGGAAGAAACTTCTGTGACCGAAGAACCCGTGGTCTATGAGGAACAACCCACCAGGAGGATGTCGACGCGAGAAGTGAGGAAGCCCATGATGCTGACGTATGAGACACTTGCTGAACCGAGTCAAGTGCCAAGGACTGTCGACTGGAAACAGGTATCTCTGCCTGTGGACTAGGTAAGCCCACTTGAGTGGTATTCACCAACATGAGGCAGTATTGAAGATGTTGCCAGGTGGAAAGACTTGTTTTCATGCTTTGATTTTCCTTAAAAGACTTTGTAGAAACAAAGAATTGTTAAAGCATAGAGAGAGAGAGAGCTGGTTGAAGAGGTACGAAAAGCTCCAGCTGAAGAGATGCTGAGTGTTTTAATTGTGTTAATTGTTTATTTCTTACAGGCATCCTACAAGAAAAAGGTTATAAGATTAGGTTGTTATCAATGCTTATGAACGTTATACTAATTTCACAATGCCAATTTGCATATAAAGTTATTCAACTTTCACCACTGTCTCAGAATTGGTTAGATTGATCAATTAAGACGAATGTCGAGGACGACATTCAAAAAGGAGGGAAATGTGTGGCATGCAGAAGTAGTAAGGTTGCTTTAAAAGCATTCAGCAACTATTAGAAGTAACACAGGTACATGAGACAGGAAGTGTTGTGCTCCAGAAGCATCCAGGAACTAGAGGGGTTAACACAGTCACAGGAAAAGGGGAGTGTTTTAGCAGAGCCCCAGGGGGATTGTGGGGAAGTTGTGTAGTACTGTTTGGCTGGAGCCGAAGAGAAAGGTGGTGTGTGTGTTCTGTATCTCACAGAAGTGCCCCTGCAAGTGAAAAGGATTCAAGTCAGGAGTGAAGCTAAGCACAGGTCAGGGAGAGTTCCTGAACTAACAGTGCAGAATATTGTCAGGCAGACAGATAAGGACTGTAAGAAATGGTGTCACAGGGATCATCTCCCTCAGCAAACCCATCCCCCCTCCTCCATCTCCCTCTGCTGTAAAGAATGCTGTGCTCATTAATGTGCCTTTGCATTAGAACTGTGCTGTTCTGTACTACTGGGAAGACTGTGAACTGCTGTGCTGCTAGGGAAACTGTATTGTTTGTTACTGGAGTCTGTTGCTCATAAGACTTAACTTGCACTGGCTGTGCGGTTTCTTATTAAAAGCTACTGTTCTACCGTTTATAAGGACTCTTGTCAAGTGTGAAACAACCTACGTGTTTGTGCCTGAGGGTCAATACCCCTGTGTGCCTGAGAGAAGCTTCAGCACATGGTCTATGGTCTCCCTGAGTAACTGTTTCCCCAGGATTCCAAAGAATTCATGTAATCTGTCTCGCCCCTACCTGAACCTAGAGGCGTGCATGTAACATGTATATGTTAAAGGGTGAGAATTTCCAACATCCCATGTCTCAAACAATATTTAATACTAAGTTCTATATGGCATGTGATACTGAATATGTTATCTATGTTTTACAATGCCCATGTAAATTATTATATGTGGGGAAAACAACTTGGGATTTTAAAACTAGAATAAACCACCATCGATATACAATTAGGAAAAAGAAATTAGATTTACCTATGTGAAAGCATTTTGTGGAATTGGGACAAAAATGGAAGGATCTTATGTAAGCACTTTATATATGTAATTTTTATGATGTGTTGGACCCTGACAGAAGACCACAATCCAAAGACCTTGAACTAAAGATGGCCGTTTATTATATATGGTTCTATAAGTGCTTCCTGTAAGTGTTTCCTTCACCCTCACCCACTACTTGGTTCCCCCTATCTTTGGTTCCCCCCCATCTCCTCTATCCCGGGCCAGGGCAGCACCCTGGTGCATTTATGCCCCCTACAGAACAGGAGTGGTGTAGTGTTGAGTGCGAAGTGGGGTTCAGGTCCTCTTACCTGGGAGAGGAGATACCACATCTCTATCTGAGGTGCAGTACCCCTGTGGCGACTGAACCCTCAGGGGCGCCACACAACAAATAAAAAAACAAAAGACTTAACATGAGAAATATAATACAGAACATAAAACTATAAAGATAGATATGACGTAATGCTTAAGTGAGGACCACAAGATCTGGCAGATACAGACACCAAGTCTATGAGCAATGGTGAAAAATATATATTGCAGTTTGTAACAGCCACAAAATAATATACATGAAGACCAGAGTTGGAGGTAGGCAGGTCCCTAACTCCAAAATATATATAGTGTAGAAGATACTATGTCTCTATGGGGAAATAAATATGCAGGGTACAACGCAAAATAGAAATAAGCAATACTTAACATGGGACTATAAAAAATGAAACAGATGGTACATAGAAGGTGGGGGGATTGAATGGTGGTCACAAAGAAGCCCCAAGTCCAAAGTCCACTGGAGAGTCCTGATCTAGAACTAATTTATCCCAAACTGTAAAATAAGATACAAAGCGGAACCTTATCATATATGTCAGGCCACTAACGGATGGAGCAGAACATGAGGAATGGGTGGGAAAGCAGGAGGGGTAGTTTTATTGTCATAAAAAAACAGAAGAGAGAAAGAGGTGGAAAATGAAACCATGCTAGGAGCAGATAAAAAGTGTAGAGGAAGGGAAAAAAACATAGGAAAAGACTGAATAAGAGGAAAGAAAAATAAAATAAAAATGAAGATGAAAAAACAATAAAGGAAAAAATAAAATTAATAAAAAATAAAATAAAAAAATAAAGATGAAAAAAGGGGAAAAATAAAGATAAAAGATGAAAAATAAAGAAAAATAATGAAAAATGAACCATAAGGAATAAAAAATAATAGATTATTCAGAAAGAATAAATAATAATAATCAAAGAAATTAAAAAATATGTAGCAGCCCGATATGCTCCAGGTTCCTAAATACATGGGATGATGAGATTCCTGATATAAAACGGATCAAGAAGAGTGTCCTCCTGTTTTGAATAATAAATACTTTGATCTCTGCAATATTCACATAATTCCGATACTTCAATGTCCTATAAATTAGTACTAGATGGTGGCCGGATTCTGGCGCCGCTCATCTCCCGGCTGCATCGCCGCTGACTTCCGTCCGGCAGATGAGCCGCTAACGGCCGCCATCTTTTTCTGAAATCCCGCGTCGCTGATTGGCCGCGGCCAGACCAATCAGCAACGCGGGATTTCCTGGACAGACAGACAGACAGACAGGATAAGACGATTATAAATATTAGATATTTTACTGTATTGCAGTTACCTATTGTTAAATGTGTGATACAATACCTGCAACATTGTTTTAAAATGGATATTTACTGATGTTTATAACAGGATTCGGATTTATATCTTATTGCTGTATGTTTGTAACATTTATTATAAAGAATTCTTCAAGAAACGAGTTTAAAAAAAACAATAATAATTCTGCACACATAGATATTCTCATAAGAAAGACAAAACCTCACTTTTATTTTCCCAAATATTCAGGGTTCAGGTTTATTAACGTTTTAAATTGACCGACTGCACTGGAGTTGTTCAATATTAAAATGAATAATCAAAAATACAAATTGAGCACACAGTGCATATATATATATATTTATTTATAAGCAAAAGTTTGGTTCAGCATCCTCCAAATTTGATATCTATCTATCTATCTAATCCAAAAATATGGAGGCAGCACACAGTTGAAGAAATTTTTTTTTTATTATTTAATAGCCCATGTGGCGACGTTTCGGTCCAGTATTGTGCACCTTTCTGAAGCTACATGGGCTATTACATAATATAAATTTTTCTACTTCATCTGTGTGCTGCCTCCATAGTTTTGGATTATATTAGAGGACTGGTATGTAACAAGGGGGCTTTTCACCTAAACTTTTTGCTTGTGCTGTTTTTTATCTTATTTCATATCTATCTATCTATCTATCTATCTATCTATCTATCTATCTATCTATCTATCTATCTATCTATCTATCCATCTATCTCATTGTGAGGTGAGATCAGAATAAAAATGATGTCACAAGTGATGTGATGACATCACCACATTCTATATCCCTGTGTTCCGGCCTAAGGGAAATCACTGCCTTACAGACTCCCAAGGGTGAGGCAGCCCCTTTTCTTTTTCGTCACGAACGAAGCAAAAATTGATTATAAAATGGATAAAGAGAGAAGAAGAGCCCATAGAGATCGGGTTCTCAGTGAGAGGAGAGGATTAAATGAAGAGCAGGTACCATTGTTCGCTATTGGGCGAAAAGACTTTATACTACCGGACGTGGACACTGATGCCTCAGAAATGGCGTCCAAACGTCAAACTCTGGACAAAATGAGAAAGACCAAAAGATACGAGATCCTTACAGAGAGAAGGAAAATGGAGACCCTCATGGAGTCTCACTCTGCAACCTCCGCTGAGCTTCAGAGGGCCATACTTATCTCCTTGATAAAACTCAGAGATCTGGTCCCTGAAATACGGAGGAGGAACAAAGATGCCATCCTCAATAAGAGGAGAAACATCAGCGCAGAGTTAGAGCTGGAAGAGGTTCTCCAAGAGACACCGAGACAAGTCACATCCTCCAGATCTGAAAGTCTGGAGGCACCGAAACTACAAAGAGCAGCAGCCCAGAAGAGGATCAGGAACAGCAGAGACTGGGTTGTCCAATGTAGAAGACGTCTCATCTATGCCAACCCCATTATAAATGGGAATGGTGCATTGCGGAGGTCGAGGTCATCAGCTGAAAACATCTCCATCCCAGAGAACAAACAGCTGAGTGTTTCTCCACCAAACACATCACTGGATACAGATGGACCAGGTAAGATGGATCTGCTCAGTGTAATAAGACTGGGGGTGAGGAGGATTATACTCCTAATATTATGTACTGGCATCAATTATCAAAAGTGCAGAAAAACTGTCCTTGTTGCCCATAGCAACCAATCACAATGCGGCTTTCATTGTTCCATAGAATGTTAAGAGATGGAATCTACAGTATGTTGTGATTCGTTGCTATGGACAACAGGGACAGTTTTGCTATTGGACAGTTTTGATAAATGAGAGCCCAAATATTAGACATTTCCTGCTCATTTACATAATGCCATTTAAAATTATAATATTTTCTCTGGAGCTACATTTGTTAACCCCTTATTGACCAGGCAACCTTTTTTTTTCTTTCCCTCCTTTGAAAACCCATAACTATTTATTTATTAATTTTTCTGGCAATGTAGCTGTATGTGGACTTGTTTTTTTAGTGGCCGAGCTGTAGTTTTGAACATTATTTATTTTACCATTCAATGTTCTGGAACACGGGGAAAAAGATTTAATCTGTGGTAAAATTGTGGAAAAAAAGTGATTCCAACATTGTTTTTTTCTAGATGTTCATTGAGTGGTAAAAATGACCTGACAAAATGATTCTCCATGTCAGTTACAGCTATGATACTGCTGAACTTGCATAGGGGTTTCTAAAAAATACTTAAGAATTTTATTTAAAAAAAATGCTTTGTGTGGCCATGTTCTGAGACATTGGAACTGTGTGATTGTGATCGCTGGATGGAGATGTGTGAGGGCTTGATGATTTTTTGCGTGGTGAACTGTAGCTTTTATTGATCCCTTTCCTGGGTAGACAGGACATTGTGATATCTTTTTATTGCAATTTTTTAGGTGGATACAGCGCCCCCCAAAAATGCAATTCTAATGTTTCATTTTTTTATCATGTTAGTGTTCACTGTTTGCAATATTTAATTTTATATTTTTGTAAATCGGACTTATGCGGATGTCGTGATACAAGATGTGCTTATAAATATGATTATAATTATGTCAATTTGGTGATTCAAATATTTTTTACATTTTCCCTCTTTTTTAAACTATTTTTTTTTATTTACTTCACATTTTAGTTTCCTTGGGGGACTTAAACCTGTGATTTTCTGATCGCTTGTACTATATACTGTGGTAGAACTGTATATAGATAAATTGACATTCTCGTATGAAATTAAGCCAGGCTGGTCTTAACACTAGGCCAAAAGTGACAGACTGGGGCTTTCAGCAGTAGGCCCAGGTAGTCATTTTAAACAATTGACCCCCTGCAATAGTGTCCTGGGGGGTTAATAGGTGCTGGTGCACTCAAATCGGCAATAGCTTCATTTAAATATCACTGTCAGCATTGAAATGGTTAAACTACAGTAATTGGAGTGTGCTCCAGTCGCTGCAGTTATAGGCAAGTGGCAGCTATGTAATACAGCCAGCATCTGCCTGATATGGTGCATGCTCAGCTAATGAGCCCGCTTCATACATTTTATGCACAACATGACAAACATTTCCATTATGTGTTCGCAAAGGGTTTAATAAATCTTGTATTTTCTCAGCAGATGGAGGCCTTATGATACCCCCTGACATAGCAGACATGCCAGAAGAAGACCCTGGTGATGCTAGAATCTGTATTTCACCCCTGAGAGAAGTGGTCAACACTAATAATACTATTGACTTTGACAGCCTTGACTTCCAGAAAGTTCTTGGAAAGGGAGGCTTCGGAAATGTAAGTGTGAATTTATCCTCCACCATGTTCATCAATGTATCCTGCACCAGATGCACAGGAGGGTTGTACATATTCATTACAGGATGCTCATATGTAATGATATATGAGATAAACTAGTGAACTACTACACACTAATAGATGGGAGTTTGGTCTGATCTGTTGTGATTTTTCTCCAGGTCATCTTGGCATTAGATCTGGTCAATGAAGGACTTCAGGCCATTAAAATCATGGACAGAAGTTATTGTAGAGAGGACATATTCTCTACAGAGCTAGAAGTCCTGAGAATGGCTGCCGGATGCCCCTACCTAATGACTATGCGGGCGTTTATGGAATCACCATTGGAGTATGTGATAGCCATGGACTATATGGCCGGAGGAGACCTGTTTGACCACATGGCAGATTCAATGCTGTTTAACACAAGGACAACAAGGTAAATGTCTTATACTGAATATCAATAATCCGTTGCCCTCGCATTGTAGTCCTAGAGCAATGGACAACGACAACAGGAGAAAATAATGACATGAAAAGGACACGTGTGTGATCTCCTCATGTTCTCTGTATGATTGTGTATGTAACCACTGATCCATCCTTTCTACTCCACAGACTCTTTGCGGCAGAGATGGTGTGCGGACTCCAGTTCCTGCATGAACGCGGCGTCATACATCGGTAATCATTTCACCTTCATAAATCTGTCACCTGTGACTCTCTGTTGTCTCCTTACATATCTATTGTAGAAAGTTCTTTCCATGAATTGTCCTCACAATCAGTATCTGCTCCTTCTCCCTGCAGTGACCTGAAGCCAGATAATAGATAATATCCTCCTCCAAGACACCGGACACATCAAAATCTCAGACTTTGGCTTAGCAGCCATGAATGTATTTGAGGATGGCATAGTAAAGAACAAGGTTGGCACTAAGGGTTACATAGCGCCCGAGGTAAGGAACATCTCTATGTGATTGATGCCAATAGTAGGATTGAGGGATAATCTGATCCCAATGTATCCTGCTGATATCTAATCACAGACCGGTCCTCATAGTCTCTGTGTGTAAATCCCCTTCCCGGTATATTAAGCTCCTCTCCAATCTCATGTTTCCACAGATAATGGACAGTAAAGGCTACAACCATCTGGCAGACTCCTTTTCCTTCGGCGTCATCTTATATATAATGAGTGTAGGTGACCAGCCATTCTATTGCAAAGGCACAATGGATGAATACCACCAGTCTCTGCGTGATGACATCCCTTATTTTCCACCTGGGATCTGCTGTCATACCATGGACATCATAAAAGGGGTGAGTAAGATCAGATGGATAAGTATGATGGGGGGATTACTAAAAGAGATAGAAGATAAGATGGGAATAGTCCATAGACATTGTGTAAAAACTTGTCAGTAATAATACATAATATAATGACTAATGGTCTCTATCATTTTCTAGCTTCTCTGCAAATCTCCATCTGCCCGATCTGCCATTACATCATCCATCAGATCGCATCCGTTTTTCTATTCTATAGACTGGAGCGATGTGGAGTCCGGCAGAGGCGACCCACCATTCCCATATTACTATGTAAGTACAGCACATACAGACATCCAAAGTGTTATCACTACCCAGTAACACACTTACCCACTATACACCTTATCGCTATATCCCCCTAGTACTGTATATACTGTATGTGAGGGGCTGATTCTCAGACGTGTATATTTCTCTTCTTACAGCAGGAGTATTAGGCTGATAAAAATCAGCCCCATTCCAGTAACATCCAGGAATGAAGATTTACATTAATCGGATGAGACAATTACACTGGACTTTCTTATTTACCGGACTGTGACAAACCTACCAAGCTTCCACCACATAACATCCAAGTAGATTTGAGCACCAAACATCCAGGGATTTATTCCCATCGCCATATTTGGGGTCAGGAAGGAATTTTTTTCCCTTGATATGAGGATGATCCAGCAACGAGTCCTCAGGGTTATTTTTCGCCTTCCTCTGGATCAACATAGCAAGTAATTAAAGGCTGAAATTGAAGGACTTCTTTCAGCCATACTTGCTATGTTACCATCTGGACGACTCATCTACAATGTGGTGGTAAGGAGACGACTACAAGATATGGACATAAAGAAGGAAGCGGCTGCTCCTTCTCCTACTTGGCCATGTACAGACACAAGGAAGCGGCTGCTCCTTCTCCTACTTGGCCATGTACAGACAGAAGGAAGCGGCTGCTCCTTCCTCTACCAGGCCATGGTCAGACAGAAGGAAGCGGCTGCTCCTTCCTCTACCAGGCCATGGTCAGACAGAAGGAAGCGGCTGCTCCTTCACCTTCCTGACCATGGTCAGACAGAAGGCCATATGGCTAATCGTGATGCTGAAGGAATCCAGGAAAACTCCAACTATACAGATCACAAGTCACACATTCCTGCTCTTCTCCTCTCTCATGTGTGATCCAGACCTGGATGTCCAAAAGCGGCAAAAGTGTAAGCCGAGGCCTGAGGAGCAGAATCATCTGCTCCTTTCTATAGAAAGTCACTGTATCTACACACTTTCTTTTATCATCATTGCAAATTTGTAACAACTTTATTGCACAAATATATATATATGTATATATAAAACATCTAAGTGTCTTTTGTGCGTTTGGTTAAATTCTTCTCATATACAGACCTGCTTTTTGTTATTTTTATTAATATCATGATAAGGACAAGGTATTTTGGTGCCTTAGGCAAATGAAGCCTATGGTGACCCCCACCAAAGGAATAGGCAAGAAACTGAGGTAACAGGACCCCTAATACTGCACCTCCTCCCTCCGATCAGTCCGATAATAATCTCTGACGACCACTTCCACTCAAATTATTACTTTTCTCACCAAAAAAATACCAGCACAAGTAAAAAAAATGTGGCGTACTTTAGGGATGAGGCTTAAAAGGGAGCGCAATGTCAAAGTTCTATATAGAATCGTTCATTGTTTGTGGACCAATTACACATTACAAGGGACAAATAGCGATATTCATCCCTGATATTCTATATTTTACATGTCCTACCCAAGGATAGTGATGGAAACTAATATAGCTGTTAGTATAATGGAGGCCGTGGGTTTCAATTAAGGTCATGTGACAGATGCAACTTGTAACAAAACTGATGGCGTTTCTAGTGCCGTATTCCTGTGTGGCGCCATCCTGTAACAGAGAACACACCGGAAGTAGCCTGCGTCTTGTTGGAGTTACCGGCAGGGGAGGGAGCTGATTACAGCTCTTTTGCTCCTGTCCTGGGCAGCGCTCAGATTGTCTTAAAGAGGCAAATACAATTCAGTGCAGAGAGGGAGCGACAGGCGGTGAGCGGTGTTAGTGACTCACTGAATGCCTGTGACTGGAGGAAGGGGCCGAAACAATGTCATTTTTTTTTTTAAACTGAGCCCCCTCGGGGAGACAAGGGGTAGCGCCCTAGGCTAGTGCCTACCCTGCCTACCTGTCGAACCAGCCCTTATTATGAATCATGTTTGATAATTTTTTTGTGATCTTTATTAATTCATTCTTCGTTCACTTTTTTCCTAATAAATACTATAATCAATGTAGTCTTGACCTATATTTATATCTGTATATGGGCACTTTGTGGTGGTAACAAATCCACATTGTATCAATTTTTCAAAGACCCCGGTGCTGTCATCTTTTTCATATTTTTTTATTATTTTCAAGGAGCTTTTCCAGCCTAATGGCAATGTGCCCAGGGCATTCTGGTTAATACCAGATGAAGGGGAACGCAGTCTCCATTATTTGATTGGACTACACATGATAGGATGAGATACACAGCTCAGCAGACTGTATTATTTGATTGAACTACACATGATAGGATTAGATACACAGCTTAAAGGAAAACCGTCACCAGAAATAACGCTATTAGCCTGCACATATGGGGTTAATCTGCAGGATAACAGCGTTATTATGCTGCCCGGCGCCTGCACTTAGCCAAATACCTGCAGAATCAAAGCTTTCCTGTATTATAAAAACACATTTAAAATACAGCTTCAACATCTGCACCAAAAACACATCAAATAAGGGAGAAAATACATAAAACAGGCAGCGAAAATGCAATAATGAGTATTTACTCTCTGTGTGAACTCGGCCTTAAAGACACCAAAAAAGCCAGATGTCATATAGTGATGCTTATGTAAAAATGAAAGAGTTCTGACTAATGTGGCGTCCCTGCAGGTCCAGTTGCCACAGAGGTACTGCATCTCACCCAGAGGTGTGGTACCCCACTCTTAGGTAAGGATGGAGTACTACCCAGGACCCACACATCTACATCCAACACTACACCACGCCAGACCAGCAGGCGGTGCAATATGCACTTGTTCACTGCGGAGCCCTGTCCCTGGCTGGAAGGGGGGGAACCAAGAGAGGGGGAACCATGTAGTTTGTGTGGATGGAGGAAGAAGTTCAGTAGAGCACAGACTTGGAGTCAGGAGAAAGAGTTGAGTGGAGAGGAGTCTGTGAGAGCTCAGGAGGAGCTCTGCTCAGGAGAGCAAGGAGGAGAGAGAGAGAGAGGAAAGAAGAGAGGAGCAGTGAGGAGGGTTCCAGGAAGACAGAAGGGATCCCAGAGGCACGGCGAGTGCAGAGGCAACCCGTGACCCCGAATTCACGCTGACGTGGAGGGATCAGGCTGCAGAAGGGGACCGGCCCCAAACTAGTTGAGAACAACCACTCTCAGCTAGCCAACCGGAGGCAGCAGCATTTTCAAGGTGTTGCAGCCAAAATCCACAATTACATCGCCGAAAAGGTGGCCGCATAGGGTCCAGGGGACTGAGAGCACGTCGCCCGACAAGACCCGAGGCCACTAGCTTGGGACACTGATTGTGAGGTGCAGGGCAGGAGGGTGAGAGCCAGCGCAGTGAGACGACCGAAAAAGGTACATAGAACGGGGTCCCGTGTAAGTGCTCCTGAGATACCTGAGGGTTTGCTGGACCCCTACCCCGGAGGACACAGGACGATGTTACACACCGGTAACTGTAACCTGGAGTCTTGAACAACTGTGAGTAAAACCTGAAGACCCACTGTGTCCTTGAATAATTGATGCGCCATCAACTGCCCTGCACTACACTGCACCGACAACATCTACCTCATAAAATCACCATCTACACTGCCCTGGAGCTAAGCTCTGCCTGTGGAGAACTGAACTAACTTTGCTGCGTCACCATCGGCTCCAGTGGATCTGCACCGCAGCGGTAGCCCTATATAGCCGCATACCACAGGTGGCGTCACAAAATATTATTCTCCAAAAACTTTATTCCCGTTTTACTTTTCCTTTAATTGACCGCTCTGGGTCGCGGACCGGGTCACCGCCACCATGACATCCCCAGCATCGACCGACCCGGCTACCGAGTACCCCACGGCCCAGGGGGCGCTTCAGATACAACTAAAAATGACAAAAATAAATCCAAGTCCCAATTTGAGATGAGCGGATCGATTTGCAAGACTCCGGTTCATGTTCCAGGGCAGTGGCACCTGGCAGGTAGACGGGAGGCCTGCGGATCTCTTACATTCGGAGTCTCTAGGACAGCCTTTGATTTGTCATGACTGTTATGACATCATCAGTCTGTAAAAAGTTGACTGTAAAAGTTTGAAGTTGTGAAATAGGACCTGCTGTACTATGAATGTTATGTGTTGTATTTAAGTTGATTTTCTCCCCTAGAATTAATGCAATCTTTTCCACTCTGATTCCTGCAGAATTTTAGAGAAAAACCTCCTTATAAATTGGAGTTGTATATACAGTTGACACCAGAAGTTTACATACACTATATAAAAAGACACATATGCATGTTTTTCTCAATATACAGTTATATGAAAAAGTTTGGGCACCCCTATTAATCTTAAGCTTAATGTTTTATAAAAATTGGTGTTTTTGCAACAGCTATTTCAGTTTGATATATGTAATAACTGTTGGACACAGTAATGTTTCTGCCTTGACATGAGGTTTATTGTACTAACAGAAAATGTGCAATCTGCATTCAAACAAAATTTGACAGGTGCATAAGTATGGGCACCCTTATCATTTTCTTGTTTTAAATACTCCTACCTACTTTTTACTGATTTACTAAAGCACTTTTTTGGTTTTGTAACCTCATTGAGCTTTGAACTTCATAGCCAGGTGTATGCAATCATGAGAAAAGCTACTTAAAGTGGCCACTTGCAAGTTGTTCTCCTGTTTGAATCTCCTCTGAAGAGTGGCATCATGGGCTCCTCATAACAACTGTCAAATGATCTGAAAACAAAGATTATTCAACATAGTTGTTCAGGGGAAGGATACAAAAAGCTGTCTCAGAGATTTAACCTGTCAGTTTCCACTGTGAGGAACATAGTAAGGAAATGGAAGAACACAGGGACAGTTCTTGTTAAGGCCCGAAGTGGCAGGCCAAGAAAAACATCAGAAAGGCAGAGAAGAAGAATGGTGAGATCAGTCAAGGACAATCCTCAGACCACCTCCAGAGAGCTGTAGCATCAACTTGCTGCAGATGGTGTCACTGTACATCGGTCAACTATACAACGCACTTTGCACAAGGAGAAGCTGTATGGGAGAGTGATGCAAAAGAAGCCGTTTCTGCAAGCACGCCACAAACAGAGTCGGCTGAGGTATGCAAAAGCACATTTGGAGAAGCCAATTTCTTTTAGTAAGAAGGTCCTATGGACTGATGAAACCAAGATTGAGTTGTTTGGTCATACAAAAAGGCGTTATGCATGGCGGCAAAAAAACACAGCATTCCAAGAAAAACACTTGCTCCCCACAGTAAAATTTGGTGGAGGTTCCATCATGCTTTGGGGCTGTGTGGCCAATGCCGGCACCGGGAATCTTGTTAAAGTTGAGGGACGCATGGATTCCACTCAGTATCAGCAGATTCTTGACAATAATGTTCAAGAATCAGTGACAAAGTTGAAGTTACGCAGGGGATGGATCTTTCAGCAAGACAATGATCCAAAACACCGCTCCAAATCTACTCAGGCATTCATGCAGAGGAACAATTACAATGTTCTGGAATGGCCATCCCAGTCCCCATTGAACATCTGTGGGATCATTTGAAGAGGGCTGTCCATGCTCGGCGACCATCAAACTTAACTGAACTGGAATTGTTTTGTAGAGAGGAATGGTCAAAAATACCTTCATCCAGGATCCAGGAAATCATTAAAAGCTACAGGAAGCGACTAGAGGCTGTTATTTTTGCAAAAGGAGGATCACTAAATATTAATGTCACTTTTCTGATGAGGTGCCCATACTTATGCACCTGTCAAATTTTGTTTGAATGCAGATTGCACATTTTCTGTTAGTACAATAAACCTCATTTCAAGGCAGAAACATTACTGTGTCCAACAGTTATTACATATATCAAACTGAAATAGCTGTTGCAAAAAAAACAATTTTTATAAAACATTAAGCTTAAGATTAATAGGGGTGCCCAAACTTTTTCATATAACTGTATAACTTGAAATCAGAATAAACCTTTCCCATTTTAGGTCAATTAGGATTACCATAATTTTTAATATTTGCCAAAATGCCAGAATAATGAGAGAGAGAGAATGTTTTAAGGCATTTTTATTACTTACTACAAAGTCAAAAGTTTACATACATTTCATTAGTATTTGGTGCCATTGCCCTTAAACTGAATGACTTGGGTCTGACTTCCACAAGCTTCTCACAATAGTTGGTCGGAATTCGGGCCCATTCCTCCTGACAAAACTGGTGTAACTGATCCAGGTTTGTAGGTCGCCTTGCTCACACCTGCCTTTTCAGCTTTGCCCATAAATTTTCAATAGGATTGAGATGAGGGTTCTGTAATGGCCACTTCAAAACATTGACTTTGTTATCCTTAAGCCACTTTGTTAGCATTTTGGCAGTATGTTTCTGTAACATACCTGGCGGTGTCCTTGCATAGTGGTCCATCTCCCACTGTGCAAGAGCGCGCACTTGATCTCCAGTCCAGTCTGCTAGCCTGGCTTCCCTCCATGCTGTTTGCTTGCCTCTGTGTCTGCTGCTTAAGGGCGGCGCCCGATCACTTCCTGTTTCTTGTACCTGCTGCAGGCACACCCCTTGTGTGTTCTCAGCCTATTGCTGTCTGTCATCTGCTATTTAACCCAGCTGCTCCAATGAATCCCTGCCTGAGCATTGTGTTTGATTCAGTATGGTCTTTCACTCTGATTGTGCCAGGTCCCCTTCTGTGTTCTCTTGTCTGCCTATCCTGGAGGCTGTATTTCCAGGCCTGTCTGAACACGCTCCTTGCCTGTTCGTCTCGCCTTCTAGGGGCCGCATACCTAGACCCGCTCCTGTATCTTGTCTGTCCTGTCTGAACACGCTCCTGGCCTGTTCCTCCCACCTTCTAGGGGCTGCATTCCTAGACCCGCTCCTGTATCTTGCTACTGTGTCTGTTCTTGTCTGTATACTCTTCTAGCCTGTTTTCCCGTGTTTCTCTACGTCCGTACCTTTCCTTTTTCTGCACAGTCTGAACTCGTACCTAACTCCTGCTCGTTGTCACTGTACTCCCGGTTGTGAGTTTGTGGTCCACTCGCTACTTCACTGCAAGTACCCTGTGGGTATCTGGTTCTGCCTTTCCCTTCCTGTCTGTTCCGTGTGAACAGAGCCCTGTTCTAGCCTGCTCTGCCTTTGCTCACTGCTCCGGCGGTTCTAGCCTGCTCTGCCTTTGCTCACCACTCTGGCGGTTCTAGCCTGCTCTGCCTTTGCTCACCGCTCCGGCGGCTCTAGCCTGCTCTGCCTTTGCTCACTGCTCTGGCGGTTCTAGCCTGCTCTGCCTTTGCTCACCGCTCCGGCGGTTCTAGCCTGCTCTGCCTTTGCTCACCGCTCCGGCGGTTCTAGCCTGCTCTGCCTTTGCTCACCGCTCCAGTGGTTCTAGCCTGCTCTGCCTTTGCTCACCGCTCCGGCGGTTCTAGCCTGCTCTGCCTTTGCTCACCGCTCCGGCGGTTCTAGACTGCTCTGCCTTTGCTCACCGCTCTGGCGGTTCTAGCCTGCTCTGCCTTTGCTCACCGCTCCGGCGGTTCTAGCCTGCTCTGCCTTTGCTCACCGCTCCGGCGGTTCTAGCCTGCTCTGCCTTTGCTCACCGCTCCGGCGGTTCTAGCCTGCTCTGCCTTTGCTCACCGCTCCGGCGGTTCTAGCCTGCTCTGCCTTTGCTCACCGCTCTGGCGGTTCTAGCCTGCTCTGCTCTTGCTCACCGCTCCGGCGGTTCTAGCCTGCTCTGCTCTTGCTCGCCGCTCCTGGCGGTTCTAGCCTGCTCTGCTCTTGCTCGCCGCGGCCTTTTCCTGCTCTGCTCTTGCTCCGAGCGGCCTTGTCTTGCTCTGCTCTTGCTCGCCGCTCCGGGCGGCCTTGTCTTGCTCTGTTCTTGCTCGCCGCTCCAGGCGGCCTCATCCTGCTCTGCTCTTGCTCACCGCTCCGGGCGGCCTCGTCCTGCTCTGCTCTTGCTCGCTGCTCCGGGCGGCCTTGTCCTGCTCTGCTCTTGCTCGCCGATCCAGGCGGCCTCGTCCTCCTCTGCTCTTGCTCGCCGCTCCAGGCGGCCTCGTCCTGCTCTGCTCTCGCTCGCCGCTTTAGGCGGTCTCGTCCTGCCCTGCTCTCGCTCGCCTCTCTGGGCGGCCTCACTCTGCTGTGTTTGTCCGCCACATCTGTGGTTCTGTTCCTGAGTCCCACTGTGTACTGGGTCCTATCCCGCCTGTGTTCCTACCTGCTAGCGCCTCCCTGTCTGCACTCTAGCCATGCTTGCCTGTACCCCCCTGCCTGCATACCCGCCTGCCTGCATACCAGTCGTGCCTGCCTATACCCACCAGTCTGTGTGCCAGCCTAACCTGTCTGTTCCTGTATTCCCCTGTGTGGGTCAACAGCTGTGTCCGGGGTCTGTCCTGGAGTAGCACCTGGTCCCTCTGCTCGGTTCCTCCTTGGTGCACTGGCGTCGTATGCCGTCGTGCAACCCTGGTCGGATCGGGTGAATACCTAGTTACGCCCCTCCAGGCATTCACTCTCCGGCATGGTCCAGTGGAATCGCACGCACACGCCGCTCAGCCCGGGCGTGTGCATTACAGTTTCAGGTCATTGTCCATTTGGAAGACCCATTTCTTACCAAGCTTTAACTTCCTGGCTGATGTCTTGAGATGTTGCTTCAGTATTGTCACATGATCTTCTTTTCTCATGATGCCATCTATTTTGTGAAGGGCACCAGACCCTCCTGCAGCAAAACAACCCCACAACATGATGATGCCACCCCCGTATTTCACAGTTGGGATGGTATTCTTAGGCCTCCAAGCTTCTCCCTTTTTCCTCCAAACTTAACGATGGTCATTATGCCCAAAAAGTTCAATTTTAGTTTCTTCAGACCAAAGGACAAGTTTCCAAAAATTAAGGTCTTTGTTCCTGTGTACATTTACAAACATTAATCTGGTTTCTTTATGTTTCTTTTGGAGTAATGACTTCTTCCTGGCAGCATGGACTTTCAGCCTATGTTGATACAGTACTCGTTTCACTGTGGATATTGACACAATCTTATCAGCTTCTGCCATCATCTTCACAAGGTCTTTTGCTTTTGTCCTTGGATTTATATTCACATGTTGGACCAAAGCACGTTCATCTCTGGGACACAGAACCCATTACCTTACTGAGCAGTATGAATGCTGGACATTCCCATCTTGTTTGTACTTATGTATAATTGTTTGTACAGATGAGCGAGGCACCTTCAGGTATCTTGAAATTGTACCCAAGGATGAGCCAGACTTGTGAAAGTCCACATTTCTCTTCCTGATATCTTGGCTGATTTCTTTACACTTTCCCATGATGCTACACAAAAAAGAAGTGTGTTTCAGGTGTGCATTAAAATACATTCACATCCAAATTTTTTTTGCTCTTAATCCTGATTATTTATATCTATAACGCCACTGCTTAAAACCGTGGTCAGACGTGATATGATATTACTTCTGTAATAATCGTGACATTTTTTGGAGCATGCCAAATTTTACCCTTCATTTAAAGTCTGCAAGTTATGTGTTGTTCAACATATTCACACTTGGTCGCTGACCAATGCCACATCTATAAGGCCACTGCCTAAAACCATGGTCATCAGACATTATCCGATATTACTGCTGTAATAATCATGACATTTTTTGGAGCATGCCAAATGTTACCCTACATTTAAAGTCTGCCAGCTGTGTGTTATTCATGCTATTCACACTTGGTCTATGAACAATACCACATCTATAAGGCCACTGCCTAAAACCGTGGTCATCAGACGTCATCTGATATTACTGCAGTAATCATGACATTTTTTGGAGCGTGCCAAATATTACCCTCCATTTAAAGTCTGCCAGTTGTGTGTTGTTCATCCTATTCACACTTGATCGCTGACCAATACCACATCTATAAGGCGACTGCCTAAAACCGTGGTCATCAGACGTCATCTGATATTACTGCAGTAATCATGACATTTTTTCGAGCGTGCCAAATATTACCCTCCAGTTAAAGTCTGCCAGTTGTGTGTTGTTCATCCTATTCACACTTGGTCGCTGACCAATACCACATGTATAAGGCCACTGCCTAAAACCGTAGTCATCAGACGTTATCCGATATTACTGAGGAGATAATCGTGACATTTTTTGGAGCAAGCTACATATTACCCTCCATTTAAAGTCTGCCAGTTGTGTGTTGTTCATCCTATTCACACTTGATCGCTGACCAATACCACATCTATAAGGCCATTGCCTAAAATCCTGGTCATCAGACGTGATCCGATATTACTGCAGTTATAATCGTGACATTTTTTGGAGCGGGCCAAAAATTACACTCCATTTAAAATGGGCAAAACGCTTGGCAAGGGACAGTGAAGTGGACGTAATGGTGATGGTGCACGCAAAGGCCTATGCCGTGGGCAAGCTGAAATTATGTCTGCTGAGTGAGCACAACAAGCACCCACATCATGGTCACCCTATCTTCCTGTCCCACTTTGTAGGGGGCAGCGGAACCCCACTCTTAAAGCCAGAGCAGTGTGAAAAGGTTGTTGGTTGGATAGCATATAATGCTTCCAGTCACTTTGCCACCACCACCACCGTCTTTCACACTGTCCAGTCTCAGTAGCCATGAGTATGGACCACATATTCCTCACCCTGATCCTCCTTACTCCCACTATGCCGAGTGCCCAGAGACAACTGATCCCACACTTGAACGCTCAGAAGAGCTGTTTACTTTCCCATTTATAGATTTGGGCCTCTCTCCTGGCCCGTTTCAAGTGGGGCAAGAAGAGATCACATGTAGCTATGCCCAAATATTTGAGCAGCCATGGTTACATAAAGGCGACGGTCGAAAAGTGCAATTACTGTCGCAAGAGGTGGATGATGATGATGAGACACAATTGCCAGCGAGTCAGAAGGAGGCCCAGGGTGCATACGGGGAAGACGAGGTGGGACATTAACACGAGGAAAGTTGCCAGTCCAACTGTTAGGTCTTCCAGAGTCTGGCTCTTTTTTAAAAACTGTCCAGTTAACCCAAAAAAAGGCTATTTGCAAAATCTGCCATGCCAGCATCATCAGGGGCAGCAAAACTACCAGCCTGACCACCACCAGCAAGCTCAGGCACATGACAGCAAAGCACCAGACTAGTAATGCCAGAGTCCAGAAACAGTGTCTAAGGGTGACAATACTGCCTGTACCGCTGTTGTGCATGCACGCCAATCCTCTGTCCATGGTGCAGGCGAAGATGCCTCCCGCCCTGCACCTGTAGTTTGACACTCACAACCACCACCATCAGCAACCACGTGCACATCCTTGTCCCAGGGCTGCATTCATTTGTCCCTGCCCCAGTCCTTTGAACGCAAGCGCAAATATGCAGCCAACCACCCACAGGCCATAGCACTAAACTGCCACATTTCTAAAATGCTTGCACTTTAAATATTGTCTTTTAGGCTCGTGGAGACGCAATCTTTCTTCAACCTCATGGTGGCGGCCATCCCTCAGTACTCGGTTTCCAGCTGCCACTATTTCTCCCTGTGTGGTGTCCCTGCCTTACACAAGCACGTGTCCCAGATCATTAGCCGTGCCCTCAACAATGCAGTTACAGGGAAGGTCCACCTAACCACGGACACATGGACAAGTGCTTGTGGCCAGGGACGATACATCTCGCTGATGGCACACTGGGTTAATAGGGGAAGCCGGGACCCAGTCGGAAGGAACACATCCTCCTGACGCCAAGGATTGTGGGCCCTGGGTCAATCAGGGTTGCCCCTACATTATAAAGCTCCTGCACCTCCTCCTCCTCTTCAGCCTCCATCTCCGAAATTACCACATCAGTAGGAAGCTGGAAGCACTGCAGTACTGCATCGGCCAAGTGGCAACAGGCTGTGCTGAAGCTGATATGCTTATGGGACAAACCGCACACCTCTATGGTGTTGTTGACAGCTTTAACAGAGCAGGCAGAACTCTGGCTGTCACCGCTGCACCTACAGCCAGGCATGGTGGTGTGTGACAATGGCCAGAACCTGGTGGTGGCTCTGAAGCTTGGCAACCTCGCACAAGTACCATGCCTGTTCCATGTGCTCAACCTAGTGATTCAGCGGTTTTTCAAAACTTACCCGGATCTGCCGGAGCTGGTTGTCAAAGCAACCCCACAACATGATGATGCCACCCCCGTATTTCACAGTTGGGATGGTATTCTTAGGCTTCCAATCTTCTCCCTTTTTCCTCCAAACTTAACGATGGTCATTATGCCCAAAAAGTTCAATTTTAGTTTCTTCAGACCACAGGACAAGTTTCCAAAAATTAAGGTCTTTGTTCCTGTATACATTTACAAACATTAATCTGGTTTCTTTATGTTTCTTTTGGAGTAATGACTTCTTCCTGGCAGCATGGACTTTCAGCCTATGTTGATACAGTACTCGTTTCACTGTGGATATTGACACAATCTTATCAGCTTCTGCCATCATCTTCACAAGGTCTTTTGCTTTTGTCCTTGGATTTATATGCACATGTTGGACCAAAGCACGTTCATATCTGGGACACAGAACCCATTACCTTCCTGAGCAGTATGAATGCTGGACATTCCCATCTTGTTTGTACTTATGTATAATTGTTTGTACAGATGAGCGAGGCACCTTCAGGTATCTTTAAATTGTACCCAAGGATGAGCCAGACTTGTGAAAGTCCACATTTCTCTTCCTGATATCTTGGCTGATTTCTTTACACTTTCCCATGATGCTACACAAAAAAGAAGTGTGTTTCAGATGTGCATTAAAATACATTCACATCCAAATTTTTTTTTGCTCTTAATCCTGATTATTTATATCTATAACGCCACTGCTTAAAACCGTGGTCAGACGTGATATGATATTACTTCTGTAATAATCGTGACATGTTTTGGAGCATGCCAAATATTACCCTCCATTTAAAGTCTGCAAGTTATGTGTTGTTCAACATATTCACACTTGGTCGCTGACCAATGCCACATCTATAAGGCCACTGCCTAAAACCATGGTCATCAGACATTATCCGATATTACTGCTGTAATAATCATGACATTTTTTGGAGCATGCCAAATTTTACCCTCCATTTAAAGTCTGCCAGCTGTGTGTTATTCATGCTATTCACACTTGGTCTATGACCAATACCACATCTATAAGGCCTAAAACCGTGGTCATCAGACGTCATCTGATATTACTGCGGTAATCATGACATTTTTTGGAGCGTGCCAAATATTACCCTCCATTTAAAGTCTGCCAGTTGTGTGTTGTTCATCCTATTCACACTTCGTCGCTGACCAATACCACATTTATAAGGCCACTGCCCAAAACCGTAGTCATCAGACGTTATCCGATATTACTGAGGAGATAATCGTGACATTTTTTGGAGCAAGCTACATATTACCCTCCATTTAAAGTCTGCCAGTTGTGTGTTGTTCATCCTATTCACACTTGATCGCTGACCAATACCACATCTATAAGGCCATTGCCTAAAACCCTGGTCATCAGACGTGATCCGATATTACTGCAGTTATAATCGTGACATTTTTTGGAGCGGGCCAAAAATTACACTCCATTTAAAATGGGCAAAACGCTTGGCAAGGGACAGTGAAGTGGACGTAATGGTGATGGTGCACGCAAAGGCCTATGCCGTGGGCAAGCTGAAATTATGTCTGCTGAGTGAGCACAACAAGCACCCACATCATGGTCACCCTATCTTCCTGTCCCACTTTGTAGGGGGCAGCGGAACCCCACTCTTAAAGCCAGAGCAGTGTGAAAAGGTTGTTGGTTGGATAGCATATAATGCTTCCAGTCACTTTGCCACCACCACCACCGTCTTTCACACTGTCCAGTCTCAGTAGCCATGAGTATGGACCACATATTCCTCACCCTGATCCTCCTTACTCCCACTATGCCGAGTGCCCAGAGACAACTGATCCCACACTTGAACGCTCAGAAGAGCTGTTTACTTTCCCATTTATAGATTTGGGCCTCTCTCCTGGCCCGTTTCAAGTGGGGCAAGAAGAGATCACATGTAGCTATGCCCAAATATTTGAGCAGCCATGGTTACATAAAGGCGACGGTCGAAAAGTGCAATTACTGTCGCAAGAGGTGGATGATGATGATGAGACACAATTGCCAGCGAGTCAGAAGGAGGCCCAGGGTGCATACGGGGAAGACGAGGTGGGACATTAACACGAGGAAAGTTGCCAGTCCAACTGTTAGGTCTTCCAGAGTCTGGCTCTTTTTTAAAAACTGTCCAGTTAACCCAAAAAAAGGCTATTTGCAAAATATGCCATGCCAGCATCATCAGGGGCAGCAAAACTACCAGCCTGACCACCACCAGCAAGCTCAGGCACATGACAGCAAAGCACCCGACTAGTAATGTCAGAGTCCAGAAACAGTGTCTAAGGGTGACAATACTGCCTGTACCGCTGTTGTGCGTGCACACCAATCCTCTGTCCATGGTGCAGGCAAAGATGCCTCCCGCCCTGCACCTGTAGTTTGACACTCACAACCACCACCATCAGCAACCACGTGCACATCCTTGTCCCAGGGCTGCATTCATTTGTCGCTGCCCCAGTCCTTTGAACGCAAGCGCAAATATGCAGCCAACCACCCACAGGCCATAGCACTAAACTGCCACATTTCTAAAATGCTTGCACTTTAAATATTGTCTTTTAGGCTCGTGGAGACACAATCTTTCTTCAACCTCATGGTGGCGGCCATCCCTCAGTACTCGATTTCCAGCTGCCACTATTTCTCCCTGTGTGGTGTCCCTGCCTTACACAAGCACGTGTCCCAGATCATTAGCCGTGCCCTCAACAATGCAGTTACAGGGAAGGTCCACCTAACCACGGACACATGGACAAGTGCTTGTGGCCAGGGACGATACATCTCGCTGATGGCACACTGGGTTAATAGGGAAAGCCGGGACCCAGTCGGACGGAACACATCCTCCTGACGCCAAGGATTGTGGGCCCTGGGTCAATCAGGGTTGCCCCTACATTATAAAGCTCCTGCACCTCCTCCTCCTCTTCAGCCTCCATCTCCGAAATTACCACATCAGTAGGAAGCTGGAAGCACTGCAGTACTGCCTCGGCCAAGTGGCAACAGGCTGTGCTGAAGCTGATATGCTTATGGGACAAACCGCACACCTCTATGGTGTTTTTGACAGCTTTAACAGAGCAGGCAGAACTCTGGCTGTCACCGCTGCACCTACAGCCAGGCATGGTGGTGTGTGACAATGGCCAGAACCTGGTGGTGGCTCTGAAGCTTGGCAACCTCGCACAAGTACCATGCCTGGTCCATGTGCTCAACCTAGTGATTCAGCGGTTTTTCAAAACTTACCCGGATCTGCCGGAGCTGGTTGTCAAAGTACGCCGTCAGTCTACCCATTTCGGAAAGTCAGCTACAGCTTCCACCACCCTCGCTGTGCTTCAGCAGCGCTTGCAGCTTCCAGCTCATCAACTGGTGTGTGATGTCACCATACAGTAGAACTCAACCTTGCATATGTTGGGGAGGATTTGTGAGCAGCAGAGGGCAGTCGTTGAGTACCAGCTTCAATACGCCTGTCGGTATTCAAGTCAGCCTCCACACATAAGAGCTGATGAGTGGGCATAAATGTCTGACATCTGTGCCATCCTCCAAAACTTTGAGGACTCCATCAAGATGGTGAGCGGCGATGACGTCACCATCCTTCTTCTCTGTCTAATGAAACGCTTGTTGCTCACAATTAAAGAGGAGGCATTGCAGGCGGAGCATGATATGGAGCAAGGAACTATACAGGTTGATGCTACACAGCCTAGCCTCATCTCATCTCAATGCAGGTTGGGTGATAATGAGGAGAAGGAGGAACAGGAGGAGGAACAGGAGCTGGTTTCATGCGCTACAGATGTTACTACCCACACAACATTCATACCGCCTGGTCAGCGTGGATGGCGTGAGGAGAGGGAGAATGAAGAGGTGGAAAGGTGGAGGATGAGGAGGAGGAAAGCATGGACAGTCGTCCTCTTTGTCAGGAAAGGGAAGTCTTGGCTGTTGGCAGTCTGGCTGTTAGAATATATGTTGTTTTACTATCGGCCATCTTGTTGTGGTTTGCTGGCTTCTAGTCTTTTCCTCTGGTGCTGGGTGTCTTGGTCACGTGATCTCTTCACTCTTTATTACTTAGCACCTGTCTCCCATTCCATGCTGCACATCAGTGTTGTTACGCTTGTGCTCTGGCTAAGTAGCCTTGTTAAGTTCTTTGTGCTTTGGACAATTGATTGCTTGGGACTTCTTGTTCCACCAGTTTTGTTCCCTTTTATCTTCGTTTCTGCAACTAACTTTTCTGTTAGGAGGTCTCCAGTTTTGCTCCCAGTCCTTAGATCTTTTAGGGACCCCTTTTCCCCTTCCTTCATGTCTTCGTTTCAGTTCAGTGCAGGAGTTTAGGTGCGGCTATTCATAATAGGGCACCCACTCCAGCGTAGGGTTAAGCTGAGTCTCAGTGAAGGGACAGCTTTTCCCTCCTATTCCTTAGTTCTAAGTTGCAGTACATAACAGTATGTCCCGCCCTGTTTAAAACAAAAAAAGTTTTTTTTTTTTTCTCCTCTCCTCTTCCTGGGTTATCTTCAGTATGTGTACCATCCAGGAGCTTGCTCAATGCTTGAAAGGATTGACTCTGGAGGTTGCCGATCTTCAGCAGTACATGAGTAAATACCCTGCAGAATGCTATGAAGAACTTAAGGTAGGATTACCTGAGTGTTTCTCGGGTAAACAACAGAATTTTTTTTCATTTAAATACGCTTGTTTGTTGTATTTTCGGCTCAGACCTAAATCTTCTGGGAGTGAACTACAGTGTGTAGGCATTATTATTAGTGATGAGCGAGCACTAAAATGCTTGGGTACTCGTTGCTCGGGTCGAGCACATTGTAATACTCGGGTGCTCGACCCGAGCAACGAGCCCAATGTAAGTCTATGGGAAACTCGAGCATTTTTCAGGCGGCTCCACCCGGCGGTCTGCAGAGGGCCTAAAAATTTCCCAAATCGATGGGAACAGTGCCCAAATGACATGGGAACAGCATGGGGAAGACCCCTGGAAGCATTTCTGACTCCCAAGTCACTGCTGTCAACAACGTTGTCAGAGTATTACGCCACTTTTACGGACTCACAATAAAACATACAGAAACAAAACCAAAATGGATTTTCCTGGGAAATATATTAAGGAACATCCTTTCCAGGGTAATGACTTGTATATAAGCAAAATAAATAACCAAAACCAAAAATACTCCTCCACACCTTGGGCTATGTTCACACGTAGTTTTTGATGCGATTTTGCACTTCTGCATTGCTTTCAGCAAAGACAAATGCATACACTGGGAAATGTCATTTTAACATTTTACAACCTTATCTGGCCATGTGGTGTGTGACACATCATCAGACACATGCATACAGTGCTGAAAAGACATGGGACCAGCATGGGGAAGACCTCTGGAACCATTTCTGACTCCCAGGTCACTGCCTAAAAGTGTGCCCATCATAAGTGATTCTTGGCGCATGCGAAGATGCCTCCCGCCATGCACCTGTCGTTGCAGACATCACCGTCCACGTCCTTGTCCCAGTGCAGCATTCAGTTTTCCCTACCCCATTCCTTGGAATGCAAGCGCAAGTATGCAGGCAGCCACCCACCCACAGGCTGCAATACTATACTGCCAAATTTTTGACAGCTGCTTGCACTTGAAATGTGGCCTTTTAGGCTCGTGGAGGTGGAAGCTTTTCATAACCTCATGCCTGCGGCGGCCGGGTGTCCATACTCGGTCCTCAGCCGCCACTGTTTCTCCCGGTGTCGTCTCCGCCTTCCACAAGCATGGGTCCCACAACATTACCAGTGCCCTCCCCAGTGCACTTACTGGGAAGGACCGCCTAACCACAAACACGTGGACAGGTGAATGTGGCCAGGGACGGTATGGAGCCACTCCACAGCTTTTTTTGCTGAGAGTTGTATTTAGCTCGGCGAAAGGTCTGGCATAGAGGGAAACCATATCTATTCTGGGTGTCATTTCTCCGTCACCAGGTTCCGGACATTGACACACACGACCATGCCTGGCTGTATGTTCAGCGGTGAGAGCCACAGATCAGACTGCTGTGTTACAGCTTTCAACAACTCTGCAGCGCTGGGCGGTTTGTCAATTAAGTATTAAGCATGTTATCTTCAGCACAGCCTGTTGCTGCTTGGCCAAGACAGTGCTGCAGTGCTGTCAGCTTGTGACTGATGTGGTCATTTCGGAGATGGAGGAGGAGGTGCATGAGCTGAACAATGTGATTACATTGTTGCTAAATTGGTGACGCTGTTTTTTATACTAAAGAAAGATCCTATTGTTTTGTTTTTTTTATGTATTTTTTTAAGACAAATGCATTCACCGGGAAATGTCATTTTAACATTTTACAACCTTAGCTGGTAATGTGGTGTGTGACACATCATCAGACACTTCCTGTTTTATTTATGATGGAGGGACTCTGAAAGTCATAAAGCCTATTTTTATAGGGACATCAGACGGCCCTTACTATTCTTAAAAGGCCAGCAGTTGGCCCTAGCTATTGTTAGAGAGCCATCAGCCGGCTATGCTTTGTTGTTCCCATTATTAACAAGTGGGTCTCCTATACTGTTATAGCTTATCCAGTGACTGCAAGGGCTGCCAGAAATTTGGATGCAACCCAATACCCCTTTGAAGAGACATAGAGGAGGGTCTCAGTAAAAAAATGTTCCCATTATAAAGGATCGGGTCTCCTATAAGTGGTAATGCCCATGCTGTGACTGCAAGGGCTGCCAAAATTTGGGAAAAACCCCATTAAGAATTTAAAGACACATAGAGCAGGGCCACAGTAACAAGGTACGACATGTTCCCATTAGAAAGGAGAGGGTCTGCTATACAGTTATAGGGTATGCAATGAGTCCAATGGCTGACAATTTTAGGAAAAAACCCACTAAGAATTTAAAGATACACAGAGCAGGGCCACAGTAACAAGGTACGACTTGTTCCCATTAGAAAGGAGAGAGTCTGCTATACAGTTATAGGGTATGCAGTGAGTCCAACAGCTGACAATTTTAGGAAAAACCCCACTAAGAATTTAAAGACACATGGAGCAGGACCACAGTAACAAGTACGACATGTTCCCATTAGAAAGGAGAGAGTCTGCTATACAGTTATAGGGTATGCAGTGAGTCCAACGGCTGACAATTTTAGGAAAAACCCCACTAAGAATTTATAGACACATGGCCCCGGAGCTGGGCTCACTGAGTGACAGGACACCGCTCCTGAGCTCAGCTCCGGGGCCCGCTCGCTGGTGCGGCTCATTATCCCTGGCTCCTCAGCATCAGCGGTCAGAGAATTAAAGCTAGGGACACATAGGACATGTGAGTATAAGGATTTTATTATTTTATTCTTATTTTTACAGGTGGACACTGCGGGAGCAGACATTACTACCCTCATCATTGTCTCCTGCTGGTGCTGATCGCAGCACCGGTAGGAACCATGATGAGGGCAGTGTTCAGCACCCCGCGCATGGGAACAGTGCTAACTGTACAGTGATTCCCAGGCACCGTTCCGTGTGATCTTGATGCTGCTCAGGGGTGGCACATGGTTGCCACATGTGACACACAGGGAAACATGAGACACGGATATCTCTGGTACCGGTTTATACCGAAATATACGGACATGTGAAACCGGCCTAAATCGGCTGCGAAAAATCCTCCGAATAAACAAACTGCTCAATCGTCAGGTGAAATGATCTTTTGGCATGCACACAACATTATCATTCTTGGCACAAGACTTGTGCTGCCGAGAACAATGACAGCCAATGAACAATCGTCTAATACAGATCATTCAGAGTGTATCTGAAGCGCAGTATTCCTGTGTAAATTGTCTATTAACCCCTTAGTGACTGAGACAATTTGGACATTAATGACCAGGCCAAATTTTTGAATTCTGACCAGTGTCACTTCATGTGGTAATAACTCTGGAACGCTTCAATGGATCCCGCTGATTCTGAGACTGTTTTTAGTGACATATTGTATTTCATGATAGTGGTAAAAAATTTTGATACGACAATTTGGTGAAAATTTTGAAAATTTTGCAATTTTTAAACTTCTAATTCCTATGCCTTTAAACCAGAGAGTTATGTCACACAAAATAGTTAATAAATAACATTTTCCATATGTTTACTTTACAACAGCACAATTTTTAAAACATATTTTTTTTTGTTAGGAAGTTAGAAGGTTTAAATGTTGACCAGTGATTTCTAATTTTTCCAACAAAATTTACAAAACTATTTTTATAGGGACCACATCACATTTGAAGTGACTTTGGGAGGCCGATATGACAGAAAATACCCAAAAGTGACACCATTCTAAAAACTGCACCCCTCCAAGTCCTCAAAACCGCATTCAAGAAGTTTATTAACCCTTCAGGTGCTTCACAGGAACTAAAGCAATGTGGAAGCAAAAATGAAAATTTTTTCATAAAAATTTTACTATAGCCCCAATTTTTTTATTTTCACAAGGGTAACAGGATAAAATGGACCACAAAATTTGTTGTGCAATTTCTACTGAGCATGTTGATTCCCCATATGTGGGGGAAAACTATTGTTTGGGCACACAACAAGGCTTGGATGGGAAGGAGCACCGTTTTGACTTTTTGAACGCAAAAAAGACTGAATCAAGAGTGGATGCCATGTCACATTTGGAGAGCCCCTGACATGAAAAACAGCAGAAACCCCCACAAGTGACAGCATTTTGGAAACTTGCCCCCTCAATGAATAACACATTTAGATGTGAGAACAAATTTTTTTTTTTTTTTTACAAAAACACTGTTTTAGCACCAAATTTGGACCCAACAATTTGTTCTGCAATTTCTCCCGCATGTGGCAGAATTCTATATGTGGATATACACTACTGTTTGAGCACCCGGCAGGGATCAGATGGGAAGGAGCGCTACTTGGCTTTTAGAACGCAGATTCCTTTTGAATAGATTATGGGCTCCATTAGTTTAGCCCCTGAGGTGCCAAAACAGCAGAACCCCCACCCCCAGGTGACCCCATATTGGAAACTCCACTACCTAAGGAATTCATCTAGGGGTGTAGTGAGATTTTGAACTCATGGATGCCTCACAGAATTTTATAACATTGAGACATGGAAATTTGTCCTCAGTAGCGATCTGGGAGTCAGAGATGCTTCCAGGGGTCTTCTCCATGCTGTTCTCCTTCCATTCAGCACTTTTACCATCCATTTCATCATTTTCAGTGCCCCCCAGACCTCCTTGTAGGGTCTTCTGGAAAAATGCTTTGATTTCTCATTGACGCTCATTATACTCGTTACTTGAAATGAGCATCCAAGCATTAGAAATTGTTTAGGTCGAGTAACGAGCATCTGAGCATTTTAGTGCTCACTCATCTCTAATTTTTACCTGTGGATTTTCAGCATTTTATGCAATGCAATGCAATTCTGACTTTAAACTCTGAATGTCCACAAGAAAATTGACATGTTGAGGATTTCAAACACACACGGCTGGTCAGTTTACGCTATGTAAAAAAAAATTAAACAGTGGACCCCAGGATGGGGGACATTATACAAGGAAGGGGCCTAGGATGGGGGTTATTATACCAGCAAGGAGCCCAGGATGGGGGACATTACACCAGGAAGGGGTTAAGGATCGGGATTATTATACCAAGATGGAGGTCATTATACCAGGAATGGGCACAGTATACCAGGAAGGGGTCCAGGATGGGAGAAATTATACTAGGAAGGGGCTGGGAATTCTGGGACATGGTTATACAATGGAGGACATTATAACAGGAAAGGGTCCATGATGGTGTCAGGATGGTGTACAATATTACAGTAAGGGGCCCAGTACAGGAGACATTACACCAGGAAGCCCCCATGATGGGGGACATTATACTAGGATGGATGACATTGTTACACGAAGGTACCAGAATGTGGAACATTATTACAATAAGGGGTCAAGGACAGGGGACATTATACCAGGAAGAGGCTCAGGATGGGGGACATTATTACTGGAAAGGGCTCAGGATGGAGGACATTTTACCAGAAAGAGTACAGGACAGGGGACATTATACAACCCCTGGCAAAAATTATGCTTGGTCTGAAAAAAATTACCCTTACTGAGTACCACATTTTTAATCTTGATTTCTTTTAGTGTTTCTTAAAGCCCTAAAGTTGCCATTTGAAATGACTTTAGTTTTGTGCCATGTCTGTGATCTGCTTTTTTTCAACAACATTAAACAACTGAATGAACATCCTCCGAGCCCGGTGATTCCATAATTTTTTCCAGGGGTTGTAATAGGAAGAGGCAAAGGATGGAGGAAATTATACCAGGAAGAGGTGTAGGTGGAGGTGACGCGCCCCCTGGGCCGTGGGGTACCAGGTGCTGGGCCTATGGATGCCGGTATGGGGGATATCACGGTGGCTGGCCCGGTCCGTGACCCAGGGTGGTCAGTAAAAGGGGGAATATGTATAGGGGATTTGGAAAGTTCTGGAGCCGTCCTCTGGAGCTGGTGTTACGGCAGCAGGGATGGTGTGGCTCTCCACAGGTAGAGCTAGCTCCAGGGCAGCGTGAGGTGTAATGGATGGTGGTGCAGGGAGAGACGGCAGGATGGTCCCGGAGGAAAGAAGGACACTCACACGGGGGTAAGCTTCTGTACCTTTACTGGTGATGTTGCAGGCACGGTCCAGGGTACTCCGGACAAAGGCGCACTTTTGGACACTCCCTAGTGAGCGGGTATAGGGCCTCCTGATCCGTGGCTTTACTCGCTAAGTTTCTGACCTGCCTGGAGCTTGGCCTAGCTTGGTTGCTGTCTCTCTTTTGCACCTGCTGACCTGGTGGTAGGGCCTACTCTTGCAGATCACTCTCCCTGGATGCTGGGGCCTCCGTGACTCCTAGCCCTGGTACTGCAATCAGTATTTGGTGAACCTGGGACCTGTAGTCCTCCAGGGGTTCCGGTGGTTCCTACTGGGTATTGAGGGTCCCTGTAGGCGCGGACCCGGTGTCCGGTATATATCTCGGGGTGAGCCTGGTAAGCTCCTCTGCCCCCTTGGCTACTTCTTCCTTCTCCTCTATCCTTCGGCCACACTCAGGGCCCTCACTAGGCCTTCACACGTGCTGTAGGCCTTGGCTCGCTAAGCACAGCAGCCAGCTTGCTGCCTCTTCGCTGCTCTCTGAGCGTCAGCACGCTCTCTGCTCAACTCTGAGCTCTGTCCCTCTCTGTGTCTGAGAGACTCACTAACTAGACTGAGCTGCCTGGCTCCACCCTCCCTTTATATATCCCTGAAGGACTCCCTCTGGTGGTCTGAGGTGGTAGGGTGGAGGTGTGTGAATGTGTGAGGGCCTCTTGTGGAGAAGTCCATCCATGCACCCTTCTGGGTTCTGTGGCACCAGTGCACAGCAGGGCGCCACAGAGGGACATTATTACAGGAAGGTGGTCAAGATGGGGGACAATATTAAAGAAAGCGGCCAGGATGGGGAATATTGCAAAATCATTGCAAAATGAGCAGAAATGCAGACATGCATTGCACACTTAGGTATAGTTGTGAGAAGAACCAAATTTGTTTATATTATGTGATGTATTGGAATTTATGAATGTGTCTATCATAATGCAATGGCAATCTGAACTGTGGGTACAGTATAGAAAGTATAGAGTAGTAAAGGCACAGACAAGTGATGCGAACAAAGGATGATTATTTCCTCCATCAACAGATGACTTATGAAATAATAATAATAATAATGAAACAATTTATATAACATAACCATTATATCCCTAAATGTATTACACTGTAGTAAAACAGATAACCTTTCCTAAGGCTAGGGTCAAACAAGCATATATGTCTCATCCAAGGGAATTGGGTCGATTAGACAAATCACACTCTGATAAAACTCTAATTAGAGTTTTATCAGAGCATGATCATAGTGTGTTCCGATTCTGTTGGATGAGAAGATGGAGAACAAAATTTCTCCATCTTCTCCATTATGTCAGTCCATGAAAATCGGACTGCACTCAAATGTAATCTGAGTGCAGTCCAATATTTTCCTTCGACTCATAGACTTGCATTGCCAAGTGCGCTCCGAATTTTGGATCAAACTAGGACATACTGCAATTGTTTTCCTCGGACTAGCTTTGTCTGAGAAAAAAATCTGACATTTGCACAGCCCTATACAATAATAATGATCTAAGTGCGATCCTATGTTTTGTTGGATCACACTAGGACTGATAATACGGTTGTCTGCTCAAGCCCTTAGAATAGGTCATCAATGTAAGAGTGATTGGGGTCTGACACACAGAAGCCCCACACAGGGCCAATTGTAGCTTTTCTGCAATCTAAAGGTCCGTTTACATGAACTGGCCAGTGGCACTATATGACCGCTGATCAATAAACTAAGTATCAATGGTTGTTTCAGTGGCAGTTTACGCAGGCAGACCAAAGCAAACGATGAAAACTGAGTGATCGATCATAGTTCTCGGCAGTGTGAGACCTGTTTATCCAGGACGATGCCAAGCTGAGAATGATGATCTTTTGTTTTGCACAAAATATAATTTCCCCCGATGAATGAGTGTTTTACTGATTTATGGAATGATTGGCAGCCTGATTACACGTCAAGATAACAGTGAAACCAGCGTTTTGAACAATGCTTGCTCCTTACTAAGTGGTTTGTCCCTCACTTAGGGGCATCTCCATTTAGAGTGTGACTGATTCTTATAATTGTTATTATTGTTTCTGCCGTTTTCATTTAAGGTATTTATTTCTATCATAATTCTGGATGATTACATCGATATGAAATGTTTTGCTGTAGTTTAATCATGGTTCTTTGAATTTCCCCATCATGTCTGGTGTAAGTAGTGACATTTGTTGTCCTATATTGCAGCCCTGTCTGCCTGTGAGATGGAAGCTGAGAGGAAGCTGCAGACGTGTCAGTTATAAGCGCACACAGCTCTGCAGTGAGATCAGGAGAGCAGAGAGCGGCCATCACACATCACACTGGGAACTCCCCTTCATGTGAGATAAGGAGGCAGAGTTATCTTCCAGGCAGCGTCGTCCCCAGAGCCAGGAAGAGGTCATTTACATAAAGTGATAAAAGATGATTTATCAGCAACAAGGCATCAGATATGAGGCATACAGGCATCACTCTCCTCTGCAGTCCATAACCTATATGCCCATATTAATAGTTTACAGCAGGCCAGAATTGCTAATCTGGCGCACCGGGCATTTTCCCAGTGGTCCACGGATGTGTGCATTGTAGTAGGCCACGGGGCCCGCTGATCCGGCCACCGGCCTGCTGATCCGGCCACCGACCCGCTTTTCTGGCCGCTGGCCCCTTAAATCTGGAGGCACAGCCGTGATTGGGGCGCTCTGCGCCTGCACGCAGGGTTCACTATTTGAACCGCTGCATGCGTCACATATAAGAACACATCAGCGTTCTCTGTGGGAGGAGAGCGCGATCCTCTCTCCCGCCTTTACAACACCGGCTGCAGCTGTTGGTGCAGCGCAGCCCGGTGCCGTACCGAATCAGGAAGCGGATCTCTGCAGCTCTGCTCCTACCTGGGTGAGTACAGTGGCATGATGATGTATGCTGTTGTTTAGCCAGTAAAAAACATGTTTCTGGTACCCAGGGGTGGGGGGTGGGGGATGACCTCTGGGGCTGGGGGCTTACATATGGGGCTAGGGGCTGACCTCTGGGGCTGGGGGATTACTTATGGGGCTGGAGGCTTACTTATGGGGCTGGGGGCTGACTACTAACTTCCGGGGCTGACTGATGTGTTTATGGATCTGTGATACATATTCAGCAGTTGCTGTGTGTCCTATGTGATGTATATGTGTCTCCTGTGATGTGTGTTTCATAATATAGTATAATGTGGTCTTAATTATAATGTAAAGTTGTGTATATACAGTACAGACCAAAAGTTTGGACACACCTTCTCATTTAAAGATCTTTCTGTATTTTCATGACTATGAAAATTGTACATTCACACTGAAGACATCAAAACTATGAATTAACACATGTGGAATTATATACTTAACAAAAAAGTGTGAAACAACTGAAAATATGTCTTATATTCTAGGTCCTTCAAAGTAGCCACCTTTTGCTTTGATGACTGCTTTGCACACTCTTGTCATTCTCTTGATGAGCTTCAAGAGGTAGTCACCGGAAATGGTTTTCACTTCACAGGTGTGCCCTGTCAGGTTTAATAAGTGGGATTTCTTGCCTTATAAATGGGATTGGGACCATCAGTTGTGTTGTGCAGAAGTCTGGTGGATATGTGTCACCCTGGCCTGGATGCCACAAGTGTAATTAAAGCTGTGTCTGAGAGCAAGGGGGAGGTTCTTTAGTCAGGGGAACATTAGCATGCAGTACCTCCTGTCTCAGGCCAGTAGGGGGAGCAGGCTGCCCCTATAAAAGCTGTTACTGGGGGCAGGGTTAGAGAGAACTGGATGGCCTGTCTCAGCACTGAGACTTGTCCCAGAGCAGAGCAGGGACAGAAAGTTGTATTGCACCTAAGAGGAAGTGTGGCAGGAGGAGAGCCACAAGCCAGAGACAAGAGGCGAAGAGAGCCTGTCTTGGCAGATAAAAGACTTACTTTACCAGACTTTGGTGTCTGAGGCTGGGAGGATTCTACATCCTCCAGCAGATAACCAGTCCGCAAGGGACTGTATATTCCTTGGCCTAAGAAGCCTGGAGGCCCTGCCACAACCGAAGGGACCAGTAAAGCCGTACAAGGCTGGGAGCAGAAAGGAACCCACGTCGCAGGCCAAACAGGTGAGAATACACGGAAAGCTCGGAAACGTGGGCTGTTACCCTATAACGAGGAGATAGCCAGAAGGAGCGCAGAAAGCACGGTAGGCCTACACCCTCACCCTGACCAGGGCCAATTTCCCCGTTGCTCTCAGACATCCAGGTCCCCTCCTAGCTGGGACTGTTTATGAGTCAGTTTACCTGTTTCAGTAAAGACCCTGGACTGCAACCTATTGTCTGTGTGCTCCTTCGCGCCTCCAGCACTACCAGTACTGGGACTCTCACCACCATCACTCCCACCATCCACTACACTGCCCTGGGCCGCACTCTTCCCGTGGGGAGTCACACCATCCCAGCTGCACACATCATCAGCCCCAGCGGTCTGCCTTGCAGCGGCGGTTCCTAATGACCGCAAATCCACGGGTGGCGTAGTCGGACATAATCAACAACACATAACGGACTACCACTGGCCTGACCACCCTGAGCCATGGAACCGGGTTGCCACTACTACTCCCATCGTTCCCCCTATTGCCCGGATCCGAGTGCCCCACGGCCCAGGGGGCAAGTCAGATACACAGCTGATAGTCCTACTGAATAGACTGTTAGAATTTGTATTATGGCAAGAAAAAAGCAGCTAAGTAAAGAAAAACGAGTGGCCATCATTACTTTAAGAAATGAAGGTCAGTCAGTCCGAAAAATTGGGAAAACTTTGAAAGTGTCCCCAAGTGCAGTTGCAAAAAACATCAAGCGCTACAAAGAAACTGGTTCATATGAGGACCGCCCCAGGAAAGGAAGACCAAGAGTCACCTCTGCTTCTGAGGATAAGTTTATCCGAGTCACCAGCCTCAGAAATCGCAGGTTAACAGCAGCTCAGATTAGAGACCAGTTCAATGCCACACAGAGTTCTAGCAGCAGACACATCTCTTCAACAACTGTTAAGAGGAGACTTTGTGCAGCAGGCCTTCATGGTAAAATAGCTGCTAGGAAACCACTGCTAAGGACAGGCAACAAGCAGAAGAGACTTGTTTGGGCTAAAGAACACAAGGAATAGACATTAGACCAGTGGAAATCTGTGCTTTGGTCTGATGAGTCCAAATTTGAGATCTTTGGTTCCAACCACCGTGTCTTTGTGCGACGCAGAAAAGGTGAACGGATGGACTCTACATGCCTGGTTCCCACCGTGAAGCATGGAGGAGGAGGTGTGATGGTGTGGGGGTGCTTTGCTGGTGACACTGTTGGGGATTTATTCAAAATTGAAGGCATACTGAACCAGCATGGCTACCACAGCATCTTGCAGCGGCATGCTATTCCATCCGGTTTGCGTTTAGTTGGACCATCATTTATTTTTCAACAGGGCAATGACCCCAACACACCTCCAGGCTGTGTAAGGGCTATTTGACCAAGAAGGAGAGTGATGGGGTGCTACGCCAGATGACCTGGCCTCCACAGTCACCAGACCTGAACCCAATCGAGATGGTTTGGGGTGAGCTGGACTGCAGAGTGAAGGCAAAAGGGCCAACAAGTGCTAAGCATCTCTGGGAACTCCTTCAAGATTGTTGGAAGACCATTTCCGGTGACTTCCTCTTGAAGCTCATCAAGAGAATGCCAAGAGTGTGCAAAGCAGACATCAAAGCAAAAGATGGCTACTTTGAAGAACCTAGAATATAAAACATATTTTCAGTTGTTTCACACTTTTTTGTTAAGTATATAATTCCACATGTGTTAGTTCATAGTTTTGATGCCTTCAGTGTGAATGTACAATTTTCATAGTTATGAAAATACAGAAAAATCTTTAAATGAGGTGTGTCCAAACTTTTGGTCTGTACTGTATAGTGTAGAGATGTTATATGGTATGGTGCTGTGTACATAGTGTAGTATATAGTTTGGAATCCACACTATATACACTGGCACATCCCTACACTATAGAATATATATAGTATATAAACAGCTCGACTCTATATTCTTTTGCACAGTATATAGTGTGGAGCTGGGTATATAATTGATTGTAGAATATATTGTGGAGCTGTGTATGATTTGTATACTTCCCCTGCCCTGTATACATGGTGTCATTCTCAGTATCTGCTCTTATTATGTTTGCGTGTGTGTGTACATACATACACGCATAATATAATAATATATATATCTCAACAATCTGATTAATTGTCAAAAAAATGGAGGACTCTTCTTTATTAGCCCATGTGGTTATGTTTCAGATTCATGTTCTGTTATGGAACTGAATTGTCGTCATAGAGGCTGGCATCTGCAGGGTACAAATGTATATATACACTGCACAGTACCACTCATCCTGTCCTGTATATATACACAATGCACAGTACCACTCCTCCTGTCCTGTATATATACACTGCACAGTACCACTCCTCCTGTCCTGTATATATACACTGCACAGTACCACTCCTCCTGTCCTGTATATATACACTGCACAGCACCACTCCTCCTGTCCTGTATATATACACTGCACAGTACCACTCCTCCTGTCCTGTACATATACACTGCACAGTACCACTTCTCCTGTCCTGTATATATACACTGCACAGCACCACTCCTCCTGTCCTGTATATATACACTGCACAGCACCACTCCTCCTGTCCTGTATATATACAATGCACAGTACCACTCATCCTGTCCTGTATATATACACAATGCACAGTACCACTCCTCCTGTCCTGTATATATACAATGCACAGTACCACTCCTCCTGTCCTGTATATATACAATGCACAGTACCACTCCTCCTGTCCTGTATATATACACTGCACAGCACCACTCCTCCTGTCCTGTATATATACACTGCACAGCACCACTCCTCCTGTCCTGTATATATACACTGCACAGTACCACTCCTCCTGTCCTGTACATATACACTGCACAGTACCACTTCTCCTGTCCTGTATATATACACTGCACAGTACTACTTCTCCTGTCCTGTATATATACACTGCACAGTACCACTCCTCCTGTCCTGTATATATACACTGCACAGTACCACTCCTCCTGTCCTGTATATATACAGTGCACAGTACCACTCCTCCTGTCCTGTATATATACACTGCACAGCACCACTCCTCCTGTCCTGTATATATACACTGCACAGTACCACTCCTCCTGTCCTGTACATATACACTGCACAGTACCACTCCTCCTGTCCTGTATATATACACTGCACAGTACTACTCCTCCTGTCCTCTATATATACACTGCACAGTACCGCTCCTCCTGTCCTGTATATATACACTGCACAGCACCACTCCTCCTGTCCTGTATATATACACTGCACAGTACCACTCCTCCTGTCCTGTATATATACACTGCACAGTACTACTCCTCCTGTCCTCTATATATACACTGCACAGTACCGCTCCTCCTGTCCTGTATATATACACTGCACAGCACCACTCCTCCTGTCATGTATATATACACTGCACAGTACCACTTCTCCTGTCCTGTATATATACAATGCACAGTACCACTTCTCATGTCCTGTATATATACAATGCACAGTACCACTCCTCCTGTCCTGTATATATACACTGCACAGCACCACTCCTCCTGTCCTGTATATATACACTGCACAGCACCACTCCTCCTGTCCTGTATATATACACTGCACAGTACCACTCCTCCTGTCCTGTACATATACACTGCACAGTACCGCTCCTCCTGTCCTGTATATATACACTGCACAGCACCACTCCTCCTGTCATGTATATATACACTGCACAGTACCACTTCTCCTGTCCTGTATATATACACTGCACAGTACCACTTCTCCTGTCCTGTATATATACACTGCACAGAACCACTCCTCCTGTCCTGTATATATACACTGCACAGTACCACTCCTCCTGTCCTGTACATATACACTGCACAGTACCACTCCTCCTGTCCTGTATATATACAGTGCACAGTACCACTCCTCCTGTCCTGTATATATACACTGCACAGCACCACTCCTCCTGTCCTGTATATACACTGCACAGTACCACTCCTCCTGTCCTGTATATATACAGTGCACAGCACCACTCATCCTGTCCTGTATATATACACTGCACAGCACCACTCCTCCTGTCCTGTATATATACACTGCACAGCACCACTCCTCCTGTCCTGTATATATACACTGCACAGTACCACTCCTCCTGTCCTGTATATATACACTGCACAGCACCACTCCTCCTGTCCTGTATATATATGCTGCACAGCACCACTCCTCCTGTCCTGTATATATACACTGCACAGCACCACTCCTCCTGTCCTGTGCATATACACTGCACAGCACCACTTCTCCTGTCCTGTATATATACACTGCAGGTCTTTTTTTTATTGATAGAATAAGTACAGTACATGACAGAACAATAATACATTACAGGACACCAAACATATGAACAAAACAAGACGACAAATCACAGAAAATAGAAACAAAATAAATCCCCCCAGGAATATATACATATACAAGAAATAAATATTATAAAACCTATAAAACCTCCGGCCCAGCTTCATTCATACTACTATATACAATCCCACACAACGCTCACACTGTCCTATATACACATAAAACACCGTCCTATATACAAGATTATATACAATAAAATGCTAGAAACACAAAACACTAAACCTAATATAACGTATATACAACCGGAAACTAACACTAACCTACTGGTCCCACTGCCTGACCTTACAGTCACACCCTTACCGCACCTCATTCACACCACAGAAAACCAAAAATAACAATATATACAATAGTGACATGAACAATTTTAAACCTTTTTTTGTTTTGTATATTTTTTTTTTTTGTATTTTTTTTTTAATATTTTTTTTGTAATTTTTTAATATATATATAAAACACACACCTACACTAACTATCCCGCCACCCCTGATCCAGCTCTGGCCACAAAGTTCAGGATTACTCCGAGCTAGGATCAGACCCCAAAGTTTTTCCCCAGGCGGGGCCTGGACCAGGCCAGATCAGTCCTCTTATCACCGCTGATGAAGAACTTCCCCAAATCCCCCACCCAACCTAACTAAAACCCCCTATTATACATTATATACAATATATACAGAACACAACCTACACACTCACCATCCAAGGCTCAAGTTCGATGCCGGCAAACCTTCTATTCAGGAGACAGAAATACAAAACAAAAATCTAGGGTGGAAAGACATCAGCCCACCACCAGGATATAGGAGTACTACCGGACTAAGGCACCCTGAAGGAAAAGCCCCTCCAGAGACGGGCCGCCCTCCGGGCACCCAGTCTTTCATACTCCAGAGAATGTACCTTCACCAGGTCACCTAGGATGTTCCTACAGACTTCATCTACATGGAGGATTTTACTCTGCGTCGAAACTAAAACTCGTGCGTTCCACGTGAAATACCTGACCACTGCGCTGACTATGAATAAAGTGTCTCGGTCCCTTCTCCCAAGGTCTCCGAACGCTCCATAGGCCCACCCGGGGTAGGACAGAGTAGCCAGCCGCAGCCAACCAATGGAAGTCCCCACCCTGTTGTACACCTCTGTATTAAAGGGACAATGAAGCAGGAAGTGCTCCATGCTTTCCAGCACGTTAGCACAAGCCTCACGGGGGCAATTCCTGTCCTCGGAGCTCCTGTACTTCAAATTGTCCCTCACATACAGCTTACCATGGAAGCAGCGCCAAGTCAAGTCCCAGTACTTCTCGGGGATCCTGCTAGAATTTAACAAACTCAACCCAACCTCCAGATCCCGACTTGGGCAGTCTTTGAGGGCCAATGGACTCTGAAAATGAGAAACCAAGACCCTCATATCGAGGAGTTTCCTCGGGAGGGACCTCACCTCCCACATTCCCAGACCCCACCGGCGGATTATTTTCAGAAGCGGGGTAACATAAGCCGGGAGATGCCCGTGTGGTGTGCGAAGATCCTTCAATCTTCCCCCTGTCTCCCATTCCTGGAAGAAAGGCTGAAACCATCCCTTGCAGGAGAATACCCACGGAGGAGCCCTCTCTTTCCAGAGGTTTGACACGTTCACTTTCAAGAAGGTGTTCACTAGGAACACCACGGGGTTCACCATATTCAAACCCCCTAGTCTCCTCGTGTGGTAAGTGACCTCCCGCTTGACTAGGTTCAGTCTGTTACCCCATAACATCTGGAAGAACAGACTGTAGACCCGTGTCCAGAGAGGCTCTGGCAAGACACAGACGCTGCCCAGGTAGATTAGCAAGGGGAGCAGGAAAGCTTTGCACAGGCCAACCCTTTCCCTCAGGGTCAAAGAACATCCCCTCCATTGGTCCACTCTTTGGGCGACACCTTTGATTCTGCCTTCCCAGTTTTTCGTGGAGTAATCACCCTGGCCGAATTCGATGCCCAGGACTTTGGCATGTTCTTGGGGTTCGGGGAGGGTGTCCGGAAGATCAAACCCGGGATCTCCGCCTCCCAGCCAGAGACTCTCACACTTATCCTGGTTGACCTTGGACCCGGATGCTCCGAGTAGCGCTCCACTCGCTGCCTCCCCTTGCGAAGAAACAAATACGGTGACATCGTCCGCGTAGGCCACCACCCTCAGGATAGCCTCCGGTGCCGCCCCGCCCATCCGCACCCCCGCCAACGGTCCACAATCGATCCTTCTGAGGAAGGGATCGATTGCAAACGCGTAAAGCAAAGGGCTAAGAGGACAGCCCTGACGGACACCGGATCCTACCCCGAAAGGTCGTCCAATCCACCCATTCACCAGAGGGAAAGTCTCAGCCCCTGCATATAAGGTCTTAAGCCTGTCCACAAACCCTCCAGGCAGACCATACCTCAAAAGAGTGGACCAGAGGTACTCGTGGTTAACCCGATCAAAGGCTTTTGCCTGATCCAAGGTCAGCAAGAACCCCTTCCAGAGGCCCGCCCTGCCTTGCTCCACGGCCTCTCGGACACCTAGAACAGCACTAAAAGTGCTACGGCCAGGAATGCAACAGTGCTGAACCTCCGAAAGGAGCCGGGGTGCAAACTTCACCAGCCTGTTGAAAAGTATCTTAGCCAAAATCTTCCTTTCCACATTGAGAAGTGCTATGGGACGCCAGTTCTCAATGCGTTACGGATCCTTACCCTTTGACAAAATGATCAAAGCTGACCTCCTTAACGATCTCGGCAGAGTGCCCGAGGAGAGACACTCGTTAAGCACCTGAGTCAAGAGGGGGACCAAAGAGTCCCTAAAGGTCCTAAAGAACTCGGATGTTAAGCCATCCGGACCTGGCGACTTTTTGGGCCTAAGCCCATCGATCGCCAGTCTCACTTCCTCTTCTTTGATCGCTTCTGCCAAATCGCCCAGCGAGAGGTCAGCCCCTGGCTCAGGAACAGATTCAGTCAGGAAAGCCGACATCCCGTCACGATCAAGCTCCCTCTTTCCCAAGAGGTGCGAGTAGTAGGAACTGACGACCTCCAAGATCACTGACCTGGACCTTCTCAGGGACCCCATACTGTCCACCAGCCCCGTCACTATCTTACTATTCACTGACATCTTACAGTTTCTGTAAGGGTCGGGCGAGCAGTACTTCCCGTAGTCCCTCTTGAAAACCATAGATGCGTGCCTATCGTACTGACACCTCTTCAGCAAGGACTTCACTCTGGAGATCTCCTCGCGGCTACCTCCAGTCAAGACAAGATGCTCGAGTTTCCTTCTCAGGCTCTGATACAGGCGATCCCTGTTCAGGCTTCTGAAGTTCGAGAGCTGCCGGAAGAATCTCGCCACCCGATTTTTGAACATCTCCCACCACTCTGACTTAGTGTTACTTAGGCCCAGCAATGGTACCTGGTTCTGAAATAATTCCTCAAAAGAACGTCTTACAGCTTCTTCCTCAAGGAGTGACGAATTCAGCTTCCAATAACCTCTTCCCATCCGAGGAGTCTCTGTAACGTTCAAGAAAACATAATCAAACAGTGATCGGAGAACTCCACCTCCACAACCGACAACGGTGAAGAGACGGCCTCCTCCTTCAAATAAAACCTGTCTAGCCTAGACCTGCACTGACTACCTCTAGAAAAGGTGAATCCCGTGTTGCCCGGGTTGTGCCGGATGTGGACATCCACCAGGCGAGCCTCACTCACTATCCTGTTTAACGCGACCCAGTCATAAGACAGCCGGTCTCCGGAACCTCCTCTATCACAGGATCTCGTGACATTGTTGAAATCCCCTCCGAAGACCACCTGCCGACTCGAAAATAAAAAAGGTTTGATCTTCAGGAAGAGACATTTGCGGCCCCACTTGGACTGGGGACCATAGATGTTAATGAGCCGAAGCTCTTGTCCCCCCATGGAGACATCTAGGATCAAGCATCTCCCCATTTCTAATTCGATCACTCGTCTGCATTCAACCGCTGCGGTCTTAAAAAGGACCGCCACCCCGCTATACGGCTCCGCCGCAAGAGACCAGTAGGAGGGCCCATGCCTCCACTCCCGCCTTGCTTTATGCAAGGTTGATATATCGGTCAACCTGGTCTCCTGCAAAAATAAAATGTCGGCGTCAAGTTGGCCGAGAAAATGAAAGGCCGTGTACCTTGCCGCATCTGACTTTATGCTGAAAACATTAATAGTTGCCAACGTCAACGGGGTGGGTGCCGCCATCATGAATGGTTGAATTAGATAGCCTTTTTCTTCCCACCACTGACAGTCCCAACCTCTTCCTCCGATAATGACGGGTTTTTAGTGCGCTTAAGACAAACAGACTCGTCCATTCTCTCCTTACATACATTCTTGCCCCCGTCTGGTGGTCCTGGGTTAGTCGTCCCCCCAGAGGGCTTTGTATTTGCCCCCGAGAGGAAGACCCAGCCATCTCCTGAGCCCCAACCACCTTGTCCGCAACCTCCGGCCCCGGGTCCCCATTTCCCCCCTGCAGAGGGAGGTCCTGGAGAGCCCCGAACCGGTTGGAGAGATCCACCAGAGGGGGGGCGGCTGAACCCTCCAATGGCGCTTGGATCACGGCCAGAGAGTCAGAGGGGTCGCACTCCAAAGAGGCAGCTCGAGACCTGGTCCCCCTCCTACCTCTGGCCGTTTTCCTGTTACCCTTTTTCTTTTTCTGTGACCACTCCCCCTCTCCCTCATCTAGACTGTCACCAGAAGAGGGTTCCTGGGAAGACGTGGCGTCCTCTCGCTCTTCCCTTTCAAGTCTCTTGACCTCCTCGCTCAATTCACTGTCTTTAGGATCCTCAGCTGCAAGTGAAGTACCTGGGTCAGAGTTTAGGGACATTACTCCCTGCCCCCTGTCCCCACGGCGCTGCTCCTGCCGCCTGATGGTGGATGGCGGCAGCTTGCTCCTCACCGGTTCCCTGCCTCCCCGCCTCTACTGGTCCCTTCACCGGCAAGATTAGTCCTGGCTTTCGCCTGTCCCGCACTCGCCGCTTTCAGGACAGCATTGGCGAAGGAACGTGGAGAGCGACTGAACGGGTGACCGAGGTCACCACACAAGTTACACCTAATCCTGCGACAGGCAGCAGCAAGATGACCAAGGTCCCCACACAGTGCGCATTTCTGGGTGGTACACTGCGCACTGAAGTGTGTGGGGCTACCGCACCTGTGACAGACCTTAGGCTGCCCCCGGTAGAAAATCAAGATCCTATCCCTCCCCAAAAAGGTTGAGGAGGGGATATGGGTAATAGTGTTTCCCGAAACCTTCAATCTCACCATGAAGGTCCAGGCTCCTGACCAGATACTATGGCCATTCAGATTCTTTTCGGGAATATTGGTGACCTCTCCGTATCGACTCACCCAGGTCGTAATGTCCATACAGGAAAGCGACTCGTTACTAGTCAAAACGGTCACTTTCCTGACTGAATCTTGGCGGGTTATTGCCAGGGGAAAGAGACCATGCCATTCGGGGTGACTCCGAGCCAGCTCATGGCGAGACCAGAAAAGCTCAAGGCCCTCCGGTCTCATGAAGCTGACATCGAAGTAGGAGGTCCCGTAGGGATGGATCAAGGCAAAGATGTCATATGCCGCAAAGCCCATCCCCAGCAGGAGCTCAACCACCTTCCACCTATCAGGACAGGCATCCTTGCTTACCCACTGGAGACGGACCACGTTCCTATGGTTACTCCTCTGCCCCGTTGTCGACAGAGACCAGACAGTCTCTGCCCCTCTATCTCGGAAGGCTGAAAGACCATGTCTCTCTATCCAGAAAGACAGATCAACCTCCCTCCCCTCTATAGTGATGGAGCTCTCCCCTCTCCTCAGGGCGTCCAGGAGCTGCTGTTGCAAGTCACCATCCCCAGGGCCACCAGACGAGGGCGCACTACTACCCCCAGCACTGACAGCTCCTGAATAGCTTTGGGCTGAAGCCCCCGCCAATGCTGGGGGGGGCAGCGGGACCAGCACCTACTTTCCCCCCACCAACACCAGTGCTGCTCCCACCATTCACTTCACTACTACTCCCACCATTCGCAGGACCATTACTCCCATCATTCACTCCACTACTTCTCCCACCATTTGCTGCATCACTACTCCCACCATTCATTCCACCACTACCCCCACCATTTGCTACATCACTACTCCCACCATTCCCACTACTCCCAGCATTCATTCCACCACTACCTCCACCATTTGCTACACCACTACTCCCACCATTCCCACTACTCCCACCATTCACTCCACCACTACTCCCACCATCTGCTCCACCATTACTCCCACCATCTGCTCCACCACTACTAACATCATTCACTACACCACTACTTCCATTCCCTTTACTTGTCACCCCATTACCTCTGCTGTTCTCTGCACCTTCCACAGTCACCTCCATTCCTTCCTCCCTTGTGTCTGGTGTCTCTGCACTCACACCTGCTGGGCCGGGGGAGGGGAGCACTTCCAGGGACTCCTTTCCCTGCAGCACCACACCCTTTTCCCTTTGGTTGCTGCTGGCTTTCTGCAGGTCGTCTCCTGGAGCGCCCTGCCCCCCTACTGCAGCATTTTGGTCCTTGTGCTGGGCAGACTGTTTGTTGGGCACCGCTGCCCGCCCTGCACCCACAGACTTTGGGGTCTTAGTGTCCTTTTTGGGCGCTGGGGCACACTGCCCCCCTGTCGCAGCAGTGTGCCCAGTGTTCCCCGCAGATGTGTTTTTCACATCCCTCCCGGCCCCCCCAGCCCCGGTGATAACTGGCTTAGCCGCAGAGGGCAGGGAGGGAAACTCCACAGAACTTCCTATGTCCGGCGCTGTGAGTACCTCCACAGCCTCGCCCTCTGCACTGTTCCCTGCACAGATGGCAGCATCGCCGGACATCCTTCTTCTCTCCCCACCTTGCCTCTGCCTCGAGCCCACTGCAGAGCCCGTGTCTTTAGGTTTGGTGGGGTTTAAACAGAAGGTGGCAGGCACAACATCAGACATTGGTACATACTTGTAACTCACCACCTCCTGTGCGGCTCCTCCGGTCTTCCTCTTCCTCCTCTTGGTCTCCTCCACTGGTTTGTTCTCACCGAAGGAAAACCGCGTCAGGTCCACTGGAAACTCCAGCAGTCGGATCTCCCTCAGCAATCCTCCTTCCTCCTCCTCCCCCAACACTCCAGCCTCTGCTGTCGGAGTCCTCTGCCCTGCAGGGAGACCACTTGGGCTCCGGCTCTGCCCCTCACTGGCTCCAGCAACTGAAACTCCAGTCACCTCTTCATCCTCCTCCTCCTCTTCACTAAGGACGCCGGTTGGCGGTTCTCCTGAGGTGTTTAACCCCTTCATTTCTGAGAACCACCGCTGGTTCTTAAACCTTTCCAGGAAGGGACCTGCGCTTTTCTCAATCCCCTCCCGGAGGAGCACTAACCTGACCACCTCGTCTCTGAGGGCTTTAAACCTCTGGGAGGTCGCGGGTCTTTCGTTGTTGGACGCCCGGGTGTTCAGGACCCAGGCCTCCCTCAGCTCCTCTTTCAGCTGGGTTAGTGCTTTGCCGGCGTCCTCGTACTCTCGCAACGTGGCGACCACTCGGGAGGAGAAGGAACTTGTGGACTCGCAAGAGCTCATCTCCCCCCAGGATCTTGCTGGGCTCTTGTTCCTGGGGCCTGGGGTGCCCCGGTCTCCCTCTCTGGGCGGGCGGTGAACAGTCTCGGGGTTGGAGTAGGTGGATGTACTCTTCCTCACCCTTCCCGATCTCCTCACTCCCTTCTGGGCCGGTTGTTGAGGCTCCTTCTCCCCCGCCGACATAGACCGGGGGATAGGAGGCTGGGAAGCCATGCTGGGAAGCCAAGTTTTTCCGGAGCCCCATAGAGAATGAATGGAGCAGCAGTTGATCCCTGACTTTCCACTCCTTCCCGATCAGACGATGGCTCGCAGCGGTCAGACCCCACGATCAGTAAGTGATCACCGAGCCTGTGGATAAGTGATAACTTGTTTTCTACAGACATCCCCTTTAAAACACTTAACCCCCGGGGACGTATTAGTACGCATATTTGCGTACCCTCCGTTCAGTGAGGGCTGCTGCGCTGAGCCCTCACTGAACGGAGCACATGTCAGCTGATTCTTACAGCTGACATGTGCCAGTAACAGCCGAGGGTGGAATCGCGATCCACCCGCGGCTGTTAACCAGTTAAATGCTGCTGTCAATCTCCGACAGCAGCATTTAACGCGCGCTTCCGGGTAGCGCGTCATAAGCCCCGCCCACCGGCGACCCCGTCACGTGATCGCGGGTCGCCGATGGGCGTGCATGACAACCCAGGGTCTGCAGCAGACGCCTGTGGTTGTCATGATCTTGTCGCTATGAGCGCCACCTAGTGGTCGGCGCTCATAGCACAGGACCATTTCTGCTGCATGCAGGGGACCTGCTCGTCCCCTGTATGTAGCAGAGGCGATCGGACAGTTACTGCTTCTAGTCTCCTATGGAGACTATAGAAGCATGCAAAAAGTAAAAAAAAAAAGTTTTTAAAAATATAAAAAAAAATAAAAAAATATAAAAGTTTAAATCACCCCCCTTTCGCCCCATTCAAAATAAAATATATAAAAAAAAAAACCACATACACATATTTGGTATCGCCGCGTTCAGAATCGCCCGATCTATCAATATAAAAAAAGAATTATTCCGATCGGTAAACGGCGTAGCGAGAAAAAAATTCTAAACGGCAGAATTACGTTTTTTGGTCGCCGCAAAATTGCAATAAAATGCAATAACGGGCGATCAAAACATCGGATCTACCCCAAATGTTATCAATAAAAACGTCAGCCTGGCACGCAAAAAATAAGCCATCAACCAGCCCCAGACCACGAAAAATGGAGACGCTACGGGTCTTAGAAAATGGCGCTATTTTTTTATTTTTTTTTTTACCAAATTTTGGAATTTTTTTTCACCACTTAAATATAAAAGAACCTATACATGTTTGGTGTCTATGAACTCGAAATGACCTGTAGAATAAGAATGGCAGGTCAGTTTTAGCATTCAGTGAACATGGTAAAAAAAATAAATAAAAAACAACTGTGGTATTGCACTTTTTTTGCAATTTTACCGCACTTGGAATTTTTTTCCCGTTTTCCCGTACAGGATATGATAAAACTAGTAATGGCGTTGAAAAGTACAACTCGTCCCGCAAAAAATAAGCCCTTACATGGCCATATTGACCAAAAAATAAAAACGCTATGGCTCTGGGAACAAGGGGAGCAAAAACGAAAATGCAAAGACGAAAAATGCTCCGGGGCTTAAGGGGTTAAGTAATGGAGCATGCCAGCAGAGAAGGTGGGAGGAGGCGCTGGTTACAGGGGAAACTTTACCTCTGGAGGCCGCATTTAGGGCATGTGAGGGGCGGACACTTCCCATATTCATCATTACTGAACCCCCGCTCTGTGCGGTTCTTATCTGAGCTGCAGGAGACGCAGCAGTTACTAATCAGCCGCTCTCTGTTCACTTGCAGCCGTCCGAGCTCTGCTGTGCCTGTTAGGGGTGAAGTTCGGGTCCTTCGAGGCATCTACTATGCAGCCTGCACAGCAGATCACAGCCCGAGCACAGAGTCTCCGGGTAAATCTCCACCTTGTGAGTTGCTTCTTGTGCAGCAGCCCCATGCAAGTTGCTCTGCTCTCCTCGGCCAGCTCCTGCTGAATACTGAGTTCCTCTGCCCAATCTAGGAGCTCAATAGCCCTGATCACGTCAGTGGTAGCCCAACGCTGCTGGATCAGATTTACAAATGGCAAACTAATCAGCCCTAGGTATTTCTAATATGTGCAGAGCAGGCGACATAAGTCTGACCGGTGTCCTCATAGACCTTTCCTCAGCCGGGGTCTAATAGGAGCAGTAAAATGGCCGTCATGGGGTCCATTGTTAGATCTCAGCTGCCATAGAAACTCATTGGCACCATGATCATGCCTCCCTCTCCTGTCTAAAGTGCCTAAATGCTGTGGAAGCCCCCTACTGTGTCATACAATAGATTAAGCTGCCAGGATCAAGGTTGGCTCCACTGTGGGCAGCTGAGGCAGGAGCAGGACTGTGTTACACAGCCACACTTCTGCCGCAGATCTTGTAAGGACCTGCCTGATGATAATGTGTCCTATAGAGCAGGTCTTGGTACCGGACTGCCCTGTACATATTTACCACTAGCTGGGAACCAGTTACTTACAAGGTCTAGTTTCGAATGTGTTTCCAGGATCTGTAGTTATCAGCATTTTATCCTTAAGGCCGAGTTATAATATCACTGTAACACTCTCGCCCTGTACCTGTATACCTGCCCTGTGTGCTGCACAAAAGTATATAACAAAATGTGTGTACACAGATATCTCCTGAATGGTATTACTGCTAGATCTCCTGTACATAGAAATATGAGGTTCTTAGCGCACATTTTGAGCAAATTGTGCGAGCCCATCTGCCAACGTCAAGGCGACCTCTTCAGATGGGTCCCTACACTATCATTACACTAACTTACTAACTGGGACTAGTTTTTTGTATTATTATTATTACCACCATTTTTACTATTTATTATTATTGCATTAATGCAATTAATTGTAACTGTTATAAAACGAATTAAAAAAATGTAATTCTATTTTTTTTTTATTAATCTTGTGATTCTAATAATGGTATTACTAAAATCCCTATGCCTAAAGCTGTTGATCCAGAAGAAGGCAAAAACCCCAGGACACCTTCAGCCAATTTGTGTCACAGGGGAAAAATTCCTTCTTGACCCCGGGAAAAGGCGATCAGTCCTAGGACCCTGGATCAAACCTAATAATGTTATTACAAGTTATATAATATTACACTAATTATTGTACTACTGGAGTTATTTTAATTTGTTTCTATAAATCTATTTGATATGGTTATTATTACATTGTGCTATCTTATTACAGTATTATTCTTCTTTCCTTTCACTACTAATACTGCCCTATACCTACAGTGTTGATCCAGAAGAAGGCAAAAACCCCAGGACACCTTCAGCCAATTTGTGTCACAGGGGAAAAATTCCTTCTTGACCCCGGGAAAAGGCGATCAGTCCTAGGACCCTGGATCAAACCTATTAATGTTATTACAAGTTATATAATATTACACTAATTATTGTACTACTGGAGTTATTTTAATTTGTTTTTATAAATCTATTTGATATGGTTATTATTACATTGTGCTATCTTATTACAGTATTATTCTTCTTTCCTATCACTACTAATACTGCCCTATACCTACAGTGTTGATCCAGAAGAAGGCAAAAACCCCAGGACACCTTCAGCCAATTTGTGTCACAGGGGAAAAATTCCTTCTTGACCCCGAGAAAAGGCGATCAGTCTTAGGACCCTGGATCACACTGCTATTCTACCTACTACTATTACTACTGTTATTTTATTACTTTCTTACTATTATCACTAGTATTATTACTCATATTACACTAATACGGATATACTACCACTATATTACTACCATCCCTTTCCCCCTAGGGATCTTAAGGTGCAGTTCTGTCCTCCTCCTCCTATTCTGTCCTCTTCCTCTTCCATCCTCCTCCACTTTCGTCCTCCTCCTCTTCCGTCCTCTTCCGTCCTCCTCCTCTTCTGTCCTCCTCCTCTTCCGTCCTCCTCCTCTTCCGTCCTCCTTCTCTTCCGTCCTCCTCCTCTTCTGTCCTCCGCCTCTTCCGTCCTCCGCCTCTTCTGTCCTCCGCCTCTTCCGTCCTCCGCCTTTTCTGTCCTCCGCCTCTTTCGTCCTCTTCCTCTTCCGTCCTCTTCCTCTTACGTCCTCCTCCTCTTCGGTCCTCCTCATCTTCCGTCCTCCTCCTCTTCCGTCCTCCTTCTCTTCCGTCCTCCGCCTCTTCCGTCCTCCGCCTCTTCTGTCCTCTGCCTCTTCCATCCTCCGCCTCTTCCGTCCTCCGCCTCTTCCGTCCTCCTTCTCTTCCATCCTCCTCCTCTTCCGTCCTCCTCCTTTTCCGTCCTCCTCCTCTTCTGTCCTCCTCCTCTTCCGTCCTCCGCCTCTTCCGTCCTCCATCTCTTCCGTCCTCCGCCTCTTCCGTCCTCTTCCTCTTCCGTCCTCCTCCTGAGACGTAATAAATAGCATTAAAGCTGCAGTAATTATTTATATTATATATACACACTGCTCAAAAAAATAAAGGGGACACTCAAATAACACATCCTAGATCTGAATGAATGAAATATTCTCATTGAATACTTTGTTCTGTACAAAGTTGAATGTGTTGACAACAAAATCACACAAAAATCATCAATGGAAATCAAATTTATTAACCAATGGAGGCCTGGATTCGGAGTCACCCCCAAAATTAAAGTGGAAAAACACACTACAGGCTGATCCAACTTTGATGTAATGTCCTTAAAACAAGTCAAAATGAGGCTCAGTATTGTGTGTGGCCTCCACGTGCCTGTATAACCTCCCTACAACGCCTGGACATGCTCCTGATGAGGTTTGCGGATGGTCTCCTGTGGGATCTCCTCCCAGATCTGGACTAAAGCATCCACCAACTCCTGGACAGTCTGTGGTGCTACGTGACGTTGGTGGATGGAGTGAGACATGATGTCCCAGATGTGCTCAATGGGATTCAGGTCTGGGGAACGGGCGGGCTAGTCCATAGCTTCAATGCCTTCATCTTGCAGGAACTGCTGACATACTCCAGCCACATGAGGTCTGGCATTGGGCACAACCCCCATCTGTGGACGTCTGGCCCTCATCCCACTCTCATGGAGTCGGTTTCTAACCGTTTATGCAGACACATGCACATTTGTGGCCTGCTGGAGGTCATTTTGCATGGCTCTGGAAGTGCTCCTCCTGTTCCTCCTTGCACAAAGGCAGAGGTAGGGGTCCTGCTGCTGGGTTGTTGCCCTGCTATGGCCCCCTCCACGTCTCCTGGTGTACTGGCCTGTCTCCTGGTAGCGCCTCCAGCCTCTGGACACTACGCTGACAGACACAGCAAACCTTCTTGCCACATCTCGCAATGATGTGCCATCCTGGATGAGCTGCACTACCTGAGCAACTTCTGTGGGTTGTAGAGTCCGTCTCATGCTACCACGAGTGTGAAAGCACAACCAACATTCAAAAGTGACCAAAACATCAGCCAGAAAGAATTGGTACTGAGATGTGGTCTGTGGTCTCCACCTGCAGAACCACTCCTTTATTGAGTGTGTCTTGATAATTGCCAATAATTTCCATCTATTGTCTTCCATTTGCACAACAGCATGTGAAATTGATTGTCAATCAGTGTTGCTTCCTAAGTGGACAGTTTGATTTCACAGAAGTTTGATTTACTTGGAGTTATATTCTGTTGTTTAAGTGCTCCCTTTATTTTTTTGAGCAGTGTATATTTTCTCATGTCATGTATTTACTACTAAAAGTAATTTTTTACATTTAGGTTTCATTAAGTGTTTTACACCGACTATTACAGACTTATTGTTTCCCTGCACATTCAAGTTTTGTGTTTTCTTTGGGCATAGATCAGCTAATAGGCACTCAGGAAAAAAAAACAGATTAAAGATCTACAAACTCTCCCTTAAGACTAAGGAGCTCACTGATAGATTCTCAGTTAGCTAATTTTGCAGCCAGCAATAGACAGTGCAGCACAGATGCTACAGAAGGCAACATTTTTAATGAAACTCAATTACAGAAATCGATTTTAGCCCCAAATACTTGCATTAAAGTAAAAAAAATGGCCCCAAAGCTGGACAACCGCTTTAACTCCTTACCAACATCTGCCGTACATGTATGGTATAAGTCAGTAGCGGGTGTATGGAGCAGGGTCAGCTCGCCCCGTACATGGCAGATAATGGCTGTGACAAACAACCAGGACCTGCCTCTAACAGCTGCAAGTGGAGCGAAGATCTGCCCACCACTGTTAACCTGTTCAGTGCTGCTGTCAATCTCTAACAGCAGCATTAACAGTGCGCCAGCATTGGGACGCGTCGTTCCATACGCCCACCGGCGCTCCTGTGACGCGATCATAGGGCGCCGATGGACTGCTATGACATCCGGGGGTCTGCTGAAGCCTCCGTGCCTGTCATCATAAAGCTTCATTTGGGCTGTAAAGAAGACCGTGGTTTTGCTATATGGAGCATTACTGTGGTATCGCTGTATATAGCACAAGCAATCAGATGATGTATACAAATACAGTGAAAAAAAGTATATATATATTTATTAAAACCCCACACGTTCAACTCACCTCCCACTAAAAATAAAGATAATAAAAATATACACATTTTGTGGTTTGGTCTCTTTCAGAGAAATACAATCTATCAAAATATAAAAAAAAAAAACGATCAGTGAACACAGAAAAAAATTCAAAAAGACAAAATTGCATTTTTTCGTTCGCCTCAATACTGCAGAAAATCCTGTAAGAAGCGATGACCATGACATATGTGTCCCAAAATGTTATCAATAAAGTCCTCTTGCCCTTCAAAAAATAAGCCCCCACACAGCTCCATCAACCCGAAAACTGAAAATGTTACGGGTCTCAGAAAAAATGGTGACAGCATCAAAAAAAAGTTTTTTTCTTTTGCCAAAACTATTGGAGAAGTTTGGTCTTGCTGTAATCACACTGAGGAGTAGGATCCTATTACCAGGTCATTTTTACCACACAATGTGCGCCGTTAAAACCGTTCCCAGAAAAACAATGTCAGGCTTTTTTTTCGCACTTTTACTGCACTTGGAATGTTTTTCCCGTTTTCTAGGACTATGTGGTAAATGAATGGTGTCATTTATAAGGACAGCTCATCCTACAAAATAACAAGACCTCACACTATGTGGACAGATATCAAAAAGTTAGAAAAGTTGGAAAAAGCGGAGGAAAAAACAGAAAAAAAACATAAATTGGTTATGTCGGGAAGGGGTAAAGCTGAAGAAACGCATGTAAGAGCAGAATATGGAGGAAGGTCAGATATCACAGACTGGTGGATACTACCTGCTCCATCGCTGGCAGAATACTCCACCCCCATGGTGTCCGCTGATATCTTCTCTTGTAGCAACGTCTCCAAACTCTATAAAACATCGGGAACAGTCAGCAGAGGGTTTGATGATTGGCTCATATTGGCGATATACTCAGGGGCATTACTGGGGCCAGGGAAGATTGGGAATGAATAGCGTATTGACTCTTAGAGATGTGATCTCTTCCATTAAAGGGGATGTCTAGTTGGAACAAGTTATCACTGATCTCTGGATAGGTGATGACCTGTCCCAGTGGGAGCACCCCTTTATTATGTGGTATATATGGAGGATGTGATATCATGCTGAGTTCTAGCAGTATTACACTTCGGTCCGTTCTGCGTGCATCTGGGCCATTCCCTATGGAGGAGCGGAGCTGGGGGTAAATATCAGGATCTCGTCGCTGGATCCATCCAGATGGGAGATGTAACGAGTGCGGCGCCCCCCACTGGTGTCTCAGCGTATTATGTGTTGGGGAATAATAACTTATTGTCTGGTAAATGTGCTGATTCCTGTGAGTTGTGGTCGCTGAGTGCGTGTGATGGGATGTGGCTCCGTCCGTTATATTATATCACGTCTTATACCTATAATCTCTCGCTGATCGCAGGTGTCTGTCTTCACACTCAGATGAGAAGGAACAAACTGACGATATAGGACTTTTTTTTTTTTTTCCAAATTCAAACCGAGCAATCCTATTGGCCGAGTATGAATGCAGTTACCATGGTGACAGAAGTATCAGCAGATTTAAAGGGACAAAACACTAATATTGTACTAAAGTGTATTTTATTATATATTTCACATAACTGACTGGGTACACCTTGGTGCGGGTGGGATGGCTTTTTTTAAATCAAAAACCATGTTTACTAAGTACCCTATATTATATATATTCACTATTGCTTTTTACTTACTTATAGCAGGGTATATGCTCATATTGTTTCTATCCTAAGTTTATCTATTTTCTAATAGAGACATGACCAGTCCTCTTTAGAATTTTATAGTGACCCCATTGAGGTCATGGACTGATATTGGGGATTGCAGAGTTGGGGCAAGGTGACAGGTGACAGTAAGTGACATCAAATGAAGGCTATGGTGCATACACAGTAAATCAGTCGTGTTATTCCACAGAAATGCTGTTCTATAAGGCTGTGTGCCCACGTAGCATTTTTCAAGCGTTTATGCTGCGGAATTTCCGCAGCGGAAACGCTTGTAAAACGCTAGGTAATCCGCACCCCATGGTCCCCAAGGGGATTCCGCATGTTCTATGCACATGCTGTGGATTTTTCCGCAGCGTTTATGCTGCGTACAAAAATCCGCAGCATGTCATTTAATTTTGCGGAAGTGCAGCGGAATTCCCGCCATTGACTTGCATTGAGACGCACAGAAACCGCGACTGTACATTTTTACAAGCGGCTTCTATGCGTCTCTAAGTGCGGATGGTACCCAGTTCTGGAGGAGAGGAGACTCTGATCCAGACCTGGGTACCATTGTACCTGTAAAAAAAAGAATAAAATAACAAATAAAGTTTATATTCACCTGTCCGGCGTCTTCTCTCTGAATGCCAGCAGCGCTGAAGGACCTTCGGTGATGTCACAGTCATGTGACCGCAGGCCCTTCACCGCTCTGTCTCGCGATATGCCGGCAGCCGGGAACCAGCCAGGAAGCAGCGCTGCAGCCACGCCGGGGCCTCGGGGGTGAGTATAGCTTTATTTGTTTTAATTTTTACGGTTCACACTGTATAAATCCATGCTGTTTCCATGGACTTATACAGTGTGACCTAGTTGTCAAGCACTTTCCAAGTGATGCTAATCGCCTGGAAAGTGCTTGTCAATCTGCATGCGGAAATGCATGTGAATCCGCATGTGGATCCGCATGTATTCTGCAGGAAAAACGCATGCACAATCTGCATGCGTTTTTTTCTGCCAGGGAGATGCAGAAATGCTGCAGAAATTTTCTGCTTCATTTCTGCATCGTGGGCACATAGCCTAAAACACAAAATATCTTCATATGGTGAGGAGTTGTGTTGTGTTTTCATCATTTACATTCTAGCGTGGTGATCACATAAAATGTAAAATTCCTATGAAATAATTACTGAATGACAGTAGCCTGTATCCCTGGAGGACAAGTAATTTACCGCTTCACCAGGTTTGATGTTCTAATGCATTTAGATGTTTCAGTATTTGTATATATGTATATATATATTTTTTCCCCTCTTAAGGGTATTCAAGCGCAGACAGTGACCAACTTCTTCCTCGCCTTTGAAGCACAGCTTTCAATTATTCCTGTCGTAAACAAGGTAAAAAGCTTAGAGCCGAACACTATCAGACTCCTTCAGTCCCGCAGCAGGTAAATCTGTGAACATCGCCGGCACTCCTGCTGTTCCTAGCACCGATCCCTCTATGAGCGGCTGTGCAGTAATGAAGGCAGGATTCACCCCAAACTTGCTCGTCTTTTTTTTCGATTTCCAGTTCTGGTAATTAGTTATACACATGTGTATATCCAGTGGTCAACTCACAACCTGTGTATGGAAAATGAATTGTTTGCTGTATGCATCGCATTTGTAGCATGCACACTGTTCATTTCATTATGGAGCGGAGTAGGAGGAGACTTTCATTACTGTTCCCTTTACTTCCTCCCTGCTGATAGGAAATGCCATGCTGTTTGCTTGTGTCCTGTGATTACAGCAGCCTGCAACAGTTTTCAAGCGTGCACTTCCCGGCTCAGGCATCAAGCAGTAAATGATAAAATTAAAACGCTGCTATCCCTTTGTTAGTCACTTTTTTATCTTCTTCCCCCTTCTACGAATGCTGTAGTCCGTTATTCTAGAACTGCTCTGAAAATGGTTCTCTCTGGAGTGTTGGGATTTGGGTTTAGGGTGGGTTAGGGAATTGAAGTTCAGATACTTTGCTCATGTTTTATACTATGGAATTACTATGTCATGTATGTTATTTGAAAGATGGAAAATTTGTATTTGGAGTTTTTCAATAAAAATTATTTGATTAAAAAAAAATCATGAAATTAAAATTCCTCCCGTTCTTGAGAAAGAATAGGATTTTTACTAAGAGGTAAATTGCACGTTCCTTGTTTTACAGGCACTTTACATTTTTGCTAGTTTTGTGCGATTACACAATCCCTTTCAAAGGCCAGTGCCAGTTGTACATCTCTCCCTAAACTCTTGTTCAGCACTATATTTTATGCCAGTTTTATTATATGGTTTCTAGATTTTGTCCAGCTTTGATAAATAATTAGTATTTATACTTTTGCTTTTAGGCTGAGTGCCCACGTTGCGGATTACAAGCGTTTTTGATGCGGAATTTCCGCAGCGGAAATGCTTGTAAAACGCATGGTAATCCGCACCCCATGGTCCCCAAGGGGATTCCGCAAGTTCTATGCACATGCTGCGGATTTTTCCGCAGCTTTTATGCTGCGTTCAAAAATCCGCAGCATGTCAATTAATTTTGCGTTTCCGCAAGCGGAATTGCCTTGTGCAATGCATTAAAAACGCAAGGCAATTCCTCATGTGGAAAACGCGAGATAAACGCATGAAAAACGCGCGATAAACGCGTGCGGAATTCCGCATGCGTTTTTCCGGGAGAGGACTTGCAGAAATGAAGCAGAAATTTTCTGCTTCATTTCTGCAACGTGGGCACATAGCCTGAGGCTGAGTTCACACGATGCGTTTTTCATGTGTTTCCGTGGCGTTTTTGCAGTTGCGTAAACGCCGCGGAAACGCATGAAAAACGCATGGTAGAAGGGCAGCAATGTTCCCCAATTGAAATCCGCATGTGCAGGTTTGCCTTGGTTAAAACTGCACAATCCTTTACTGGACTGGTCTACTAATGAGATTAAGGGTATGTGCACACGATGCAGAAATGCTCAGGATTTTTTCCTGAGCGTTTCTGCATCTCTCTGGCAGGAAAAAACGCATGCGGATTGTACATGCGGTTTCCTGCCAGGGACATGCGGAAATGAAGCGGTCTTCACTTTCATTTCCGCATGCGGGTTGACAAGCGCTTCCCAAGCGATTTTAGCATCACTTGGAAAGTGCTTGTCAACTTCACACTATATAAATCCATGCAGCCGGCATGGATTTATCTAGTGTGTGAATGTCAAAAAATAAAAAATAAATCTATACTTTACCCTCTGATGGCCCCCGGTGTCCTGCTTCATCGGTCCCGGCTGCCGGCAGTGAAGACTTTAGGACCTTCCGACGTCAGCGTCACGTGACCCGTCACATGACTCTGACGTCAGCGAAGGTCCTTCATTCAACCGCGAAGTGCCCGGGAAGCCGGCAGGACGCAGCGCAGGCCGTCAGAAGGTGAGAATATATATATTTTTTATTTTATTCTTTTTTTTTTAATGGTACCTGGGTCTGGATGAGAGTCCTCTCATCCACACCCGGGTACCATCCGCACATTAGACCGCATGAAAAGCGCATCAACATATACAGTGATGTGGATTCCATGCGGTCTAATGCAAGTCAATGGCGGCAAAAGAGCAGCGTTTCCGCAAAATTAATTGACATGCTGCGGATTTTTGACAGCAGCGTTTACGCTGCGGAAAAATCCGCATCATGGGCACAGCACATGCGGATTTCCATTGGGGAACATTGCTGCCCTTCTACCATGCGTTTTTCATGCGTTTCCGCGGCGTTTACGCAACTGCAAAAACGCCGCGGAAACGCATGAAAAACGCATCGTGTGAACTCAGCCTAAGTCTTGGAGTCCTAAGTGCTATGATAAATGTTGTAATGGTCGCATTGCGGCTGTGGAAAAAGGGAAATTACCTGTACCTATTCAGGATTTTTGGAAGGTTTTTTCAGAGGAGGAGTCGCAAGTTTTACCTCCTCATAGGGACTATGATTGCACCATTGAGTTTGTTTCTGGAGCTACTCTTCCCAAGAGTCGCTTATTAAATCTGACTATCCCTGAAAGAAAGGCCTTGGAGGAATACATACAGACGAGCTTGGCTGCTGGTCACATTAGACCTTCTAAGTCGCCTGTGGCCGTTGGATTTTTCTTTGTTAAAAAAAAAGACGGTGGTTTACGTCCATGTCTGGACTTTCGTGAAATTAATAAGATAACCGTACGCAATTCCTACCCATTGCCGTTAATTCCAGACTTGTTTAACCAGTTAGTGGGGACCAAGTGGTTCTATAAAATTGATCTCCGGGGGGCATACAATTTGTTACGAATGAAGGAGGGTGATGAATGGAAAACTGCTTTTAACACTCCGGTAGGTCATTTTGTGAATCTGGTGATGCCCTTCGGTCTTACCAATGCACCCGCGTTTTTTCAGAACCTTATTAATGACATCCTGAGACCTTTGATTGGCAAGAATGTGGTTGTGTATTTGGATGACATTCTGATTTATTCACCAGATCTGGATTCCCATTGGCAGAGCGTACGTGAGGTGTTGCAGTTATTGAGTGATAATTCACTTTTTGCTAAGCTGGAGAAATGTGAGTTCGCTGTGCAGAGAATTAGTTTTTTGGGCTACATTGTCTCCAGCGAGGGCTTTGAGATGGACCCGGTGAAAGTTCAGGCTGTGCAGGAATGGCCTAGGCCTATTGGTTTGAAATCGATACAGAGATTTTTGGGTTTCGCCAATTATTACAGGAAATTCATTAAGAATTTTTCTATAATTGTTAAGCCACTGACTGATCTCACCAGGAAAGGTGCGAATACGGTCCAGTGGACTACTGAGGCCATTGAAGCTTTTGTGTATCTCAAGGAGAGGTTCAGTTCTGCCCCTATCCTTATGCAGCCTGATGAGACCAAGCCTTTTTTGGTCGAGGTTGATGCTTCTTCGGTGGGGGTCGGTGCAGTTTTGTCTCAGGAGAACAAGGATGGAGTACATCCCTGTGATTTTTTTTCAAAAAAATTTTCAGAAACCGAACTTAATTACGATGTTGGTAATCGGGAATTGTTGGCTATTAAACTTGCGTTTGAACATTGGCATCATTTCTTGGAAAGTGCTAAATTTCCTGTTCAGGTTTTCACAGATCATAAGAATTTGATCTATCTGGATGCTGCCAAACGCTTGAATGCCCGTCAAGCTAGGTGGGCACTTTTTTTTTCTCGGTTTAATTTTTCTGTTACCTATATCCCTGGTACTAGGAATGTTAAAGCCGATGCTTTATCTCGCAGCTTTTCCCCCATGGTTGGTACCGAGGAGGAGGAGAGCATTTTACAGGAAGGAGTTGTGGTAGCAGCATTAGACTCTGTTTTGGAAGAAGGGATTCTGAAAGCCCAAGAGGATGCCCCATCTAACACTCCTCATGGGAGATTGTTTGTGCCTAGAACCTCTAGGAGAGATTTGTTTGTGGGGTATCATGAGTCTTGGTTGGCAGGTCATCCAGGAATTTCTGGGACTAAGAGACTTATCAGTCGCAGTTTTTGGTGGCCCAGGTGGCAGAAGGAAGTCATCAAGTGGGTGCGTCAGTGTACGGTGTGTGCTAGGTCAAAGGCTTCCCATACCCCTGCTGCGGGGTTGCTTTGACCTCTGGAGGTTCCTAGTGCGCCTTGGACGCATTTGGCAATGGATTTTATTACTGACCTTCCTGTGTCCGAGGGTTTCACTGACATCTGGGTGGTCGTGGACCGTTTTAGCAAGATGTGTCATTTGGTTCCATTCATTAAGCTACCCTGCGCTAAGACTCTCGCTAAGGCGTTTGTTAAGGAAATTGTCAGGCACCATGGCGTTCCCACCGACATTGTTTCTGATAGGAGACCTCAGTTTGTTGCTCGCTTTTGGCGTGCTTTTTGTGACAGGTTGGGAGTCCATTTGTCATTTTCGTCTGGTTATCATCCTGAGTCTAATGGACAGACTGAAAGAACCAGGATGTGGAACAGTTTTTGCGTTGATTTGTGGCAGACAATCAAGAGGGGTAGTCTGAGTTTCTGCCACTCGCAGAATTTGCTCTTAACAACCACACATCCTCCTCTGCTGGGTGTTCTTTTTTTGTTGTACTGGGAGACATCCGTCTTTTGGTTCGTTCTCCAAATTGCGGTCGGCGGTGCCGGAGGAGGAGAATTTTTCCGGTGATTTGGAGAGAGTTTGGACTAATGTACGTTGTAACCTTCAAGAGGCTAACAAAAAGTCCAAGAAGTATTTTAACAGGAAATGTAAAGAGGTTTTGTTTACTGTGGGTGACATGGTTTGGTTGTCCTCAAAGAATCTGCGATTGAGGATTTCCTCTAAAAAATTGGGTCCGAAGTTTGTGGGGCCTTTTAAGGTGCTTCAGGTGGTTAACCAGTCTGCTGTTAGGTTGGAGGTTCCCTCCTCCTGGAAGATTAATCCTGTGTTTCATGTTTCCTTGTTGAAAAAGGCTGATGTATCGGATAGGGAGGCCACTGTCACAGTTCCTCCGGTGGTGGAAGACGGCGAATATGAAATTTCTCGTATCCTGAATTCCAGAGAGCATAGAGGGAGATTGCAGTATCTCGTCGCTTGGAAAGGTTTCGGTCCCGAGGAATAACTCCTGGGTTAAGGCGGATGATGTCTCTGCCCCTAGACTTGTCAGAGCTTTCCACAGGAGATTTCCAGATAGGCCTGGGCCTGGAGGATCCGGAGGATCCTCATAAAAGAGGGGGTACTGTTAGAACCCTCCTGTTTGTTTTTGTTTCTATCTTGTGTTTTGCGGTCACGTGACCATCTTCCTATTTATTCCAGCTCCGCCCTTCTGGCCTTGCTAGACTTCAGTGTTGTTTAGACTGTCTTTCTAGCCAGGTGCTTTTGTGCCTATCTATCTCTAGTTTGCTTGGTCCTCTGGACCTCTAGTACTTTTGTCAGTTTTTCTTTTGCTCTGCAACAACTTCTGTTAGGAGGTGTCCCATTTTTGTCCCAGTCCTTAGTTCTTTTAGGGACCCCTTCCTTTCTCTATAGGTCTCCGTTCAGACTAGCCGAGGACGAAGGCGGGCCTGTTCACAAGGAACAGGTTGCCTGCTACAACGTAGGGACTCAGCTTAGTCTTACTGTGGGGACAGCTCTCCCCTTCTTTCCCTAGTTTATGTTGCAGATCATAATAATCTTGGATCTACTCATACTTAACAGACAGAACCTTCAGTGTTTCTCACTCACACACCAACTCCTCATCTCGCATCCTATCTGTCAGTGTTCCCCAAGGTTAAGTCATAGGACCCCTGCTCTTCTCCATCTACACCTTCGGCCTGGGACAGCTCATAGAGTCCCACGGCTTTCAGTATCATCTCTATGCTAACGACACACAGATTTACCTCTCTGGACCTGATATCACCTCCTTACTAACCAGAACCCCAAAATGTCTGTTCGCTATCTCATCCTTCTTCTCTGCTAGATTTCTAAAACTTAACATGGATAAAACAGAATTCATCATCTTTCCCCCATTTCACTCAGCCTCCCCATCTGACCTATCCATCAAAATCAATGGCTGTCCACTTTCCCCAGTCCCACAAGCTCGCTGCATCAGAGTAACCCTGGACTCTAACCTCTCCTTCAAGCCACATATCAAAGCCCTTTCCTCCTCCTGCCGACTCCAACTCAAAAGCATGGATCCGCATATTCCTCAACTATGAATCTGCAAAAACACTAGTGCACGCCCTCATCATCTCCCGCCTCGACTACTACAACCTCCTGCTCTGTGGCCTCCCCGCTAACACTCCCGTACCCCTCCAATCTATCCTAAACTCTGCTGCCCGACTAATCCACCTGCCTTCCGCCTACTCCCCGGCCTCTCCTCTCTGTCAAATGCTTCACTGACTCCCCATTGCCCAGAGACTCCAGTTCAAAACCCTAACCGTGGCATACCAAGCCATCCACTACCTGTCTCCTCCATACATCTGTGACCTAGTCTCCCGGTACACACCTACACGCAACCTACGATCCTCACAAGATCTTCTTCTCTACTCCCCTCTTATCGTTTCTTCTCACAATTGCATACAAGATTTCTCCCGTGCATCCCCTACTCTAGAACTCTCTACCCCAAAACATCAGACTCTCGCCTACCGTGGAAACCTTCTAAAGGAACCTGAAAACCCACCTCTTCCGAAAAGCCTACAACCTGCAGTAATCATTGCTCCACCACACCGCTGCATGACCAGCTCTACCCTCACCTACTGTATCCTCACCCATCCCTTGAAGATTGTGAGACATCGCAGGTAGGGTTCTCTCTCCTCCAGTACCAGTTTGCCATTGCGTTTTTGTTCAAGATTTTTGCAATTGTGTTTGCTATGTATACCCCCTTTTTCACATGTAAAGCACCATGGAATAAATGGAGCTAGAATAATAAATAATAATAATAAAGTGCCACACACAGTGTCCTGGTATCTCATCCATGCTCTTTCTATTTTATCTTTCATTTGCAGAGATATAAGCAATGAAAGTATATGGCGCCTAATGAGTTAAAAAAAATTAAGTCCAAGTAGATGTTATCAGAGTTTTCACTGGGGGTGCGAAATTCTTCTCCCTGCATGATGCTGACCAATTATAAGCAGACGACAACACTGAAAAGAAAGATGATCACATCCCCACCATAGCTTAGAGCAGATTTCTCAGTGTCTAAGATGTAAGGATACAGACCTGGTCTCCTGGGCTAACCTCCTGCATGATTAGAGCACTCAACTGACTAATACCTTTCAGTTAAGGTCTCTGTGGGTGAAGGGGCAGCACAAGAGAGTTTAGTTGTGCAACATTACAAACCTTTCTAACAGCTTTCCTCCTCTTATGGCACTGTCAGCTCTGTTGTTCTGCGCCTATCCCAAACTGCCTGTCCAGAAATGAGAGCACAGTGTCAGTATCACACTTAGATCCATTGTGCTCAACTTGTACTCATTCTGCAGTGAGATTAGAGCAGACTGTCATTGCATTTCACCATAGAAGTAACCCAGAATACACTGCTCCTGTGTGAGGTGTAATAACAGCCTAATATCACTGCAGAGAGAATACAAGTTGCTTGAGCACAGAAGACATAAGTGTGATACTGGCACACTCCATAATCAGAAGAGTCAATAAAAGGGTTTGTAATGTGACACAGAGAAACTCAGCTGTGCGGCTCCTTCCTTGTCTAAGAGCTGTTACCTCTGCTTTCTAATCATGCAGAAGGTTAGACCAGGAGATCAGGACTCTCCATCATTACACATCTTAGGCTAGGTTCCCACGATGAGCTTTTGGTGAGTTTTTGATGTTGCAGAATTTCTGCACCCATTAAGATAGGTTACTTGCATTATTTCTAAAATATGCAGCGTAAAAACTCACTAAAAACTCATAGTGAGAACGTAGCTTTATACCCTAAGAAACCCGCTTTGAGCTATGGTGGGGGCGTGTTCTTCTTTTCTTTGAGTGTTGCTGCTTGCTTATGATTGGTCAGCATCATACAGGAGAAATCTGCAGCATATTTAAGGATTTCTCACAAGCCTCATTCGGGTAAATGCAAAAAGGTAAATAAAATTACCAAAATTTCCACAACAAAAGTGTAGCTCTACCTACAGCGTATTCACACCCAGACTATAAGATTATGGCCGGTCTCTGGGTGGGTGTTTTTTTACACAGTAATCAGAACCTACAACATTGTGGTGCCGTGCATTACATGGGCTATACTAAGGGAGTGCCTGTCAGCATAGAGCGAATACGTCCATATACCGAGCAGCAGAAAGTGTAAGAGAAGAACTATAGAAGGATGGACCATAGTGGAGCATTCCGGACTGGAGCAACATAAGGAGCCAGAAGGCTTCCCCCCGGTATTCCATGCTATGTGCTTCTTATAAAGTGACATCTCTCCATAGACCCCTCTGTGAAGACCACCCCCTTATCCAGATGATACATTCTCACTTCCACCATATATAATGCAGACTGGCCATTTTATTTTATTTCATAATATCCCCAATTTTGGGTCGTCAGCTGTAAAAGAAGAAATGCTTTACACCAGTGCTGGGAACCTATGGCAGCGTGCAGAGGGGGCAGCAGAGCCCTCCTGGGGGGCACCATGGCCGCAGCACTAGCGCTACTGGATCGGGCCGGCGGGGAGAACTCTGAGCCGCCGAGTGCCGGCACCAGCTCCGCTACTGCAGCTAGATGTGCGATCTCTCTCGGACGGAAACACATCGAGCTGAAGTGTATTGCAGCGCACGAACTAGCCAGGCCCGTGCGCGGCAATACACGCTGCCGGCCAATCAGAGGCCAGCGGCTGCCGGCCAATCAGAGGCCAGCATGACGTCGGCCGGTCAATCAGAGGCCAGCATGAATTCGGCCGGACAATCAGAGGCTAGCGGCTTCCGGACAATCAGAAGCGGCTGCCGGCCAATCAGAGGCCAGCATGACGTCGACCGGTCAATCAGAGGCCAGCGTCTGCCGGCCAATCAGAGGCCAGCATGACGTCAGCCGGCCAATCAGAGGCCAGCGGCTTCCTTCCAATCAGAGGCCAGCATGAATTCGGCCGGCCAATCAGAGGCCTGCGGCTTCTGGCCAATCAGAGACCAGCATGACGTTGGCCGGCCAATCAGAGGCTAGCGACTTCCGGACAATCAGAAGCGGCTGCCGGCAAATCAGAGGCCAGCATGACGTCGGCTGGACAATCAGAGGCCAGCAGCAGCTGGCCTCTGATTGGCCGGCAGCGTGTACTGCAGCGCGCACGGACCTGGCTAGTACTTGCGCGGCAATACACTTCAGCTAGATGTGCCGACTACAGGAGAGGACGCTGCGCGGGAGAAGAAGGTAGGTGAGGAGGAGGGTTTATTATGTTTTTTTTTTTTTTTTAATATGGGATGCACAATGGCTGGGGGGGGGGAGAGGGAGCATATATACCAGGATTGAGGGGAGGGCCAGCATATATACCAGGATTGAGGGGAGGGCCAGCATATATACGAGGATTGAGGGGAGGGCCAGCATATATACCAGGATTGAGGGGAGGGCCAGCATATATAACAAGATTGAGGGGAGGGCCAGCATATATACCAGGATTGAGGGGAGGGCCAGCATATATACCAGGATTGAGGGGAGGGCCAGCATATATACCAGGATTGAGGGGAGGGCAGCATATATACCAGGATTGAGGGGAGGGCCAGCATTTATACCAGGATTGAGGGGAGGGCCAGCATATATACCAGGATTGAGGGGAGGGCCAGCATATATACCAGGATTGAGGGGAGGGCCAGCATATATACCAGGATTGAGGAGAGGGCCAGCATATATACCAGGATTGAAGGGAGGGCCAGCATATATACCAGGATTGAGGGGAGGGCCAGGATATATACCAGGATTGAGGGGAGGGCCAGCATATATACCAGGATTGAGGGGAGGGCAGCATATATACCAGGATTGAGGGGAGGGCCAGCATATATACCAGGATTGAGGGGAGGGCCAGCATATATACCAGGATTGAGGGGAGGGCAGCATATATACCAGGATTGAGGGGAGGGCCAGCATTTATACCAGGATTGAGGGGAGGGCCAGCATATATACCAGGAATGAGGGGCGGGCCAGCATATATACCAGGATTGAGGGGCGGGCCAGCATATATACCAGGATTGAGGAGAGGGCCAGCATATATACCAGGATTGAAGAGAGGGCCAGCATATATACCAGGATTGAAGGGAGGGCCAGCATATATACCAGGATTGAGGGGAGGGCCAGCATATATACCAGGATTGAAGGGAGGGCCAGCATATATACCAGGATTGAGGGGAGGGCCAGCATATATACCAGGATTGAAGGGAGGGCCAGCATATATACCAGGATTGAGGGGAGGCAAACCATATATACCAGGATTGAGGGGAGGGCCAGCATATATACCAGGATTGAGGGGGGGCAGCATATATACCAGGATTGAGGGGAGGGGCAGCATATATACCAGGATTGAGGAGAGGGCCAGCATATATACCAGGATTGAAGAGAGGGCCAGCATATATACCAGGATTGAAGGGAGGGCCAGCATATATACCAGGATTCAGGGGAGGGCCAGCATATATACCAGGATTGAGGGGAGGGCCAGCATATATACCAGGATTGAAGGGAGGGCCAGCATATATACCAGGATTGAGGGGAGGCCCACCATATATACCAGGATTGAGGGGAGGGCCAGCATATATACCAGAATTGAGGGGGGGCAGCATATATACCAGGATTGAGGGGAGGGGCAGCATATATACCAGGATTGAGGGGAGGGGCAGCATATATACCAGGATTGAAGGGAGGGCCAGCATATATACCAGGATTGAGGGGAGGGCCAGCATATATACCAGGATTGAGGGGGGGCAGCATATATACCAGGATTGAGGGGAGGGCCAGCATATATACCAGGATTGAGGGGAGGGCCAACATATATACCAGGATTGAGGGGAGGGCAGCATATATACCAGGATTGAGGGGAGGGCCAGCATTTATACCAGGATTGAGGGGAGGGCCAGCATATATACCAGGATTGAGGGGAGAGGGCCAGCATATATACCAGGATTGAAGAGAGGGCCAGCATATATACCAGGATTGAAGGGAGGGCCAGCATATATACCAGGATTGAGGGGAGGGCCAGCATATATACCAGGATTGAAGGGAGGGCCAGCATATATACCAGGATTCAGGGGAGGGCCAGCATATATACAAGGATTGAGGGGAGGGCCAGCATATATACCAGGATTGAAGGGAGGGCCAGCATATATACCAGGATTGAGGGGAGGCCCACCATATATACCAGGATTGAGGGGAGGGCCAGCATATATACCAGGATTGAGGGGGGGCAGCATATATACCAGGATTGAGGGGAGGGGCAGCATATATACCAGGATTGAGGAGAGGGCCAGCATATATACCAGGATTGAAGAGAGGGCCAGCATATATACCAGGATTGAAGAGAGGGCCAGCATATATACCAGGATTGAAGGGAGGGCCAGCATATATACCAGGATTGAGGGGAGAGCCAGCATATATACCAGGATTGAAGGGAGGGCCAGCATATATACCAGGATTGAGGGGAGGGCCAGCATATATACCAGGATTGAAGGGAGGGCCAGCATATATACCAGGATTGAGGGGAGGCCCACCATATATACCAGGATTGAGGGGAGGGCCAGCATATATACCAGGATTGAGGGGGGGCCGCATATATACCAGGATTGAGGGGAGGGGCAGCATATATACCAGGATTGAGGGGAGGGGCAGCATATATACCAGGATTGAAGGGAGGTGCAGCATATATACCAGGATTGAGGGGAGGGCCAGCATATATACCAGGATTGAGGGGAGGGCCAGCATATACACCAGGATTGAGGGGAGGGCCAGCATATATACCAGGATTGAGGGGGGGCAGCATATATACCAGGATTGAGGGGAGGGCCAGCATATATACCAGGATTGAAGGGAGGGCCAGCATATATACCAGGATTGAGGGGAGGGCCAGCATATATACCAGGATTGAAGGGAGGGCCAGCATATATACCAGGATTCAGGGGAGGGACAGCATATATACCAGGATTGAGGGGAGGGCCAGCATATATACCAGGATTGAAGGGAGGGCCAGCATATATACCAGGATTGAGGGGAGGCCCACCATATATACCAGGATTGAGGGGAGGGCCAGCATATATACCAGGATTGAGGGGGGGCAGCATATATACCAGGATTGAGGGGAGGGGCAGCATATATACCAGGATTGAGGGGAGGGGCAGCATGTATACCAGGATTGAGGGGAGGGCCAGCATATATACCAGGATTGAGGGGAGGGCCAGCATATATACCAGGATTGAGGGGAGGGCCAGCATATACACCAGGATTGAGGGGAGGGCCAGCATATATACCAGGATTGAGGGGGGGCAGCATATATACCAGGATTGAGGGGAGGGGCAGCATATATACCAGGATTGAGGAGAGGGCCAGCATATATACCAGGATTGAAGAGAGGGCCAGCATATATACCAGGATTGAAGGGAGGGCCAGCATATATACCAGGATTGAGGGGAGGGCCAGCATATATACCAGGATTGAAGGGAGGGCCAGCATATATACCAGGATTCAGGGGAGGGCCAGCATATATACCAGGATTGAGGGGAGGGCCAGCATATATACCAGGATTGAAGGGAGGGCCAGCATATATACCAGGATTGAGGGGAGGCCCACCATATATACCAGGATTGAGGGGAGGGCCAGCATATATACCAGGATTGAGGGGGGGCAGCATATATACCAGGATTGAGGGGAGGGGCAGCATATATACCAGGATTGAGGGGAGGGCCAACATATATACCAGGATTGAAGGGAGGGCCAGCATATATACCAGGATTGAGGGGAGGGCCAGCATATATACCAGGATTGAGGGGAGGGCCAGCATATACACCAGGATTGAGGGGAGGGCCAGCATATATACCAGGATTGAGGGGAGGGCAGCATATATACCAGGATTGAGGGGAGGGCCAGCATATATACCAGGATTGAGGGGAGGGCCAGCATATATACCAGGATTGAGGGGAGGGCAGCATATATACCAGGATTGAGGGGAGGGCCAGCATTTATACCAGGATTGAGGGGAGGGCCAGCATATATACCAGGATTGAGGAGAGGGCCAGCATATATACCAGGATTGAAGAGAGGGCCAGCATATATACCAGGATTGAAGGGAGGGCCAGCATATATACCAGGATTGAGGGGAGGGCCAGCATATATACCAGGATTGAAGGGAGAGCCAGCATATATACCAGGATTCAGGGGAGTGCCAGCATATATACCAGGATTGAGGGGGGGCAGCATATATACCAGGATTGAGGGGAGGGCCAGCATATATACCAGGATTGAGGGGAGGGCCAGCATATATACCAGGATTGAGGGGAGGGCCAGCATATATACCAGGATTGAGGGGAGGGCCAGCATATATACCAGGATTGAGGGGAGGGCCAGCATATATACCAGGATTGAAGGGAGGGCCAGCATATATACCAGGATTGAGGGGAGGGCCAGCATATATACCAGGATTGAGGGGGGGGCAGCATATATACCAGGATTGAGGGGAGGGCCAGCACATATACCAGGATTGAGTGGAGGGCCAGCATATATACCAGGATTGAGGGGAGGGCCAGCATATATACCAGGATGTGGGTGAGCACATTCTTTATTTCTTCAGTCTCTTACCCCTGCTCCTGTCTGTGGTTGCTCTATGCTGCCCTCGCCTGCTCTTTGTATCAGTTGTTTGTATCAGTAAAACCTCAATATTTAGGATAAATTGCCGTGTTGGCACTTGGCGATAAATAAGTGGGTTTTGGATTGCAGTTTGGGCACTCGGTCTCTAAAAGATTCGCCATCACTGCTTTAAACCAATCAATGTGCAAATATCAACATTTTTGAGAAAATACAATACATTTGATCAGATGTCAAAAAATATTCCAGAAAAAAAAAATTGTGATCAGAAATCATAAAGAAAAATTAACTCTTTAATACCATTTTTACCAAAAATACATTGTAAAAAAAAAGAAGTGTAATTTTCTACAGTACAATATTTATTTCTATTTTTCTCAAATGAATTGTCATTTTAGGCCCCCCAAAAATTGAAAATCAATGTAAAAAGTGTATTTTAATACAATAAAAAAAATCAGGGTAATTGTTCAGTTGTATTGCCAGTTTTACAGCACGACCCGTAGCGATTTACGATCCCACAGTCCGATGAGCTACAATCTTCCTGAGAAAGGATTCATCAATGTATCAGATGCTTTCTTGCATGTTTCTACATGGAGCAATACACATATGTTCCATGTCCCTTCCTCTAAGAAACCTTCAATGAACCCTGATAGGATCTACAGAGAATAGACAAGACGTCCTTTACAGTGTTACACACTTACTCCATACTCAGTCTAATTTCATCATTCATTTTACTTTCTGCTTATAAATGCATTCATTAAAATAATGAATATCTGCATTGAGGACAGTAGAAGAACGAGTTTGTGTTTGTTCATCAAGATGCATTATCTTGGTCTCGTCTTGGCACTGTTAACTGTTGGTAGGTAGGCAGAGTACTGGAGAGGTTGCTCCCGTCGTTCAGAGCGTTGCTCCGGTGCGGTGTTCTGTTGGTAGACTGACCGCTTTGTTGGTTTGCTATCAGGTGGTGAATCATATCGGTTATGAGATTGAGTTTATGATCCATTTGAGTTACCTACAAATATATGAAAAAAAATTCAAACAAAGAAAATAGCATAGATACAGACCACACTCCATACACATTTCACACTACCCATGAGCGCTGCCTGATATTGTAGCTTATCCCTAACCAAATCAATGGGGCACTGAGTTGCAATACCAGACACACCCCATGGACAAGAGAGGCACAGTTTTGGGGAGAAATAAAGTAGATTGATCCTTTAATGCAATATTGGTTAGCCATTTAGACATTGTTGTTTTAATTGAAAACTATAGTTGGTGCGATTCGTTTCGCAGCACTGGGTCCATCAGCCACGTCAGTAATCTTTGGATGCTGGACAGGAGCCTCAAGACCTGCCTTCTACCTTCCAAGATCCCTGCTTCTCTTCTGATTAGCTGCATCTTTATGGTTACAGCATGATGCATATGTGACATTGCATCAGGCCGGCTAATCAGTAGAACAGCTGTGGATGCCGGGATGTAGGAGGTGGTTCTCAGGGCTCCGATGCAGCCGTCACAGATTATGGATGTGGCTGATGGACTGGGTCCTGCGAATTGACTCGCACCAACTCTATTGGAAACCTTTGTCAGATTGAACTACTTAATGAACTCAGAAAGAGCTTTCTGTCCACATCCATGAAAGTAGTAGCCAACACTTAAAGGGGTTTTCTACTACTCGGACATCTCCTTCTCCATATATATATTTTTGCCCTCAGTAAAATAATAACACCTATACTCCCTTCCAGTGTTCCAGCCGTGTCGGCATTGGCTCTCCTTGGGATCACGTGACATTGTTATGTCAAGTGATCCCTGCTGCCAATCAGCGCTGGCTTCACTCTTCCTGCCTCCAGTTATAGCACATACCTGTACATCCGGAGGAAGTAAGAGCAGCAACATCTCTCACTTCCTCTGGATGTATGCAAGTTGGCCAAAGGCGGGGAGAGTAAAGTCAGCACTGATTGCCCCTAGGAATCATGAGACATAATGTCATGCTGTCACACAAGGTGTGGGAAAGACTAAGTGCAACACAAAGGGAAAACGGAAAGGGAACCCAGACTAGGGAAAGTGGGGAGTGGAGAACTCCTAGGCTGATCTAGTGTCACCCTGTCTCCACTAATGTCCCTTTATTGGTTCTTCACCAATCGCCGCACGCATACCTCAGCCTGTCTATCCCTGGCATTAGGCTCAGTCTAGGGAACAGAAAGGATGAGCACTAGTTGATCCCCACTGAACACTAAAGACAACAAGGGGGGACAAACAAGGGAAAATCGCTTAGCTTTACTCGACTCCAGACAAATGCGCACACGTTCTCTAGCACCAGAGAGATAGAAGTACTGCTCTTGCTCAAGCCTTCACAAGGGGCAATGAATATCGCTGGCACCTCCCTCTGGCTCACAACAGGTATTTATACATCCAGGCCAGGGTGTTAATTAGCCCGAGGAAGCTAGCCCCTGGGTCCTAGAGATACATATTCTAAGAAGTTGTCTGTAAGGCCAAATGAAGAGATCTCCTGCAACCAACTGCAGGATGACTGTCTGTCACTTCTGACACACCCATGACACAATCAATCCCCAGGAGAGCCAGTGCAGACACCGCTGGAATAGTGCTGGCACTGGAGGTGAGTATAGGTGTTATTATTTTACTGGGGGACACACATATGGATTGAGAAGGAGTTGTCTGAGTAATTGAAAACCCCTTTAAGCCTCCATACACAATAGACTAAGCTAATAGTCTAAGGGGACATCCAGACTCTTCCCTGACAGATGAGGTCAGAGGAGGTAAAATTCAAACTGCCTGACCCTTAATGCCTGACCCTTTTGTTATTCAGGTGATAAGCTGCTGCCAGAGCCGTTTGGCAGTGATTTTCACAGTTCTCCACTTTGAAAACACATGAACATTTAACCAAGCCAAACCTTCTCGTGTATGAGAGTTGGGAGAGGTAGTGGACGGCCGAACCAGCAATCAACTTTCAGTTATTGTGTGTGGCCACCTTAACTTGTGTGTGCAAGTCACAGATGACCACAGGTATTTAGACTCTTTGCAGTGTATGAGCAGCGCTGTAGAATTGGTGTCTGGATGCACCATTATGTATTTTACACTTTTTCAGAGAGTGAGGAATATTCTGTATGTAGTATGTGGTAATTGTCTGTATATCCTGTACTCCATGTGTGTATGTGTAAGTAGTAGCTGTGCATAATATAAATATATATGGTTTTATCTTATTTTCTTACCTTGTCCTCGACACGGTTCAATCTTGACCCAATTGTATTAGAGCCTCGATCTTTCACTTTATCTGGAAATAAATAAAAGTAAAAAAAAGTCATTTTTAAATTTACTATTAGAAATTAGCATTTTTTGGGTCCACTGGCATTCAACCAAATTTGTGAAACTGTTTACGATTTACAGTTCAGAGAATATAACATGAGAAACGATTTACCTATTCTTCCACAAAGCGATGAAATATGGCATCCTTATTCTGGACAACCTCTTAAAAAAAGGCTTTCCCATTGTTACAAATGACGGCATGTTGCTTGGATTTGCCATCATATGGTGTCAGATTATTACCATTACTATTGTTAATTTCTCTAAAACATAGCATTTATTCCATTTCATAGTGGTAGGAAGTGGAATCTATCCAGAAAGAAACAGTGAGGGCTTCCCCAATGACTGGTCCAGTCTGTAAGAAAGGAAAAAAATCACTGGTGTAATCAAAAAGTATTTTTATTGAAGAGAAATTCTACCCAAAACTTGCAAACTGTCTCTTCCAGTGCCACCTATTGGAAGTAGCAATCCTAAAAGTCAATATCAACCTTTTAACAAGCCTTTCCACATGATTTAGGATAAATGGGAAACTAGAATCTCAATTTGCAGCCATGGTGTTTCGGGGTGTTGCCCCTCAGCAGTGCAAAGCATGAGATCTGATTTAGCTGTGTGAGAGACTTCAGAAGGAAAAACTTTACCCCTTAGATCCTAGTGAGGAGAGTGAAATGCCAGAGTAAGGAGGCTTATAAACCATGCAATGGCTCCCCGGGGAGCTTACGAGCCTCCTTACACTGGCATTTTTTAGACAAATCATCTTACTTTTCCTCTAAGGATTCAATTTTCTTCCTTTTTTTCTATTATTTTATCACTGTTGATGACTCCCACTGATTTGCTATAGCAATGAGATGTGCACATATATACATATATACAGCTGAAACCAGAAGTTTACATACACTATATAAAAAGACACATATGCATGTTTTTCTCAAAATCTGACATGAAATAAGAATAAACCTTTCCCGTTTTAGGTCAATTAGGATTACCATAATTTTTAATATTTGCCAAATGTTAGAATAATAAGAAAGATAATGTTTTAACCACTTCGCTCCAGAGCCTGTTTTTGCCTTCGTGACCGGGCCAATTTTTTCAATTCTGACCACTGTCACTTTATGAAGTAATTACTCTGGAACGCTTCAACGGATTCCCCTGATTCTGAGATTGTTTTTTCGTGACATATTGTACTTCATGATAGTGGTAAAATTTCTTTGATATCACTTGTGTTTATTTGTGAAAAAATCGGAAATTTGGCAAAAATTTTGAAAATTTTGCAATTTTCAAACTTTGAATTTTCATGCCCTTAAATCAGAGAGATATGTCACACAAAATAGTTAATAAATAACATTTCCCACATGTCTACTTTACATCAGCACAATTTTGGAACCAAAATTTTTTTTTTGTTAGGGAGCAATAAGGGTTAAAAGTTGACCAGCGATTTCTCATTTTTCCAACAAAATTTACAAAAACATTTTTTTAGGGACCATATCATATTTGAAGTCACTTTGAGGGGTCTTTATGACAGAAAATACCCAAAAGTGACACCATTCTAAAAACTGCACCCCTCAAGGTGCTCAAAACCACATTCAAGAACTTTATTAACCCTTCAGGTGCTTCACAGGAATTTTTGGAATGTGGAAGAAAAAAATTAACATTTAACTTTTTTCACAAAAATGTTACTTTAGACCTAATTTTTTTTATTTTCACAGGGGTAACAGGAAAAAATGGACCCCAAAATTTTTTGTGCAATTTCTCTTGAGCGCGCTGATACCCCATATGTGAGGGAAAACCACTGTTTGGGCGCACTGCAGGGCTCGGAAGGGAAGGAGCGCCATTAGACTTTTTGAATGTAAAATTTGTCTGAATAATTAGCAGACGCCATGTTGCGTTTGGAGAGCCCCTGATGTTCCTAAACAGTGGAAACCTCCCACAAGTGACACCATTTTGGAAACTAGACCCCTTAGGGAACATATCTAGATGTGAGGTGAGCACCTTGAACCCCAAGGTGCTTCACAGAAGTTTATAATATTGAGCTGTAAAAATAAAATTTTCACATTTTTCCCACAAAAACGTTTTATATCCCTTAATTTTGCATTATCATAAGGGTAATAGGATAAATTGCACCATGAAATTTATTGTGCAGTTTCTCCTGAACACGCCGATACCCCATATTTGGAGGCAAACCACTGTTTGGGCGCACGGCAGGGTTTGAAAGGGAAGGAGCTCCATTTGACTTTTTGAATGTAAAATTTGTTTGAATAATTAGCGGACGCCATGTTGCATTTGGGGAGCCCCTGATGTGCCTAAACAGTGGAAACCCCCCACAAGTGACACCATTTTGGATACTAGACCCCTTAGGGAACTTATCTAGATGTGTGGTGAGCACCTTGAACCCCAAGGTGCTTCACAGAAGTTTATAATATTGAGCTGTAAAAATAAAATTTTCACATTTTTCCCACAAAACCGTTTTTCATCCCTTAATTTTGCATTATCATAAGGGTAATAGGATAAATTGCACCATGAAATTTATTGTGCAGTTTCTCCTGAACACGCCGATACCCCATATGTGGAGGCAAATTACTGTTTGGGCGCATGGCAGGGTTTGAAAGGGAAGGAGCGCCATTTGACTTTTTGAATGGAAAATTTGTTTGAATAATTAGCAGACGCCATGTCGCATTTGGGGGGCCCCTAATGTGCCTAAACAGTGGAAACCCCCCACAAGTGCCACCATTTTGGAAACTAGACCCCTTAGGAAACTTATCTAGATGTGTGGTGAGCACCTTGCACCCCAAGTGCTTCACAGAAGTTTATAATATTGAGCCGTAAAAATACAATTTTCACATTTTTCCCACAAAAAATGTTTTTCATTCCCTAATTTTGCATTATCATAAGGGTAACAGGATAAATTGCACTGAGTACGCCGATACCCCATATGTGGGGGAAAAGCACTGCTTTGGTGTACGGCAGGGTTCGGAAGAGAAAGGAGCGCTATGTTGGCTGGGATAGGTGGCAGACACCATGTCACATTTGAAGAGTCGCTGACATGCCAAAACAGCAGAAACCCCCACAAGTGACCCCATTTTGTAAACTACATCTCTCAAGGAATTCATCTAGGGAAGTAGTGAGTATTTTTTAATTTTTAAATTTATACCATTGGGCAGTGAAAAAAGCATAATTATATTTTTACCACAAAAAAATGTTTTACCCTCAGATTTTACATTTTCACACAGGGCAATGGGTAAAAATGGTGCCGAAATGTGTCACACAATTTCTACTAAAAGTGGCAATACCCCATATGTGGCTGTATTGTACCGCTCAGCCATACGGCGAGATCTGGGGGGACGGAGTGCTATTTGACAATTGGAGAACAAATTATTGTAGAATAGGCATTTGAATTTGGGAGCACAACATTTTCTGAATTTCTTTTGGGGGGCAAGGGCCATTTCGCTTTTCCAGAGCCTTTCTGCTACCAGTAACTTGGAAGTCCCTTATATTTTTAACAGATGACGGACCTGAGTGGGGACTAGCTTTTTTTGAGGACTGAGTTGAAGCTTTTATTGGGAACATTTTACGTAACATTTATCCGGCGCTCTAGGCTGAGCACTTACATCGGGGTTTCCATCTAAATTTCCAAGTGATGTAATTCAGATGAAACCCCTGCGGGATCCATTCACTATAATGAGGCAGCAGAGTTACTCTGGACTCCGTCTGGCCTCTGTTTAGCGGTGTCCTTTTTTTCAGAAGTGCACAAAACTGTGGCCAACCGCACTTTTATGCACGCCTAAAACAAATGACACCGTGGGATCCCAGGCCAGACGGCATCCACAGTGGCCTATATCTGCCTCATTAGAGGGAATCTTCCGTCATGGGTTTTGTCTGAATCACGTATTTCAGAGATTTACACGGAAACTCTTGTGTAAGCGCTCAGCGCAGAGCGCAGGATAAATGTGGGCAGAGCCTTACTGCGATCTTTGGGAGACATAATAAACAAATCAGTAGCCGGTGAAGAATTGGTTTTATTTATTTTTTACTCCTTTCCTCGTGTGATATAACTGATTAGATTACTTTATTCTTCGGGTCGGTGTGATTACAGCGATACCAGAATCATATCGGGTTTTTATGATTGACAGCTGTCACAGACTAAAAGACGCTTTTTTTTGCAAAATCTAGTTTTTGCATCACCATATTTTGAGAGCTATAATTTTTCCATATTTTGGCTGACAGAGTCATGTGATGGCTTGTTTTTTGCGGGACGAGTTGACATTTTTATTGGTACCATTTTTGGGTACGTGACATTTTTTGATCGCTTTCTATTCCGTTTTTGGGAGGTAAAATTAACAAAAACCAACAATTCAGGAATTGTTTTTTGAGGGGTTTTTTTTATGCCGTTCTGCGTGTGGTAAAAGTGATCAGGCAGCGTTATTCTTCGGGTCAGTACATTTACAGCGATGCTACACTTACTGTATTTTTTTTATTTTTTGGCGCTTTTACACAATAAAACAATTTTATGCTTTATTCTGAGCGCTATAACTTTTTTATTTTTCGGCTGATGGAGCTGTATGGCGGCTTTTTTTTTGCGGAACAAGATGACGTTTTCAGCGGTACCATTTTTATTTCTATTTTGCTTTTTGATCGCATTTTTTTCCACTTTTTGTTTGGCGATATGATGAAAAAGCATATTTTTTTGCCCCGTTTTTTATTTATTTTTTTTACGGTGTGCACAGAAGGAGTTAATTAGTGTGACACTTTTATAGCTTGGGTTGTTTCGGACGCGGTGATACCAAATATGTGTACTTTTTTTGGTTTTGTAAAAATATACGGATTTATTGGTTTAATATTTTATTTATTTTTTATTTATTTTGTGATTTTTTTTAACAGTTTAAAAACTTTTTTTAAACTTTTTTTTACATTTTTACTTAGTCCCTGTATGGGACATTAATTTTTATTTTTCTGATCACTGATCTCATGTAATGTAATAGACATGTATTACATTACATGAGATCTTTGCTGACTGTTTCACACCGTGTCTCCTGCCAGGCTTCAGCTGCAGGCTGAGCCAGGCAGGACACCATATATGGCAGATCTGGAGGTGGTCATGTGACCTCCAGCTGCCATAGCTACCCCAGGTCCTGGAAGGTATCAGGGGTCGTCGGAGAGGTAAGTAAGACGACCCCCTCTCCTCTGTCTATCTTCTATATGCCGCGATCACTATAGATCGCGGCATATAGAACATAGCAAAGGGTTAACATCACTGGGACCTGATCCAATCAGGTCCCGATGATGTCCCCTGTCAGAGCTAACGCTCTGCACCGGAATCGCAGCGCTTGCAGGACCCTGGGGGTCCTGAGCGCTGCGAGACCACCCACCGTTTTTAAACGTCGGCGCTGCACAGAGCCCAGCAAGCGCCGACGTTTATCTACAGTGGGCGGTCGGGAACCGGTTAAATAATTTGCCTGCTCCAGTGGTTTTGGGGTTACCTTGGTTAAAATTGCACAATCCTGTACTGGACTGGTCTACCAATGAAATTAAGTCTTGGAGTCCTAAGTGTTATGATAGATGTTGTAACGGTCGCATTGCTGCTGTGGAAAGAGGGGAATTACCTGTACCTATTCAGGATTTTTGGAAGGTTTTTTCAGAGGAGGAGTTGCAAGTTTTGCCTCCTCATAGGGACTATGATTGTACTATTGAGTTTGTCCCTGGAGCAACTCTTCCCAAGAGTCGCTTATTTAATCTTACTATCCCTGAGAGAAAGGCCTTGGAGGAATACATACAGACAAGCTTGGCCGCCGGTCACATTAGACCTTCTAAGTCACCTGTGGTTGTTGGATTTTTTTTTGGAAAAAAAAAGGACGGCGGTTTACGTCCATGTCTGGACTTTCGCGAAATTAATAAAATTACAGTACGCAATTCCTACCCACTGCCATTAATTCCTGACTTGTTCAACCAGTTAGTGGGGGCCAAGTGGTTCTCTAAGATTGATCTCCGGGGGGCATACAATTTGTTACGTATGAAGGAAGGTGATGAGTGGAAAACTGCTTTTAACACTCCAGTGGGTCATTTTGAGAATCTGGTTATGCCCTTTGGTCTTACCAACGCACCAGCTTTTTTTCAGAACCTTATTAATGACATCCTAAGACCGTTGATCGGTAAGAATGTGGTGTTGTATTTGGATGACATTTTGATTTTTGCGCCGGATCTGGAGTCTCATTGGCAGAGCGCACGTGAGGTATTGCAGTTGTTAAGCGACAGTTCACTTTTTGCTAAGCTGGAGAAATGTGAGTTCGCTGTGCAGAGAATTAGTTTTTTGGGCTACATTATCTCCAGTGAGGGCTTTGAGATGGATCCGGTGAAGGTTCAGGCGGTGCAGGAATGGCCTAGGCCTATACAGAGATTTTTGGGTTTCGCCAATTATTGCAGAAAATTCATTAAGAATTTTTCTATAATTGTTAAGCCGCTGACCGATCTCACCAGGAAAGGTGCGAATACGGTTCAGTGGACTACTGAGGCCATTGAAGCTTTTGTGTATCTCAAGGAGAGGTTCAGTTCTGCCCCCATCCTTATGCAGCCTGATGAGACCAAGCCTTTTTTGGTCGAGGTTGATGCTTCTTCGGTGGGGGTCGGTGCTGTTTTGTCTCAGGAAAACAAGGATGGAGTACATCCCTGTGCTTTTTTTTTCAAAAAAATTTTCTGAGACCGAACTTAATTACGATGTCGGTAATCGGGAATTGCTGGCGATTAAACTCGCATTTGAACATTGGCGTCATCTCTTGGAAGGTGCTAAATTTACCATTCAGGTTTTTACTGATCGTAAGAATCTGATCTATCTTGATGCTGCCAAGCGCTTGAATGCCCGTCAAGCTAGGTAGGCACTTTTTTTTTCGCGGTTTAATTTTTCTGTTACTTACATCCCGTGTACCAAGAATGTAAAAGCTGATGCTTTATCTCGCAGTTTTTCTCCCATGGTTGGTACCGAGGAGGAGGAGAGCATTTTACAGGAAGATGTTGTGATAGCAGCATTGGACTCCGTTTTGGAAGATGGGATTCTGAAAGCCCAGGAGTATGCCCCATCTAACACTCCCCATGGAAGGTTGTTTGTGCCTAGGAACTTTATGAGAGATTTGTTTGTGGAGTGTCATAAGTCTCGGTTGGCAGGTCATCCAGGAATTTCGGAGACTAAGAGACTTGTAGGTCGCAGTTTTTGGTGGCCTGGGTGGCAGAAGGAAGTCATTAAGTGGGTGCGTCAATGTACTGTGTGTGCTAGATCTAAGTCTTCACATGCTCCTGCTGCGGGGTTGCTTTGCCCTCTGGAGGTTCCTAGTGCTCCTTGGACGCATCTTGCTATGGATTTTATTACTGACCTTCCTGCCTCTGAGGGTTTCACTGTTATCTGGGTGGTCGTGGACCGTTTTAGCAAGATGTGTCACTTGGTTCCCTTCATCAAACTGCCCTTCGCCAGGACACTCGCTAAGGCTTTTGTTAAAGAAATTGTCAGGCTCCATGGCGTTCCTTCCGACATTGTTTCCGATAGGGGACCTCAGTTCGTGGCTCGTTTTTGGCGTGCCTTTTGTGACAGGTTGGGAGTCCATTTGTCATTTTCGTCTGGTTATCATCCTGAGTCTAATGGACAGACAGAAAGAAAGAACCAGGATGTTGAACAGTTTTTGCGTTGTTTTGTGGCTGACAATCAAGAGGGGTGGTCTGAGTTTCTGCCACTGGCTGAATTTGCTCTTAACAACCATACATCCTCTTCTGCTGGGTGTTCTCCTTTTTTTTGTTGTACTGGGAGACATCCGTCGTTTGGGTCATTCTCCAAATTGGTATCGGCTGTGCCGGAGGAGGAGAATTTTTCCGATGATTTGGAGAGAGTTTGGACTGATGTACGTCGTAACCTTCAAGAGGCCAACAAAAAATCCAAGAGGTACTTTGACAGGAAACGTCAAGAGGTTTTGTTTACTGTTGGTGACATGGTTTGGTTGTCCTCTAGGAATCTGCGGTTGAGGATTCCTTCTAAGAAATTGGGCCCGAAGTTTGTAGGTCCGTTTAAGGTGCTTCAGGTAGTTAACCAATCTGCTGTTAGGTTGGAGGTTCCTACCTCCTGGAAGATTAATCCGGTGTTTCATGTTTACTTATTGAAAAAAGCTGATGTTTCTGATAGGGACGCCACTGTCTCTGTTCCTCCGGTGGAGGAAGAAGGTGAATATGAAATTTCTCGCATTCTTAATTCTAGATGGCATAGAGGGAGATTGCAGTATCTCGTCGCTTGGAAGGGTTTCGGTCCCGAGGATAACTCCTGGGTAAGGGCGGATGATGTCTCTGCTCCTAGACTTGTCGGAGCGTTTCACAGGAGGTTTCCTGATAGACCTGGGCCTGGAGGATCCGGAGGATCCTCATTGAAGAGGGGGTACTGTTAGAACCCTCCTGTTAGTTTTTTCTATTTTGCTGGTCACATGACTTTTTGCCTATATAATCCAGCTCCGCCCTCCTGGCCTTGCAGGACTTCAGTGTTACATTTACTCTTAAGCTAGCCAGGTGCCTTGTACCTTACTCTGTAGTTTGCTTGGTCTTTTGACCACTAGTACTTCTGTTTGTTTGTTTGTCTTTGCTCTGCTACAATTTCTGCTAGGAGGTGTCCAACTATATCCCAGTCCTTAGTTCTTGTAGGGACCCCTCCCTTATATCTATAGGTCAGCGTTCGGACTAGCCGAGGACTTAGGCGGGTCTGTTCACAAGGAACAGGTCCCCCGCTGCATCGTAGGGAATCAGCTTAGTCCTATGGTAGGGACAGTTTTCCTTTCTTTCCTTAGTGTTTGTAGCAGTTCATAACAGCTCCCTGCATTCCACCGGTATGGGGCCACTCAATATTCCCACCGCGTGAAGGAGGAAGACTTAACAACCATCATGATCAATCCCCTACCTCACCACAGCTGGGCCAAGACCCAAGATAGTGACCCTGCAGTCCGCATGGTGAAAGACCTGCTGACCCGAGAAGACGTCCGTCTAGATCCGGATGCCCCAGAGGAAGCCAAGCAGCTATGGAAAGAGAAGAGCAGGCTGTTCCTCTATGAAGGTAAGCTGTGCAGAAGACTCGTCAACCACCGGACGCACGAGCTGACCTGGCAAGTCGTCCCAAGGCGAGATGCAGCTATGGTCCTGGAGGCTTACCATGACAGAGCGGGGCACTTCGGCTGGAAGAAACTGGAGTTCCTGCTAAGAGGACGGTTCTTCTGGATCAGCATGAGAGGGGCTGTAGAGAAGTGGTGCAGAGACTGTGGCCTTTGTAATCTAAGGAGGAAGGACCGCACCAGCCAGAAGACACCCTTGAGGCCCATCGTCACCAAGCAGCCTCTTGAGCTGGTAGCTCTGGACCACGTCAAATTGGCTCCAAGCCGGTCAGGATACGTTTATGCCCTGACAATCATGGACCACTATTCCCGATTTCTAGTGGTGGTCCCGGTAAAAGACTTGACAGCTCAAACGGCGGCCAGAGCCTTCCAGCAAACCTTCTGCCACCCACACGGGTATCCAGAACAGGTCCTAACAGACCAAGGTCCTGCATTCGAGGCCAAAATCTTCCAAGAGTTCTGCAACCTCTATGGCTGTAAGAAGATTCGGACAACGCCTTACCACCCACAAACCAACAGGATGTGTGAGAAAATGAACAATATAGTCATTGATCTCATGAAGACGTTGCCCCTGGAGGAATGCAGCCTGTGGCCAGAAAAACTGCCGGACCTGATAGACTTATACAACCATATCCCGGTGAATGCTACAAACTGCACCCCGGCTTACCTGATGAGAGCCAGACCAGGTAAGCTGCCCATAGACCTGGAGATGGGAGTCCTAACACCCAAGGACACCTCCCCAGATGCGGACTGGGATACGGAAAGGCGACTGCAGTACAAGAAGGTACAGGAGAGTGTGGAGAAGAGCCTGGCCCAGGCGAGACAAAAGCAAGAGAGGCTCTTCAACCAACACGTCCCTGCTTGTCCCCTGGAACCTGGTGAGCAGGTTCTGAAGCGAAAGAGAAGGCTACACAAGCTGGATGACCAGTGGGAAAGGGAACCCTACACAGTACTGCAGTCTGATCACGACAACCCGAAGGTGTGCGTGGTCACTAAGGATGGAGGAGAAACCACTAGTACCGTCTCCAGAGACCACCTAAAAATGTGCCCCGAGCAACTCCGTAGTGCAGAAGAGGATCAAAGTGACCTTGAACCCGCAGAGGACAAGGAAGAAATGATCAGCACCATTCTCGGAGAATTCCCTCAGTCCTGGACTCGAATAAACGGTGCCATAGTGGTACCCGTCCTGCATTTCCTGCAACCGGCTCAGCAACAACCTACACCAGAGCAGGAAGGTGGAGAAGAACAAGCAGTTCCAGAGGCAGAAGGGCCTGTACCAGCAGCCCAGGAGAGTCAACCCTCTGCTGACAGTGAGCCTGCCATGCCTGCGGTAAGCCAGAGGACCCGCAGACAGCTGCCTGCCCTGCCTGTAAGTTTAGCCAGTGACTGCACCGCGAGCGCTAGTGAGAAAAACCAGGTTAGACCACCACCAGACAGTGGGTTACGTAGGTCAACCCGAAGCACTAAGGGGCAAATGCCAGCTCGCTGGAAGATCTAAGTGGATAATGTATGTATTTAATGTGTTATGTTGTACCCTGGTTATTAATTATGTTTTTCTAGTTTTTCTAGCTCATGGACTGACAGGTTATGGACGATGAATAACCGGAACTATCATGTAGATAGTTGCAGTTGGTGCCTCTTGCGAAGACGGCCACGGAAGAAAAACCTGTCTGGCGTGGCCCCGTGTGGTCCAAAGTAGGTAGTTTTGCCTTGCAGCCACGCCCAACGTTTGGGGTTTGCTTTGGACAGGTCCCCACATCGCTCAAAGACTTCGCCTTGTTGGGTGAAATGGACACCCGGTCGCGGAAGCGCCGTTTCCTTAAGGACAAAATGCACTTGTACATATGTTATGTTGTTGTTTATAACCTATATTTGTGTTTCCTGTTAGTCCCGGAGTACTAAGTTTTACTAGGGGGGAATGTGTCACCCTGGCCTGGATGCCACAAATGTATAATAAAGCTGTGTCTGAGAGCAAGGGGGAGGTTCTCTGGTCAGGGACCATTAGCATGCAGCACCTCCTGTCCCAAGTCAGTAGGGGGAGCAGGCTGACCCTATAAAAGCTGGAACTGGGGGCAGGGTTAGAGAGTTCTGGACGACCTGTCTCTGGAGTGAGAGGTGTCCCAGAGAAGGGAGAGCCAGTTCAGCTGAAGCTGAGGAGGTCGTGTGGCAGTAGAGGAGCCACGAGCCAGGGACGGAAGGCGAGGAGAGCCTGTCCTGGCTGAGAGAGAAACTGATCTACCGGACTTGGTGTCCGAGGCTGTTAGGAATCCAAGTCCTACAGCAAATAACCAGCCCGCAGGGGACTGTATGTTCCTTGGCCTAAGAAGCCCGGAGGTTCCGCCACAGCAGAAGGGACCAGCAAAGCTGCACCAGGCCAAGAGTAGAAAGGGACCCAAGTTGCAAGCCATACGGGCGAGAAGACACGGTGAGCTCAGGAACGTGGGCTGTTACACCACAAGGAGGGAAATAGCCAGAAAGAGCGCAGAGAGCATGGTAGGCCTTCACCCTCACCCTGACCAGGGCCAGCTTCCCACTTGTTCTCAGACATCCAGGCCCCCTCCTAGCCGGGACTGTTTTTGGGTCGTCTCACCTGTTCTAATAAAGACCCTGAACTGTTTAAGAGGCCTCCGTTTCCTGGCTATTGCGGTCAGAATCATCCCCTCCATCATCCATCTATATACTGCCCTGGGGCCACACTCCTCCCGTGGGGAGTTATACTACTTAGTGCTGCACACCTACATCTGCCCCAGCGGTCTGCACTGCAGCGGCGGTTAACCCTGACCGCAATCCACGGGTGGCGTAGTCGGACATTTAAAACCCTACAAATAGACTGCCACAACATTTGGTATGACCACCCTGAGCCATGGACCGGGTTGCCACTACTACCCCCATTATTGCCCTATTGCCCTATTGCCCGGTCCCGGGTAACCCACGGCCCAGGGGGCGAGTCATATCCATAAGATAGGGCATCAATGTATGATCGGCCGGGGTCCTGCACGCAGCACCCCTGCCGATCAGAAGTTATCGGTGCTGGCGGCGGCGGCCACCGGCCGGAAGTACTTGCCTGCGGTGTTTGGCCATCCATCTGTAGTGGCCGCCGCGGGGTACTGCACATCCGCCTCCCATTCAATTGAATGGCAGTTTGATGTGCACTAACAAGTGCCGACCACTACAACATGGCGACCAGTCACCGGAAGGTAAGCACTTCCGGCCGGCGGCCACCGCCGGCACCGATAACAGCTGATGGCGGGGGTGCTGTGTGCGGGACCCCGGGCAAACATAAATTGATGCCCTATCCTATGGATAGGGCATCAATGTGAAAGTAGTGGACAACCCCTTTAAAGCACAGTGGCCATGAGGTTTCTATAAAATCCCATCCACTTTGCTTGAACTGCAAAACACTCTGTTTTTGCCACAGCAAATAAATATTGTCAAAAACAAACCGAAAGCTCATTGTGGGAACATAACCCCCAAGAGTACTATGGGGCCTGTGACTTCCTCCTCTATCATTCTTCCTCAGCGTCTGACGTCTCAGCACAGCGGGCCTGATGACATCACTACATGGCACCCACTGCCCTGAGATGTGCAGGCGCTTCAGAATGCATGCTGCATAGACCGGAGCAGCGGGGAACAAGGAGGAGAGGTGAGTATTTTTTTTTTTTTAAATCAATGAGCACATTTTGGTAGTCATAGTAATGTATAGAGGACCATGGGGAATTCATTATACTGTATGGAGGACGATGGAGGTGCATTATACTATATGGAGGACTATGGGGAGTGTATTATACTATATGGAGGACTATGGGTAGTGCATTATACTGTATGGAGGGCTATGGGTAGTGCATTATACAATATGGAGGACTATGGAAGTGCATTATACTACATTGAGGACTATGGGGAGTGCATTACACTACGTGGAGGACTATGGGAGTGCATTATACTATGTGGAGGACTATGGGGAGTGCATTATACTATATGGCGGAATATGGGGTGCATTATACTATATAGAGGTCTATGTGGAGTGCATTATACAGTATGGAGGACTATGTGGATTGCACTATACTATATGCAGGACTATGTATGTGCGTTTTTACCTGCAGATTTTCGGCATCTAATGAAAATCTATGGGGAAAATCCACACATAAAACTCAGCATACTCACAAGAGAAATTGACATGATGTGGATTTGATACACACACCGCAGCTCAGTTTACGCTGAATAAAATTAAAGCACAGTGGCCATGAGGTTTCTATAAATTCCATCCACTTTGCTTGAATTGTAAAACACTCAGTTTTTGCCACAGAAAATAATTAGTGTCAAAAGCAAACCAAAAGCTCATTGTTGGAACATAGGCCACGCGAGTACTATGGGGCCTGTGACTTCCTACTTCGTCATTCTTCCTCAGCATCTGACGTCTCAGTACAGCGGGCCCTATGACATCATTACATGGCATCCACTGCCCTGAGATGTGCAAGCACTTCAGAATGCTTGCTGCATAGACCTGAGCAGCGGAGAACATGGAGGAGAGGTGAGTATTTTTTTTTTAAATCAATGAACACATTGTGGTGGTCATAGTACTGTATAGAGGACTATGAGGAGTGCATTATACTGTATGGACTATATAGGACCATGGGGAGTGCATTATACTATATGGAGGACTATGGGGAGTGTGTTATACTATATGGAGGACTATGGGAGTGCATTATACTATATGGCGGATTATGGGAAGTGCATTATACTACATGGAGGACTATCGGCAGTGCCATATACTGTATGGAGGACTATGGGGAGTGTATTATACTATATGGAGGACTATGAGGAGTGCATCTTACTGTATGGAGCACTATGAGGAGTGCATTTTACTATATGGAGGAGTGCATTATGCTATATGGAGGACTATGGAGAGTGCATTATGCTATATGGAGAACAATGGGGAGTGCATTATACTATATGGAGGATTATGGGAAGTGCATTATAGTATATGGAGGAATATGGGGTGCATTATACTGTATGGAGGACTGTGTGGATTGCATTATACTATATGCAGGACTATGGGGAGTGCATTATACTATATGGAAGACTATGGGGAGTGCATGATACTATATGGAGGACTATAGGGTTCAGCACACTATATAAAAGATTATGATTTTGCATTATACAATATGGAGGAATATGGGGCCCATTATAGTATATAGAGGGCTATGTGGGGGCTATTATAATATTTCGAGGGCTATGTGGGAGCCTTTATACTTTGTGGAGGGCTATGTGAGGGCCAATATACTGTATGCAAGCAATTATACAGTGTGAAGGTTTGAGTGGGGACCATCATACCATGTGGAGGGCCGTGGGGGTCATTGCACTGTTTGGTTGTACTGTTTGGAGAGCTAGTGGGGGCCATTATACAGCATGGCGAGGTGTGGGGCCATTATACTGTATGATGACCTATTATACTTTATAGAGGGCTGTGTGGGGGCCAAAGCTGGGGGATCACACTGTGTCACGGTCACCATACTTTGCCGGGGGAGTTGAAGTCGAGTACAGTAGGGTCATCATTATGTGCATGTCCAGGGTACTGTGAAAGAATTCACATACTGTGTTTGTTGGGCACTTTTGTTGGTATCATACTTTAAACATGCAATGAAAGAGGAATCTGGGGCTTCAGTAGGAGGAAAATTACTTTCTAAAGGCTGGAAAGTTGTGAGATATGCTCTTCTGTGACCCCGTCGAATGTTATTTTTTTTGTTGGGTGGGGGGCAACTAGCACTTCTGCTATGGGATCCCATGATTTCTATGTACACCCATGTCTATGGGCCTGTTTACATGCCAGTGTATTTTCACAGTCTTGGGGCTCATTCACATGTTAGTTTCTATGCTATTTTTTATTTTTTTCACAGGTAGCATGTGTACCTATGACAGTCTATGGGGATGCTCACATGTCCATGATTTTTCATTGAGATATGTTTTATATTGATTCAAGTGTCAGATCAAATTCATCAATGAAAGTGTCCGGGTCTGTTAAAAGATGGGCCAGAACTCGGATGAAGTTTGTCCGTTTTTGACTGACCGATGGGAAAAGTACTGATGTAATTCTGACCAACCTAAGGTAAAAATCACTGATTAAACTCGCTCCATTTTTCTCGTACATGAAAAAACCTGATGTCTGAATGAGGCCTAAGTGGTCCACACAAAATTATATACAGTATCACCAATGCAAGTCTATTAGGCCGCAAAAAATGTGGACAGCATTTGGATGTCATCTGTGTGCCAGTCATGAAATGGACTGTTGGTTATGAGAAGGGGGAGAAACATTCATCAGTTTTATTTTCAGCTGAGAAAAGCTAATGAACCCTGACCAAACTGTGATGAAACTGATCAAAAACACTCATCACACTTACACCATTTTTGTGAGTAGAAGACATATCACTGTTGTATAATTCAGCACTTTACACACTACAGGGTTAACCCAACAGATTAGCTATGTAGCATCCAGAAGGCGGGAGGAGAAGAGTTAATATAAAGCTCAGTCCCAGGTTTGCCTTTAGAGTAATTAGCTTGGAGGAGCAGAGCAGCATGGAGCAGGGTGATGGCTCCACATTCCCTCTTATCCCTCAAGGAGGAGGATAGGAATTTGTCCTGATCCTCCTCCGCTGCAGCCGGCTGTGCAGGATGGGAAAGCATGAAGATGATGGGAATGTGCACTACACGGAAGGAAGATGTGTAAGGTAACTGGAACAATGAGGCCCACAGGGGAGTTACTGCCCTGTATGGAGGGGAACATACTATAGGTAAAACTGCCACCAATGGATAATGACCGATCAGTAAAGATGAGCAAGACTTTTGAAACTTACATTTGCAGAGTTTTCCCAGGAAATTCCATTCTCTGCAAATGTCTTCCAAAGCCTCTACTTGCCCTGAAAACCATGTATGACGCCATTCCCTTTTTTCCTTAACACACTAATCCCCTTCACTGCATTGATGTCGCCCTCTCTCTCTGTCTGTTTTCTATCATGTTTCATGGCTTTCTCTCCCTATTTCTATGGCTAGGCTGTGAGCTGTGATGTACTTTTCTCTATCCAGGTTCACCACAAAATGGCTGCTTCCTTTCCTGCTTCTGCTTTTATACTTGCTATAATAGTCCTTCTTAATTGTCTGAGCTATACTATGTTAGGCCTCATTCACATGTGCAGGGTTTAAACATGTACGTGAAAAAATGGTACCGGTGTCCTCAGCTTTCGATCAGTGTTTTTCACCGATGGATAAAGAAATTACAAAGCTTCTCCTATACAATGTTAAACTTGTACAGGACACTGATGGCACACTGACCGACCCATAGACCACTATTGGACCTCCGTGTCATCCGTGCTGCCGGAAAAAAAATGGACATGGCTCTGTGTGTTCTGTATGGACACAAGGGGTGTGTAAAAACACTGGTGTGTGAATAGCACCATACATTGAGTACACGTTCTATCCATTAAAACTGCTACAACTCGTGCGTGCATTGCAGATGAGACCTAATATGATGGCAGCAAGGCATTCTGGGAAAGCCCGTCTTCTCTGACTGATGCAATCTTCTGCAATGTCTCAAAAGGTGACATTCATTTTAGGCACAAAAATTTAACATGAACTTGATTCCCGTTGAATCGATTCGCTCAGATCTAGTCATCAGAAAATGTTTAAATTAGTTTGTTTTCCGTGTGTTTTTTTAATGTTTTCATACTTTCTTCTCACAATCTTGCAGTTCTCACACTGGCCACCAGGGCTATTTTAGACATTTACTTCTGTCCTTTCTGGAAGAATTTTCAGCAAAGCTTTTTATCAGAGGCCGGATTACAATGACCGGTAACATACAGCTGATAACGCAGGTTCCACCAATCACAGTTGATGTCACACCTGACCTTACTCCCCTCCCCTTCACCCAATGATCTTTGTACAAGCTCATTGGACGCTTCAATGCAAAACAGAGGCCCTGACTTCAGACCAGTGGTGTTCATGCTAATCTTGATGAGGTCGGTGTGCTAGAGTCATGCAGAGGTCAATGAATCAGGACTATCAGAGAACTAGCGAGCGCCTTGTGTGTCTCCATGTGTGCCTTGCCAATAATCTTACTCCAGTCAGTGACTGGAGTAAGATATGTCGCACAGAGAATGCCACAGCTTATAAAATTTTGCTGGTGCCCACTTTATCAGGGCTGGGTGAAAATGGAGTGTGAACGCTAAAAAGTCACAATTTCAGCCCAGCTTCGAGTTGCGCTAAAACTTTGTGACTTTTCAAAGCTTTTTACACTAGTATTCTGGCTTTGAATGAGGCCCATAGTGTCTAAGTGAGTTTATTGCTGTTAATGTAGATTTCCTGAAAGAACAGGACATATGAACATAGAATAGCCTCAGGGGTCAGTGTAAAAAATTCTAAGATTTCTAATTTTAAATATAAATTTTGATATGGGAAAATATTGCCAACTTTTTTGAATGCATTTAAAGTAAACTTTTTTTATGATGCCTCCCCTTTAATTTTGCTTATGAAAATTTGGAGCTCTGAATCTGAAAAACTGAGCACCAACTACTATGAGGATTTACTGTTAGAAATGAATGAAAGGCAGATAAATTCAGAATAACATTTAATGTTTTATATGAATTTGACCCCTTTGCATATATGGGCGTAACTGTACGTCCGCGCTGAGGTGAACGCATGTGGAGGCGGCTCAGGAGCTGAACTCCTTCCACACGTGTCTGATGCAGACTGAAATAAAGGGGTTGTCCATTACTCAGACAACCCCTTCTTAATTACGGTTTCAATCATGTGAAATAGCAGCTATGCTCTCCTCTGGTGCGGGCGCCATTCCAGTGATGTCGGCGTCTGGTCTCCTGGAGCATGCATGACATATCACGGGAACCCTGCAGCCGACGCCATTCCAGTGATGTCGGCGTCTGGTCTCCTGGAGCATGCATGACATATCACGGGAACCATGCAGCCGACGCCATTCCAGTGATGTCTATGTCTGGTCTCCTGGAGCATGCATAACATATCACGGGAACCCTGCAGCCGACGCCATTCCAGTGATGTCTGTGTCTGGTCTCCTGGAGCATGCATGACATATCACGGGAACCCTGCAGCCAACGCCATTCCAGTGATGTCTGTGTCTGGTCTCCTGGGGCATGTGTAGCACCCCGAGGGTTCGGTTGCTACAGGGGTATTGCACCTCAACCAGAGGTGTGATATTCCACTCCCAGGTAAGGATGGAGTGTGGACCAGGGCTCAGTTAGCTGCACACGCACACACTCCCCATTTCCGGGGGAAAGCTCGATGGTGCTCCCATTTTTGCAGGCACAACTGACCATGTCCCTGGCTGGAGTGGGGAGGGGGTAGAGAACCCAGTGGTGTAGGAGCAGAAGGGGACGGTTTCTGGAGCATAGGAAGGAGCGCATTGGGTGCAGGTCACCTGAGCTCAGCACAGAGAAGCAGATATAAGGTGAGAGCCATCTCAAGTCTAGGAGAATAGTAGGAGTAGTAAGAGAGAGAGCTGACAGGGAGCAGCAGCTCAGCCTGAGCTCAGCTCCATGAGGCAGGCCTAGAGAGAAGGCCGGGGCCAGAGAGAAGAAGAGAAGAAGGAAGGAAGGAGAAGAGACAGAGGAGTGGAAGGGCTCCAGAAACAAGAAGGCAGGAGGGATCCTAAGAGTGCAGAACGGCCAGCAACCATTGCAAACCCCATTATACCGGGTGAAAGGGTCAGGCCGTGGAAAGGTACCGGATCCCTAAGTTGGTGGAGGCGAATCTACCCTCAGCCAAGAACCGGAGGTTGTGACCATTTATTGGTGCGACCCCCCGCTAAACCTGCTAGGGAGGCACCATATAGGATAGCGGGAAGTGAAGGCCAATGCTTACCCGACACGGTCCGCGGTAGCCGGACAGAAGTCAGGACACTGGTGGGGCACGAGAGGCCAGAGAAAGGACAGAAGGGGGTCCTGTGCCATACTCCTGAATTGCCTGGGGGTTGACCGAGCTCCTCACCTGGTGGACACAGCACGGCTCGGGCAGTCCTTGCTGACAGAAGTGACTTGGATATCAACTGTGAGTAAAACACCCTGGACTGCATCATTGGACTCTGTGTCATTTATGCTGCGCCTGCACCATCACCCCCAGCATTCACTTTCACTGCCCTGAGGCTACACTTTTCCCATGGGGAGTTATCCTATCCCTGTGCTGCACACTAATACCAGCCTCAGCGGTCTGCCTCGCAGCGGCGGTTATCTCTGACCGCAATCCACGGGTGGCGTAGTCGGACATTCACAAAACTATAAATAGACTGCCACAGCATTTGGTCTGACCACCCTGAGCCACGGGATCGGGTTGCCACTACTACCCCCATCAGCACCGTACACTAGAAGGCCTAGTTCCGGGTACCCCACGGCTCAGGGGGCGAGTCACATGCATGACTAATCATAGGATCCCTGCAGCCAATCAGTGACTGTGACTCACCCCCTGGGCCGTGGGGCACTTGGAACCGGGCTTCAGTGTGATGATGGGGGTAGTAGTGGCAACCTGATCCCGTGGCTCAGGGTGGTCAGACCAAATGTTGTGACAATCTATTTGTAGGGTTTTGAATGTCAGACTACGCCACCCGTGGATTGCGGTCAGGGAGGACCGCCGCTGCAAGGCAGACCGCTGAGGCTGATGTAGATATGCAGCACAGGGATAGGATAACTCCCCACGGGAAGAGTGTAGCCTCAGAGCAGGTAATAGGATGCTGGGGGTGATGGTGCAGGCCGCAATAATAAAGGTCCAGAGTCTACTTCAAACAGTCCAGGGTCTTTATTGTAGGTGGTACTTATGACCCAACAGGAGTACAGGGTAGGAATGGGCCTGGGTGTCTGAGAACATTCAGGCGAGCCCCACTGGTCAGGGTGAGTGGGTAGGCCTACCGTTCTCTCTGCCCTTGCTGACTATCTCCCCCTTTAGTGGTGTGATAGCCCACGTCCCTGAGCTGGCAGTGTACTACACCTGTATGGCTTGCGACTCGGGCCTTAGGTACCTGTTGCTTCTCTGTGCTGTACCAGTCCCTCTGTGTGGCGGAGCCTCCAGGCTTCTCAGGCCAAGGGACCTAAAATCCCTCGCAGGTAGGTTATCTGCTGCCGGGCTTGCAACCCTGACAGCCTCGGATCCCAGTGTCCGGTTATGTAGTTCTCTCTCTCAGGGTCCCTTCTGCCTTCTTGTTTCTGGAGCCTTTCTACTCCTCTTTCTCTCCACCTTTCTTCCTTCCTTCTCCTTCTCCTCTTCTCCTTCCTGGCCCCGGCCTCTTCTCTAGGCCTGCCTCGTGGAGCTGAGCCCAAGCTGAGCCTCAGCTCCCTGTCAGCCCTCTCTGGCTGAACTTCTTCCCTCTCTGAACTAACCGACTGAACACTCTCCTAAGATGGCCCCCACCTTTTATCTGCTTCACTGTGTCTGAGCTCAGGTGACCTGCAACCAATGAGCTCCTTCCTATGCTCCAGAAACTGTCCCCTTCTGCTCCTGCATCACCGGGTTCTCTCCCCCCTCCCCACTCCAGCCAGGGACATGGTCAGTTGTGCCTGCAATAAATGGGAGCATCTGCGAACTGTCCCCCGGAAATGAGGAGTGTGTGTATGCAGCTAACTGAGCCTTGGTCCATACTCCATCCTTACCTGGGAGTGGAATATCACACCTCTGGTTAAGGTGCAATACCCCTGTAGCGACCGAACCCTCTGGGCGCTACAACTGCATCACTCTCTCATCCTTTGAACAGAACTGACAACCAGAGAGCAGCAGCAGATTACACTTCTTTAGGGTGTCCCTTTCGTCTGAAGGAAGTGAGAGTGAAATGGCTACTGACTGCGTGATATGAGGTCACTCGAGTCCTGGGAGACTAAGCGCAGACTTGGGTAGAACAGCAACAGCACAAAAGGTGATTATAGCTGTTTTATATGTAGGAAATATTGTGATTGAGAGCTGTTTGAGTAGTGGACAACCCTTTCTATATAGCTGACATTTTATCTCTAACAGTCGCAGTCAGAGCTTCGTTTCGGCCGCAGCTGTTAACCATTTAAATGCCGCTGGCTCCCACTGGCGCTCTGGGATGAGGCCGATGAGTTAAAATGAAAGCTGGTGGCATGCTGAAGGTCCCTGTCTCGACTATATTTGAACTGATCTGAATCAGAGCTTTGAAGGAAACTGGTATTTTCACTATATAGCATAATAATGTGGTATTGCACCGTGTCATAGAAAATATTGCAATTTCTGAAGCCACTAGTAAAGGAGCATTCCTTCACCCCTCTCACCTCCTTTTGCAATAGGACAAAAGAGGGCAATCTAAGCAGCCCATATGCAGAATGCCCAGTTGACAAGTAGGAAAATTAGATGTAGCTGGATAGTGAACTATGGGGGAAGGCATCGGCGAGATCTTACAATATCCCACCGCTGCCACCAATTTGTCAGGGATTTGCACACACAGACTATCCTGATTACTCACTATGTAGTTACCGGCAAGCAAGCCGTGAGCGTATGGCGTACACGCCTCCGAATTTCAACGCATTGAATGTGTATATGCCCCCAAACGATCATTGCCAGCTTCACGATAACCCAATTAATAGTATTCACTGCCACCACCGATCAGTTCTAAATACAGGCCTGATCGGACTCCTGCTTTCTGGTAGCGTATGGCTTCGGGGGAGGAACGATTACAGAACAGAAGAAACAGGACTAATACATTTTATATTTAATCCAAAAGGAGGCAGGGTTTATGAAAAAATATACAAAGGATTTTACAAAGAGGGACAGTACAATACATATACAGTTACACAAAATAAAAGGTATTAATGGAAGAACTTACTAGACGGATCAGAGACTATTCAATTTACCTGGAGGAGAGGTGCTCCAATGGACTGTTATGGAGCAGGACCTGTGCTTACAAATATGTATCTCACGGCATGAGTATAGACCCATATTCAGCTGGATCTTTTATGCTGAAGGGGTGGCCCTGCCCACACACTCCCCTGTGATGACCTCACGTGGGCTCATCTCTGTCCATCATGGTTTTATGAAATCTATAATTTCTGAAATAACTTCTCACTGGTTGATCACAGAAGTTAGCAAGTGATGCCATCTTTTTTTAATGTGATTTTGCCTTGAGAAGAATATTGAAAATTTAACCCCATGTCAATCATTGTGCCCTGTTTGGCGGGATTATAGAGGTCTACAGCATACAGTTGTAACTGGACACTTCTGCAGCTAAGAAGGGAGGGGGCAGAGAGACAGCGAGTGACAAATGTGTCACAGCAGCTCTCAGCCAAGAAGCTGCCACAGCAAGACCCCCTTTGGACCCCAGCCATGCAGCATGCCCTTTGTGTCAGATACAGTATTCCCATAACTCGGTATTGAATTATAGCATGTCCTAGTTATTCATAATCTAGATTTTCGAGATCCCAAGAGAATGGGAAATGTCACGGTCATAGAAATATTGAGAATCTCTTTCTCCCCCTCCGAAATCCCACTCACTATTCCCTCCTCCCCTATCTACCATTTGTCAAAGGAGCAAGAGCTTACACTCTTCCCAATTGCCCATATGCAAATAGCGGGATCCACCAAGTGTTCAGGCTAATCACCATATAAAATGGAGACAGGAGTGATGAATTGACACCTGGGTGAAAAGGATACAGCTCCTAGAATTCCTTTGAAGCTTAGCTCATCTCCATTTGCACATGTATTCAAGCTGCAGTCTGGTAGGCACTGAAATGAAATATGGAATATCAGAGTTTCTATAACACTGATTGTGATAGGATACATATTTTTAGTGGCAGGGTTAGCTAAGGAACAATATACATATTTTTCCTTATCTGAGAACAGTACGGGTGCGCTATGATGCAAGAAGGCAGGAATGACCAACCGAAGATATGTCATGTCTAGTCTCTAAAGAAAGGTAAATTTGTAATAAGAAATGTGATATTACATGGAAACTTCTGCGATCAACCAGCGAGGAGTTATTGTGGAAGTTAGAGATCTTAATAAAACCATGAAGTGGTGCCAAGCCCACAGTGAAGTCATGACAGGGGAATGTGTGGGCAGGGCCCCTTTCAGCATAAAAGTTCCAGCTGTAGTTGAGAATATAGTCATGCCGGGAATTATATATTTTATAAGCAGAGGTCCCATTGTCTGTGTAGAACTGTACCAATCTGACCTTACACGTCCTCGAGGGGGTGCGGAATGTCACGATGGTGCAAATGACAGATCCGTACCACGTGCTCCGTCTCACGTAATTGTGACGTCAGGCAGGTGGTGGGGTGTGGATTCATCAGTTCCGACAGTGGTAGGATTCTGTGGGGTCCCTCCTGCTGCCAATTTCTTTGCATTGGTGGCAAGCGGTGGGATCAAGATAATAGTGTGTGTGTGTAACGCATACTCAGACACTTAAGATCAGCTCAGCACTAGACAGTCCGAGTGCAAATACTGTAAGGTGTGTGTGGGTGCATCAGGTGGCAGTTCGGTGTCACTGACCATAGAGGATGGCCAGTGGCACCAGGGCCAAAACCAAGGAGATGGCCAATGCACCATATGGTGTTGAGGAGGTGGAAGACCACGTTACTCTAAGAGAAGGGGAGTCCAACTTGGGCCCCCCAGAGAGAGATTCACCAGTGGTCGGTCCCGCAGTGGGCTACCCACCACCTGACCCCCTCATACAAGTTTCCCTAGCGAGTCTCCAGGTTGGAGACAGGGCCACCTATGAGACCCTCATGGCAGAACGTCAGCGGGAGCACGAGCACCAGAAAGATGTGTTCCAGCTCCAACTGCAGGCCCCAGCCAGTCGCAAGTCCCCTGAGATCCGAGTCCCGAAGCTATGGACGAATGACTTCTCCCTTCTGCACAAAGGAGGGGGCTTGGACACTTTCTTGCTGGCATTTGAAAAAAACTGCCATCAGTACCATCTGCCTGAGGAACAGTGGGTCTGGTTCCTAACCCCTCAGCTTAGGGGTAAGGCCCTGGAAATCTTTGGGTACTTGCACAGTGAGACCACCCTGAGCTATGAGGACTTCAAGCAGGCTCTGGTCTGGCAGTACAACTTGACTCCTGAGTCATACCGGAAGAAGCTCCAGAGTATGCAGTGGTGTCCTGCAGACTGCTGGGTCGATCACATGTGGGCCCTAATGAGAGCAGTTGATCCTCGTCCCAGAATCTGTCCACTGTTTTATGTGTGAGTGGGGGTGGTGGGAGGTCCCTTGACAACTTTCAGACTGTTACCATAGGCCACGCCAGAGCAATGGGACTGTGAGACACCGGTGCTGAGATGACCCTTGTGCGGCCCGAACTGGTGTCACCCTAGGATTTGATACCTGATAAAACTTTCGCCGGCTCCGGGATTGGAGGCATCAAGCCGGCGCTGTCCATCGCCAAGGTGTATGTGATCAATTCTGCATGCTGTATGAAGTTGTATTCAAACGTTCAAGTAAAGTTCTTTTTTATAAAATGGAGTGGAAGTTCCCTAATGTGTGTGCGGTGGTTCCTGAGGTGGAAGAACCGAAGACAGCAGAGATCTGCGACCAAAACGTGAGTGTTACACACCACATACAGAGCACAGGAGAATTGGGACATGTGTCTTTATCAGGGAGCCAGAGTGTGGGAACACAGCAGCCCCTCACCACAACTACCACCCTGAGCCCCTCACACCTCTCTCCCCATGGGGGACGAGATCAATCAAGTCAGCTGTGATGAGGCCTCAGAATGTGGCCATACGGCAGGCTGGAGAAATTTGTCCTGTGAGGTTGTTGCAGAGGGGGCAGACAAGGGGCAAACAGCTGCAGAGGGCGGGGCAGTTCCAGGAGAGATAGGGCTCCCAGGTAAGGCCGCATGGTAGGGTTCCTCCACAACCAGGATGTTAGAGGGCCAGGGTAGTCCTTTTAGACCAGATGCTTGGTCAGAAGCAGAGGAGAAACGGGCGCTACCCGCGGTCTCAGCGGCCATAGCCACTGTTACTTGTAGTGGCGGCACCCGGGCCCTAGTGGCCCCTCGGGAGTCCGACTGCTTCTACCCTTCCGACCAAGTGGCTGCCGGGTCAGACGGAGGCCAGGAGACGTGGCAGGTTTGTCTATTCTGGCCATGTCCAGTCAGGGGTTTCAGGTGGCGTTAGAGACTGACAGCCTGAAGCCTCGTGAGGAGCGGGCGGCACAGCCTCCCTCGAACTCTGTCCTCCAGTGGGTGGTCTGGGACCAAGGATGGCTATACCGGGTAGCAGTCCAGCGAGGCTCACCGGAGGCGTGGCCCAGGGATCGACAGTTAGTGGTACCCTATCCGTTCAGGGTGGAGTTTGTTGCAGATGGCACACGAAATTCCGATGGCTGGACATCTAGGGATCCATAAGACCAAGGCCAGGCTAGCCCAGCATTTCTAATGGCCAAGGTTGGGGGCTGAGGTAACTGTCTACTGCCGTTCGTGTTACACCTGTCAGAGGGTGGGGAAGGTGGGGCAATGCCCCAAAGCCCCACTGGTAACTCTGCCCATCATCGAAGAGCCTTTCAGGAGGGTGGCTGTGGATTTGGCTGGCCCGATGGCCACTCCCAGCAGCTCAAGGAAACGCTTCATACTGATGGTAGTAGACTATGCCACCCGGTACCCGGAAGCGGTAGCCTTGTCATCCATTCGGGCAGACAAGGTGGCTATCGCCTTACTGAAGATGTTCTCCCGAGTGTGTTTTCCCCAGGAAATGCTCACCGACCGGGGAACCCAGTTCATGTCGCAGCTGATGGAGACCCTCTGTAAGCAAATACAGGTGCAAAATCTGGTGACCAGCCCATACCACCCACAGACCAATGGCCTGTGCGAACTGGCACTCTGAAGCAGATGCTTAAGATGTTGGTTGACTCCTAGGGGCACGACTGGGCGCGGTACCTCCACACCTGCTCCTTGCCTACCGGGAGGTTCCACGGGCCTCAACGGGGTTCTCCCTTTTGAGCTCCTGTACGACTGGCGTGCGCGGGGCGCCTGGCTCTGGTGAAGGAGGTCTGGGAAGGGGACTTGGCCTCCCCTGGAGTGTCAGTCATTGAATGTCTTACGCTTCCATGACAAAATGCAGGCCTTGGCACAGCTGGTGCACGACAATGACGCGAGCCCAGGCCGACCAGAAGTGATAGTACGACCAAAATGCTTGTGAAAGGACCTACCAGCCCTCCATGTGCTCGCCAGAGGTAGCCTGACCGCCATTAGGTACCGAGATGAGATCCTCAGACCCCTTGTGAGACCTTATGCTGGTGCCCTGGGTGAAACCTAATGCAGGACAATGCCAGACCTCATGTGGCTGGAGTGTCAGCAGTTCCTGCAAGATGAAGGCATTGAAGCTATGGACTGGCCTGCTCATTCCCCAGACCGGAATCAGATTGAGCACACCTGGGACATCATGTCTGGCTCCATCCACCAACGTCACGTTGCACCACAGACTGTCCAGGAGTTGGAGGATGCTTTAGTCCAGGTCTGGGAGGAGATCCCACAGGAGACCATCCGCAACCTCATCAGTAGCATGCCCAGGTGTTGTAGGGAGGTCATACAGGCACGTGGAGGCCACACACAATACTGAGCCTCATTTTGACTTGTTTTAAGGACATTACATCAAAGTTGGATCAGCCTGTAGTGTGTTTTTCCACTTTAATTTTGGGGGTGACTCCATATCCAGGCCTCTATTGGTTAATAAATTTGATTTCCATTGATGATTTTTGTGTGATTTTGTTGTCAGCACATTCAACTTTGTACAGAACATAGTATTCAATGAGAATATTTCATTCATTCAGATCTAGGAGGTGTTATTTGAGTGTCTCCTTTATTTTTTTGAGCAGTGTAGTATAAATATGCTCCAAGATAATTCTGCAGTATTTCACAGTCAAATCCAATGGGAGTAAAATATAAAAAATAACCTTTATTCAATATTTTAAAAAGATTTTAAGTGTCCAAAATCCGTCACAAATTTCCTAAAATTATCCTAAACATAGGACTATTGTGTATGGTTTTAATTTATCTCACCGGCTAACCATTTATATATATTGTCTTGTTGGGAGGCCAGGGATTAGTCCCAATTCCTAGGGGTATCTCTTTATTTATATGTATAACTCCCTTTTCAATTTGGCCTCTGGCTATTAGAAATCATGCCATCTCATTTCTCCTCATTGTGAGTCTGCAGTCTGATAATGGCATTAATAATATTCATTTTACCATGTCCTGTGCTATTCTCTTCAGAACGGCTTTATAGTGCTGCCGTCATATACCGGTGCGGTGCTTGTTTCTCCTGATCTAGGAGCTTTATATTGAGGTAGCCTGGCTAATCATCTCTTGTAGGACTTTCTATAGAAATGCTCAGCCCTACGCGTTTCATCATTATGAGACTCTCATCAGGGGCTCACAGTCTATGATCTTTTTTGGTTTGATAGTACGATAGTTTTGTAATAAACTTATCGGCAGGGTTGCCGGCAGCGTCTGGCGGCTAAACCAGCGTGACTTTATAGGAAAGTTGGTGCCCCCTCTTGTGCGCCCCCCCTTCTGTCATCCAATCGAGTGACTCGGGTGCGTTGCAGGCGTATCATGTTGCGATCATATAATCATGCAGGGACTCGTCTCATTCTTCCAGTAGGATCTTTTTCTCACAGATGTCTTGGCTGCACTGCGATCTCACAGTATTAATATGTCTTTTATATCTAGGGATGGAGACTGGTATATTGCATTGCATCTTATAATGTAGTCTCTACGAGTTTGTTGCGATATGAGTTAATAGTGTTTGTTCGTAGTTTGTCATTTGTTTGGTTTACAGACAGATCTGCCTGTTTCATGTGCTACCTCGTCCCACCTACACTTACATCGATGCAGAACTTCCTTTCATCGTGACAAATGCCATCTGGCTATGTCACTGCTTCCGCACCAGCAAACGCTTGCGGACGTCTATTTCCTCAAAGTTCATTTCATTTGATCGTATCAATATGTCCATAATAGACATTGGGATGACTTTTATTCTGATTGTATCGATGTATCTGTATTATTAAGTCTTCAGATGAGTATTTTATAATATAAAAACAAAGGAAGAAATTCTGATGAAATTTGTCCTATTGTTATTAAACTTCAATTTGTTCAAGAGGTCATTTTTAGTGTTGAGCGAGCACGCTCGACACTGCTCAGTACTCGCCCGAGCATCTCACTACTCGGGATGTTCGGAGAGCACCGAGCATTTCTGGGTTACTCGGGCGGGAGCTCGGGTCTCCGCCCTGCATATTTGGCGCTCTTTACCGAGCCAATGAACATGCAGGGATTGCCAGCCAGTCACTGTAATGCCGCAGCCATGTTGTTTGTGGGCATTACAGTGATTGGTTGGCCGCATAGCGTCACCTCGAGTATTTAAAACCGGGCGCCGCCATCTTGGAAACAGTCGCTCCGGATCAGACAGTGTAGAGACAGCGCTGCTGATTTAGGGAGAGATATAAACTGCGAAATAGTTAGTGTAGGGTCTGTAAAGGCTGCCAGATCAAACAAACAGTCCTTCTCAGGACTAATATCCATCCCAGATACCAGGCAGGCAGGCTGTATAGGAGACACAGTGGTTATACCAGCAAACGCTGCATTACAGTCCTGTGTGCTCCTGTTGCTGAAATTGCTGGACTTAGCTCCAGGTCTCAGGGGACAGGAAAAATCCTTTTTTTTTTTTCCTCCTTCACACTGTACAAATACCCATCTTATTAACCTTTTGTTCCCCCCCCCCCCCCCCCAAAAAAAAAAAAAAAGCGTGTCTGATTTTTCAGACACAAATATATCTGTTGAAAATAGTCAGGTGTAGGCTAGAGAAACAGAAGTGTTGTTTTGCACTTCCACGGTTCAAACCTCTGTATTATCCACTTTGGCCCATTTGTATCTAAAAAAAAAACATGGTTTGAGTGTGTCGCTCACTGTTCAGCCGCAATTATATCTATTTAAAAAAGTCTGGTATACCCCAGTAAACAATAACTGTGGTTTTGCCATCCCACGGTAAAAAATCTCTATTATTCAGGTTTTAGTAGTTTTTACGTAAAGAAAAACAGTAATAGTTTCTCCCTGATTGTTCAGATTGTTTAAAAGAGTCGGGTGTAGGCCAGAGAAATAGAACTGTGGTTTTCCTCTTCCACGGATCTAATCTACTTTTTATTACCCTTTTTCCATTGATAGTGTGAGTGTAAGCTATTTTACTTCCTTTACAATGGGCAAGGCGCGTGGCAAGGGACGTGGAACTGGACGTTCTGGTGATGGTTTGTGCAGAGGACGGGGCCGTGGCCAAGGTGAAAACGTGCCACAACCAACGCCACATCTTCTCGCTCCCACTTCTTGACCGAATTATTAGGGAAGCACAGAACAACACCAGTATTGAGAACTGATCAGTGTGCACAGGTTATTAATTGGATAGCAGATAATACTTCCAGTTACATGGGCACCACCACCTCCGCTCTGTCTTCCACACAGTCAGCTCTTAGTAGCCGTGAGTCTCGACCGCATACTCCTCCTCACCCTGATGCTCCTTCCTCCCACCATGCTGAGTGTCGTCAGACAGCAATTGATCCCACACTTGGACACTCTGAAGAGCTGTTCACTGGTCCATTTCCATATTTGTGCCCCTCGCCTGATAAGCTTGTGGTGGAAGAGGAGATCCCATGTAGCGATGCCCAAATATTTGAACAGCCACGGCCAGAGGAAGTCGACGCTGCCAATTTGTCACAAGAGGTGGACGATGGCGAGACACAATTGCCAGGAAGTGAGGAGGAGCATCGTGGTGCGCAAGTGGAAGAGGAGGAGGTGGTGGATGATCTAGTAACTGACCCAACGTGGCAGGAGGACATGCAGAGTGAGGCCAGCAGCACACAGGGGGAGGGAGGCAGAGTACCTCAACAGGCAGGAAGAAGCAGTGTGGTGGCCGCAGACAGAAGGCGGGCAACCGTTCCCCGTAACACCAACACGAGGGACGTTGCCAGTACAAGCGGTAGGTCTTCCAGAGTCTGGAATTTTTTTAAAGACTCTGCTGATAGCCCCAAAAAGGTCATATGTTCCACCTGCCATGCCAGCATCAGCAGGGGTGACAAAACTACCAGCCTGACCACCACCAGCATGATCAGGCACATGGCAGCAAAGCACCCGACTTTGTGGGGCGAAACCCAGGGTCCACGACCAGTGTCAGCGGGTGTCACCACTGCTTCTTCTACTGTTGTGCGTGCAATAGAACCCCCTGTTGTGTGTGCAAGGCAATCCCTTGTCCACACTGCATGTAAAGATTCCCCCTCCTCTCAGTCTTCACTTGTTATGGCAGTTTCTCAAGAAACAGCATCCACGTCCACGTCCCACCGCAGCGTTCAGTTGTCCATATCCCAGACCTTTGAACGAAAGCGGAAATTCGCAGCTAACGCCCCACAGGCCACAGTCCTAAATTCGCACATTTCACGACTGCTTGCATTGGAAATGCTGCCTTTTAGGCTGGTGGAGATGGAATCCTTCTGCAATCTTATGGCGGTGGCCGTCCCTCGGTACTCGGTCCCCAGCCGACACTATTTTGCCCGGTGTGCCATCCCCGCACTACACAAGCACGTGTCCCAAAGCATCTGCCGTGCCCTCAACAACGCAGTTACTGGGAGAGTCCACCTGACAACAGACACATGAACAAGTGCTTGTGGCCAGGGACAGTACATCTCTCTGACGGTACACTGGGTAAACATAGTGGAAGCCGGGACCCAGTCGGACCTTGGGACGGAACACATCCTCCCCACACCGAGGATTGCGGGCCCTATGTCAGTCATAGTTGCCCCCATAGTTTATAGCTCCTCCTCCTCCTCCATCGCCTCCATCTCCGCCTCCATCTCCTCCTCCATCTCCATCTCCTCCTACTGTTCAGCCTCCTCCTCCATCTCCTCCTCCTCCATCTCCATCTCCTCCTCCTGTTCAGCCTCCTCCTGTTCAGCCTCCTCCTCCATCTCCATCTCCTCCTCCTGTTCAGCCTCCATCTCCATCTCCTCCTCCTCCTCCATCTCCTCTTCCTGTTCAGCCTCCTCCTCCATCTCCGCCTCCTCCTCCTGTTCAGCCTCCTCCTCCATCTCCTCCTCCTGTTCAGTCTCCTCCTCCTGTTCAGCCTCCATCTCCATCTCCTCCTCCTGTTCAGCCTCCATCTCCATCTCCATCTCCTCCTTCTGTTCAGCCTCCATCTCCATCTCAGATATCACCACATCAGTTACAAGCTGGAAGCACTGCAGTACTGCCTCCGCCAAGTGGCAACAGGCTGTGCTGAAACTCATAAGCTCAGGTGATAAACCTCACACTGCTTGTGAGTTGTGGACAGCTGTGAAAGAGCAGGCAGATCTGTGGCTGAGACTGCTGAACCTACATCCCGGCATGGTCGTGTGTGACAATGGCCGTAACCTGGTGGCGGCTCTGAGGTGAGATCACACACGTACCATGCCTGGCTCATGTGCTTAACCTCGTGGTTCAGCGGTTTCTTAAATCATACCCCGAGTTGCCAGATCTGCTCGTGAAAGTACGCCGCCTGTCAGCTCATTTTTGCAAGTCTGCTACAGCTTCCGCCGCCCTTGCTGTGTTGCAGCAGCGTTTGCAGCTTCCAGCACACCGACTGGTGTGTGATGTCCCACACGTTGGAACTCTACCCTCCACATGTTGCAAAGGATTTGTGAGCAGAAGAGAGCAGTTGTGGTGTACCAGATACAACAAGGCCGTCGATGTTCAGGTCAGACTCCACACATAAGACCTCAGGAGTGGACCTGGATGTCTGACATATGTACCATCCTGACAAACTTTGAGGAGGCCACCAAGATGGTGAGTGGCGATGACGCCATCATTAGTGTCAGCATCCCACTTGTCTGTCTTTTGCAACGCTCTCTGCAGAGAATTAAAGAGGAGGCATTGCAGCCAGAGTATGATGAGATGGATCAAGAAGCCGTAGTGGGCGATTACACACAGCCCAGCCTCATCTCATCCCAACGTGCATTGGGGGACAGAGGGAGAGGAGGAACAGGAGCTGCTATCAAGTGCTGTAGATGGTAGTACCTGTACAAGTGTTATACCGTCGGTTCAGCGTGGGTGGCCTGAGGACAGGGGGGAGGAGGAGAGCATGGTCAGTCGTCATCTTGGTGAGGACAAGGAAATCTTGCCCATTACCAGTCTAGCACGCATGGCTGACTTTATGTTGCGCTGCCTTAACTGTGACCCTCGCGTTGTCAAAATGTTGGGTGACAGTCATTACTGGTTGGTGACACTTGTAGACCCCCGCTACAAGGAGAACTTTCACTGTCTTATTTCTGAGGTGGAGAGGTCTACAAAAATGGGCCTGTACCAGAAGGCCCTTGCTGCAGAACTGTTAAAAAAAAAAAAAAAAAAAAAATTCCCATCTGAACACGCTAGCGGCAGAGGTCACAGTTCGTTGACCAACCAAAGCGTACAAGCGAGAGAGAGGCAACTCCAATCTAGTAGAGGCAGGGGAACACTGTCAACGTTCTGGGACAGTTTTCTCAGACCCTGAGGCGTGGGGTACTCACAAGGAGTGGAAAGTTTCAAAAGATGGTGAGGAAGTACCTTGCCGACCGTACCAGCGTCCTTCGTGCCTTTTAATTATTGGGTATCCAAGCTGGACACTTGGAATGAACTCGCTCTGTACGCCTTGGAGGTCCTGGCCTGCCCTGCCGCTAGCATGTTATTGGAGCTTGTTTTTAGTGCCGCTGGGGGAATTATAACTGATGAGCACACTCTCCTGTCAACTGACAATGCTGACAAGCTGACCCTTATCAAAATGAACAAGGGCTAGATTGGGCCAGACTTCTCATCACCACCAAGTGACAGCAGAGTAACATAAAGTCAAATCCACGGTGTTATTTCGGGAGGTGTATTCCCATGCACCACTTCACACCCACACATGGGTATACGCTTCCTCATTTCGGCTGTTTTATGTTCTTCTCCTTATCCTCAGCCTCCACCACCACTATACCACCAGGGTGACCGTGGTCCGTGTTGCCATTATTGAAAGTTTCTCCGTCCTTATTTTTGTCAGCTTTTGCTTGGAAGGCATAAGCAAAGACTGTGGGAGACCCACTCCCCAATAATGGGAATACTATTTTTAAGATGCTGTACTGTCTGGCTCTTGTAAGGGGCATTAAAAGCATCTTGTTATACCACTCTGACCTCCACGTCTCTTGTAAGGGGCATTAAAACCGTCTTGTTAAGCTACTGGGACCTCCACGAGTCTTTGAACGGGCTCTGCATTTCCTCCTAATTTTTTGAAGCTTTTGCTTGGAAGGCATAAGCAAATACTATGGGAGACCCACTCCCCAATAATGGGACTTATGTTTGTAATATGCTGTACTGCATGGCTCTTGTAAGGGGCATTGCAAGTTCCTCATAATTTTTGGAAAGCCTTCCATTCACTGCTTAGGCTAACAGTGTACAGGAGACCCAGTTGGTATAAATGGAAAAAACTGTTTAGTTAAGGCCCTCTGACCTCCATGTCATTTCCAAGGGGCATTGGAGTGCCTCAAAATTTTTGGTAGGCATTGCACTCACTGTATGCCCTATAACTGTGTAGCCGAACTGCTCCTTTTTGTTACAGAAACATATCCTACAAGACATATGTGGTTGACTGGCCTGATATTGATGTGAATGGTCCCTGTTCCTCCTTCTCCTTTGCCACTACCTCATCCATCATTTTTCACCTGAAGCTTTGTTTTAATGGGAGTCATAGAACTGTGATAGTAGCAGGAAAACATCCAGAAATCCTCGGAGGAGGTAGGATATGCGTCAAAACGCTGACCACCTCAGGCCTAGCCGCTACTACATACATGCGCTTGCATTCCAAGAAAACAAAGCAGATGCTAACTTGTATCATCATCATCATGGTCCTCACCTTGGCACTCTCAACTCCCCTGATGGAGAAGCCAGGGCCCACCAGAGGAGTCTGGTTCTCTGGTGGTCTCGTCCAATGCTGCCCTAAAGCAGGCCGGGCTAAGAAAAGTGTGTGGGGGGAAGTTGACAGGAGAAATGGGGGCGGCTGGGGACCGTTTATGCAAGCAAGCAGTATGGTATTGCAGCCTGGGGGTGGGTGGGTGGCAGGCTGCATACTTGCGCTTGCATTGCAAGGAATGGGAGAGGTACAATTGAACACTGCCCTGGGACAAGGACTTGAACGGGTATAGTTGCAAGTCTGCAACGACAGGTGCAGGGTGGGAGGCATCTTCGCATGTACCATGAACAGGGGTTTGGCATGCACACACTACAGCGGAATAGGCTGTCCTTCCCACTAAATGCACTGGGGAGGGCACAGGTAATGTTTTGGTATACGCGCTTAATCTTATGTATAAGGTACAGAGGGACAAATAGGGGCGGCTGGGGACTGAGTTTGAATACCTCGCTGCCGAAGCAGCCATGAGGTAGTGGCCAGCTTCGGCCTCCTCCAAACTAAAAGGCCCCATTTCAAGTGCAAGCTAGCAGTATGGCATTGCAGCCTGGGGGTGGGTGGGTGGCAGGCTGCACATTTATGCTTGCATTCCAAGAAAACAAAGCAGATGCTAACTTTCATCATCATCATGCTCCTCACCTTGGCACTCTCAACTCCCCTGATGGAGAAGCCAGGGCCTACCAGAGGAGTCTGGTTCTCTGGTGGTGTCGTCCAATGCTGCCCTAAAGCAGGCTGGGCTAAGAAAAGTGTGTGGGGGGAAGTTGACAGGAGAAATAGGGGCGGCTGGGAACGTTTATGGACACCCGGCTGCCCCCAGGCGGCTGGGGACCGTGTGTGGACACCCGGCCGCGGGGCGGCTGGGGACCCAGTGTGGATGCCCGGCTACCTGGCGGCTGGGGACTGAGTATGGATTCCAGGCCGCCAACGCAGCCATGACGTGGTGGCCAGATTTCGCCTCCATATGCCTAAAAGGCCCAATTTCAAGTGAAAGCAAGCAAGCAGTATGGTATTGCAGCCTGGGGGTGGGTGGGTGGCAGGCTGCATACTTGCGCTTGCATTGCAAGGAATGGGGGAGGTACAATTGAACAATACCCTGGGACAAGAACTTGCACGGGGATAGTTGCAAGTCTGCATCTTCTGACGCGGCAAGGATCATTTCTGATGGGCACACTTTTAGGCAGTGACCTGGGTGTCAGAGATGCTTCCAGGGGTATTCCCCATGCTGTTCCCATGTATTTTCAGCACTGTATGCATGTGTCACACAGCACATGGTCAGATAAGGTTGTAAAATGTTAAAATGACATTTCCCGGTGAATGCATTTGTCACGGTTGAAAGCAATACAAAAGTGCAAAAACTTCTAAAAAAATGCTACTTGTTAACATAGCCCAAGGTGTGGAGGAGTATTTTTTTGGACGGGGTTATTTATTTTACCTTATACACAAGTCTTTACCCTGGAAAGGAAGTTCCTTAACATATTTCACAGGAAAGCAGTTTCAGTTTCATTTTTGAATGTTTTATTGTGAGCCCTTAAAAGTGGCTTAATACCTCTGACCACGTTGTTGACAGCAGTGACCTGGGCATCAGAAATGCTTCCTGGGGCGATCCCCATGCTGTCCCCATGTCATTTGAGCACTGTCACTATCGTTTTGGGCACTTGTTAGGCTTTTAAAAGACGGCCGGGAGTGCCATGCCAAAAATGCTCAGGTCTCCCATAGACTAACATTGGGCTCGTTGCTCGGGTCGAGCACCCGAGTATCACGGCGAGCTCGGCCCGAGATTTGAGCACCCGAGCATTTTAGTGCTCGATCAACACTAGCGTGCACAGCTGCTGGTCCTCAAACCGGGTGGACCAATCGAAGCCCGGCGCGCCGTACACCCACTCAGGTGCCGGAGGTGGAGGCTCCGCGAGGGAACCCAGCAGAAGGTTCCTGACTTCAGTGCCTGGGAGTGGAGGTTCCGGGAGGGCAACAAGTGGAAGGTCCTCAGTCAGTGCCCTGGGGTGGAGGTTCCGGGCTGAGCAGCTGCTCCAGGGAGGGCATGGCGGGGTACGGAGAGTGTTGGTGTAGGAAGCCCAGGAGCAGGTCGGCGCTTGCAGCGTCTGGGACAGGGGATTTCTTCCCACCTGCTCCTGTGCTGCACACGGCCTCCTGGTATTCAGCGGGTTCCGCTGGGTTGCCGCTGCTGGCATCCTGTGCTGCTCTACACCGTGCTGCAAACTTCTCCAACAGCTCGCTCCTCCACTTGGTAACTGCTGCTTGCTGGGCCTGGTCCACTTGTTGGCTCAGCTCCAGAATCTCACTCTGGAGGAACTCCGCGTCCTCCGGGGATAACTTACTGGCTTCTCCCTCCAGGGTGAGGGGGGTCGCTTGCCACGGCAGCAGGCCAGAGGCGGAGGCTTGATCCTGACTTCCGTCCATGTTGTCTGCCGGGTGCGGTCTGTCTAGACCAGGGTTCCCCAACTCCAGTCCTCAAGGCCCACCAACAGGTCATGTTTTCAGGATTTCCTTAGTATTACACAGGTGATAATTGCATCACCTGCACAGGCAATAATTCCATCACCTGTGCAATACTAAGGAAATCCTGAAAACATGACCTGTTGGTGGGCCTTGAGGACTGGAGTTGGGGAACCCTGGTCTAGACTGGTTAAGACCACACCCTGTCTCCATTCCTTCTTTCCTCCTCCTCCTCCTCCTCTTTCGGGGTCGGTCCCATGGCAATCTGCTGTCGGTCACTCCTTGTGACGGCCTCCCTGCCTTGACGGACACATCTATGCGGACAGTCACAGTTGCAAGGGGCAGGGTATGCTTTTGGCGCCATTCTGGGACCCGGCCCACGATGGGAGGTTCCATACTGTTGTCTTTGATCACGCACATAATGGCGCCCGTTCTTCTGGGGCGGGCACCACATCAGTATCATTACACAGTTCTTTAGGCACACTTCACCCACCGATAACGGGTTGGTCACTTATCTTGTTCATGACTCCAGAGCTGACGCGCCCCCTGGCAGCTGGGCCTATGGATGCCGGTATAGGGGATATCACCGTGGCTGGCCCGGTCCGTGACCCAGGGCGGTCAGTAAAAAGGGGAAGATATTGGAGGATCTGGGGAAAGTGTTTGTGACGCCACCTGTGGAAGGCAGCCAAAGGGAGCTGCCGCTGCGGAGCAGTCCTCTGGAGCTGATGTTACGGCAGCAGGGATGGTGTGGCTCTCCACAGGTAGAGCTTGCTCCTGGGCAGTGTAAGGCAGTGAAAGTTGCACTGGGCGTTGTAGTGCAGGGAGGGAAAGATGGCGCAGATAAAGAATGGACTGAGGCAGTGCGATGCAGTCATCCGAGTCTTTTCTCACAGTTCTTATGACAGTTCCATTGGTGCACTGTACAGTTGTCAGCCTCCCCACGTCGCGCTGCGTTCACCAGGCAGGGGTTCAGCACTTCCTCAGGTAGATTAGGAGCACCTGACAGAACTCCACTTTCTGTGTTCCTAGCTAGACAGTCTTCACACTGGGTCTGTCTCCCTCCTGCCCTGTGCTTCCCACTCTCAATCCCATTTGGGTGCTCTGAAGCCCCTCCTGTACGTTGGAGTTCCCGGACCTGCTTGTCCCTCACGGGGATTAGAATGAGGCTTCAGCAACTGACTATATAAGCCAGAAGCCTCCCAGCCAAGACCTGGAGTTACACGGCTGGACCAGGGGTCCGTCCCCTTCCTGCAGCTTACGATCCCTGTCTTCTGACAGATGCGGGGCATACGGGTGCCGTCCTGCACTCGCCGTACCCCCTAGGATCCCTTCCTTAGATCGGAGCCTACTCCTCTGCTCCCCTCCTGGGCCTCTAGCACTGGGCCCTGCTTGTGGAGCAGAGCTCCTAAAGAGACTCTGATCCCTGACTGTTCTCCACTGACTCCTCTACCGAACTCTCCTGCCACCCTAAAATGGCTCCCCTTTATATACCTACTACTATAGTGCTCCCTTAAACTACTTCCTCCACCCACACCCACTACTGGTTCCCCCTACCTCTGGGTTCCCCCTACTCCAGCCTGGGACAGGGCTCAGCAGTTGCGCTCATGCATGTTGCCCCTCCAGCCGGCCTGGAGCAGTGTAGTGTTGAATGCGGGTGTTGGGGTTCTGGGCAGCACTCCCTCCTCACCTGAGAGAAGGAGACTCCACACCTCTGGGTGAGGTGCACTATCTCTGTGGTGACTGAACCATCAGGGGCACCACAATTACAAGTCCCATTGTTTTCTGTTTGATTAAAGTGGGCTAATATCTGGCTAATCTAGCTGCCCTAACAAATGTTCAGTTCAAATACCCGCTCCTTGTTCTCTAGGCACAAATTGCTTAGAGGCAGGCGATTACCCTCCTCCCCACAGAACACATGAGAACTCATCTGTATGTTGGGAGAGATGGCTGCTAGCCAAATAGTGTATGGCCAGGCCACAGCTATGCCACAAGGACTTGGCTGACTCAGTTTCAGTAGAGATGAGCGGTGTTCGACTCGAACTGTTCGCCAATCTCAACTTCGAGCTGTTTTGGGCGGTGTTCGAGCCGTTCGGCGAACACGAACAATTTGAGAAAAATTCGGCTGTTCGAGGTTATGTTCGATAACTGTTCGTGCACCAAAATCATAACTGGATTTTTTCTCAGTAATGCTGAAAATTAATGTAAATACGCAGTTTGAGTGTACAGCGGGGTGGGGGGAGGGGCAGGGGATGGATCTCTGCATAAATAATGAAGATCTCCATTTTTTTTTCTCTTTCCCGCATTTACAGTAGGGAGGTGCAATCTGTCAGCCTATCAGCAGCGCACACACGGAGCGAACTGCTTTTTTTCACACAAGCAAGGGCATGTCATTGGCAGTGTATGTCACATGTCCTTGCCCTATAAGACCCAGCCATTTTCCCCGTCACCACCATTTTCTCACTGCTGCAGCTGCGTGTTAGACTGCACTGCTGTTGCTGTGTGCGCTATACTTTGTGTTAATTTCAAGCCAATTTTCGCACAAATCTACAGATAGCTTGGGAGTAGGGAATAGTTGTGATTGCAGTCCTTTTGAGGACTAGGTTACATCAGTTCCTATCACTTTTTGCCAGGCAGGTCTGTACTAGTGCTGTGCAAGTTTTTTTCACAGCATTTGGCTAAATCTAGCAAAGCAAATCCTTTTTGGCCTCTTGCAGTGTGTGTTAGTCAGTGGAGTAGCCTATCTGTGTTGCAAGCTACACCACCTGTGTATAGAATGCAAATTTTTTTACTGCACCTAGTGAAGGAAAACCTTTTGGGCATAGCATCATTCTATTAGTCCATCTATACTTACCTACACCAGGTTGGAAATTCAAAATAATTTTTATCTGCATCTTGCTCTGAAAAAAAAATATTTTGGCTTGTAGCAGTGTGTGGGACTTGTTCTATTAGTCCATCTATACTAACCTCCACCAGGTTGCAAATTCAAAATAATTTTTTTCTGCATCTAACCCAGCCAATACTTTTGGGCTAATACCACAGTTTGGCCACTCAGCTCTGCTCGGTTCCCATTCATTGTTTTTGTGCAAACAACTCCAGAGTTGTCAATTAGTTAACCACCAAAATGAGTGGAAAAAGGCCTGCTGCTTGTGGAAAGGGGAATAGGCATGTTGGGAAGGGAAAGAAAGGTTGTATCCATGGGGTAGGTGTTAAAGCAACAGTAACATCTGCTGAAGAAAGACAATCTTCCAGCCAAACTAAGATGTCTACTTCTTTTAGCGGACAATGTGAGAAGATCCCTTTCTTACGGCCACGCCAATCGCTACAAATTCCAGATGAGGCACAAAAACAGCATGTGCTTCAACAGATATCAAGTGCTCCTTTAAGTGGGCTCTCCTCCACCTCAACTTCAACATCACAAATACTCCAGTCCTCAGAGGTGTCACCCCAATCGCACTTGCTTCCTCACAGCTCCCAAGTCTCCAGCTGCCAGTCTTAGTATGGGGTAACACAGATGGTGGAGTCTGCAGAGCTGTTTACTCATACTATAGCCTGGGAATTAGAGGTCGGCTGCAGAGCTTCTGTGAATCCGGACGAGGAAATGATCTGCACTGATGCCCAGAATCTTTGAGTCGGATCCAGGACCAGAGGCAGAAGGTTCTGACCATAATGTAGACCCTCGTTCCCAAACTGTAACTCCTGTTGGTGGAGACAATGAGGAAGACGATGATGAGACTCATATACCTGATTGGAGCGACAACTTTAGTTTTTTGTCAGGGCAGGAAGAGGTTGGCTCTGAGGACGACGGGTGTGATAACACACAGGGTGATGATGATGAGGTTGGAGATCCCACTTACTGTCAACCCACAGTTAGCCAGTCTATGAGGTCAGCAGAGGAGGTGGAGGAGGATGCTAGTGACGACGAGGTCAGGTTGCGCCTTCCTGGACAGACGTAGTACTGGAAGCACGTCAACAACTGCATCCTCAAACACAACTCTGCCTCTGACCACAAGTCGTGGTGGCTCTTCAGGTCGCATGGGTGCTAAGCCTTGCATAGCCTGGGCATTTTTTCAGATCGATAAGGATGACCCAACTTGTGTTATCTGTAACATTTGTCAGCAAAAGCTAAGTAGAGGCCAAAAAATACATAGTTTGAGCACTTCATGCATGAACCGGCACATGGATATGAAGCATAAATTGCAGTGGGAAGCTCACTGTGCTACAATGCGGCCTAGCCGGCCGGGCCAACCGCCGTCTGCCACATCTTGTGCATCCGCGGCCTCTTCATCCTCTGTGACTGGGGGGACAGCAGTCACACCTGTTTTGGGACGCAGACCTGCCACCTCTTTACCTGCAACAGCCAGCGTGATTGGCAGGTCATCATTTTCTTTGGAGGTGGAAACACCAGCTGGTGTTCAGCGCTGTCCGACATCGATAGCACCACCTTTGGATCAAGGCAACCTAACATGTCCGCCTGCATCTTCCTCACGGACCGGCAGTTTGCCGGGGACACCCTTCTCAACCTTGTCTAAGCACAACAGCCAGCCCTCGGTCCCTCAGATGTGGACAAGTAAAAGACCATTTCCTCCTAGCCATGAGAAAGCAAAGAGGTTGAATTTCACCATCTGCAAGCTTTTGGCTACAGAAATGCTGCCTTTCCGCCTGGTGGACACAGAGGATTTTCGAGACCTTATGTCTGTCGCAGTGACCCAGTACCAGATGCCCAGTCGGCACTACTTCTCAAAGAAAGGTGTGCCTGCGCTCCTCCACCAGCATGTTGCACACAACATCACCGCTTCTTTGAGAAACTGTGTGTGACAGGGTGCATTTCACCATAGACACTTGGACGAGTAGGCATGGACAGGGGCGTTACATGTCACTGACTGGGCTCTGGGTAACTATGGTGACAGCAGGACAAGGGGCTGCTGTCCAAGTCTTGCCGTCCCCATGAGTTGTGCGTCAATCCTCTTTATCTCGAATTTCCTCCACTGCTTCTGCCTCCTCAACCTCCTCTCGGTCCTCCACCTGCACCCAAAGCCTGTCTGGTCATTCCACAAGCTTTCTAACTGCGCAGAAGGGATCCTGCACACCTCCTTACTATGCTGGCAGCAGGGCTCAACGTCATCAGGCGGTTTTTACTTTGAAATGTCTGGGAAATGTGAGTCACACAGCTGAGGAGTTGTGGTCAGCTCTGGAGAACCAATTTCATGAATGGTTGTCTCCACTGGACCTGAAACCAGGGAAAGTCGTGTGCGACAATGCTGCAAACCTGGGTGCGGCCCTTTGCTGAGGCAATGTCACACGCGTGCCTTGTATGGCTCACATGTTGAACCTGGTTGTCGAGCAACTTTTAGCCCACTATCCCGGACTAGATGGCCTTCTGCAGAGGGCACGGTCGCTGTGTGCTCGCTTCCGCCATTCGCATCCCGCAGCTCAGCGACTTACATCTCTACAGAAGTCGTTGGGCCTGCCACTTCACCGGCTAAAATGCGATGTGCCTACCCGGTGGAATTCAACTCTGCACATGTTGCAGCGACTGTGGCAGCACCGACAAGCCCTGGTGCAATACGTTCTGACGTATAGCCTGGGCCAACGAGATCCAGAGGTGGGGCAAATCACGCTGGAGGAGTGGTCTCAGATCAGGGACCTATGCACCCTTCTGCACAGTTTTGAAATGGCGAAGAAGATGTTTAGTGCTGACGATGCCATTATCAGCATGACTATTCCGGTGATTTACATGCTGGAGCACATGTTAAACAGAATTCGGAGTCAGGTGGTGGCAGAAGAGGAGGTGGAGGAAGTAGAGGAGGAGGAGTTGCATGAGGAAGGGCTAACATCTGCAAGGTCCAGATGGTCGGCAGCACCAAGGCGGCAGGCATGTGAGGGTGGGGGAGATGGTTTTACCAGGGCGCATGGTAGCAGCCAAACTAGTGAGGAAGGTGCAGGAGTGGAGGACGAACTGATGGAAGACTCATCAGATGAGGGAGACCTTGATCACATTTCTGTTGTGCGAGGTTGGGGGGAGAGGGCAGAGGAAGGAAGCATGATTGTTACCTCGCCACCAACACAACAGGGACTTGGTGCTCCTGGATGCGCAAGACACATGAGTGCCTTCTTGCTGCACTACCTGCAACATGACCCTCGAATTGTGAGAATTAGAAATAATCCTGACTACTGGGTTGCCACACTCTTAGATCCCCGGTACAAAAGTAAATTTGCAGAAATTATTCCTGCCATAGAAAGAGATGCACGCATGCTGGAGTATCAGCAGAGACTGTTTCAGAATCTTACATGTGCTTTTCCACAAAACACTAGTGGTGCACGTAGTGAGTCTCACAGTTCCAACTTGCCAACCGTGGGACCGTCGAGTGTTCAGCACTCAAAACTTAACATAAACACAGTATCTGCTGGTAACATCAATTTTGCGGAATCATTTCACCACTTTTTTAGCCCATCCTTTGCAAGGCCACAGGAGACAAGAAGTCTGACATAGTCAACGCCTAGAGACGATGGTACAGGAGTATCTCCAAGTAAACATTGAAGCCATGACTGTGTCACTGGACCCTTGCTCTTTTTGGGCTTCCAATCTGGATAAATAGCCGGAGCTTGCCACTTACGCCTTGGAGATCTTGTCATGCCCCGCAGCCAGCGTTCTGTCTGAACGTGTGTTCAGCGCTGCTGGTGGTGTGCTGACAGATAAGCGCACGGGGCTCTCCACTGATAATGTAGACAGACTCACGTTCATAAAGATGAACAAATCATGGATCCGAAACGACTTTTCTACCCCTGTGTCATGCTGGGGAGAGTAAAAGCTTGATGATTTGTTAAAATCACCTCACCAACCGTTATAAGCTTTCAAATTACTAATCATGTTTATCTGTATCTTGGCTGGAAAATAATTTGGGCCTTGTAGCAGTTTGCAGTACTAATTCTATTAGGCCATCTATACTAAGCTCCACCAGCTTTCAAATTACTAATAATTTTTTGCTGCATCTAGCCCGGAAAATAATTTTGGGGCTCCGAGATGCGCAAGACACATGAGTGCCTTCTTGCTGCACTACCTGCAACATGACCCTCAGATTGTCAGAATTCGAAATAATCCTGACTACTGGGTTGCCACACTCTTAGATCCCCCACACTCTACGATCAACCTTTTCATTTTAATAAAGAGCAAAAAAATGGTCATTTTTGAAATTATAAGCATTAGCCGGTTATTACAAACTGTAATCAAACAGTTTTCAGCTCAAAAAACTTTATTCTAGGTGATGTTACATTTGCACATAGGACCCCTTGTTCGAAAGGAGCTTCTGAACTCTCTCGTCCATTGAATTTGTCAGGTTTTGGATGGTTTCTGCTTCAATTGTTTTGCATGAGGACAGAATACCCTCCCAGAGCTGTTGCTTAGATGTGAACTGCCTCCCGCCATTATAGACACTCCTTTTGATGATGCTCCAGAGGTTCTCAATGGGGTTGAGGTCAGGGGAGCATGGGGGTCACACCATAACTTTGTCCCCTTTTATGCCCATATCAGCCAGAGATGCAGATGTTATGTGCAGCATGAGACGGTGCATTATCATGCATGAAAATGATCTTGCTGCGGAATACACGGTTCTTCTTCTTGAACCATAGCAGGAAGTGCTGTTTGAGAAACTCCACATACATTATGGAGTTCATATTTACCCCTTCAGGGATCCTAAAGGGGCCGACAATCTCTCTCCCCATGATTCCAGCCCAAAACATTACTCCACCTCCTCCTTGTTGGTGCCGTAGCAGTGTTTGCATGGGGTGTCCATCAACCAGCCATCCTCCACTCCATCCATCTGGACCATCGAGCGTTGCACGGCACTCATCGGTGAACAAAACAGTTTTGAAGTCAGTCTTCATGTATTGTTTGGCCCACTGTAGCCCTTTCTGCTTGTGTACATTAGATAGAGGAGGTCGACAGGATAACTTACGCACAGCTGCAAACCTCTGAGGACCCTGCATCTTGTTGTTCGGGGGACGTTGGAGGCACCAGCAGCTTCAAAAACTTGTCTGCTGCTATGACAAGGCTTTTTTGCCGCTGCTCTTTTAACCTGACGTAATTGCCTGTAGGAAAGAGTCCTCAATTTTCCCTTATCAGCACGCACACATGTGTACTGTGAATCAGCTTCATACTTCTTGATTATGCGATGATCAGGATGAAGTGTCTTGGCAATGTTGATTGTAGTCATGCCTTGACCTAAACAATCCACAATTTGTTGCTTCTCAGCAGCCGACACATCCTTTTTCTTTCCCATTTTGGCAGAAAATGTAGGCTGCTTAATAATGTGGGACAGCCTTCTTAAGAAGTCTTGCCTTTCATTGGACACCCCTGCCAAACTAATTAGCACAGGTGTCTGCAATTGCTTACAGTGATATAAAGAGCCCTGACACACATCACCATCAATGAGTTTAACTGACAAACAAACAAATTCTTCCCTTATCACTCCTAAACACTTTTTGCATAATAATTTGGAACACCGTGTACATGTGCTTTTCCACAAAACACCAGTGGTTCACGTAGTGAATCTTACAGTTCTAACTTGCCAACCGTGGTCTGTATGGAGTTGTTCAATAAAGGGCCCAAAATTAAGATAACCTAGACGGGAGAGGTCTCTATGAATACGAATTCCTAAGTATTTGATACCCTGTGAGGGACAGGCAAAGGGAAAGTTGGACTGGATGGAATCCTGTATGGATTTGAGGAGGGAGACATCGAGGGCCTCAGACTTCGCTGCATTGATTTTAAAATTTGACCATGTAACAAAGTGATCTATTTCAGCCATAACAGCAGGGATGGATATATGTGATTGAGTGCTATATACTAGGACATCATGAGCAAATGCAGAGCACTTGTACTCTGTGCCTGCCACCTCAATCCACCTAATATTGGGGTTATGGCGAATTGATGAGAGCAGGTGCTCCATCACTAGGATGTATAAGAGAGGGGACAGAGGACATCCCTGCCTTGTCCCATTGGTGATTATGAAAGGTGATGAAAATGTTCCATTCATCTTCAGCCTAGGTGACGTATTGCGATACCGGGCTGTGATTTTGCCTATGAAAGGGTCCCCTAGATCCCTACCCCAAGCTTTTTAAGAAAATAATATATGGCGTACCAGGAGACTCTATGGAATGCTTTCTCAGCATCCAACGAGAGTATCTAATTACAAATTTTTAACTGTATCTAGCCCAGGAAATACTTTGGACCTAGTAGCAGTGTCTGCTAGTCAGCGGATTATCCCAACTGTTAAGCAAGCTGCACCACCTGTAGTTTGGACACTTAATTTTTTCAAAGGAAATGCCTCGGGCCCCCGGGACACTCAGTGAAGAGCATCGGGGAGGCACCCCAAGGCACAGGGCCTGGGACTGGCGGTAGGACGCCTTGCGGTGGACCGCCGAGCTCGATCTTATAAAAGCTTTTTAACTGCAGCAGCTTTAGTGGACGCTACTAGAGCTGGAATTCCCGCGGCTGCTGGCAATCCTTGTAAAAGGATTTAAAGTGTACTCATTCAAATTAGAGAGACAATTTAAATTAAAAAGCTTAGACCTGTCTCCACCGCAGGGGGGCTCGCTCGACCCACCAGCGGACAGGCACCAGTATTGGGAGAGGGTGCTAGCCGTCAGGGTCCACCGCAGCTCTGGCACAAACCCGGCGTCACGGAGGTCGCACGGGCAGGAACGGACTGGCCGTGTTAGCTTCGCATTTTTTTGGCTTTAGAAGGGCATGACATGCCTATATCTGTGTCTCCCCCTCCTTTTACTCCTCCACCTCTTTTCTTTTCGCATGACTATTTGTACTTGTCACTTTTCCATGTGTTAGTTGTGTCTACTGAGCAGTTTGTCAGCTTTTGGACACCTTTTGAAGGTGTTTTCTATGTGTTTTTGTTTGCCTGCCATTGGTTTTAACAGTGTTCGAAGGTGTTCGGCGAACATACGGGTGTTCGACGAACCGAACTCGAACACTACGGGGGTGGCTCAACACTACTTTTCAGATCCTATATGGAGAACCTAATGGTAAACCCTGGATAAATGAAGCTTGTGACCTGGTTCCTGTTCCCCACTAGGTTTCTGGCACTTCTGATAAGACAGACGAGCAGCAGTACCCCGACACTGAGAAGTTTGTTCCCTACAATCCTGCAGGTAACTTTTCCACACTTTGCTGTACCTATTGCCTGCCATTAGCCACTGGCCATTACATTTAATTTTGAGCATCAGAATCAATTCTAATACTTGCATCTGAAGCTGGATGGGGTTAGTGAATTTGTCACCAGGATTTTGCTGCCCCATCTGAGAGCAGGGTGATTTAGGGGCAGAGATCCTGATTACAGTGATGGATCGCTTGGTGCAGTTCAGAGTAAGGCTATGTTCCCATGCTGTGGAAATGAAGCAGAAATTTTCTGCTTCATTTCTGCATGTCCTCTCCCGGATAAACGCATGCGGAATTGCCTTGAGTTTTTAATTGCACTGCAAAGGCAATTCCGCTTGCGGAAACGCAAAATTAATGAGCGTGCTGCGGATTTTTCCCCGCCGGAAAAACGCTGCGGAAAAAAACGCAGCATGGGCATTGAACTTGCGTAATCACATTGGGGACCATGGGGGGCGGATAACATAGCGCTAAAAAAGCCTTTACGCTGCGGAAATTCTGCAGCATATCCTCTTGAAAAACGCTTCGTGGGCACATACTCTGTGTCTGCTGCAGATCTAATTCTCTGAATGCTGGGCTCTGTATAACCCCACCCACACCACTGATAGGCAGAAAGCTACCAATGCACAGTGTACAGAGCTATTCATCAGTTGTGGGGACAGGGTTGGACTACATGGCAGCAGCTTTACTAGTCCTCTGGTGGCAGTCTCCTGCTGGTGGAGGATCACTTATCAAAACTACATCAGTCAGCCCAGAGAGCAACATGTCGTTGGAATTGGGGATCTTTGTCCACACGTTGTGCTGTGCTCAGATCAGGTGGCAATAAACCTAGTGACATTCCCTTTGTCAGGCAAAATGTATTTTTGTCCTAGTTTTAAAAATGTTGAAAGGACAGCCAGAGATGTCTTAAATCTCCGTCCCCTGTTCACTTGGAAGGGACCTCCATAGAACTCTACTCTTGCTTCCCCCAAACAAGGAATTTTTATAACCGCCATAAACCTCAGCCCAGGGCAAGCATACTGGTTTACACTGGATTTCCCCTCCAAAGCCTTATTGTGTAACTGTACAAACTTTTAATGTCAAGTTTAATAATGCACATGACTGTCACAAACACATGGACCACATTTTTGGGATGCTCGCCTTTTTCCAGTTATGATGGTGTATCTTTCATAACTGGGAAACCACCAGAAACCTAGGAAATGGTTTCTGAGCTTCTGAACGTCATAGAAATATTATATTTGATATCAATCTCCGTCAATATTGGTGACGGCAAACTTGCCTTTGGAAGTGCATTGAGGTGAAGGGTGTATTGCTGGAAAAGGGGAAAAAACAAAACAAAACCTCTTTAAATCTCTTAATTTGTGAGTGTGAACGAGCGGAGTGTGACCAGAGCGTAAGTGCGAACGAAAGTAAGTGTGTGACTTATTTTTCAGTGACTTGGATTCAGGAAGTTTGGAAGGCAGGACTTTGGACTGAATTGCTGTCTGTATTTCATTAATTCTTTGCTTTTCTTTTTACTTAACATTCTGTCTATTGCAATCCCCATTAGGAAATGAGCTCCATTATTGACAATGCTATCCAGTGTACATCTTGCCACATGTAGGCAATCCTGAACAGCCGGTCGTGGTTGCTTACTGCTGCGCGAGATGTGAGCACGTTGTGCGTTTGGAAGCCCAGATACTGGATCTAAATGAGCAGCTGGCAACACTGAGATCCATTGACAACATGGAAAGGAGTCTGCTGCTCACTGAGCAGCCGCTCACTGGGGTAGATGTGGGGGAGGGTGGTAGTCTGGAGCTGCAGGACAGTGAGGCCGTTAGTTGGGTGACAGTTAGAAGGGGGGGTAGAGGGAAGAGTGCAAGGGAGGCTAGTCCTGATCTGGCACACCCCAATAAGTTTGCAAAGTTGGCAGATGAGGGGAGTGATGGTACAGGGGTAACACTGCTGCAGCAAGGCATGTATCCTGAAAGCCGGAGGAGTGTCAGCTCCAGTAAAGAGGGAAATAGGAGAGTAGGGCAGGCCAGGCAGGTGCTGGTAGTGGGCGACTCAATTATTAGGGGAACAGATAGGGCAATCTGTCACAAAGACAGGGATCATCAAACAGTGTGCTGCCTAGCTGGCGCTCAAGTCCGGCACATCGCTGATCGGGTTGACAGATTACTGGGAGGGGCTGGTGAGGACCCAGCGGTCATGGTGCACATTGGCACAAATGACAAAGTTAGAGGTAGGTGGAAGGTCCTTAAAGATGACTTCAGGGAATTAGGCTGCAAGCTGAAAGCAAGGACCTCCAAGGTGGTATTCTCTGAAATACTACCGGTACCACGTGCCACGCCAGAGAGGCAACGGGAGATTAGGGAGATAAATAAGTGGCTCAAGAACTGGTGTAGGAAGGAGGGATTTGAGTTCCTGGAGAACTGGGCCGACTTCTCAGTTGGCTACAGACTCTACGCTAGGGACCGGCTGCACCTTAATGGGGAGGGTGCAGCTGTGCTGGGGGAGAAAATGGCTAGAAGGTTGGAGGAGTGTTTAAACTAGGGATTGGGGGGGGGTATTCATTTTATAGGTGGGGAAGATAGTGCAGATAGTGACCTGGGCACAAATAAATTGGGGGTGGGGTTAGAACAGCCAATAAAGTAAGAAGGAATAGAGGTACAGAGAGATACATAAAATGCATGTACACTAATGCCAGAAGCCTCACCAACAAAATGGAGGAATTAGAATTAATTTTGTTGGAAAATAATTATGACATGGTAGGAATATCTGAGACGTGGCTGGACGAGAGCCATGACTGGGCAGCTAATTTACAGGGCTATAGTCTGTTTAGAAATGACCGTACAAACAAGCGAGGGGGGGGGTGTTTATATGTAAAATCATCCTTAAAACCTGTCTTGCGGGAGGATATATGTGAATCTAATGAAAATGTAGAGTCCCTGTGGGTGGAGATAAGGGGAGGGGGAAAAAATAATAAATTACTGATAGGGGTTTGTTATAAGTCTCCAAAAATAATGGAAGTAGCGGAGAATATCCTCGTAAAGCAAATAGATGAAGCAGCGACTCAAGGAGAAGTCATTATTATGGGAGACTTCAACTACCCTGAAATACGTTGGGGGACAGAAACATGTACTTCAAGCAAAGGTAATAGGTTTTGACAACTATGAGAGACAATTACCTTTCACAACTGATTCAGGACCCAACAAGAAGGGGGGCACTGCTAGACCTAATATTAACCAATAGGCCAGACCGCATATCAAATATACGAGTTGGGGGTCACTTGGGTAATAGTGATCACAAAATAATACATTTTCATGTAACCTTTAATAAGATGTGTAGTAGAAGGGTTACAAGGACACTAAACTTCAGGAAGGCTAATTTCCAACGGTTGAGAGATGATCTTAGTGCAATAAACTGGGACGATATCCTGAGACATAAAGCTGCACAAAGCAAATGGGAGACATTTATTAACCTCCTGAATAGGACCTGTGCACAATATATACCCTTTGGGAATAAACATGCTAGAAATGGGAGGAAACCACTATGGCTAAATAGAGCTGTAAGGGGCACAATAAGTGACAAAAAGAAAGCATTTAGAGAACTAAAGCATGTAGGTAGTGATGAGGCATTAAATAAATATAGAAAATTAAATAAATTATGTAAAAAGCAAATCAAGGCGGCAAAGATTGAGGCAGAGAGAATCATTGCCAGAGAAAGTAAAAATAACCCCAAAATATTCTTTAACTACATAAATAGTAAACAACTAAAAAATAATAGTGTTGGCCCCCTTAAAAATAGTCTGGGTGAAATGGTGGATGAGGATGAGGAAAAAGCCAATATGCTAAATGATTTTTTTTTCAACCGTATTTACACAAGAAAATCGCATGACCGAAAACATGATTAGTGATAACAAAAATTCTCCATTAAATGTCACTTGCTTAACCCAGCAGGAAGTACGGCGGCGTCTAAAAATCACTAAAGTTGACAAATCCCCAGGCCCAGGTGGGATACACCCGCGAGTACTGTCATAGATAGACCATTATTTTTAATCTTTAAAGATTCAATAATAACAGGGTCCACACGACTGGCGTATAGCAAATGTGGTGCCAATATTCAAAAAGGGGACAAACTGAACTTGGAAATTTATCGGCCAGTAAGCTTAACCTCTACTGTGTAAAATCCTGGAGGGTTTCCTAAGAGGTGCTATAATAGAGTATCTGAAGAAGAATAACCTCATGACCCAATATCAACATGGATTTACGAGGAACCGTTCCTGTCAAACTAATCTGATCAGTTTTTATGAGGAGGCAAGTTCGGGACTGGACCAAGGAAATGCAGTGGATGTTGTGTATATGGACTTTTCAAAAGCTTTTGATACGGTTCCACACAAAAGGTTGATACATAAAATGAGAACAATGGGGATAGGGGAAAATATATGTATGTGGGTTAAGAATTGGCTCAGTGATAGGAAACAAAGGGTGGTTATTAATGGAAAACACTCAGACTGGGTCTCAGTTAACAGTGGGGTACCACAGGGGTCAGAATTGGGCCCCCTTCTTTTTAACATATTTATTAATGACCTTGTAGGGGGCATACAGAGTAATATTTCAATATTTGCAGATGACACTAAACTCTGCAGGGTAATCAATACAGAGGAGGACAATTTTATATTACAGGAGGATCTATGTAAACTAGAAGCTTGGGCTGATAAATGACAAATGAGCTTTAATGGGGATAAATGTAAGGTAATGCACTTGGGCAGAGGAAATAAAATGTATAATTATATACTTAATTGTAAAACACTGTGCAAAACTGGAACTGAAAAAGACCTGGGTGTATTGGTGGACGACAAGCTCACGTTTAGTGGCCAGTGTCAGGCAGCTGCTGCAAAGGCAAATAAAATAATGGGATGCATTAAAAGAGGCATAGATGCTCATGAGGAGAACATAATTTTACCTCTATACAAGTCACTAGTGCGACCACACTTAGAATACTGTGTACAGTTCTGGTCTCCGGTGTATAAGAAAGACATGGCTGAACTAGAGCGGGTGCAGAGAAGAGCGACCAAGGTTATTAGAGGACTGGGGGGTCTGCAATACCAAGACAGGTTATTACACTTGGGGTTATTTACTGTGGAAAAAAGAAGGCTTAGAGGTGATCTTATTACTATGTACAAGTATATGAGGGGACAGTACAAAGACCTTTCTACTGATCTTTTTACTCTGAGGCCTGAGACGGGGACAAGGGGGCATCTTCTACGTCTGGAGGAAAGAAGGTTTAATCATAATCACAGACGGGGATTCTTTACTGTAAGAGCAGTGAGACTATGGAACTCTCTGCTGCATGATGTTGTAACGAGTGATTCACTTTTTAAATTTAAGAAGGGCATGGATGCCTTTCTTGAAAAGTATAATATTATAGGTTATAAATACTAGATTCCTTGATAGGGCGTTGATCCAGGGAACTAGTCTGATTGTCGTATGGAGTCGAAGGAATTTTTTTCCCCAATGTGGAGCTTAGTGTTTTCCACATGGTTTTTTTTTCCCTTCCTCTGGATCAACATGTTAGGCTATGGGTTGAACTAGATGGACTTAGTCTTCCTTCAACCTTAAAAAAAAAAAATAAAAAAATGATGTATTCATCTTGGATGTGGGGCTCCCCCATACCAAGATATGGAAGATGAAGGATTTTTATGTCTTGTGCAGCTGGGTGGGTTCACAAAACAGAGCCCCCGCGTGAGGTAAACAACATGGGTGTGTCCTAGTGTTTTGCCTCCTTACTAAAAACCAGAATGTCCATGTTGGCTCATTCCAACCCAGGGACGTCAGATGCAAGCACTCCTCGCTGCATGGAGGAATCACACCTAATTTCCGGGGAGCCGTCCCGCCACAGAATCTGAGACCATCACCTCGTGGCGCAGGTTTTGCTATTATTTACCCCTTTTATTTTAATAACTGTTTTATGCATATATGTAAATTGTCTTTTATAAAATCTTGTATATCTTTTGTAAACACTGCCAACTTTCGGGAGTAAATTATTATTTACCAGCTTCGTTCTTCTTGTCCTATGTCGAGCAAACACGTTCCTCACCCGCTAATTCACGTTACCTAACTGGTACCCGATCCACCTGTTAAGAGATCGGTGGTGGCAGCATACGGTGTATTTATGTGATATTGTGGTTGAGGGTGGTGGGATTGAGGTATATATACGTTCCTGGACGGAACTGGTGGTATATATACGTCCTGTCACATCACGTGCCACAATAGTCGACATAAATGAGAGCAGCTGCGCCCTGTTGCTTATCCTCAGTCAATACCGTGTTTGACCAGCAGGATAAGGGGGCGCCAGAGGGCTGCAAAGTCTGACTAAGTTTTCCTGACACCCTTTAAATGCAGTTTAGGGCCATCTCTGTTGCACTCTTACTCTCTATTAGCTGCAGTGTCCCATCTGCCTAATGCTGCCACAGATCTCATGGCTGCAGTATCCAGATCTTCAGCAACTTGCTGACATCGTGTCAGTTAATCCAATGAGTGTTTGCAGTGACAGCAATGTCTGTTAGCTGGGTTTCTGATGCTGCTCAGTTGTGGAGGAGAGCAGACAGATGTCAGTGTGGTGTTCGGAGGCTCCTGAGGCCCCTGCACATGACTTCATGAGTGCCAGAGATCCAGCATGTGATCTTGTGATCTTGTGGTCTTGGGCTCCAGTATACAGGTGGGACTTTGCAGCTATTTGGGGGGGCGGGGGAGAAGGGCACAACACTGACGTGTGCAGTGAAGGTGGTTAAAGTTCATTGACGCTAGATGACTCATTTTGGTGCGTTGACCCCATAGGCAAACTAGGAATGTCAAAGAACCAATCAAGAACAACCGAACAAAATTGTCAAATTATGCATAAATAGGAAATTAAAAAACCTATAATAAATACACGGTTAAGTAAGACACCCTAGAGACAGGCACTCACACCAATGTACATACAATAGTTAAAATCGAAAAATATAGAATAGATGTATACTACCAGGAGTAGTTCTAGAACCACCCACCAGGGGTAGTTCTAGAAGCGCCCACCAGGAGCAGTATTAGAACCGCACACTAGAAAGTTCTAGAACCGATCATGGCACCAGGGGTAGTTCTAGAACCGCCCTCCAAGGGTAGTTATAGAAGATCACATCGGCATCAGGGGTAGTTCTAGAAGTGCCCACGAGGGGGGTAGTTGTAGAAGTGCCCACGAGGGGGGTAGTTGTAGAAGTGCCCACGAGGGGGGTAGTTGTAGAAGTGCCCACGAGGGGGGTAGTTGTAGAAGTGCCCACGAGGGGGGTAGTTGTAGAAGTGCCCACGAGGGGGGTAGTTGTAGAAGTGCCCACGAGGGGGGTAGTTGTAGAAGTGCCCACGAGGGGGGTAGTTGTAGAAGTGCCCACGAGGGGGGTAGTTGTAGAAGTGCCCACGAGGGGGGTAGTTGTAGAAGTGCCCACGAGGGGGGTAGTTGTAGAAGTGCCCACGAGGGGGGTAGTTGTAGAAGTGCCCACGAGGGGGGTAGTTGTAGAAGTGCCCACGAGGGGGGTAGTTGTAGAAGTGCCCACGAGGGGGGTAGTTGTAGAAGTGCCCACGAGGGGGGTAGTTGTAGAAGTGCCCACAGCACTGCGGGTAGTTCTAGAGCTGCACACTAGGTGTAGTTTTAGAAGAGCTCACCGGCACCAGGGGTATTTCTAGAACTGCTCACTAGAGTACTTCTAGAACCACCTACCAGGAGCATTATTAGAACTGGACACTAGTAGAAGTTCTAGAACCACTCACAGCACCAGGGGTAGTTTCAGAACCACCCACCAGGGGTAGTTCTAGAACCGTCCACCGGCACCAGGTGTAGATTTAAAAGCGCCCACCAGGAGCAGTATTAGAACCGCACACTAAAAGAAGTTCTAGAACTGCTCACGGCAACAGGGGTAGTTCTATAACCGCCCACCAGGTGTAGCTCTAGAACCGCCCACAGACACCAGGGGTAGTTCTAGAAGCGCTCTATGGGTAGTTCTAGAACTGCATATTAGCAGTAGTTCTAGAACTGCACATTAGAGGTAGTTCTAGAATCGCCCACCTGCACCGGGGGCAGTTCTAGAAGCGCCCACCAGGGGTAGTTCTAGTAGCGCCCACCAGGGGTAGTTCTAGTAGCGCCCACCAGGGGTAGTTCTAGTAGCGCCCACCAGGGGTAGTTCTAGTAGCGCCCACCAGGGGTAGCTCTAGTAGCGCCCACCAGGGGTAGCTCTAGTAGCGCCCACCAGGGGTAGCTCTAGTAGCGCCCACCAGGGGTAGCTCTAGTAGCGCCCACCAGGGGTAGTTCTAGAAGCGTCCGCCGGGGTTAGGTCTAGAAGCGCCCACCAGGAGCAGTATTAGAACCGCCCACCACGGGTAGTTCTAAAAGCGCCCACCAGGAGCAGTATTAGAACCGCCCTCCAGGGGTAGTTCTAGAAGCGCCCACCTGGAGTCGTTCTAGAAGTGCACTCTGGCACCAGGGATAGTTCTAGAGGCGCCCACCGGCACCAGGGGTAGTTCTAGAACTGCATACTAGGAGTACTTCTAGAACCGCCCACCAGGGTTAGTGCTAAAAGCGCCCACCAGAAGCAGTATTAGAACCGCTCACGGCGCCAGGGGTGGTTCTAGAACTGCCCGCCAGGGGTGGTTCTAGAACTGCCCACCAGCACAATGGGTAGTATTAGAACCACAATCTAGAAGAATTTCTAGAACCGATCATGGCACCAGGGGTAGTTCTAGAAACGCACACCGGCACCAGGGGTACTTCTAGTACTGCACACTAGGAGCACTTCTAGAACCGCCCACCAAGGGTAGGTCTAAAAGCGCCCACTAGGAGCAGTATTAGAACCGCACACTAGAAGTTCTAGAACCGCTCACGGCACTGGGGGTAGTTCTAGAACGGAACACTAAGAGTACTTCTAGAAGCGCCCACAAGATGTAGTTCTAGAAGCGCCCACCTGGAACAGTATTAGAACCGTACACTACACTGCGGGTAGTTCTGACTGGCCACCAGGGGTAGTTCTATGACTGGCCACCAGGGGTAGTTCTATGACTGGCCACCAGGGGTAGTTCTATGACTGGCCACCAGGGGTAGTTCTATGACTGGCCACCAGGGGTAGTTCTATGACTGGCCACCAGGGGTAGTTCTAGAAGCACCCATCGGCACCAGTAGTTTCAGAACCACCCACCAGGGGTAGTACTAGAACTGCCCACCAGTACAATGGGTAGTACTAGAACTGCCCACCAGCACAATGGGTAGTACTAGAACTGCCCACCAGTGATAGTATTAGAAGCGCCCACCAGGAGCAGTATTAGAACCGCAATCTAGAAGAAGTTCTACAACCGATCATGGCACCAGGGGTAGTTCTAGTACTGCACACTAGGAGTACTTCTAGAACCGCCCACCAAGGGTAGGTCTAAAAGCGCCCACCAGGGGTAGTTCTAGAAGCGCCCATCGGCACCGGGGGTAGTTCTAAAAGTGCCCACCAGGAGCAGTATTAGAACTGCACACTAGAAGTTCTAGAACTGCTCACGGCACCAGGGGTAGTTCTATAACCGCCCACCAGATGTAGCTCTAGAACCGCCCACAGACACCAGGTGTAGTTCTAGAACTGCACACTAAGAGTACTTCTAAAAGCGCCCACCAGGGGTAGTTCTAGAAGCGCCCACCGGGCACCAGGGGTATTTCTAGAACTGCTCACTAGAGTACTTCTAGAACCACCTACCAGGAGCATTATTAGAACTGCACACTAGTAGAAGTTCTAGAACCACTCACAGCACCAGGGGTAGTTTCAGAACCACCCACCAGGGGGAAGTTCTAGAACCGTTCACCGACACCAGGTGTAGATCTAGAACCGCCCACCGGCACCAGGGGTAGTTCTAGAACTACATACTAGGAGTACTTCTAGAACCGCCCACCAGGGGAAGTTCTAAAAGCGCCCACCAGGAGCAGTATTAGAACCGCACACTAAAAGAAGTTCTAGAACTGCTCACGGCACCAGGGGTAGTTCTATAACCGCCCACCAGATGTAGCTCTAGAACCGACAACAGACACCAGGTGTAGTTCTAGAACTGCACACTAAGAGTACTTCTAAAAGCGCCCACCAGGGGTAGTTCTAGAAGCGCCCAGCGGAGGTAGCTTCAGAACCGCTCACCGGCACTAGGTGTAGTTCTAGAAGCACCCCCTAGGGGGAAGTTCTAGAACTGCACACTAGGAGTAATTCTAGAAGAGCCCACCGGCACCAGGGATATTTCTAGAACTGCTCACTAGAGTACTTCTAGAACCACCTACCAGGAGCATTATTAGAACTGCACACTAGTAGAAGTTCTAGAACCACTCACAGCACCAGGGGTAGTTTCAGAACCACCCACCAGGGATAGTTCCAGAAGCACCCTCCGGCACCAGGGGTAGTTCTAGAACTGCATACTAGGAGTACTTCTAGAACCGCCCACCAGGGGAAGTTCTAAAAGCGCCCACCAGGAGCAGTATTAGAACTGCACACTAGAAGAAGTTCTAGAACTGCCCACCAGGACTAGTTCTAGTACCACTCACGGCACCGGGGTAGGTTCTAGAACTGCATACTAGGAGTACTTCTAGAAGCACCCACCAGGTGTAGTTCTAGTAGCGCCCACCAGGGGTAGCTCTAGAACCCCCCACGGGCACCAGGGGTAGTTCTAGAACTGCATGTTAGCAGTAGTTCGAGAACTGCACACTAGAGGTAGTACTAGAACCGCCCACCTGCACCAGGGGTAGTTCTAGAACCGCACACTGAGTACTTATAGAAGCACCCACAAGATGTAGTTCTAGAAGCGCCCACCTGGAACAGTATTAGAACCACACACTACGGGTAGTTCTAGAAGCGCCCATCGGCACCAGTAGTTTCAGAACCACCCACCAGGGGTAGTTCTAGAAGTGCCCACCAGCACAATGAGTAGTACTAGAACTGCCCACCAGTGATGGTATTAGAAGCGCAATCTAGAAGAAGTTCTACAACCGATCATGGCACCAGGGGTAGTTCTAGAAGCGCACACCGGCACCAGGGGTAGTTCCAGTACTGCACACTAGGAGTACTTCTAGAACCGCCCACCAAGGGTAGGTCTAAAAGCGCTCACCAGGAGCAGTATTAGAACCGCACACTAGAAGTGCTAGAACCGCTCACGGCACCGGGGGTAGTTCTAGAAGCGCCCATCGGCACCGGGGGTAGTTCTAGAACCGTCCATCGGCACCGGGAGTAGTTCTAGAACTGCACACTAAGAGTACTTCTAGAAGCGCCCAGCGGGGGTAGTTTCAGAACCGCTCACCAGCACTAGGTGTAGTTCTAGAAGCGCCCACCGGGGGTAGTTCTAGAAGCGCCCACCGGGGGTAGTTCTAGAAGCGCCCACCGGGGGTAGTATTAGAACTGCACACTAGAAGTTCTAGAACTGCTCACGGCACTGCGGGTAGTTCTAGAACTGCACACTAGGAGTACTTCTAGAAGCGCCCGTGAGGGGTAGTTCTAGAAGCGCCCATCGGGGGGTAGTTCTAGAAGCTTCCATCGGCAACGGGAGTAGTTCTAGAACTGCACACTAAGAGTACTTCTAGAAGCGCCCACCGGGGGTAGTTTCAGAACCGCTCACCGGCACTAGATGTAGTTCTAGAAGCACCCACGGGGGGTAGTTCTAGAGCTGCACACTAGGAGTGGTTCTAGAACCGTCCACCGGCAGCAGGTGTAGATCTAGAACTGCATACTAGGAGTACTTCTAGAACCGCCCACCAGGGGAAGTTCTAAAAGCACCCACCAGGAGCAGTATTAGAACCGCACACTAAAAGAAGTTCTAGAACTGCTCACGGCACCAGGGGTAGTTCTATAACCGCCCACCAGATGTAGCTCTAGAACTGCCCACCAGGAGTAGTTCTAGTACCGCTCACGGCACCGGGAGTAGGTCTAGAACTGCCCACCAGGGGTAGTTCTAAAAGCGCCCACCAGGGGTAGTTCTAGAAGCGCCCACCAGAGGTAGCTTCAGAACCGCTCACCGGCACTAGGTGTAGTTCTCGAAGCGCCCACGAGGGAGTAGTTCTCGAAGCGCCCACGAGGGAGTAGTTCTCGAAGCGCCCACGAGGGAGTAGTTCTCGAAGCGCCCACGAGGGAGTAGTTCTCGAAGCGCCCACGAGGGAGTAGTTCTCGAAGCGCCCACGAGGGAGTAGTTCTCGAAGAGCCCACGAGGGAGTAGTTCTCGAAGAGCCCACCGGCACCAGGGGTATTTCTAGAACTGCTCACTAGAGTACTTCTAGAACCACCTACCAGGAGCATTATTAGAACTGCACACTAGTAGAAGTTCTAGAACCACTCACGGCACCAGGGGTAGTTTCAGAACCACCCAACGGCACCAGGGGTAGTTCTAGAACTGCATACTAGGAGTACTTCTAGAACCGCCCACCAGGGGAAGTTCTAAAAGCGCCCACCAGGGGTAGCTCTAGAACCCCCCACGGGCACCAGGGGTAGTTCTAGAACTGCATGTTAGCAGTAGTTCGAGAACTGCACACTAGAGGTAGTACTAGAACCGCCCACCTGCACCAGGGGTAGTTCTAGAACCGCACACTGAGTACATATAGAAGCACCCACAAGATGTAGTTCTAGAAGCGCCCACCTGGAACAGTATTAGAACCGCACACTACACTGCGGGTAGTTCTAGAAGCGCCCACCAGGGGTAGTTCTAGAACTGCATATTAGCAGTAGTTCTAGAACCGCCCACCTGTATCAGGGGTAGTTCTAGAACCGCACACTAAGAGTACTTCTAGAAGCGCCCAAGAGATGTAGTTCTAGAAGCGCCCACCTGGAACAGTATTAGAACCACACACTACACTGCGGGTAGTTCTAGAAGCGCCCGCCAGGGGTAGTTCTAGAAGCGCCCGCCAGGGGTAGCTTTAGAAGCGCCCACCTGGAACAGTATTAGAACCGCACACTACACTGCGGGTAGTTCTAGAAGCGCCCGCCAGGGGTAGTTCTAGAAGCGCCCGCCAGGGGTAGCTTTAGAAGCGCCCACCTGGAACAGTATTAGAACCGCACACTACACTGCGGTTAGTTCTAGAAGCGCCCACCAGGGGTAGTTCTAGAAGCGCCCACCAGCACCAGAGGTAGTTCTATGACTGCCCACCAGGGGTATTTCTAGAAGAGTCCATCGGCACCAGTAGTTTCAGAACCACCCACCAGGGGTAGTTCTAGAAGTGCCCACCAGCACAATGAGTAGTACTAGAACTGCCCACCAGTGATAGTATTAGAAGCGCAATCTAGAAGAAGTTCTACAACCGATCATGGCACCAGGGGTAGTTCTAGAAGTGCCCACCAGCACAATGAGTAGTACTAGAACTGCCCACCAGTGATAGTATTAGAAGCGCCCACCAGGAGCAGTATTAGAACCACAATCTAGAAGAAGTTCTACAACCGATCATGGCACCAGGGGTAGTTCTAGAAGCGCACACCGGCACCAAGGGTAGTTCTAGTACTGCACACTAGGAGTACTTCTAGAACCGCCCACCAAGGGTAGGTCTAAAACCGCTCACCAGGAGCAGTATTAGAACCGCTCACGGCACCAGGGCTAGTTCTAGAACGGGACACTAGGAGTACTTCTAGAAGCGCCCACCAGAGGTAGCTCTAGAAGCGCTCATCGGCACCGGGAGTAGTTCTAGAACTGCATACTAGGAGTACTTCTAGAACCGCCCACCAGGGGAAGTTCTAAAGGCGCCCACCAGGGGTAGCTCTAGAACCCCCCACGGGCACCAGGGGTAGTTCTAGAACTGCATACTAGGAGTACTTCTAGAACCGCCCACCAGGGGAAGTTCTAAAGGCGCCCACCAGGAGCAGTATTAGAACCGCACACTAAAAGAAGTTCTAGAACTACTCACGGCACCAGGGGGGTAGTTCTATAACCGCCCACAGACACCAGGTGTAGTTCTAAAACTGAACACTAAGAGGACTTCTAGAAGCGCCCACCGGGGGTAGTTCTAGAAGCGCCCACCGGGGGTAGTTCTAGAAGCGCCCACCGGGGGTAGTTCTAGAAGCGCCCACCGGGGGGGGGGGGAGTTCTAGAAGCGCCCACGGGGGGGGGGGGAGTTCTAGAAGCGCCCACGGGGGGGGGGGTGTCCCTGGTGGGCAGACGGGCCCCGATCACCTGTCCCTGGTGGGCAGACGGGCCCCGATCACCTGTCCCTGGTGGGCAGACGGGCCCCGATCACCTGTCCCTGGTGGGCAGACGGGCCCCGATCACCTGTCCCTGGTGGGCAGACGGGCCCCGATCACCTGTCCCTGGTGGGCAGACGGGCCCCGATCACCTGTCCCTGGTGGGCAGACGGGCCCCGATCACCTGTCCCTGGTGGGCAGACGGGCCCCGATCACCTGTCCCTGGTGGGCAGACGGGCCCCGATCACCTGTCCCTGGTGGGCAGACGGGCCCCGATCACCTGTCCCTGGTGGGCAGACGGGCCCCGATCACCTGTCCCTGGTGGGCAGACGGGCCCCGATCACCTGTCCCTGGTGGGCAGACGGGCCCCGATCACCTGTCCCTGGTGGGCAGACGGGCCCCGATCACCTGTCCCTGGTGGGCAGACGGGCCCCGATCACCTGTCCCTGGTGGGCAGACGGGCCCCGATCACCTGTCCCTGGTGGGCAGACGGGCCCCGATCACCTGTCCCTGGTGGGCAGACGGGCCCCGATCACCTGTCCCTGGTGGGCAGACGGGCCCCGATCACCTGTCCCTGGTGGGCAGACGGGCCCCGATCACCTGTCCCTGGTGGGCAGACGGGCCCCGATCACCTGTCCCTGGTGGGCAGACGGGCCCCGATCACCTGTCCCTGGTGGGCAGACGGGCCCCGATCACCTGTCCCTGGTGGGCAGACGGGCCCCGATCACCTGTCCCTGGTGGGCAGACGGGCCCCGATCACCTGTCCCTGGTGGGCAGACGGGCCCCGATCACCTGTCCCTGGTGGGCAGACGGGCCCCGATCACCTGTCCCTGGTGGGCAGACGGGCCCCGATCACCTGTCCCTGGTGGGCAGACGGGCCCCGATCACCTGTCCCTGGTGGGCAGACGGGCCCCGATCACCTGTCCCTGGTGGGCAGACGGGCCCCGATCACCTGTCCCTGGTGGGCAGACGGGCCCCGATCACCTGTCCCTGGTGGGCAGACGGGCCCCGATCACCTGTCCCTGGTGGGCAGACGGGCCCCGATCACCTGTCCCTGGTGGGCAGACGGGCCCCGATCACCTGTCCCTGGTGGGCAGACGGGCCCCGATCACCTGTCCCTGGTGGGCAGACGGGCCCCGATCACCTGTCCCTGGTGGGCAGACGGGCCCCGATCACCTGTCCCTGGTGGGCAGACGGGCCCCGATCACCTGTCCCTGGTGGGCAGACGGGCCCCGATCACCTGTCCCTGGTGGGCAGACGGGCCCCGATCACCTGTCCCTGGTGGGCAGACGGGCCCCGATCACCTGTCCCTGGTGGGCAGACGGGCCCCGATCACCTGTCCCTGGTGGGCAGACGGGCCCCGATCACCTGTCCCTGGTGGGCAGACGGGCCCCGATCACCTGTCCCTGGTGGGCAGACGGGCCCCGATCACCTGTCCCTGGTGGGCAGACGGGCCCCGATCACCTGTCCCTGGTGGGCAGACGGGCCCCGATCACCTGTCCCTGGTGGGCAGACGGGCCCCGATCACCTGTCCCTGGTGGGCAGACGGGCCCCGATCACCTGTCCCTGGTGGGCAGACGGGCCCCGATCACCTGTCCCTGGTGGGCAGACGGGCCCCGATCACCTGTCCCTGGTGGGCAGACGGGCCCCGATCACCGGTCCCTGGTGGGCAGACGGGCCCCGATCACCGGTCCCTGGTGGGCAGACGGGCCCCGATCACCGGTCCCTGGTGGGCAGACGGGCCCCGATCACCGGTCCCTGGTGGGCAGACGGGCCCCGATCTGATTTCAAAGGTATAAAAATTTAAAACGCGGAAGTATCATTTAATCCAATCGCCATATAAAACGTTAAATTATTGAACCCATAATATTAGCACCATAACAAGTATTTACCCCTTTAATAACCATATAACATACCCAAATAATGATTTTAAAAAAGAATCAAAATCTTCTATGTTCCCCAAACTTTTGACAATAAAAACATGAGCTTCACTCACACAAACTAAATCCTCATTTTGCTTTACCAATAGGAAAATATTTGGCCACAGGAAATAGTGGGAAACGAGTTATTTTCTTTGTTGCAAAATGAAACAAAATAAAATGTTTTCACCACTAAGATAAAAACAAACTATACAACTATATATTTATCATAGGTCTGAAATGTGGAGAGAAACAAAATCTGTGTTGGGATGAAATAATGAGATAAAAGCAATTCCACTATTGTCTTTTAAGGATTTGTTTTTAGATTATAATCTAATTCTCCAGGTCATTGAGATAACCGCAATACCAAACTCAAGGTGTTTTATCTCCCACGGTGGTTAAACAACTATGTAACAACACTAAAGAAATTGGTTTGGGTCACCATATTCTGAGACCTTTTACATTTTTTTTTCTGTTGATGGACCTTTGTGAGGGCATGATTTTGAGTAGCTTTTATTGATACAATTTTGGGGTATATTGAAAGGTTTGCCCAGGTTTGGGGCGCCATCTGCAGTCAGACTTGTGGCTCCTTAAAGTGCACAGTGTGCGAGCGGACAGAATTTCTCTAGTACTGGCGCCGCAAGATTGCAATTTGCATACACGCTATCACGTGCCGACTGGATGTGTTCAGCCTCTCTCAATACAAGTGAATTGATCCGTTTTTGATACCTTTTTGGGTTGCATTAAATGTCATTGCTTTTGATTGTGTTTTTTTTGTGAAGAAGAGCATTTCATTTTATGTTTTGGGGGGTATTTTAACATAACGGTTGAAGTATAATTTAAACGTTCATATTTTTCAAAACTTTTTCAATTTTTACTTTATTTTTAAGTTAACTTAGTGGACTTATGTGATCATTTAACCCCTTATACTATATTTTGTAATTTTGTATTATTGCAGTATATGCATGTAGTTTAATTGACATTCTCTTGTGAAGCCAAGCTTTATAGGAGTACTAAGATGGCAGTGATTGAATCCTTCTTTAAGGCCCCTGACTGCCATGGTAAATCTTCGGCAATCACTTCTATGGGGCGATGGGAAGAGGTACATGAGTGAAGTAGCTACCAGGACACTTAAATGCCCCTGTTAGTGATTAGCCATGGTATTGACTGAACGGCAGCATTTAATGCTCCCTCCCTCCTGCATCTGACACAGCGGGCACGATGACGACACTTCACCGCACTCCATGCTGTGTCAGATAGTGTAGCTGCTGAGGTGAGTATATGCGCTGCAGAGACTGAAGCAGTGGGGGAACAAGGAGCGGTGAGTATTGTATTTTTCTTAAAAAAAATCAGTGAGTACGTGGTGCCCATAATACTGGAGAACTGTGGGCTGCGTTTTACCCTATGGGGGGTGGGGTTGTGTTTTACCCTATGGGCGGGGGGTTTGCGTTTCACCCTATGGGGGGGTTGTATTTCACCCTATGGAGGGGGGGGTTGAGTTTTATCTTATGGGCGGGGGGGTTGAGTTTTACCCTATGGGCGGGTGCATATTACTGTGTGGAGGACCATGGGGAGTGTATTATTCTGTGAGGAGGACCATGGGGAAGTGAATTATGCTCTGTGGAGCACTATAGTGAGTATTTTATTGTATGGAGGATTATGGTGGCGTGTTATACTATGGGGGGCCATTATAATATTTGAAGGGTTGTGTGGGGCCATTATACAGTATGCAAGCAATTATACAGTGTTAAGGTTTGTGTGGGGTCCATCATGCTTGGATTGAAGTGAATATCCAGCTCCAGTAAAAAAACAAATGGATTGCTGTGACACCATTTAGCTGTAGTTGGGGGTTTGGAAGGTGTAGAAAATGTGCAACACCGAACGCGTTTCAAACACTCTGCATGTTCTTAGACTCATATTTTGTGCACCTTCCAAACCCCCAACTACACCTAAATGGTGTGTCACAACAATGCCATTGTTTCAATCGTTCTTATAAAGACTTTTTTTGTACTGGATTTGGATGCACCTTGCTTCTACATCTGGCAGAGACTGGATCCTGTGCTTCGTTATATGGAACCCACTGGGAATCCTTCAAGGGTGAGCTGAATATTACTCTGACCTATGTGGTGTCCATCATACTGTTTGGAGGGCTAGTGCAGACTATTATACAGTGTGGGGCCATTATACTGTATGTAGGCCCATTACTCTACATGGAGGGCTGTGTGGGGGTCACAGTTGGGGGATTGCTGTGTTGTGGTCACCTTTCTTTGCCTTGGGAGTTGAGGGGGGGCATAGTTTGATGACCCTACTGTACATGTGGAGGCTAAGGTAGAGGAATTCACCATGGGGGGTATCATACTGTGTTTGGGGGGCACTTTTGTTGGCATCATACGTTATGGTGGCAATGAGAGGGGAATCTAGGACTTCAGCAGGGGGAAAATTACTATGTAAAGGCTGGAAAGTTGTGACACTGACAAATATAATTTTTTTAAAAATATCTTTTGAAGGGGGAGGCCTCAACTCAAACTTCTGCTATGGGCCCGATGATTTCTATGTACGCCCCTGCCCCACAGCATCAATATACGCGCACAGCACTGCTACAGCAATACACAGAATTAACAAAATGAAGGTGAGTGACCCCCTAACCTATTAGCCCCCTGTGCAGCTGCACTGGTAGCACCAATGATATCCACTTAGTCTAGTAAAATCTGTCATCCCTCATCAAAGCTGAGCAACAAACTCTCCTAGTTACCCATAGCAATCAGAGATTAAAAGGGTATTCCCATCTCCAAGATCCTATCCCAATATGTAGTAGGTGTAATAATAATATTAGAAAAAACCTCAATTAGAAATGTAGAATAGTTTTTCTGCTTCGCTGTGTCTCTTCCCTCATGTGCAGGCATTGCAGGACCTTAGGTATCCATGGTTACGACCACTAGCAACTAGATAACTGGTGGTTGTAAGCATGGATATCTAATATTATTATTATTACACCTACTACATATTGGGAGAGGATTTTGGAGATGGGAATACCCCTTTAATAAAAGCTGAGCTCTGACTGGTTGCTATGGGTAACGAGAATAGTTGTAATGCTGCTACATAATCTACATAATTTCTCACCTTTCTCATCAGTCAGGTGGATGTGACGGGGTCCTGGGTCTCCTCCTCCGCTTCCATCCGCTCAGTCTCGTCATGGCTCAGTGAAGGCTAAGAAGCGGGTTATTCTGTTCTTCTTGGCTTCTCCTGTCCCTATTCTCCAATCGATGCTTCTTGCCTTCCTTGTGGTTTGTGAACTCCCGTGTGTCTCCTCTCACCTGCGCTCCTGTGATGTCATCGCTATGTCATAGATTCCACATTCCGGCACCTGCCATTGTGATGTCATCGCTGTCATGGATTCCACATTCCGGCACCTGCCATTGTGATGTCATCGCTATGTCATAGAATCCACATTCCGACACCTGCCATTGTGATGTCATCGCTATGTCATAGAATCCACATTCCGACACCTGCCATTGTGATGTCATCGCTATGTCATAGATTCCACATTCCGGCACCTGCCATTGTGATGTCATCGCTGTCATAGATTCCACATTCCGGCACCTGCCATTGTGATGTCATCGCTGTCATAGATTCCACATTCCGGCACCTGCCATTGTGATGTCATCGCTATGTCGCCATGCTTCCACATGCTGGTATGTGCCTCTGTGATATCACAGCTTTGGCCAATATGGCTGTAGTCCTGGGGCAGCATAAGTCACATGACTGGTACAAGTCGTATGGTTCAGGACATTGCAGTCCAATTGAAGAAATCATTGCTTGATTACAATCCGGTTTTCCACACCATTTACCTCACACACATTATTTACACCAGTGCATTATTAATGGCCGTACAGAACTAGGCCTCAAAAAGGCTGGGTTTATTGAGGTCCTGACAAGACCAGGTAATGAAGGGTTTATTACAGGGTTTGATATGGAGGTTGGATGTGGAACTAGGAATGTGATAGGCTGGTGGTGGAGTTCTAGTGAGATTTATATAATAGGAGGGCAGCCATCTTTGGCGTGACATTCAGCGCTGGCTTCACTTTCCTCTCCTACAGACATCATTGACATCTGGAGGAAGTGGGAGAGCAGCTGCAGCGGTCAATTCCTCCAAAGTACGAGAGAGTGAAGACACCTCTGATTGGCCGCAGGGATCGCGGACCCCGGGAGAGCCAGTGCTGACACTGCTGGAATGGCACAGAGTAGAATAGTTATTATTTTACTGAGGGGAAACAGTGATTGAGAAGTTGTCTGAATAGTGGAAAAGCCTTTTAAGTTTGGGGGTGGCGCGTTCTCATGAAGCCTCAGCACCTCCTGATGGTGTTTAGGTTTTCTACAATAGGGGGCTAGTTAATGTTGTGACTTTGTTGCCACCTGCTGGTCATTCGGTGCAATGCAGCGTTTACTTTTTTATTATTATTATTTTTCATTATTGCAGACTTCATCAGAGGTCGTTAATCCAGAAGATACTTTGCATCATGTCCTCAGAGTGCCCAGAGTCAGTTAGGATGGACCATTAGTGGGTTGTGGTGATGACCTCCGGTGAGACATGCCAGTTACACGCTTTCACACCTCACGTACGGTGACCTGGGTACATCTTTTAGGCCACCGGGTGTTGCAGTTGGGACCACAGTGTGAGGGGCCTGTAGCAGCATGGTCTGTTAGGGTTGATGATGCAGAAGGATGTGTTGGGACTTGGCCAGTGGCAGCAGAGACTGTTACCAAAAATAGGCTTGTCCGTCTGCAACAAAGTCTGACTTGGGAGCGTGTGTGTATGCTTTCAAGGACCATTAGGGCCTCATTTAAAAAATGGAAGTTAAAAATATTTGGAAAAGGAAAACTGCAGCTTTATCTACTTTACTGCCTCTTGAGTGTTTCGTCACTGAAATGTGGGAGCAGGGAAAAAGCATAGGGAGGTGGAGGGTGAGCAATGTAGGAGGGACTTTTGGAAATTGGCTACAGGCATTTATTATTCTCGGCAGGGTGCTAGGTGAGGAGAATCCTGAGCACTGTTCAGATCTGTTCTGTAGTGATAAGCTAACGTGCTCCGATAAGGCGTTATCCGAGTATTCTCGGGTGCTAAGAGTATCTTCGGCGTGCTTGAAAAATATGTTTGCGTCACCGCGGCTGCATGTCTCACGGCTGTTAGACCGCCGCAATACATGCAGGGCTTGCCAGTTTGTGTGGAGCCGCGGCGGTGTGAACATATTATTAGAGCACGCAAAAGATAATCTGTTAGCACCCGAGCATGCTCAGATGACACCTTATCCAAGCACGTCTGCGCAACACTACTGTTCTGTTATCTTGATGCCAATTGGGAGGATTATAGTGTGTATAATAATGATACTGGCCACTGGATGCCATACCATAATGCTACTGGCCACTGGATGCCATACCATAATGCTACTGGCCACTGGATGCCATACCATAATGATACTGGCCGCTGGATGCCATATCATAATGATACTGGCCGCTGGATGCCATACCATAATGATACTGGCCGCTGGATGCCATACCATAATGATACTGGCCGCTGGATGCCATACCATAATGATACTGGCCACTGGATGCCATACCATAATGATACTGGCCACTGGATGCCATACCATAATGATACTGGCCACTGGATGCCATACCATAATGATACTGGCCACTGGATGCCATACCATAATGATACTGGCCACTGGATGCCATACCATAATGATACTGGCCGCTGGATGCCATACCATAATGATACTGGCCGCTGGATGCCATACCATAACGATACTGGCCGCTGGATGCCATACCATAACGATACTGGCCGCTGGATGCCATACCATAACAATACTGGCCACTGGATGCCATACCATAACGATACTGGCCGCTGGATGCCATACCATAACGATACTGGCCGCTGGATGCCATACCATAACGATACTGGCCGCTGGATGCCATACCATAACGATACTGGCCGCTGGATGCCATACCAGAACGATACTGGCCGCTGGATGCCATACCAGAACGATACTGGCCGCTGGATGCCATACCAGAACGATACTGGCCGCTGGATGCCATACCATAACGATACTGGCCGCTGGATGCCGTACCATAACGATACTGGCCGCTGGATGCCGTACCATAACGATACTGGCCGCTGGATGCCGTACCATAATGATACTGGCCACTGGATGCCGTACCATAACGATACTGGCCACTGGATGCCGTACCATAACGATACTGGCCACTGGATGCCGTACCATAACGATACTGGCCACTGGATGCCATACCATAACGATACTGGCCGCTGGATGCCATACCATAACGATACTGGCCGCTGGATGCCATACCATAACGATACTGGCCACTGGATGCCATACCATAATGATACTGGCCACTGGATGCCATACCATAATGATACTGGCCACTGGATGCCGTACCATAACGATACTGGCCACTGGATGCCGTACCATAACGATACTGGCCGCTGGATGCCATACCATAACGATACTGGCCGCTGGATGCCATACCATAACGATACTGGCCGCTGGATGCCATACCATAACGATACTGGCCGCTGGATGCCATACCATAACGATACTGGCCGCTGGATGCCATACCATAACGATACTGGCCGCTGGATGCCATACCATAACGATACTGGCCGCTGGATGCCATACCATAACGATACTGGCCGCTGGATGCCATACCATAACGATACTGGCCGCTGGATGCCATACCATAACGATACTGGCCGCTGGATGCCATACCATAACGATACTGGCCACTGGATGCCATACCATAATGATACTGGCCGCTGGATGCCATACCATAACGATACCGGCCACTGGATGCCATACCATAATGCTACTGGCCGCTGGATGCCATACCATAACGATACTGGCCACTGGATGCCATACCATAATGCTACTGGCCGCTGGATGAGCTTGAGAGCAGAAGTCGGTGCAGACTTCTGGACAAACCAGGTCTTCATAGGTAATTGAATAAAATGGAGGTTAATTTAGAATAAACTTACAATTAAAAAAGGTATAGATAAGGCTAAGATATAAAAACACTTCTACAGAAACCTCTAGGAATGAGGAGTGGGTCGGCCTTCTTGCAAAAGGATGAAATATTTAAATGTAAATTTCTCTCCTGCATGGAGTTTCCACGCACGCCCAGACAATATAATGAAATGACATAGAAATCTGTATTCCAAGCAAAACATCCATATTCACAGGTGATTAGAATGAGAGAAAAATGTATTTTGAATAATAGTTACAGTTCAGAGATGGAGATGAGACATAAATTGTGTATACAGGACCCCTATGAATGAGAGAGGGACCTACTCTGTTACAGAAGAGTGCAGTATCTAAACCAAAGTTCTGGCTCACAGTAACAAAGTTTCCATGCATGTTCAGATTAAACATTACAATTCTTAGTTCTCAAGGATAAGTCTGTTGCAGGAGACCTCCAGACGCCTGGTTTCTGTGAGTACATTTTATCTATAGAATAACATGGTACAGAACTTTCTAACAATATCTGCAGGCTCAGCCTCGATTTCCTTTACAGAAACAAAACATGATTTAATAAAGCTAGACTATATCAGACGTATCACAAGTAATAGAACATATTGGAATATTATGGATTATAATTACTGTATTGATTATTTTCTTTATTAGAAATATTTAAAGTAAAATATAATTAGTTCTTAAGCATAAATCTGACAAGGAGGCTTCCAGGCGGTTTGTTTCTGGAAGAATATCTGATCTATAGTGCAATGTCTTACAGAACCTTCTGACCATATCTGCAAGCTTAGCACAGAGGCAGATCTGTTTTCCGGCACCCGGAGTAGGAATTCAGTTTGGCGCCCCCCACACACACCGCTCATGCAGTTTGAATAGTAGTCATGTGACCGCTCATATACGATTTGCTTTTTGACAGTCACGTGACTAGCTACTCTTCCTAATTCTCTCAATTTCAGTCAAAAACTACAGCTCCTATTTCATAAAGAGAAGCAGGATTAAAGGCTAGTTATCACATAACCGTAAGTATGAAAATCACATACGAGTGGTCATGTGGTGTCTGCTGGACCCAGCTAGCAGAGCTGAATCCTGACATTGAGTATATTACACGCTCTTAGGATTGGGCATGCTACAGTACTTAATTGTATAATTAAAAGGGTTGTCCAGGTTTGTGATTAAAGTCGGAAGAACTCTAGGTGACTGCAGACTTCTGAATACTCGCAGCGCATGCACTGCACACTTTCACCTTTCCTCCAGTACAGGAGAATCCTGAAAGGTCATGTGCGTGCAAGTATGAGATTTTCATACTTCTGGCCACATTCCAACTAAACGTGACCAGCCTCACTCAAGTAATTTGTATAGAATGAGGCCATGCATGTCAAGTCGGCATGTGATCATGTGTATGCAATTCGCATAATTGTGGTTTCAAGACTTCCTGCTCTCACCACTAGCACCAGAGAATCCTGACCGCATGCAGTGCACATGCACACGGTGAAAATTCAGAGGTATGCTGTCAGTGATTGCAGACTTTCATCACAAACTTGATCTAACCCTTTAATTTTCCTAAAGCAAATAAAAACAGTAACTCTTCTCAGACAGCACAACACTTTATTAACATGGCCATGTATCATGTAATCTTACAAGTTATGGACTGTTCCATGTGTACAGGATCAGAACCAATAGCTGCACAAAAATACATCAATAGAACTACCAGCAGTATGCAGAAATACAGCATCACAACCCTCATCAGTACAGTACAACATCATCAGTACATGTACTGTCTCCTCTTTGGTATGCCCTCACACTGTCTCTTCATGTTACTCCTTTCCCCACATTACCCAGTCTCTATTATGTGCCCGCACAAACTTTTCTCCCCCTACTCTGTCTCCTGACACATCCCCCCCCTGTTCCTTATATTATTTCCACACACACATTCCCCCTTGCTCCTCACCCCCGCTCACTATGCTGGGGGTAAGGAAAGGGCAGCAGTGTTTACCTGGCCAGATCTTCAAAGCCAAATGCACTACCAGGATGCAGCAGACCCACATAAAGATAGCAGATGTGTGACGCTGGAAGCCCTACCCTGGGGGATGGGGGACTCGGAGCCGGGTCCTATGTTGTCGATGGGGTGCAGCCATGGCCCAGACCCGCTCCGTGCCCAGGGCCGGATACTGTGCACTACCCTAGTGTGAACAGCACCCTATACAAGCCTATCTTTGTGCAATTCTAATACTAGGCAGTCACCCCCTCCATGAAATTGTAGGTTGTGAGTGATTGTTTCATCAGTATTTTGCACCTGTGTATCCGCCATCTTAAAATGGGGGACCCAAAAAAAAATGACGTGGGTTCCCCCTATTTTAATAGCTAGCAAAGGCTAGGCAGACAGCTGGGGGCTGATATTAATAGCCCAGGAAGGGTGCCATGAATATTGGCCGCCTCACAGGCTAGAAACACCAGCCGTCAGCCGCCCGAGAAATGACACATCCATAGGATACGCCAATTCTGGCACTTAGCCTCGCTCTCCCACTGCCCTGTAGCGGTGGCACTGGAGTAATAGGGCTGGGGTTGATGTCAGCTTATAATGCCAGCTGACATCAAGCCCAGGTTAGTAATGAGGAGGTGTCTATAAGACGCGCCCATTACTAACCCCATAGTGAAAGTGAATAAAACACCAACACCCAGAATAAAATCTTTTAATTGAAATAAACACACAATACTTTAATATCCTAAATTAAACCATACTTACCATCACGCCCATTCCAGCTGAAGCCAATGTCTCCTGCAATAGAAGTAAAATAATTAACAAACCTCATCTTTACCTTTCCATGGTTCCTACGACGGCTCCAGCTCTGCTACATTGAGATGGCAGGCTGGATCGTAGCAGAACGCTGCCATCCAGCCTGCCATGCCGCAGACACTGAGAAGCCTATCCAGAGTAATATGGAAACTACTAAACCAATATTGACCCCTCACTGTTTTATATAGTATAAATATGCTCCAAGATAATTCTGCAGTATTTCACAGTCAAATCCAATGGGAGTAAAATATAAAAAATAACCTTTATTCAATATTTTAAAAAGGATTTTTTTTTTAAGTGTCCAAAATCCGTGACAAATTTCCTAAAATTATCCTAAACATAGGACTATTGTGTATGGTTTTAATTTATCTCACCGGCTAACCATTTATATATATTGTCTTGTTGGGAGGCCAGGGATTAGTCACAATTCCTAGGGGTATCTCTTTATTTATATGTATAACTCCCTTTTCAATTTAGCCTCTGGCTATTAGAAATCATGCCATCTCATTTCTCCTCATTGTGAGTCTGCAGTCTGATAATGGCATTAATAATATTCATTTTACCATGTCCTGTGCTATTCTCTTCAGAACGGCTTTATAGTGCTGCCGTCATATACCGGTGCGGTGCTTGTTTCTCCTGATCTAGGAGCTTTATATTGAGGTAGCCTGGCTAATCATCTCTTGTAGGACTTTCTATAGAAATGCTCAGCCCTACACGTTTCATCATTCTTATATGAGACTCTCATGGTCATCAGGGGCTCACAGTCTATGATCTTTTTTGGTTTAATAATACGATGGTTTTGTAATAAACTTATCAGCAGGGTTGCCGGCAGCGTCTGGCGGCTAAACCAGCGTGACTTTATAGGAGAGTTGGTGCCACCTCTTGTGCGCCCCCCCTTCTGTCATCCAATCGAGTGACTCGGGTGCGTTACAGGCGTATCATGTTGCGATCATATAATCATGCAGGGACTCGTCTCATTCTTCCAGTAGGATCTTTTTCTCACAGAGATGTCTTGGCTGCACTGCGATCTCACAGTATTAATATGTCTTTTATATCTAGGGGAGGAGACTGGTATATTGCATTGCATCTTATAATGTCGTCTCTACGAGTTTGTTGCGATATGAGTTGTTAATAGTGTTTGTTCGTAGTTTGTCATTTGTTTACAGACAGATCTGCCTGTTTCATGTGCTACCTCGTCCCACCTACACTTACATCGATGCAGAACTTCCTTTCATCGTGACAAATGCCATCTGGCTATGTCACTGCTTCCACACCAGCAAACGCTTGCGGACGTCTATTTCCTCAAAGTTCATTTCATTTGATCGTATCAATATGTCCATAATAGACATTGGGATGACTTTTATTCTGATTGTATCAGTGTGTCTGATTGTATCGATGTATCTGTATTATTAAGTCTTCAGATGAGTATTTTATAATCTAAAAACAAAGGAAGAAATTCTGATGAAATTTGTCCAATTGTTATCAAAGTTCAATTTGTTCAAGAGGTCATTTTGTGATTTTAAAGTATAATAACTTTAATAGTTTTGGTCCTATAAGGCGCTGATTTGATAGTTATGTGGACCAATATCCATTATGAAGAACATGGACTGGATTCTACATATTATATTTTAGAGAGGTTTTAGGTCTAACGAGGTTCAAGAGGTTTCATAGGGGGTGAAAATGTTATGTGTCAATGAAACATGAGAAGGACAATGTTTCATTTATGTAGTGTGGGTTATAGGATTTCATTCTATGGATCCATCTACTTTCTTTCTGAAGCAGCAGTTGGTCCCAATTACCTCCTCTCGGGGGGGCATACTACTTCGATGGCTTGAAAGTATAAAGAAAACGGGTCCAAGGTGTGTTTCTCAAGCATGTGTCTCGAGAGAGTTGTGTCCTCCCTACGTCTGACATAACCGATATGGTGCAATATCCGTCTCCGGAACTCTTTTGGTTTTGCCGATGTAGTTCATCGGACATTGGCGAGTTGCCATATAGATTACTCCTTGCGTCTTGCAGTTTGTGAATTCGTGATTTTGGTCTTCTAGTTTGGTTGTGGCACTGATACATCTGTAAAAGCAAGAAATGTATTTGCAGGCTTTGCAGTCACCACATCTATAAGTCCCCGTGGTGTCACTGCTCAGCCACGTTGTTTTGCCCGTGTTGTCCTCCACAAAGTGGCTGCGCACAAGGTGGTCTCTAAGGTTCCTGCCTCTCCTGTATGTGACCCTGGGGCTCTCAGGGACCACATCTTGCAGATCTTTATCTGATCTCAAAATTGCCCAAAGATCATAGAGTATGTTCATCACCCCCTGATTTCGGTCGTCGTAGGTTCCTATTAGATGGATCTCATTATCTTGTTGTTCTCGTGCTTTAGGGGTCAATAGAGAATTTGTCTCTTGTAAGGGCGTTGGCCTAGCACTTTTTTAGGACATCCCTTTTGTAGGAAGCGTTTTTGTAATTCCCTCGATTTTATCATGTACTCATTCACCGTTGAGCAATTTCTCCTTAGGCGTATATATTGGCTTTTCGGTATTCCTCTACGTAGGGGAGCCGGATGGTAGCTCTGCCAGGATAGTAACCCACTTGTGGCTGTCAGTTTTCAGTGTTGTGGGTAACCGGCCTTGGTTGGTATTTATTATTGTAATGTCAAGGAAGTTTAAATTGTGTTTCTGAATCTCACTGGTAAAATACAAGCCTAACTGGTTCTGCTCTCACTGTTCTACTTCAATACATCTACATTGGGCTGTGGAGATCTATGAATGATTACTTGAGTCAGGTAACCTAATGACTAGTAGATTCACAGCCATCTGGATAAAAAATCCTGTTATGTGACGTTGTGCTGCCACCTAGTGGCTTCCCATTCTTTTACATAACAGTCTACACCACAGGTCTCAAACATGCGGCCCGCGGGCCACATGTGCACAAAGGAAGCAGAGGGAACGGGGGACAGGTGAAAGGAATCTTTTTTTTTTTTTTTTTTTTACTTTTTTATGTGTGTGAAGAACAGCGCAGAGGACAATTCTACTAGATGGGGACCTGGATGGGGCATATTACTGCAAGATGGGGACCACCAGGATGGGGCATATTACTGCAAGATGGGGACTACCAGGATGGGCCACATTACTGCAAGATGGGGACCACCAGGATGGGCCACATTACTGCAAGATGGGGGCCACATTACTGCAAGATGGGGACCACCAGGATGGGCCACATTACTGCAAGATGGGGACCACCAGGATGGGCCACATTACTGCAAGATGGGGACCACCAGGATGGGCCACATTACTGCAAGATGGGGACCACCAGGATGGGCCACATTACTGCAAGATGGGGACCACCAGGATGGGCCACATTACTGCAAGATGGGGACCACCAGGATGGGCCACATTACTGCAAGATGGGGACCACCAGGATGGGCCACGTTACTGCAAGATGGGGACCACCAGGATGGGTCACGTTACTGCAAGATGGGGACCACCAGGATGGGCCACATTACTGCAAGATGGGGACCACCAGGATGGGGCACGTTACTTCAAGATGGGGACCACCAGGATGGGGCATATTACTACAAGGTGGGGACCAGGATGGGGCAAATTACTAGATGTTTGCCAGAATTACTATATATGGTGCTAATTCTGAAACTATATTACTCTGTGGCCAAAAGAGGGAAACAAAATTGTAAAAATAAAAATAAAGCATGAAAAAATATTTTGCCACTAAAAGTGCTGCTTTATATATAAACTAAATATATAAACTAAAGTAAACACAAAAAGTGCACATTTATTATCGCCATATCCGTAACGACCCAAGCTATAAAAAAATAAAATAAACACAGCAAAAATGTTCAGACGGTGTATACAAAAAAAATGGCATCACTAAAAATGTCACTTTGACCTGCAAAGAATGCGGCCCCCCAAATTCCAATTTTTTCCATATGCGGCCCATATACCCAGCCGAGTTTGAGACCCCTGCTCTACACTGTCCGTGTGGAATGTCCATTGGACACACACATTTTTGGATGTCGTTATATTTACAATGTGATTGGACATTTTTGCTAATATTTATAAGCTGTATGTAGAAACAGGAGGTCAGTTTTCCTTGTATGAGTCATAAGTCCCTGCAAAAGTCCCTGGCAGGGGGATGAGAGCGGCTGGGTCAGGAGGGGACCCAGCTAATTCTACATAGAGCAGAGAAAAGAGAATAATTAGCCCAGTAGAAAGGTATAATGAGCAGCTGTAAGTACAGTGCTGTATAATCTGATTACAATATAGTAAGAGGATAAGCTCTGATGGGAGAGGTTCTTTAAGCCGGTCATGTATTGGGTAATGAGTTGGGGTGTCAGTCTCCATCAGTGCTGGCTGAACACTGACTATCCTGCTCAGATTACTACACATGGCGCTGCTCCTCCTCCCTGTAGTATGGGCTCCGCAGGACGGTGCCGAGGCTCCAGATTCTACCTGCACAGCAACAAGGTCCCAACACTTCTACCTCTATAACTTGCCTAATGCAGACGCAAACCTGCAGCCTTTCCACTGAGATCTTGTCGGCCTTCTACACTGCCATGGCTTTGTCTGCACAATGTAGCTTAAAGGGATTGTCCACTTCTTAAGCATCCTAGAAGTCTACAATATAAGGTCGGTATTCCTCTAACCCTCTGCCTTATTTGGCTGCCATTGAAGGCAGTCAGCGAAATGGGTTCAATTTTCTATAGAAGTGGCAGAATTTAACCCCTTCCTGACCATGTTATTTCCCGGCTCTGCATTTTTCTTATTCTTCTAAGAGCAGTAGCTTTATTTTTCTGTCAATACAGCCATATGAGGGTTTTTGTTTTTATGCCATTCACTGATCAGGTTAATTATTTTTATATTTTGATTGGATAACGCCCATATGTTTTATTTTAAAATGGGTCATAGAGGGGCAGGAGTGATTTGAATATTCAGATTAAACTTTTTCCTTTTTGTCCCCTTAGGCTGTGTGCCCACGATTCCTTTTTAAGTGTTTCCACAGCGGCAAAAACGCTGCAGAAATGCTTAAAAAACGCATGGTAGAAGGCCTGCCATGTTCCCCAATGATGATCCGCATGTGCTGTGCACATGCTGTGGAAATTTCCGCTGCGGATTATCATTGCGGAAAAAAAACAGCACTACCAATTATTTTGCGGAAGTGCTGCGTTTTCGCCACCATTATATAGTAACATAGTTTTTAAGGTTGAAGGAAGACTAAGTCCATCTAGTTCAACCCATAGCCTAACATGTTGATCCAGAGGAAGGCAAAAAAAACCCATGTGGCAAACACCAAGCTCCACATTGGGGAAAAAAATTCCTTCCCGACTCCATACGACAATCAGACTAGTTCCCTGGATCAACGCCCTATCAAGGAATCTAGTATTTATAACCTGCAATATTATACTTTTCAAGAAAGGCATCCATGCCCTTCTTAAATTTTAACAGTGAATCACTCGTTACAACATCATGCAGCAGAGAGTTCCATAGTCTCACTGCTCTTACAGTAAAGAATCCCCGTCTGTGATTATGATTAAACCTTCTTTCCTCCAGACGTAGAAGATGCCCCCTTGTCCCCGTCTCAGGCCTCAGAGTAAAAAGATCAGTAGAAAGGTCTTTGTACTGTCCCCTCATATACTTGTACATAGTAATAAGATCACCTCTAAGCCTTCTTTTTTCCACAGTAAATAACCCCAAGTGTAATAACTTGTCTTGGTATTGCAGACCCCCCAGTCCTCTAATAACCTTGGTCGCTCTTCTCTGCACCCGCTCTAGTTCAGCCATGTCTTTCTTATATACCGGAGACCAGTACACAGTATTCTAAGTGTGGTCGCACTAGTGACTTGTATAGAGGTAAAATTATGTTCTCCTCATGAGCATCTATGCCTCTTTTAATGCATCCCATTATTTTATTTGCCTTTGCAGCAGCTGCCTGACACTGGCCACTAAACGTGAGCTTGTCGTCCACCAATACACCCAGGTCTTTTTCAGTTCCAGTTTTGCACAGTGTTTTACAATTAAGTATATAATTATACATTTTATTTCCTCTGCCCAAGTGCATTACCTTACATTTATCCCCATTAAAGCTCATTTGCCATTTATCAGCCCAAGCTTCTAGTTTACATAGATCCTCCTGTAATATAAAATTGTCCTCCTCTGTATTGATTACCCTGCAGAGTTTAGTGTCATCTGCAAATATTGAAATATTACTCTATATGCCCCCTACAAGGTCATTAATAAATGTTAAAAAGAAGGGGGCCCAATACTGACCCCTGTGGTACCCCACTGTTAACTGAGACCCAGTCTGAGTGTTTTCCATTAATAACCACCCTTTGTTTCCGATCACTGAGCCAATTCTTAACCCACATACATATATTTTCCCCTATTCCCAATGTTCTCATTTTATGTATCAACCTTTTGTGTGGAACCGTATCAAAAGCTTTTGAAAAGTCCATATACACAACATTCACTGCATTTCCTTGGTCCAGTCCAGAACTTGCCTCCTCATAAAAACTGATCAGATTAGTTTGACAGGAACGGTCCCTCATAAACCCATGTTGATATTGGGTCATGAGGTTATTCTTCTTCAGATACTCTATCATAGCATATCTTAGGAAACCCTCCAGGATTTTACCCACAGTAGAGGTTAAGCTTACTGGCCTATAATTTCCAAGTTCAGTTTTTGTCCCCTTTTTGAATATTGGCACCACATTTGCTATACGCCATTGACTTGCATTAGAACGCATGGACTACGCATCACTGTATTTGTAGATGCGCAATCCACGTGTTCCAATGTGCGGATGGTACCCAGGTCTAGAGGAGAGAAGACTCTCCTCCAGACCCAGGTACCATAGAAACTGTGAAAAAAAGAATAAAATAAAAAATAAATATGATACTTACCTTCTGGCGGCCCCCGTTGCGCTCCTCCTCTCATGCCGGCAAATCGCGATGGACTGAAGGACCTGCGCTGACGTCATATTCTTGTGACTGGTCACGCGACGCTGACGTCGGCAGGTCCTTCAGTGCACTGTACCGCGATCTGCCGGCAGTCAGCACCGAGTGAAGCAAGACTCCGGGCGCCATCGCAAGGTAAGTATAGATTTATTTTTTATTTTTTTGACATTCTCTCGGGTCACACTCCATTTGCATGGATTTATATAGTGTGACCAAGTTGACAAGCACTTTCCAAGTGATGCTAAAATCGCTTGAAAAGCGCTTGTCAACCCGCATGCAGAAATGCATGTGAAGAACGCTTCACATCCGCATGTCCCTGGCAGGAAAAACGCATGTACTATCCGCATGTACAATCCGCATGCGTTTTGTCTGCCAGGAGAGATGCAGAAAGGCTCAGGAAAAATCCAGAGCATTTCTGCATCGTGGGCACATAGCCTTAGGGGACGTGAACATGCAATCATCTGGTTTCTTGTGTTATGTACAGCAATACTGCAGTATATAGCCAGCACTCACAGATCTGTCATGACAGGCATGGGTCTTTTCAGCAGACTCCTTCCTGGCAGTGATGGCATCCCACGATCGTGTTACAGGGGCACAGTTGGGCACATGGCATGACTCCCTTCTCAGTTCGCTGTTAATGCTGCTGTCCATCTCTAACAGGTGGAGCTCTGCTCTACATGTGGCTATTAAAGGCAGATGGCTAAATATCACAGCCATCATCTTCCAGGCAAGAAGTCAGAGCTGGCATATGATGTAACTGCAAATCATGTTGGTAAGGGGTTAAAGTGCCACTTCAGTGGGGTTTTGACACGTGAAATACTTTTAGTGCAGAAATGACGTAGTCCTTTTGGGCATGAGGGTTGGGTGCTGGGATTACTAGTACACCTGACATCCAGGTGGGCATAATTCTGTTCCTTGTGTATTGGAAGACTTTTGCCTCTGCAGCTTTGGTGTTGGCAATCTTTCACTTTCATGCCCATTGATGCTCCACATGGTTGGCTCAGGAACCGTCCTCACATGATCTATATTTCCCTAAAGTAAAGTCACTTGTCAAAAGCCACCAGGACAAAGTGCGCGGTTCTGTATCATGTGGGAAAACATCAAGAAAAGCTCTAGGAAATGGCAACAAGCAAGTAATGACCCAGAAGAACGGGCAGCCTCTGAAAGGAGACCGGAAAGTGCCAAAGCCTGCGCCAATTGTTATACAGGTATAATGTATTACCGCAGCTCGGATCATACACCGCTCTTGTGTTCTCCCCTGTACTGATGTACAGACTTGTATCTACATAAAATTTGTTGTGCAATTTCCCCTGGGCACGCAGATACCCCATATGTGGGGAAAAAACACTGTTTGGGCTCACGGCAGGGCTCGGAAGGGAAGGAGCGCCATTTGACTTTTTGATTGTAAAATTTGCTTGAATAATTAGCGGACGCCATATTGTGTTTGGAGAGCCCCTGATGTGCCCAAACATTGGAGCTCCCCCACAAAGTGACCCCATTTTGGAAACTAGACCCCCCAAGGCACCTATCTAGATGCATAGTGAGCAGTTGGAACCCCCAGGTGCTTCACAAATTGATTCGTAAAAATGAAAAAGTGGAAAAAAAATACTTTTCCATTTTTATGAATCAATTTGTGAAGCACCTAAGGGTTCCAAGTGCTCACTATGCATCTAGATAGGTGCCTTGGGGGGTCTAGTTTCCAAAATGGGGTCACTTTGTGGGGGAGCTCCAATGTTTGGGCACACAGGGACTCTCCAAATGCAACATGGTGTCCGCTAACAATTTGAGCCGACAATTTGTTAGTGGACACCATGTTGCATTTGGAGGTACGACACAGAATTTGATAACATTAGGTCATCATATTGAATAAGTTGTCATTAGTCTTGAGCGCAAGTGCTCGCTACTTGAGTTTGCATCGGGTACTCAGGTATGCACCATGTACTGCGTGTGCTTGAGTGAAATGCTCGAGTCCCCGCCCGGATGTTTCACGGTTATTAGACACCCAAAAAAAAACATGCAGGGATCGCTCGTGCATGGCAGGCAATCCCCGCAAAGTTTTTTGGGCCGTGAAGCATATGGGGCGGAGACTCGAGCATGTCACTCAAATACCCACGATACTCAATGCATACCAGAACACCCGATGCAAACTCAAGTAGCGAGCACTTGCGCTCAACACTAGTCGCCATATCGTCATCTTTTTTTCTTACTTTTGAAAAAAATCCCAACCCCATCACAACCCTAACCGTAGCACAACCCTAACCGTAGCACAACCCTAACCCTAGCACAACTCGAGAGTTTATTTTTTACGCCGTTCCTCATGCGGTATAAGTGATTAGATGACCTTATTCTTCAGGTCGGTGTGATTACAGAGATACCAGAATCATATGGGGTTTTTATGACTGACAGCTGTCACACACTAAAAGACGCATTTTTTGTAAAATCTAGTTTTTGCATCGCCATATTTTGAGAGCTATAATTTTTCCAGATTTTGGCAGACAGTCATTTGACGGCTTTTTTTTTTGCGGGATGAGTTGACGTTGTTATTGGTGCCATTTTCAGGCACGTGACATTTTTTGATCGCTTTCTATTCCGATTTTTGGAGGCAGAATAAACAAAAAACAACAATTCAGGAATTGTTTTTTTTGTTTTTTTTTTATTCTGTTCCGCGTGTGGTAAAATTGATAAGGCAGCTTTATTCTTTGGGTCAGTACGTTTACAGCGGTACCACATTTATATCGTATTTCTATGTTTTGCACTTTTACATAATAAAAGCAATTTTATAGAAAAAATTATTTTTTCGCATAGCTTTATTCTGAGAGCTATAACTTTTTTATTTTTTGGCTGATGGAGCTGTATGGCAGCTTGTTTTTTGCGGGACGAGATGACTTTTTCAGCGGTACCATTTTTATTTATATTTGTCTTTTCGATCGCGTGTTATTCCATTTTTTGTTTGGCGGTATGGTGATAAAGCATTGTTTTTTGCTTCGTTTTTTATTTTTTAACGTGTTCACTGAAGGGGTTAACTAGTGGGACAGTTTTATAGGTCTGGTTGTTCCGGACGTGGCAATACCAAATGTGTACTTTTATTGTTTTTTTTTTTTTTTATATATAATAATATTCATTGATGGGTACATTATATTTTTATTTTTGGTGGATTATTTTTTTTTATTTTTTTATATATATATTTTTACAATTTTTTTTTATTTTTTTTTTCACTTTCTGATAGTTTTTATACTTTATTACTTTGTCCCACTATGGGACTTTCACTTTTTTTTCTCTGATCGCCTGCATGGCACAGGAATGCAGCACCATCCCTGTGTCATGCAGGCTGTCAGCGCTGGACAGGGAGAAGATTTTTGGAGATGCACTGCGCATGTCCAAAAAATCTTCCTGCTGTCTGGTGACCCGGATGTTGTCATGACAACATCGGGTCATCATGGCAACATCCTGGAAGCCATGGCAGACAGCGCTGGAAGCCGGAAGAGGAGGTGAGTATCTGCGATCACCTCCCCTTGCCACCGCAATGCTGCGATCGACTTCGATCGCAGCATCGCGGGGGTTAATGTGCTGGGAGCGGTGCGTGACCGCTCCCTGCACATAGTACCGGGTGTCAGCTGTGACAATCAGTTGACACCCGGCGGTGATCGCGCCCGCACAGCCTGTATGCGCGCGCGATCGCCATGACGTACTAATACGGGTCTGGCTCTTAAGTCCCAGGGCACAGACGCGTATTAGTACGTCAAATGTTAAGGGGTTAACAATGCACATGACTGTCACAAACACATGGACCACATTTTTGGGATGCTCACCTTTTTCCAGTTATGATGTATCTTTCATAACTGGGAAACCACCAGAAACCTAGGAAATGGGTTCTGAGCTTCTGAACATCATAGAAATATCAAATTTGATATCAATCTCCGTGAATATTGGTGACGGCAAACATGATGTATCCATCTTGGATGTGGGCCCCCCCATACCAAGATATGGAAGATGAAGGATTTTTATGTCTTGTGCAGCTGGGTGGGTTCACAAAACCGAGCCCCCGTGTGAGGTAAACAACATGGGTGTGTCCTAGTGTTTTGCCTCCTTACTAAAAACCAGAACGTCCATGTTGGCTCATTCCGACCCAGGGACGTCAGATGCAAGCACTCCTAGCTGCGTGGAGGAATCACACCTAATTTCCGGGGAGCCGTCCCCCCCACAGAATCTGAGACCATCACCTCGTGGCGCAGGTTTTGCTATTATTTACCCCTTTTATTTTAATAACTGTTTTGTGCATATATGTAAATTGTCTTTTATAATATCTTGTATATCTTTTGCAAACACTGCCAACTTTCAGGAGTAAATTATTATTTACTAGCTTCGTTCTTCTTGTCCTATGTTGAGCAAACCCGTTCCTCACCCGCTAATTCACGTTACCGAACGGGTACCCGATCCACCTGTTAAGAGATCGGTGGTGGCAGCATACGGTGTATTTATGTGATATTGTGGTTGAGGGTGGTGGGATTGAGGTATATATACGTTCCTGGACGGAACTGGTGGTATATATACATCCTGTCACATCACGTGCCGCAATAGTCGACATAAATGAGAGCAGCTGCGCCCTGTTGCTTATCCTCGGTCAATACCGTGTTTCACCAGCAGGATAAGGGGGTGCCAGAGTGCTGCAAGGTCTGACCAAGTTTTCCTGACAATTGGTGGCAAGCGGTGGGATCATAGGACATTAGTGATCTGGTTTGAGCAATCATTCCTCTCACTAAAAACTTGCACGGTTCTTACCTGGACCCTACACAAAAGTTTTGAAGATTGAACTCAGTGTTTATTAGATCTGAGACAATACTGTATGTGCAGCAGTCACCCCTACCCTTCTTCGTTTTTTCTTTCTATTTGTATTTTGGTGATCAAGGTCATTGTTGGGGAGTTCTGGTACAGCCAGCAGAAAATGGACACTCTTATTGGAATATGTATAACCAAAGGCATGGACCCCCTCGGCAAAAACAAAGAACAAATGGCTGCTGCGCTGGCGCAACTGGAGGCAGAGCAAGCCCTTCTCCAGACCTCAGCAGGGCCAGGGGTCAGCCAAGATATGGACAGTACTGCTGCAGGGGTCCCACCTGTAGACGCATGCCGCGTCAGCGACCAGGGCAGCCTGGACCCTTATCTGCAGATGGCTCTACAGCAACTTCCTGCAGAGGATCATGAAGGACGGCTGAAAGTAATTCAGCAGCACCAGGAGGCTGACGAGCGGAGGCCCAAACCCAGTCAGAGGCAGAGAGAGCCGAGCGAGAGGCCGAGCGGCAGGCCCAAGCTCAGAAGGCCCATGAACTGCAGATGGCCCAGCTCAGGATCTCACCATCCACCTCACGGAACGGTGAGACCAACAATGCGACCCTGTTTAAACCCCGTCCAGAGCATTTTCCTGTGATGTTAAAGGACAGCGACCTCGACACCTTTCTGAGGGGTTTTGAAAAGACTTGCAGACAGTACCAGCTGCCTGTGGACCAGTGGGCCCGGTACTTAACTGCAGGGCTGCGAGGCAAAGCTCTGGATGTGTTTGTGGCTCTTCCTCAGGGCCTAGATGGGAACTATGATGCCATTAAGCAGGCCCTAATCCAGAGGTTCCAACTGACTCCTGAGGTGTACTGTAAAAAGTTCCGGAACCTCCAACGTGGACCGCACGACAGTTACAGCGATGTGGTGCATGGGCTCAGAACCAACTTCAAGCAGTGGATCCAACGACTGTCAGCGACCACCTTTGAGCAGTTAAAGGACCTGATGGTGAAAGACCAGTTCCTGCATCTGTGTCCGACTGAGGTAATGGATCGGGAGCCACCAGATGCCAATAAAGCAGCGCAGATCGCAGACACCTACAAGGCCAACCGGAGGTGCGGAAGCCGGGCGTTGCCAGCTGGAAAGGGGGTAAGCCATCAACCGCCATCCCTGCCCCAGCATCCGACCTTCTGGAGGCCTTGTCCCCGTTACCAACGCCCGGCCTGCATCTGATGCCCGCAAGTGTTATTTCTGCAACCAGACTTGTCATTTCAGCGCCACTTGCCCAGAGAAGCAGAGGAAGAACCCCCCATCCAAGGTCCCAGGGCCTAATGCATCAATTCTTTTGGTGGGTGGGCCGGTTGGGAGGGCCTGTGAAAACTTGCAGTCTGTCACTGTGGTGGATACTGTCACTGTAGGCCTCAAGGACACTGGGGCCGAACGAACCCTCATCCGACCCGAAATGGAGTCCGCTGAAGAGCTTATTCCAGGAAAGACCCTGACTGTCACCGGGATTGGTGGTGTCCGATGCCCCTTGCCCAGGTTTTTATGGATTAGGGTGCGGGGAGTGGGGTGAAGGAAGTGGGAGTATCTGAAAACCTGCCTGCAAATGTTTTGTTGGGATCTGATTTGGGGAGGATATTTGCTTATTATATCCCTGACACCCCTGCCCGATCTGATACAGTTGTTAAGGTTAATGCTGATAATGTGAATGTCAAAGCTTTACCTGATGATGATGTATTTGAAGGTACAGGAGAACTCAGCCATGTCACGCTGCAGGGTGATATTGCTGAAGATCCCCTAGCAGGAGCAAGTGTCAGTGCTATGGGTAATGGAGAGAGGCACGGGGACCATGAAGCAGGTGGTGCTGTGCCAGCGACCAGTGTCACAGACTGTGATCTGGCTGATGGTAGCTGCCCCATAAGTAGCACTGCGCCTGAGGTAATGGGGGAGGATGGGGAAGTGGCACGCATAGCCGCGCAGGCTGATGGGACGGTGTTATTCCCCGGGGAGACGGCCTATATAGCCGCTGTTACCCGCAGTCAGAGTGCCCAGAACGCAAGTAACGCCCTGCCTTCTGGACCCTCCTCGGACAGAGGAATAACGGAATCCGTTAGGGACCCAGAGCCGGTCCCAGTGAGGACGTGGCCTTAACCTCACTTCTGGCTTCCTCCAGCCAGGAGTTTCAAGCAGCTCTGCACTCAGATGCTAGCCTAGAGGCGTTAAGGAGCCTCGCTGAGAAACCCACCTCCGAGTCGGATAAGGAGAGGGTATTGTGGGACCATAGGAGGTTGTACTGGGAGACAGTTCCCTGTACACCCCAACAGGAGTGGCTGAGGGGAAGACAGCTGGTCGTCCCCTACCAATTCAGGGGTGAGTTGTTGCAGATCGCCCATGAGATTCCACTTGCTGGACACTTGGGGGTCAGCAAAACCAAGGCCCGGCTGTCTCACTACTTTTATTGGCCCAAAATGAGGACAGATGTGGTGAACTACTGTCACTCCTGTACCACGTGTCAGAGTGGGAAAGTCAGGGCCGGCTCCCAATGCCCCCCCTGATATCTTTGCCAGTGATAGAGGAGCCTTTCCAGAGGATTGTTGTGGACATTGTGGGACCACTGGCCATACCCAGCAGCTCTGGAAAACGTTTCATCCTTACTGTGATAGACTATGCTACCCAGTATCCGGAGGCAGTAGCCCTGTCCTCAATTAGGGCGGATAAGGTGTCGGACGCCCTCTTGGCCATCTTTTCGCGAGTAGGCTTCCCCAGTGAGATGCTTACCGACCAGGGGACCCAGTTCATGTGTTGCTTAATGGAGGCCCTATGTAAGAAAATGCAGGTGCAGCATCTGGTATCGAGCACGTATCATCCCCAAACCAATGGTTTGTGTGAGCGATTCAACGGTACCCTCAAACGGTTCTAGGAAGTTTCACCCCCAGCAGTTTGCCCCCAGGTACATTTCGCCCCCAGGATGTTTCGCCCCCGCACATTTCGCCCCCAGCATTTTACCCCCAGGATGTTTCGCCCCCGAACATTTCGCCCCCAGCTTTTTGCCCCCAGATGTTTTGGCCCCAAATTAGGCAGGGAATTTCGGTCTTGTGTTTTAGCCCTATGACCTCTTTCACAGTAGGCACTTTCCCAAGTGCTAAGCACTGGAAAATTGCTAAGAAGATTGCCAATTTTGAATATATAAGTCAATGGCTGGAAAAGCGAGGTGTTGTTTCGGCCAGCTCTTTTTATTTTATTACAGGAGCTATTTTTGAGCACTTAGCGTTCATCAATAGCCTGTATCTTATGGGTCATTACCGAGAGCGCTCACAAAAGTGCTCTCAAAAATGCTAGTAAAGCACATGCTTTGGAGTTCTAAAACAGTGGCAGCATAAGGGTGCTTTCACACTTCCACTACATATGTACTACAGGCCTCCCGTTCGCTTCTGTAATGCCGCCGTTCCGCTAACCTGCAGCGGAATGAAAAGAAGAAAATGCTTTTCTTTTTGTTCTGACACTGATAGCGGAATGCGGTATTACGAAAGCGAACGGGCGGCTGCAGATCGCGGAACCCAGCCGTTCACATCTATGGGCAATGCAAGCAGAATGCCAGCATTCTGCCAGCATTGCCCCGGGGTCAGCTGGATGTCAGATCCAGAGCGGATCGACCTCTGGCGGCCCCAAACACAAGTGTGAAACCACTCTAAAATTACAGTGTGCAAGAGGCCTAAAATCAAAACAATTTTCAACTTTTACCTGACCCAGCACGGGCCTGCTTTGTTGCAAGTTTTGTTGCAGATGTAACAAGTAGCAGGTCAGGTGTCCAGCAAGTTACATTAGACTAGCTTTTATTCCATTTGTACATCAGAATATAGCAGTGTCTGAAATCTCCACAAAGAGAGAAGTGTACTGCCACAAAAAATCAGTCCGCTTCCACATCAATTCACTTTCTACAACTATGAATTCAGTTCTGTCCAAACGTGGAAGGAGGAAGTTGGTCCATGAGAATCACATTTACTTATTTTCCAAACGAACCGCTGATGATGTCCATTCCATCTGGGTATGTGAAAAACGGTCGACTTGCATGGGACGTGTTTGGACCAATGAAGAATCTGGCAAAGTTGTGAAAGTAGTCAATCTTCACAGTCACGCAGCACCAGCTGCAAGACCTGAAGCAATCCGACTTGTTAATGTGGCAGTCACCAGGGCAAGGACAACACGGGAGACACCACAACAGATTCTCACAGACGTCGTTTCAGGAGCCCATTCTAATGTTGTAGCACTTCTCCCAAGGAAAGCATCACTGAAGAGAACCATACGATTAGCAAGGCAGCTTGGCAATATCCCAAGGTTCCCTCAAACCCTTGATCAACTTGCTATCCCCCAGGAGTTTCAGGAGATCAGTATTGATGGTGTCCAGCAGCAGTACCTTCTGCATGACTCTGGTAAGCTACTTAACTATTTAACATTGTATTAAAACAATTCCATTATGCATAATTTTTTTTTTAAACAAAAATATATCATTTTCCACTGGGACAATATATGTTGTCAAAAAGTATTGGTTGGCCCCTTTACACTAGATTTTGCTTCAGTTATGAAATCAGAAAATCTGGAGCAAAATGTGAGTTTTTAATGTGAGATATGAACAGAGGCTTCTGATTAGGATATTTTTTTTTGTGAATTCATCCCAAAATTATCTGTCTGATGCTTGTTACACTTTTTCTGTTATTTCCTCTACTAATACTTTCATTTTAAATTAGGAAATGGACACAGCCGTATGTTGATATTTGGAACAAGAGACAATCTCCATCTACTGGCACAAACTAAAGAGTGGTTTGCTGATGGCATGTTTTTCACTACACCAGCCTTGTTTAAGCAACTTTACACAATCCATGTAGTCCATAGCGGCCTTGTTGTTCCGCTAGTGTGCACCTTGCTGACAGACCAGAGCTGTTCTACATACCAGAGGTTGCTGCAAGAGCTGAAGAACTTGCAGCCTGGACGGCAGCCAGACAACCTGATGTTGGATTTTGAACTAGCTGCAATACAGGCATTTGAAAGTGAATTCCCCAACCTTGAGAAGACTGGTTGCTTTTTCCACCTATCACAGTCGGTTTGGCGTAAAGTTCAAAATGAAGGACTCAAGATGCAATACCAAGGTGACCATGAATTTGCCCGTTGGATACGCATGATACCTGCCCTGGCCTTTATACCACCACAGAATGTTGTGCAATCATTTGAAGAATTGGTGGAAGATCCTGACTTTCCACGAGAAGCAATACCTATCGCCAACTATTTTGAAGACGGCTAATATCGGTCGAATGAATCGCAGAGGACGTCAAGCACCTTTGTTTCCAGTTCAACTCTGGAATGTGTATGAACGAACATTGAATGATCAACAGCGAACAAATAATGATGTCGAAGGATGGCACCGTAGCTTTCGAGAAACATGTGGTACTCTTTTCCAAAATATATACCGGTTCATTAACTGTCTGAAACATCAGCAAGAGCTCCATAGTTTTGAAATTATTCAGATAATAGCAGGAAATCCCATCGCTGCAAGAAACAAAAAGTATGCTGCAATTTCAGCAAGGGTTAAACGTATCGAGCAAGATTTCAATAATAGAAGCGTGATGGATTATCTGAGAGGCATTGCCTACAGCTTTGGATTTTAGTTCATGGTCACATATTGTATGTTTTGAGAGCAGTGTTTTTAGCTGTAAAATCATTCAAGCATTATAACCTGTAATTTGTCTTTTCTCTTTTTCTCTAATCCTTCCCCTCTATACCTTTTTATGTTTCTTGTTACAACAGTTTTGATATATACAGTTAAAGCATAACTCTCCAAAAAACATAAGTTCTGTTATAGTACCTGTGCCCATGATATTCATTTCCAAAGGAGACCTTCCAGCAGCTTCACTTCTGTGTGAAAAGTCTCCTCCAAGTTACAGCTCCATGTGCTGCAGGATTTCAGTGGTGGCTAAGGAGGTTGTTTCTCCTTAGTAGCAGAACTTGTGGATGGATTCTAGAGGCTGTGGCTGCACAGGAGCATGCAACTACCTTAACAATATATTCCCTATGATGTATAAAGGGCTGCTGGTTTACAGCCTTCTGCAGAGCCCCCCCCTATGTGTTCCGTCCTGTAACGGCTTTACACAGGCGGGGGGGAGCCCTCCTCTTGTCCAGGACAGAGCACATGAGCGGAGGGTGAAGGGGAGCTTTGCAGAGGGCTGTGAACAAGCAGCCCTGAATGTATCACAGGGAGCCAGGATCCGTTCTGCTACCAAGGGGGCTCGACCTCCTTAGTAACCAATGAAATCCTACTATTTTCCTGTCTGTTTGTAAAATGACTTATCTAGAAAACAATGTTTTAGAATAAAAAAAACTCATTTGATCAAAATTCTATATCTTAGACTCATATGGTGTATTATTAGTGATAAGCGAACCTGCCAAAGTTCAGTTCAGGCAGGTCTTTCCCGTATGCGAAAGATCCAGGAGCAAATTGCTAGAGACAAAACATGCTGGGTCGAAATGTTCGGGGCGAAACATCCTGGGGGCGAAACATCCTGGGGGCGAAACATCCTGGGGGCGAAATGTACCCGGGGGCGAATTGCTGGGGGCGAACTGCTGGGGGCGAAACATCCAATTCCCGGCCCCCACATAGTCCTCCATACAGAATTATGGGCACCACAAAGTCCTCTATAAAATGTAATGGGCCCTACATAGTCCTCTATACAGAATAATGGCCCCACATAGTCCTCTATACAGAATAATGGCCCCACATAGTCCTCTATACAGAATAATGGCCCCACATAGTCCTCTATACAGAATAATGGCCCCACATAGTCCTCTATACAGAATAATGGCCCCACATAGTCCTCTATACAGAATAATGGCCCCACATAGTCCTCTATACAGAATAATGGCCCCACATAGTCCTCTATACAGAATAATGGCCCCACATAGTCCTCTATACAGAATAATGGCCCCACATAGTCCTCTATACAGAATAATGGCCCCACATAGTCCTCTATACAGAATAATGGCCCCACATAGTCCTCTATACAGAATAATGGCCCCACATAGTCCTCTATACAGAATAATGGCCCCACATAGTCCTCTATACAGAATAATGGCCCCACATAGTCCTCTATACAGAATAATGGGCCCCACATAGTCCTCTATACAGAATAATGGGCCCCACATAGTCCTCCATACAGAATAATGGGCCCCACATAGTCCTCCATACAGAATAATGGGCCCCACATAGTCCTCCATACAGAATAATGGGCCCCACATAGTCCTCCATACAGAATAATGGGCCCCACATAAACCTCCATACAGAATAATGGGCCCCACATAAACCTCCATACAGAATAATGGGCCCCACATAAACCTCCATACAGAATAATGGGCCCCACATAAACCTCCATACAGTATAATGGGCCCCATAGATTGTTCCATACTGAAATGGCCCCTAGATTGCTCCATACTGTAATGGCCCCATAGATTGCTCCATACATTAATTGCCTCATAGATTGTTCCATGCTGCATAATGGCCTCATAGATTGCTCCATGCTGCATAATGGCCCCATACATTGCTCCCTACTGTATAATGGCCCCCTAGATTGCTCCATACTATAATGGCCCCACATGATGCTGCATACTGTATAATGGCCCCATAGAATCATAGAATGGTAGAGTTGGAAGGGACCTCCTGGGTCATCTGGTCCAACCCCCTGCTCAAAGCAGGATTCACTAGATCATCTCAGACAGATGTCTGTCCAGCCTCTGTTTGAAGACGTCCATTGAAGGGGAACTCACCACCTCTCGTGGCAGCCTGTTCCACTCATTAATCACCCTAACTGTCAAAAAGTTTTTTCTAATATCTAATCTGTGTCTCCTCCCATTTAGTTTCATCCCATTGCTTCTAGTCTTTCCTTGTGCAAATGAGAATAAAGATGATCCTTCTACAATGTGACAGCCCTTGACATATTTGTAGACAGCTATTAAGTCTCCTCTCAGTCTTCTTTTTTGCAAGCTAAACATTCCCAAATCCTGCAACCGTTCCTCATAGGACATGGTTTGCAGACCAGTCACCATTCTGGTCGCTCTTCTCTGAACTTGCTCCAGTTTGTCTATGTCTTTTTTAAAATGTGGTGCCCAAAACTGTACACAGTATTTCAGATGAGGTCTTACCAAAGAGGAGTAAAGACCGATAATGACTTCATGTGATCTAGACTGTATGCTTCTGTTAATACATCCCAGAATTGTATTTGCCTTTTTTGCTGCTGCATCACACTGTTGACTCATGTTCAGTCTATGATCTATTAGTATACCTAAGTCTTTTTCACATGTATAACTCCATACTGTATAATGGCCCAATATAGTGCTGCATACTGTATAATGGCCCCATATAGTGCTGCATACTGTATAATGGCCCCATAGATTGCTCCATGCTGCATAATGGCCCCATAGATTGCTCCATGCTGCATAATGACCCCATAGATTGCTCCATGCTGCATTATGACCCCATAGATTGCTCCATGCTGCATAATGACCCCATAGATTGCTCCATGCTGCATAATGACCCCATAGATTGCTCCATGCTGCATAATGGCCCCATAGATTGCTCCATACTACATAATGGCCCCATAGATTGCTCCATACTGCATAATGGCCCCATAGATTGCCCCATACTGTATAATGGCTCCATAAATTGCTCCATGCTGTAAAATGGCCCCATATATTGCTCCATGCTGTAAAATGGCCCCATATATTGCTCCATGCTGCATAATGGCCCCATATATTGCTCCATGCTGCATAATGGCTCCATGGATTGCTCCATACTGTATAATGGCCCCATATGTTGCTCCATGCTGCATAATGGCCCCATAGATTGCTCCATACTGTATAATGGCTCCATACTGTATAATGGCCCCATAGATTGTTCCATGCTGTAATGGCCCCATAGATTGCTCCATACTGTATAATGGCCCCATAGATTGTTCCATGCTGCATAATGGCCCCATAGATTGCCCCATGCTGTATAATGGTCCCATAGATTTCTCCCTACTGTATAATGGCCCCATAGATTGCTCCATGCTGTCTAATGGCCCCATATATTGCTCCATGCTGTAATGGCCCCATAGATTGCTCCATAAGTATAATGGCCCTATAGATTGCTCCATAAGTATAATGGCCCTATAGATTGCCCCATAAGTATAGTGGCCCTATAGATTGCTCCATGCCGTAATTGCTCCATAGATTGCTCCATGCTGTAATGGCCCCATAGATTGCTCCATAAGTATAATGGCCCTATAGATTGCTCCATAAGTATAATGGCCCCATAGATTGCTCCATGCTGTAATGGCCCTATAGATTGCTCCATAAGTATAATGGCCCCATAAATTGCCCCATGCTGTATAATGGCCCCATAGATTGCCCCATGCTGTATAATGGCCCCATAGATTGCTCCCTGCTGTATAATGGCCCCCCATAGACTGCTCCATACTGTGTAATGGCCCCATATATTGCTCCATGCTGTAATGGCCCCATAGATTGCTTCATGCTGCATAATGGCCCCAAAGATTGCTCCATACTGTATAATGGCCCCATAGATTGCTCCATGCTGTAATGGCCCTATAGATTGCTCCATAAGTATAATGGCCCCATAGATTGCTCCATGCTGTAATGGCCCCATAGATTGCTCCATAAGTATAATGGCCCCATAGATTGCTCCATGCTGTAATGGCCCCATAGATTGCTCCATGCTGTAATGGCCCCATAGATTGCTCCATGCTGTAATGGCCCCATAGATTGCTCCATGCTGTAATGGCCCCATAGATTGCTCCATGCTGTAATGGCCCCATAGATTGCTCCATGCTGTAATGGCCCCATAGATTGCTCCATGCTGTAATGGCCCCATAGATTGCTCCATAAGTATAATGGCCCTATAGATTGCTCCATAAGTATAATGGCCCCATAGATTGCTCCATAAGTATAATGGCCCCATAGATTGCTCCATAAGTATAATGGCCCCATAGATTGCTCCATGCTGTAATGGCCCTATAGATGGCACCATAAGTATAATGGCCCTATAGATTGCTCCATGCTGTAATGGCCCTATAGATTGCTCCATAAGGATAATGGCCCCATAGATTGCCCCATGCTGTATAATGGCCCCATAGATTGATCCCTACTGTATAATGGCCCCATAGATTGCCCCATGCTGTATAATGGCCCCATAGATTGATCCCTACTGTATAATGGCCCCATAGATTGCTCCATGCTGTATAATGGCCCCATAGATTTCTCCATGCTGTAATGGCCCCATAGATTGCTCCATAAGTATTATGGCCCCATAGATTGCTCCCTGCTGTAATGGCCCCATAGATTGCTCCATAAGTATAATGGCCCCATAGATTGCTCCATGCTGTATAATGGATCCATAGATTGCTCCATGCTGTAATGGCCCCATAGATTGCTCCATAAGTATAATGGCCCCATAGATTGCTCGATGCTGTATAATGGCCCCATAGATTGCTCCATGCTGTATAATGGCCCCATAGATTGCACCATGCTGTATAATGGCCCCATAGATTGCACCATGCTGTAATGGCCCCATAGATTGCTCCATGCTGTATAATGGCCCCATAGATTACCCCATGCTGTATAATGGCCCCATAGATTGCTCCCTACTGTATAATGGCCCCATAGATTGCTCCATGCTGTATAATGGCCCCATAGATTGCTCCCTGCTGTAATGGCCCCATAGATTGCTCCATAAGTATAATGGCTCTATAGATTGCTCCATGAGTCTAATGGCCCCATAGATTGCTCCATAAGTATAATGGCCCTATAGATTGCTCCATGCTGTATAATGGCCCCATAGATTGCTCCATGCTGTATAATGGCCCCATAGATTGCTCCATGCTGTATAATGGCCCCATAGATTGCTCCATGCTGTATAATGGCCCCATAGATTGCTCCATAAGTCTAATGGCCCTATAGATTGCTCCATGAGTCTAATGGCCCTATAGATTGCTCCATACTGTATAATGGCCCCATAGATTGCTCCATGAGTCTAATGGCCCCATAGATTGCTCCATGCTGTAATGGCCCTATAGATTGCTCCATAAGTATAATGGCCCCATAGATTGCTCCATGCTGTATAATGGCCCCATAGATTGCGCCATGCTGTAATAGCCCCATAGATTGCTCCATGCGGTAATGGCCTCATAGATTGCGCCATGCTGTAATGGCCCCATAGATTGCTCCATAAGTATAATGGCCCCATAGATTGCTCCATGCTGTAATGGCGCTATAGATTGCTCCATAAATATAATGGGCCCATAGATTGCTCCATGCTGTATAATGGCCCCATAGATTGCTCCATGCTGTATAATGGCCCCATAGATTGCTCCATGCTGTATAATGGCCCCATAGATTGCTCCATGCTGTATAATGGCCCCATAGATTGCTCCATGCTGTATAATGGCCCCATAGATTGCTCCATGCTGTATAATGGCCCCATAGATTGCTCCATGCTGTATAATGGCCCCATAGATTGCTCCATGCTGTATAATGGCCCCATAGATTGCTCCATAAGTATAATGGCCCCATAGATTGCTCCATAAGTATAATGGCCCCATAGATTGCTCCATGCTGTAATGGCCCTATACATTGCTCCATGCTGTAATGGCCCCATAGATTGCTCCATACTGTATAATGGCCCCATAGATTGCTCCATACTGTATAATGGCCCCATAGATTGCTCCATAAGCATAATGGCCCTATAGATTGCTCCATGCTGTATAATGGCCCCATAGATTGCTCCATGCTGTATAATGGCCCCATAGATTGCTTCATGCTGTAATGGCCCTTTAGATTGCTCCATAAGTGTAATGGCCCCATAGATTGCTCCATGCTGTATAATGGCCCCATAGATTGCTCCATGCTGTATAATGGCCCCATAGATTGCTCCATGCTGTATAATGGCCCCATAGATTGCTCCACGCTGTAATGGTCCCATAGACTGCTCCATAAGTATAATGGCCCCATAGATTGCTCCATGCTGTAATGGCCCTATAGATTGCTCCATGCTGCATAATGGCCCCATAGATTGCTCCATGCTGTATAATGGCCCCATAGATTGCTCCATGCTGTAATGGTCCCATAGATTGCTCCATAAGTATAATGGCCCCATAGATTGCTCCATGCTGTAATGGCCCTATACATTGCTCCATGCTGTAATGGCCCCATAGATTGCTCCATACTGTATAATGGCCCCATAGATTGCTCCATACTGTATAATGGCCCCATAGATTGCTCCATAAGCATAATGGCCCTATAGATTGCTCCATGCTGTATAATGGCCCCATAGATTGCTCCATGCTGTATAATGGCCCCATAGATTACAGCATGAAGCAATGGCCCTTTAGATTGCTCCATAAGTGTAATGGCCCCATAGATTGCCCCATGCTGTATAATGGCCCCATAGATTGCTCCATGCTGTATAATGGCCCCATAGATTGCTCCATGCTGTATAATGGCCCCATAGACTTCTCCTTAAGTATAATGGCCCTATAGATTGCTCCATAAGTATAATGGCCACATAGATTGCTCCATGCTGTAATGGACCCATAGATTGCTCCATGCTGTAATGGCCCTATAGATTGTTCCATAAGTATAATGGCCCCATAGATTGCTCCATGCTGAATAATGGCCCCATAGATTGCCCCATGCTGTATAATGGCCCCCTAGATTGCTCCCTGCTGTATAATGGCCCCATAGATTGTTCCATGCTGTATAATGGCCCCATAGATTGCTGTATAATGGCCCCATAGATGGCTCCATAAGTATAATGGCCCCATAGATTGCTCCATGCTGTATAATGGCCCCATAGATTGCTCCATAAGTATAATGGCTCCACAGATTGCTCCGTGCTGTATAATGGCCCATAGATTGCTGTATAATGGCCCCATAGATGGCTCCATAAGTATAATGGCCCCATAGATTGCTCCATGCTGTATAATGGCCCCATAGATTGCTGTATAATGGCCCCATAGATGGCTCCATAAGTATAATGGCCCCATAGATGGCTCCATAAGTATAATGGCTCCACAGATTGCTCCATGCTGTATAATGGCCCATAGATTGCTGTATAATGGCCCCATAGATGGCTCCATAAGTATAATGGCCCCATAGATTGCTCCATAAGTATAATGGCTCCACAGATTGCTCCATGCTGTATAATGGCCCATAGATTGCTGTATAATGGCCCCATAGATGGCTCCATAAGTATAATGGCCCCATAGATTGCTCCATGCTGTATAATGGCCCCATAGATTGCTGTATAATGGCCCCATAGATGGCTCCATAAGTATAATGGCCCCATAGATTGCTCCATGCTGTATAATGGCCCCATAGATTGCTCCATAAGTATAATGGCTCCACAGATTGCTCCATGCTGTATAATGGCCCCATAGATTGCTCCACGCTGTAATGGTCCTATAGATTGCTCCATAAGTATAATGGCCCCATAAATTGCTCCATGCTGTAATGGCCCTATAGATTGCTCCATGCTGCATAATGGCTCCATAGATTGCTCCATACTGCATAATGGCTCCATAGATTGCTCCATACTGTATAATGGCCCTATAGATTTCTCCATAAGTATAATGGCCCTATAGATTGCTCCATAAGTATAATGGCCGCATAGATTGCTCCATGCTGTAATGGACCCATAGATTACTCCATGCTGTAATGGCCCTATAGATTGCTGTATACTGGCCCCATAGATGGCTCCATAAGTATAATGGCCCCATAGATTGCTCCATGCTGTATAATGGCCCCATAGATTGCGCCATGCTGTAATGGCCCCATAGATTGCTCCATAAGTATAATGGCCCCATAGATTGCTCTATGCTGTAATGGCCCCATAGATTGCTCCATGCTGTATAATGGCCCCATAGATTGCTCCATGCTGTATAATGGCCCCATAGATTGCTCCATGCTGTATAATGGCCCCATAGATTGCTCCATGCTGTAATGGTCCCATAGATTGCTCCATAAGTATAATGGCCCCATAGATTGCTCCATGCTGTAATGGCCCCATAGATTGCTCCATACTGTATAATGGCCCCATAGATTGCTCCATACTGTATAATGGCCCCATAGATTGCTCCATACTGTATAATGGCCCCATAGATTGCTCCATAAGTATAATGGCCCTATAGATTGCTCCATAAGTATAATGGCCCCATAGATTGCTCCATGCTGTATAATGGCCCCATAGATTGCTTCATGCTGTAATGGCCCTTTAGATTGCTCCATAAGTGTAATGGCCCCATAGATTGCCCCATGCTGTATAATGGCCCCATAGATTGCCCCATGCTGTATAATGGCCCCATAGATTGCTCCATGCTGTATAATGGCCCCATAGATTGCTCCATGCTGTATAATGGCCCCATAGATTGCTCCACGCTGTAATGGTCCCATAGATTGCTCCATAAGTATAATGGCCCCATAGATTGCTCCATAAGTATAATGGCCCCATAGATTGCTCCATAAGTATAATGGCCCCATAGATTGCTCCATGCTGTAATGGCCCTATAGATTGCTCCATGCTGCATAATGGCCCCATAGATTGCTCCATACTGCATAATGGCTCCATAGATTGCTCCATACTGTATAATGGCCCCATAGTTTTGTCCATAAGTATAATGGCCCTATAGATTGCTCCATAAGTATAATGGCCGCATAGATTGCTCCATGCTGTAATGGCCCTATAGATTGACCCCTGCTGTATAATGACCCCATAGATTGTTCCATGCAGTATAATGGCCCCATAGATTGCTCCATGCTGTAATGGCCCTGTAAATTGCTCCATGCTGCATAATGGCCCTATAGATTGCTCCATACTGTATAATTGCCCCATAGATTGCTCCATAAGTATAATGACCCTATAGAATGCTCCATAAGTATAATGGCCCTATAGATTGCTCCATAAGTATAATGGCCCCATAGATTGATCCAGAAGTATAATGGCCCTATAGATTGCTCCATAAGTACAATGGCCCCATAGATTGCTCCATGCTGTATAATGGCCCCATAGATTGCTCCATGCTGTATAATGGCCCCATAGATTGCTCCATAAGTATAATGACCCTATAGATTGCTCCATAAGTATAATGGCCCCATAGATTGCTCCATGCTGTAATGGCCCTATAGATTGCTCCATAAGTATAATGGCCCCATAGATTGCTCCATGCTTTAATGGCCCCATAGATTGCTCCATAAGTATAATGGCCCCATAGATTGCTCCATGCTGTATAATGGCCCCATAGATTGCTCCATGCTGTATAATGGCCCCATAGATTGCTCCATACTGTATAATGGCCCCATAGATTGCGCCATGCTGTAATGGCCCCATAGATTGCTCCATAAGTATAATGGCCCCATAGATTGCTCCATGCTGTAATGGCCCTATACATTGCTCCATGCTGTAATGGCCCTATAGATTGCTCCATGCTGTATAATGGCCCCATAGATTGCTTCATGCTGTAATGGCCCTATAGATTGCTCCATGCTGTATAATGGCCCCATAGATTGCCCCATACTGTATTATGGCCCCATAGATTGCTCCACGCTGTAATGGTCCCATAGATTGCTTCATAAGTATAATGGCCCCATAGATTGCTCCATGCTGTAATGGCCCTATAGATTGCTCCATGCTGCATAATGGCCCCATAGATTGCTCCATACTGCATAATGGCTCCATAGATTGCTTCATACTGTATAATGGCCCCATAGATTTCTCCATAAGTATAATGGCCCTATAGATTGCTCCCTACTGTATAATGGCCCCATAGATTGCTCCCTACTGTATAATGGCCCCATAGATTGCTCCCTACTGTATAATGGCCCCATAGATTGCTCCCTACTGTATAATGGCCCCATAGATTGCTCCATGCTGTAATGGCCCCATAGATTGCTCCATGCTGCATAATGGCCCCATAGATTGCTCCATACTGCATAATGGCTCCATACTGTATAATGGCCCCATAGATTGCTCCATAAGTATAATGGCCCTATAGATTGCTCCTTAAGTATAATGGCCCCATAGATTGCTCCATGCGGTAATGGCCCTATAGATTGCTCCATGCTGTAATGGCCCCATAGATTGCTCCATAAGTATAATGGCCCTATAGATTGCTCCATAAGTATAATGGCCCCATAGATTGCTTCATGCTGTAATGGCCCTATAGATTGCTTCATAAGTATAATGGCCCCATAGATTGCTCCATGCTGTAATGGCCCTATAGATTGCTCCATGCTGTAATGGCCCTATAGATTGCTCCATGCTGTAATGGCCCTATAGATTGCTCCATAAGTATAATGGCCCCATAGATTGCTTCATGCTGTAATGGCCCTATAGATTGCTTCATAAGTATAAAGGCCCCATAGATTGCTCCATGCTGTAATGGCCCTATAGATTGCTCCATGCTGTATAATGGCCCCATAGATTGCTCCATGCTGTATAATGGCCCCATAGATTGCTCCATGCTGTATAATGGCCCCATAGATTGCTCCATGCTGTATAATGGCCCCATAGATTGCTCCATGCTGTAATGCCCCATAGATTGCTCCATGCTGTATAATGGCCCCATAGATTGCTCCATGCTGTATAATGGCCCCATAGATTGCTCCATGCTGTATAATGGCCCCATAGATTGCTCCATGCTGTATAATGGCCCCATAGATTGCTCCATGCTGTAATGGCCCTATAGATTGCTCCAGAAGTATAATGGCCCCATAGATTGCTCCAGAAGTATAATGGCCCCATAGATTGCTCCATGATGTAATGGCCCCATAGATTGCCCAATGCTGTTTAATCGCCTCATAGATTGCTCCATAAGTATAATGGCCCCATAGATTGCTCCATACTGCATAATGGTTCCATAGATTGCTCCATACTGTATAATGGCCCCATAGATTGCTCCATAAGTATAATGGCCCCATAGATTGCTCCATAAGTAGAATGGCCCCATGGATTGCTCCATGCTGTATAATGGCCCCATAGATTGCCCCATGCTGTATAATGGCCCCATAGATTGCTCCATGCTGTATAATGGCCCCATAGATTGCTCCATGCTGTATAATGGCCCCATAGATTGCTCCATGCTGTATAATGGCCCCATAGATTGCTCCATGCTGTATAATGGCCCCATAGATTGCTCCATGCTGTAATGGCCCCATAGATTGCTCCATGCTGTAATGGCCCCATAGATTGCTCCATAAGTAGAATGGCCCCATAGATTGCTCCATAAGTAGAATGGCCCCATGGATTGCTCCATGCTGTAGAATGGCCCCATGGATTGCTCCATGCTGTAGAATGGCCCCATGGATTGCTCCATGCTGTAGAATGGCCCCATAGATTGCTCCATGCTGTAGAATGGCCCCATAGATTGCTCCATGCTGTAGAATGGCCCCATAGATTGCTCCATGCTGTAGAATGGCCCCATAGATTGCTCCATGCTGTAGAATGGCCCCATAGATTGCTCCATGCTGTAGAATGGCCCCATAGATTGCTCCATGCTGTAGAATGGCCCCATAGATTGCTCCATGCTGTAGAATGGCCCCATAGATTGCTCCATGCTGTAGAATGGCCCCATAGATTGCTCCATGCTGTAGAATGGCCCAATAGATTGCTCCATGCTGTAGAATGGCCCCATAGATTGCTCCATGCTGTAGAATGGCCCCATAGATTGCTCCATAAGTAGAATGGCCCCATAGATTGCTCCATAAGTAGAATGGCCCCATAGATTGCTCCATAAGTAGAATGGCCCCATAGATTGCTCCATAAGTAGAATGGCCCCATAGATTGCTCCATGCTGTAGAATGGCCCCATAGATTGCTCCATGCTGTAGAATGGCCCCATAGATTGCTCCATGCTGTAGAATGGCCCCATAGATTGCTCCATGCTGTAGAATGGCCCCATAGATTGCTCCATAAGTAGAATGGCCCCATAGATTGCTCCATAAGTAGAATGGCCCCATAGATTTCTCCATAAGTAGAATGGCCCCATAGATTGCTCCATAAGTAGAATGGCCCCATAGATTGCTCCATAAGTAGAATGGCCCCATAGATTGCTCCATAAGTAGAATGGCCCCATAGATTGCTCCATAAGTAGAATGGCCCCATAGATTGCTCCATAAGTAGAATGGCCCCATAGATTGCTCCATAAGTAGAATGGCCCCATAGATTGCTCCATAAGTAGAATGGCCCCATAGATTGCTCCATAAGTAGAATGGCCCCATAGATTGCTCCATAAGTAGAATGGCCCCATAGATTGCTCCATAAGTAGAATGGCCCCATAGATTGCTCCATAAGTAGAATGGCCCCATAGATTGCTCCATAAGTAGAATGGCCCCATAGATTGCTCCATAAGTAGAATGGCCCCATAGATTGCTCCATAAGTAGAATGGCCCCATAGATTGCTCCATAAGTAGAATGGCCCCATAGATTGCTCCATAAGTAGAATGGCCCCATAGATTGCTCCATAAGTAGAATGGCCCCATAGATTGCTCCATAAGTAGAATGGCCCCATAGATTGCTCCATGCTGTAGAATGGCCCCATAGATTGCTCCATGCTGTAGAATGGCCCCATAGATTGCTCCATGCTGTAGAATGGCCCCATAGATTGCTCCATACTGTATAATGGCCCCATAGATTGCTCCATACTGTATAATGGCCCTATAGATTGCTCCATGCTGTATAATGGCCCTATAGATTGCTCCATAAGTAGAATGGCCCCATAGATTGCTCCATAAGTAGAATGGCCCCATAGATTGCTCCATACTGTATAATGGCCCCATAGATTGCTCCATGCTATATAATGGCCCCATAGATTGCTCCATGCTGTATAATGGCCCCATAGTTTGCATTATACTTATGGATTGCTAGATAAGACAGAGGGCGCACGGTAGTGACGACAGACTCCGAAGACGCTGAAGACACAGGAGTTGCTGGGAACGGGAGAGGTAAGTATTTGAGGAGGGGGCCCCGATGCCAGCGCGCAGGGTAGGACTGGCCTGGTGTGATAGCTGGAAAAATTCCCGGTGGGCCCCGATGAGAGAGTGAGAGAATTGGTAGCGGGGGCTCTTAAAAAGTGCGGGCCCTTTAAAAGCGCAGCCGAAGGAAATGTAGCGTCGCGTGCGGCGCTCATACTATTCAGTGGTGACAGCGGGTGACGCGCATAGTCACATGACTGAGGACGTGTTCTTGGTGGGCGGTGACACGCACCGCGCTCTGCTTTGCCGCTGGTGGCTGGCAGTGGTGTGTTGTCAGGTGACACGCTGACGTCGCGCTCTCCTCTCCCTGCTTCCCTGCCGGCTTTTGATACGCCGACGCCGCGCTCTGCTCTCCAGTCCCGGCTCCTGCTCCCTTGGAATTGGCCTTGTAACACCGGCTCCCGTCCGGGTATGGAACACCGCACCAGCACCGCGCACCGCCCTCTTCTCTCCTGCTCTCTTGCCTTTTAAGCCGGCTCCTGGGCTGAGTATGCGGTGACCAGCACTCTGCTCTCACCATCACCCTGGAAACAAGGCTGCAGGTCTGGCTATAGCTCTCCCTGCTTCAACTTCAAGTCAAGTGCAATATCCACGTTTTTCTGGGTGAGTGTTCCCAGCATTGGTCATCATCCATATATGGAGGGGTCGCAGGCTGGTCACATGGGGACATGGGGCTGAAGGGGGGGCTGGTTGGACCCATGGGGACATGGATGGGGACATGGGTCTGAAGGGGGGGCTGGATGGACCCATGAGGACATGGATGGGGACATAGGGCTGAAGGGGGGGCTGGCTGGACCCATGGGGCTGAAGGGGAGGGGGCTGGCTGGGGACATGGGGCTGGCTGGCTGGACCCATAGGGACATGGGGCTGGCTGGCTGGACCCATAGGGACATGGATGGGGATATGGGGCTGAAGGGGGGGCTGGCTGGACCCATGGGGATATGGATGGGGACATGGGGCTGAAGGGGGGGCTGGCTGGACGCATGGGGGACATATGGATGGAGGCACGGGGCTGAAGGGGGGGCTGGCTGACTGGACCCATGGGGACATGGATGGGGACATGGGGCTGAGGGAGGGGCTGGCTGGACCCATGGGGACATGGATGGGGATATGGGGCTGAAGGGGGGGCTGGCTGGACCCATGGGGATATGGATGGGGACATGGGGCTGAAGGGGGGGCTGGCTGGACCCATGGGGACATGGGGCTGAAGGGGGGGGCTGGCTGGACGCATGGGGGACATGGATGGAGGCATGGGGCTGAAGGGGGGGCTGGCTGGACCTATGGAGACATGGATGGGGACATGGGGCTGAAGGGGGGGCTGGCTGGACCCATGGGGAGACATATGGATGGAGGCATGGGGCTGAAAGGGGGGGCTGGTTGGACGCATGGGGAGACATATGGATGGAGGCACGGGGCTGAAGGGGGGGGTGGGCTGGATGGACGCATAAGGGGACACATGGTGGTGAAGGGGGCCAAGTTGGGGACCTGGATGGACACATGGAGGTGAAGGGGGGCAAGCTGGACACATTGGGACCTGGATGGACACATATAGGTGAAGGGCAGAAAGCTGGACACATGGGGACCTGGATGGACACATGGAGGTGAAGGGCGGCAAGCTGGACACATGGGGTCCTGGATAGATATATGGGGTGGGGTGGGATGCATATATGAGTGGGACAGGATGGATATATGAAGGGGGGCAGGCTGGACACATGGAGGCCCGGATGGATATATGGGAGGGGCAGACTGGACACATGGAGACCAGAATGGATATATGGCGAGTGGGGAACATTATTACTTTAGAGTCCAATTAGGGACATTATTACTTCTGTAATATAATTTTATTTTTAGGAAACTGTTTTCCGTAAGAGGGGACAAAAGGGGGGTCCTGTTACTGTGCAGGGCGCCACTATGTCGCTTTATTTCTTCAACTGGTGTAGTGTAGAAGCCTGGGGAAAAGTGGGAATGTGCTCTAAAAGAGATCAGTTATTGATAACTGTGTGTTATTTTCTGCAGAGATGATTCCTGGCTGGAAGAAGTGATGGTGGACTGTGCCAGATGAAGAAAAGCGAAGATGAAGAACTTCACCTAGAGACATCACTGGTGAGTCAGTGTATTACTGTACACTTACACTATATAGTATATACAGAGCTCCTGTGTATGTCACTGGTGACCAGTGTATTACCTATACACTATATACAGAGCTCCTGTGTATAATGTCACCGGTGAACACTGTATTACATGTACACTGACACTATATACAGAGATCCTGTTTATAATATCACTGGGGATCACTGTATTACCTGTACACTGACACTATATACAGAGCTCATATGTATAGTGACAGTGTTGTTAGTATTGTGGTTTGTATTCCTGATCAGTATTGTATTTGGTCACTATGTGGTGGTAATATGTGGTCTGGTCATGGTGTGGTGATTTGTCCCTTTTGTATGTGATATTATTGGTGTTGTTATAGTGGATTATGTTGTGTATGGCGGTCATTTGTTCTCGCTGAGATTAACTAGGAAAAGATTTTTTTTCCATGAGGCCACGGCTTCACTATCAGTATTTGGTCAGTATTTTTTCTCAGTAGTGAGAGCCAAAAGCAGGAGTGGGTGATAAATCCAGAATTGGTGACTTGTTTCTATTCTACCTTTTCTCTGATTGTTCCTCACCTGGTTTTGGCTCCCACTCCTGAGAAAAAATCCTGACTGAATACTGATAGTGGGGCTGTGGCCTTAGAGATGAAATACTTGGAGCAGAGCGTCAGAGATGCACTCACAGGGGTTCTCCGGGGAGAACAAGTAATCCCCTCTCCACAGGATAAGTGATAACTTATTGATTGGTGGGGGTCTGACTGCTGGGACCTGCAGCGATCGGCAGACTGTGGAGCTTTTCTCCCCATTACACTGGAGCTCATGTGCGACTCGACCACTGATCCATTCATTCCCTCAGGGGCTGTGAGCGCTGCTCTTTTTTGGAAGCCCCCAAGAGAAAGAATGAGGCTGTGGTCAGACGTCCCACCTGTCGCTGCATTTTAAAATGGGGATAAGTGTCCTGTCAGGGATAAAACTTCCCCATTCTTCCAATCAATAAGTGATCACCTATCCTGTGTAGCCCATGAATCTGTGATGACTTGTTTTAACCAAAGAAGCTCTTTCATGTAAACTACAGAAATTGTCCATCCCTGTTGTAGTCTGTGCAGAGTAGATGTGAGGAGCCGCCGGTCACTGCTCCACTATAACAGGGAGAGCAGAGAAGAGAGATCTGCATATTGCTGGAGGTGGGCCCCTAGAGTCAGTGTCCCCTGTGGGCCCCAGACACCTCAGTCCGACCCTGCTGACATCTGATTAAGGCCCCGTTCACATGTCAGGTTTTAATCAGTGTTTTTTTTCTAATTTTCATCTGATTTTGGTCAGTGTCAGTTTTTCTCCTCAGTGGGGCATATTTTTTTATATGTAAAGTAAAAAAGCTAAAGGTTTCCTCGCCTCGCTTGCCCGGGCTATAGACACTGGAAAACAAGCAGTACAGGCAACATGGTTGGTTCTGGCCATTTTTTCTGACAGACTCGTTGACTTCAATAGATGATCTTTATCTACAAATCGGATGAAAATCGGACCGGTCTCAGTTCTGATTTGCAGATCAATCGTCCACAATAAATAGAGCTGTAAACCTGTCCACGGTCTATAACGGAGCATATTCTACCTGCTAGAGAAATAACCAGACGTGAAAAGAGCCATGTGCTATTCTTACAGGGAAGGGGCCACGATTTTATGTTTTGTATTAATAATTATGTAATCAATTATTTTTAATACAAAATTAAATGTACCACTTTATTAGTTTTTTATTTATTTTTACATTGGCCACTAGGGGCTGCCATTTTTATTTGGGGGGTGTGTAAGAAGCGCTCTTACACACCTCATTTACGGCTGCCCTGGCCATAAGAGACAGTAGTCTGTCACCGACCCTTTCTCTAACATTAGAGGCCGCTCCTCCTGCCTCTAGCTGTGACCTGGGCACGCCCCCTTGGCTGTTCAGGTCGCAGCCGTGGGAGGAGATTGCAGCCATCTTTGTGGAGCCTGCAGTGTAAGCTGTACATTCCCCCTGTCGTCGCACGCACTGCTCAGTCAGAGCATGCCATGACAGGAACTGCCGAGGAGGAAATGCCTAGGAGTGGACGTCCCGAGTGAGTATCTGCAGCGGCGCCGTGCGGTGATCTCAGCCTCTCAGCTGTTATCACCGCCGACATCTTCAGGCAACACAGACACAGCGCTGCGTGGGAACGTGGAAGGTGAGTAGAAGCGTTTGTTTTGTTTTTTTTCCCTTCGCATTGAATATATGGAGGCATATACCCACCAGGATGTTGGAGGAGGAGGCATATACCCACCAGGATGGATGGAGGGGGGGGAGGCATATACCCACCAGGATGGATGGAGGGGGGGGGGCATATACCCACCAGGATGGATGGAGGGGGGGGGGGCATATACCCACCAGGATGGATGGAGGGGGGGGGGGCATATACCCACCAGGATGGATGGAGGGGGGGGGGGCATATACCCACCAGGATGGATGGAGGGGGGGGGGGCATATACCCACCAGGATGGATGGAGGGGGGGGCATATACCCACCAGGATGGATGGAGGGGGGGGCATATACCCACCAGGATGGATGGAGGGGGGGGCATATACCCACCAGGATGGATGGAGGGGGGGGCATATACCCACCAGGATGGATGGAGGGGGGGGCATATACCCACCAGGATGGATGGAGGGGGGGGCATATACCCACCAGGATGGATGGAGGGGGGGGCATATACCCACCAGGATGGATGGAGGGGGGGGCATATACCCACCAGGATGGATGGATGGAGGGGGGCATTTACACCTAACCAGGATGGATGGATGGATGGATGAAGGGGCATATGCATTTACCCAGAATGGATGGATGGAGGGGCATATACATCTACCCAGGATGGATGGGGGTGTGTGACGCCTAGCTGCGCTTGTTATCACAGATCCTAGCAGGGTGTATTGATGGATTCCTCCACAAGAGGCCCCCATAACCATTCACACATCTCCACCTTCCACCTCAGACCATCAGAGGGAGCCCGTTAGGGATAGATATATAAGGGAAGGTGGAGCCAGGCAGCAGTTAGTCTACACTGGAGTCGACAGAAAGCAAACCTGTTGAGAGAGCTCCTGCAGTGCAAAAGCCTGAGAGAGGTCAGTCTGCAGTGGAGCACGTTCTAGACTCAGTTGTAGCTCAGAGAGGTGAGCTTTAGGTGTGCCGGCGCCATAAGATCGGTGAAGCGCGGCAAGCTGCCGTTAGTGTGTATAGCCTAGTGAGGGCCCGAGTAGGCCGAAGGCGAGTGGAGAGTTAATACATAGGGGGCAGAGGAGCTTAACTAGCTCACCCCGAAGAAGCAGTTACCGGACATCGGGTCCGAAGCTTACCGGGATCTCCACGACCCAGTAAGATATATAACCAGAATCCCTGGAGAACTACAAGTCCCAGTATCGCAAAAGTGCTGATACGTAATAGAGCCAGGAGACACATAGGCCCCTTAAGTCGGGAGCGTGTAATCCAAGAAAAGGCCCTACCACAAGGTCAGCCAGCGCAGGACAGAGACAAAGTTAGGCCTTGCTCCAGGAAGGTCAGAAACTTACTACGCAGAGGCAAGAAACAGGAGGCCCAAAACCCGCTCATTGGGGAGGATCCTGACGTGCACCCTTCACCCTACAGTGCTCTGGGACGTGCCTGAATTTCCATCAGTAAAAGGTACTGAAGTAACAATCGTGTCTGTCCCTGTTCTTGCTCTGACCCGGCTGGGTCTCTCCGTCCTGCTTTCCCCGTCCATACGCTGCCCTGAGGCCTAGCTCCACCTGTGGGAAGCTATACCATCGAGCTGCCTTATCACCGGCCTCAGTGGACTGCGCAGCGCTGGTGATCCTCACCAGAAACCACAGGTGGCGTCACAAACTCTTTTATAAACTTCACAAATCACCAACCCTTTTAAAGGAGCGACCCCAGGGTACGGGCCCGGGAGCCGACCACCGCGACATCCCTAAAGGCCCGGGTACCGAGTCATACCCATTCCCCTGGGCTAGTCAGGGGCATATAAACCTACCCAGCATGGATGGATGGAGGGGCATTTACACCTACCCAGGATGGATGGAGGGGCATTTACACCTACCCAGGATGGATGGATGAAGGGGCATATACACCTACCCAGGATGGATGGATGAAGGGGCATATACACCTACCCAGGATGGATGGATGGATGGGGCATCTACACCTAACCAGGTTGGATGAATGGATGGGGCATCTACACCTAACCAGGTTGGATTGAGGGGCATATACACCTACCAGAATAGACTACCCAGGATGGATGGATGGATGGAGGGGCATCTACACCTAACCAGGATGGATGAATGGATGGGGCATCTACACCTAACCAGGTTGGATGGAGGGGCATATACACCTACCAGAATAGACTACCCAGGATGGATGGAGGGGCATCTACACCTACCCAGAATGGATGAAGATTGCTCCATAAGTATAATACCCCCATAGATTGCTCCATGCTGTAATGGCCCTATAGATTGCTCCATAATGGCCCCATAGATTGCTCCATAAGTATAATGGCTCAACAGATTGCTCCATGCTGTATAATGGCCCCATAGATTGCTGCATGCTGTAATGGCCCTATAGATTGCTCCATAAGTATAATGGCCCCATAGATTGCTCGCTACTGTATAATGGCCCCATAGATTGCTCCATGCTGTAATGGCCCTATAGATTGCTCCATAAGGATAATGCCCCCATAGATTGCTCCATGCTGTATCATGGCCCCATAGATTGCTCCCTACTGTATAATGGCCCCATAGATTGCTCCCTACTGTATAATGGCCCTATAGATTGGTCCATAAGTTTAATGGCCCTATAGATTGCTCCATAAGTTTAATGGCCCCATAGATTGCTCCACGCGGTAATGGCCCCATAAATTGCTCCATGCTGTAATGGCCCTATAGATTGCTCCATGCTGTATAATGGCCCTATAGATTGCTCCATGCTGTATAATGGCCTCATAGATTGCTCCATGCTGTATAATGGCCCCATAGATTGCTCCATGCTGTATAATGGCCCCATAGATTGCTCCATAAGTAGAATGGCCCCATAGATTGCTCCATGCTGTAATGGCCCCATAGATTGCTCCATGCTGCATAATGGCCAAATAGATAGCTCCATACTGTATAATGGCCCCATAGATTTCTCCATGCTGTAATGGCCCCATAGATTGCTCCATAAGTGTAATGGCCCTATAGATTGCCCCATGCTGTATAATGGCCCCATAGATTGCCCCATGCTGTATCATGGCCCCATAGATTGCTCCATGCTGTAATGGCCCCATAGATTGCTCCATGCTGCATAATGGCCCCATAGATTTCTCCATGCTGTAATGGCCCTATAGATTGCTCCATAAGTGTAATGGCCCTATAGATTGCTCCATGCTGTATAATGGCCCCATAGATTGCTCCATGCTGTATAATGGCCCCATAGATTGCTCCATGCTGTAATGGTCCCATAGATTGCTCCATAAGTATAATGGCCCCATAGATTGCTCCATGCTGCATAATGGCCCCATAGATTGCTCCATGCTGTATAATGGCTCCATAGATTGCTCCATACTGCATAATGGCTCCATAGATTGCTCCATACTGTATGATGGCCCCATAGATTTCTCCATAAGTATAATGGCCCCATAGATTGCTCCATAAGTATAATGGCCCCATAGATTGCTCCATAAGTATAATGGCCCTATAGATTGCTCCATTAGTATAATGGCCTCATAGATTGCTCCATGCTGTAATGGCCTCATAGATTGCTCCATGCTGTAATGGCCCCATAGATTGCTCCATGCTGTAATGGCCCTATAGATTGCTCCATAAGTATAATGGCCCAATAGATTGCTCCATGATGTAATGGCCCAATAGATTGCTCCATGATGTAATGGCCCTATAGATTGACCCCTGCTGTATAATGGCCCCATAGATTGACCCCTGCTGTATAATGGCCCCATAGATTGTTCCATGCTGTATAATGGCCCCATAGATTGCTCCATAAGTATAATGGCCCCATAGATTGCTCCATGCTGTAATGGCCCTATAAATTGCTCCATGCTGCATAATGGCTCCATAGATTGCTCCATGCTGCATAATGGCTCCATAGATTGCTCCATGCTCCATAGATTGCTCCATACTGTATAATGGCCCCATAGATTGTTCCATAAGTATAATGACCCTATAGATTGCTCCATAAGTATAATGGCCCCATAGATTGATCCATGCTGTAATGGCCCGATAGATTGCTCCATAAGTATAATGGCCCCATAGATTGCTCCATGCTGTATAATGGCCCCATAGATTGCTCTATGCTGTAATGGCCCTATAGATTGCTCCATGCTGTATAATGGCCCCATAGATTGCTCCATGCTGTATAATGGCCCCATAGATTGCTCCATGCTGTAATGGCCCCATAGATTGCTCCATAAGTATAATGGCCCTATAGATTGCTCCATGCTCCATAATGGCCCCATAGATTGCTCCATAAGTATAATGGCCCCATAGATTGCTCCATGCTGTATAATGGCCCCATAGATTGGCTCCAGGCTGTAATGGTCCTATAGATTGCTCCATAAGTATAATGGCCCCATAGATTGCTCCATGCTGTAATGGCCTCATAGATTGCTCCATGCTGTATAATGGCCCCATAGATTGCTCCATGCTGTATAATGGCCCCATAGATTGCTCCATGCTGTATAATGGCCCCATAGATTGCTCCATACTGTATAATGGCCCCATAGATTGCTGCATGCTGTAATGGCCCTATAGATTGCTCCATAAGGATAATGGCCCCATAGATTGCTCCATGCTGTATAATGGCCCCATAGATTGCTCCATGCTGTAATGGCCCTATAGATTGCTCCATGAGTATAAAGGTCCCATAGATTGCTCCATGCTGTAATGGCCCTATAGATTGCTCCATAAGTATAAAGGCCCCATAGATTGCTGCATGCTGTAATGGCCCTATAGATTGGTCCATAAGTATAATGGCCCCATAGATTGCTCGCTACTGTATAATGGCCCCATAGATTGCTCCATGCTGTAATGGCCCTATAGATTGCTCCATAAGGATAATGCCCCCATAGATTGCTCCATGCTGTATAATGGCCCCATAGATTGGTCCATAAGTTTAATGGCCCTATAGATTGCTCCATAAGTTTAATGGCCCTATAGATTGCCCCATAAGTATAATGGCCCCATAGATTGCTCCACGCGGTAATGGCCCCATAAATTGCTCCATGCTGTAATGGCCCTATAGATTGCTCCATGCTGTATAATGGCCCTATAGATTGCTCCATGCTGTATAATGGCCCTATAGATTGCTCCATGCTGTATAATGGCCCTATAGATTGCTCCATGCTGTATAATGGCCCCATAGATAGCTCCATGCTGTATAATGGCCCCATAGATTGCTCCATGCTGTATAATGGCCCCATAGATTGCTCCATGCTGTATAATTGCCCCATAGATTGCTCCATGCTGTATAATGGCCCCATAGATTGCTCCATGCTGTATAATGGCCCCATAGATTGCTCCATACTGCATAATGGCTCCATAGATTTCTCCATGCTGTAATGGCCCTATAGATTGCTCCATAAGTGTAATGGCCCTATAGATTGCCCCATGCTGTATAATGGCCCCATAGATTGCCCCATGCTGTATAATGGCCCCATAGATTGCCCCATGCTGTATAATGGCCCCATAGATTGCTCCATGCTGTATAATGGCCCCATAGATTGCTCCATGCTGTAATGGTCCCATAGATTGCTCCCTACTGTATAATGGCCCCATAGATTGCTCCATAAGTATAATGGCCCCATAGATTGCTCCATAAGTATAATGGCCCTATAGATTGCTCCATTAGTATAATGGCCTCATAGATTGCTCCATGCTGTAATGGCCCCATAGATTGCTCCATGCTGTAATGGCCCCATAGATTGCTCCATGCTGTAATGGCCCTATAGATTGCTCCATAAGTATAATGGCCCAATAGATTGCTCCATGATGTAATGGCCCTATAGATTGCTCCATAAGTATAATGACCCCATAAATTGCCCTATGCTGTATAATGGCCCCATAGATTGCCCCATGCTGTATAATGGCCCCATAGATTGACCCCTGCTGTATAATGGCCCCATAGATTGACCCCTGCTGTATAATGGCCCCATAGATTGTTCCATGCTGTATAATGGCCCCATAGATTGCTCCATAAGTATAATGGCCCCATAGATTACTCCATGCTGTAATGGCCCTATAAATTCCTCCATGCTGCATAATGGCTCCATAGATTGCTCCATGCTGCATAATGGCTCCATAGATTGCTCCATACTGTATAATGACCCTATAGATTGCTCCATAAGTATAATGGCCCCATAGATTGATCCATGCTGTATAATGGCCCCATAGATTGCTCTATGCTGTAATGGCCCTATAGATTGCTCCATAAGTATAATGGCCCCATAGATTGCTCCATGCTGTATAATGGCCCCATAGATTGCTCCATGCTGTAATGGCCCCATAGATTGCTCCATAAGTATAATGGCCCTATACATTGCTCCATGCTCCACAATGGCCCCATAGATTGCTCCATACTGCATAATGGCTCCATAGATTGCTCCATACTGTATAATGTCCCTATAGATTGCTCCATAAGTATAATAGCCCTATAGATTGCTCCATAAGTATAATGGCCCCATAGATTGCTCCATGCTGTATAATGGCCCCATAGATTGGCTCCATGCTGTAATGGTCCTATAGATTGCTCCATAAGTATAATGGCCCCATAGATTGCTCCATGCTGTATAATGGCCCCATAGATTGCTGCATGCTGTAATGGCCCTATAGATTGCTCCATAAGCATAATGGCCCCATAGATTGCTCCATGCTGTATAATGGCCCCATAGATTGCTCCATGCTGTAATGGCCCTATAGATTGCTCCATAAGTATAAAGGTCCCATAGATTGCTCCATGCTGTATAATGGCCCCATTGATTGCCCCATGCTGTATAATGGTCCCATAGATTGCTCCCTACTGTATAATGGCCCCATAGATTGCTCCATAAGTATAATGGCCCTATAGATTGCTCCATAAGTATAATGGCCCCACAGATTGCTCCATGCTGTAATGGCCCCACAGATTGCTCCATGCTGTAATGGCCCCATAGATTGCTCCATGCTGTAATGGCCCCATAGATTGCTCCATGCTGTATAATGGCCCCATAGATTGCTCCATGCTGTATAATGGCCCCATAGATTGCTCCATGCTGTATAATGGCCCCATAGATTGCTCCATGCTGTATAATGGCCCCATAGATTGCTCCATGCTGTATAATGGCCCCATAGATTGCTCCATGCTGTATAATGGCCCCATAGATTGCTCCATAAGTATAATGGCCACATAGATTGCTCCATGATGTATAATGGCCCCATAGATTGCCCAATGCTGTATAATGGCCCCATCGATTGTTCCATGCTGTATAATCGCCCCATAGATTGCTCCATAAGTATAATGGCCCCATAGATTGCTCCTTGCTGTAATGGCCCTATAGATTGCTCCATGCTGCATAATGGCCCCATAGATTGCTCCATGCTGCATAATGGCCCCATAGATTGCTCCATACTGCATAATGGTTCCATAGATTGCTCCATACTGTATAATGGCCCCATAGATTGCTCCATAAGTATAATGGCCCTATAGATTGCTCCATAAGTATAATGGCCCTATAGATTGCTCCATAAGTATAATGGCCCCATAGATTGCTCCATGGTGTATAATGGCCCCATAGATTGCTCCATGCTGTAATGGCCCTATAGATTGCTCCATAAGTATAATGGCCCCATAGATTGCTCTATGCTGCATAATGGCCCCATAGATTGCTCTATGCTGCATAATGGCCCCATAGATTGCTCCATGCTGCATAATGGCCCCATAGATTGCTCCATGCTGTATAATGGCCCCATAGATTGCTCCATGCTGTAATGGCCCCAAAGATTGCTCCATAAGTATAATGGCCCCATAGATTGCTCCATGCTGTAATGGCCGCATAGATTGCTCCATGCTGTAATGGCCCTATAGATTGCTCCATAAGTATAATGGCCCCATAGATTGCTCTATGCTGCATAATGGCCCCATAGATTGCTCTATGCTGCATAATGGCCCCATAGATTGCTCCATGCTGCATAATGGCCCCATAGATTGCTCCATGCTGTATAATGGCCCCATAGATTGCTCCATGCTGTAATGGCCCCAAAGATTGCTCCATAAGTATAATGGCCCCATAGATTGCTCCATGCTGTAATGGCCGCATAGATTGCTCCATGCTGTAATGGCCCTATAGATTGCTCCATGCTGCTTAATGGCCCCATAGATTGCTCCATACAGCATAATGGCCCCATAGATTGCTCCATACAGCATAATGGCTCCATAGATTGCTCCATGCTGTATAATGGCCCTATAGATTGCTCCATGCTGCATAATGGCTCCATAGATTGCTCCATGCTATAATGGCCCTATAGATTGCTCCATACTGTATAATGGCCCCATAGATTGCTCCATACTGTATAATGGCCCTATAGATTGCTCCATAAGTATAATGGCCCTATAGATTGCTCCATAAGTATAATGGCCCTATAGATTGCTCCATAAGTATAATGGCCCTATAGATTGCTCCATAAGTATAATGGCCCCATAGATTGCTCCATGCTGTATAATGGCCCCATAGATTCCTCCATGCTGTATAATGGCCCCATAGATTGCTCCATGCTGTATAATGGCCCCATAGATTGCTCCATGCTGTATAATGGCCCCATAGATTGCTCCCTGCTGTAATGGCCCCATAGATTGCTCCATAAGTGTAATGGCCCCATAGATTGCTCCATAAGTGTAATGGCCCCATAGATTGCTCCATAAGTGTAATGGCCCCATAGATTGCTCCATAAGTGTAATGGCCCCATAGATTGCTCCATAAGTGTAATGGCCCCATAGATTGCTCCATAAGTGTAATGGCCCCATAGATTGCTCCATAAGTGTAATGGCCCCATAGATTGCTCCATAAGTGTAATGGCCCCATAGATTGCTCCATAAGTGTAATGGCCCCATAGATTGCTCCATAAGTGTAATGGCCCCATAGATTGCTCCATAAGTGTAATGGCCCCATAGATTGCTCCATAAGTGTAATGGCCCCATAGATTGCTCCATAAGTGTAATGGCCCCATAGATTGCTCCATAAGTGTAATGGCCCCATAGATTGCTCCATAAGTGTAATGGCCCCATAGATTGCTCCATAAGTGTAATGGCCCCATAGATTGCTCCATAAGTGTAATGGCCCCATAGATTGCTCCATGCTGTGTAATGGCCCCATAGATTGCTCCATGCTGTGTAATGGCCCCATAGATTGCTCCATGCTGTGTAATGGCCCCATAGATTGCTCCATGCTGTGTAATGGCCCCATAGATTGCTCCATGCTGTATAATGGCCCCATAGATTGCTCCATGCTGTATAATGGCCCCATAGATTGCTCCATGCTGTATAATGGCCCCATAGATTGCTCCATGCTGTATAATGGCCCCATAGTTTGCATTATACTTATGGATTGCTAGATAAGACAGAGGGCGCACGGTAGTGACGACAGACTCCGAAGACGCTGAAGACACAGGAGTTGCTGGGAACGGGAGAGGTAAGTATTTGAGGAGGGGGCCCCGATGCCAGCGCGCAGGGTAGGACTGGCCTGGTGTGATAGCTGGAAAAATTCCCGGTGGGCCCCGATGAGAGAGTGAGAGAATTGGTAGCGGAGGCTCTTAAAAAGTGCGGGCCCTTTAAAAGCGCAGCCGAAGGAAATGTAGCGTCGCGTGCGGCGCTCATACTATTCAGTGGTGACAGCGGGTGACGCGCATAGTCACATGACTGAGGACGTGTTCTTGGTGGGCGGTGACACGCACCGCGCTCTGCTTTGCCGCTGGTGGCTGGCAGTGGTGTGTTGTCAGGTGACACGCTGACGTCGCGCTCTCCTCTCCCTGCTCCCCTGCCGGCTTTTGATACGCCGACGCCGCGCTCTGCTCTCCAGTCCCGGCTCCTGCTCCCTTGGAATTGGCCTTGTAACACCGGCTCCCGTCCGGGTATGGAACACCGCACCAGCACCGCGCACCGCCCTCTTCTCTCCTGCTCTCTTGCCTTTTAAGCCGGCTCCTGGGCTGAGTATGCGGTGACCAGCACTCTGCTCTCTCACCATAACCCTGGAAACAAGGCTGCAGGTCTGGCTACAGCTCTCCCTGCTTCAACTTCAAGTCAAGTGCAATATCCACGTTTTTCTGGGTGAGTGTTCCCAGCATTGGTCATCATCCATATATGGAGGGGTCGCAGGCTGGTCACATGGGGACATGGATGGGGACATGGGGCTGAAGGGGGGGCTGGTTGGACCCATGGGGACATGGGTCTGAAGGGGGGGCTGGATGGACCCATGAGGACATGGATGGGGACATGGGGCTGAAGGGGGGGCTGGCTGGACCCATGGGGCTGAAGGGGAGGGGGCTGGCTGGGGCCATGGGAACATGGATGGGGACATGGGGCTGAAGGGGGGGGCTGGCTGGACCCATGGGGACATGGGGCTGGCTGGCTGGACCCATGGGGACATGGATGGGGATATGGGGCTGAAGGGGGGGCTGGCTGGACCCATGGGGATATGGATGGGGACATGGGGCTGAAGGGGGGGCTGGCTGGTCCCATGGGGACATGGGGCTGAAGGGGGGGGGCTGGCTGGACGCATGGGGTACATATGGATGGAGGCACGGGGCTGAAGGGGGGGCTGGCTGGACCCATGGAGACATGGATGGGGACATGGGGTTGAAGGGGGGGCTGGCTGGACCCATGGGGAGACATATGGATGGAGGCACGGGGCTGAAGGGGGGGGGGCTGGATGGACGCATAAAGGGACACATGGTGGTGAAGGGGGCCAAGTTGGGGACCTGGATGGACACATGGAGGTGAAGGGGGGCAAGCTGGACACATTGGGACCTGGATGGACACATATAGGTGAAGGGCAGCAAGCTGGACACATGGGGACCTGGATGGACACATGGAGGTGAAGGGCGGCAAGCTGGACACATGGGGTCCTGGATAGATATATGGGGTGGGGTGGGATGCATATATGAGTGGGACAGGATGGATATATGAAGGGGGGCAGGCTGGACACATGGAGGCCCGGATGGATATATGGGAGGGGCAGACTGGACACATGGAGACCAGAATGGATATATGGCGAGTGGGGAACATTATTACTTTAGAGTCCAATTAGGGACATTATTACTTCTGTAATATAATTTTATTTTTAGGAAACTGTTTTCCGTAAGAGGGGACAAAAGGGGGGTCCTGTTACTGTGCAGGGCGCCACTATGTCGCTTTATTTCTTCAACTGGTGTAGTGTAGAAGCCTGGGGAAAAGTGGGAATGTGCTCTAAAAGAGATCAGTTATTGATAACTGTGTGTTATTTTCTGCAGAGATGATTCCTGGCTGGAAGAAGTGATGGTGGACTGTGCCAGATGAAGAAAAGCGAAGATGAAGAACTTCACCTAGAGACATCACTGGTGAGTCAGTGTATTACTGTACACTTACACTATATAGTATATACAGAGCTCCTGTGTATGTCACTGGTGACCAGTGTATTACCTATACACTATATACAGAGCTCCTGTGTATAATGTCACTCGTGATAACTGTATTACCTGTACACTACATACAGAGCTCCTGTGTATAATGTCACCGGTGATCACTGTATTACATGTACACTGACACTATATACAGAGATCCTGTTTATAATGTCACTGGGGATCACTGTATTACCTGTACACTGACACTATATACAGAGCTCATATGTATAGTGACAGTGTTGTTAGTATTGTGGTTTGTATTCCTGATCAGTAGTGTATTATTTGGTCACTATATGGTGGTAATATGTGGTCTGGTCATGGTGTGGTGATATTTGTCCCTTTTGTATGTGATATTATTGGTGTTGTTATAGTGGATTATGTTGTGTATGGCGGTCATTTGTTCTCGCTGAGATTAACTAGGAAAAGATTTTTTTCCATGAGGCCACGGCTTCACTATCAGTATTTGGTCAGTATTTTTTCTCAGTAGTGAGAGCCAAAAGCAGGAGTGGGTGATAAATCCAGAATTGGTGACTTGTTTCTATTCTACCTTTTCTCTGATTGTTCCTCACCTGGTTTTGGCTCCCACTCCTGAGAAAAAGTCCTGACTGAATACTGATAGTGGGGCTGTGGCCTTAGAGATGAAATACTTGGAGCAGAGCGTCAGAGATGCACTCACAGGGGTTCTCCGGGGAGAACAAGTAATCCCCTCTCCACAGGATAAGTGATAACTTATTGATTGGTGGGGGTCTGACTACTGGGACCTGCAGCGATCGGCAGACTGTGGAGCTTTTCTCCCCATTACACTGGAGCTCATGTGCGACTCGACCACTGATCCATTCATTCCCTCAGGGGCTGTGAGCGCTGCTCTTTTTTGGAAGCCCCCAAGAGAAAGAATGAGGCTGTGGTCAGACGTCCCACCTGTCGCTGCATTTTAAATGGGGATAAGTGTCCTGTCAGGGATAAAACTTCCCCATTCTTCCAATCAATAAGTGATCACCTATCCTGTGTAGCCCATGAATCTGTGATGACTTGTTTTAACCAAAGAAGCTCTTTCATGTAAACTACAGAAATTGTCCATCCCTGTTGTAGTCTGTGCAGAGTAGATGTGAGGAGCCGCCGGTCACTGCTCCACTATAACAGGGAGAGCAGAGAAGAGAGATCTGCATATTGCTGGAGGTGGCCCCTAGAGTCAGTGTCCCCTGTGGGCCCCAGACACCCCAGTCCGACCCTGCTGACATCTGATTAAGGCCTAAGGCCCCGTTCACATGTCAGGTTTTAATCAGTGTTTTTTTTCTAATTTTCATCTGATTTTGGTCAGTGTCAGTTTTTCTCCTCAGTGGGGCATATTTTTTTATATGTAAAGTAAAAAAGCTAAAGGTTTCCTCGCCTCGCTTGCCCGGCCTATAGACACTGGAAAACAAGCAGTACAGGCAACATGGTTGGTTCTGGGCATTTTTTCTGACACTCGTTGACTTCAATAGATGATCTTTATCTACAAATCGGATGAAAATCGGACCGGTCTCAGTTCTGATTTGCAGATCAATCGTCCACAATAAATAGAGCTGTAAACCTGTCCACGGTCTATAACGGAGCATATTCTACCTGCTAGAGAAATAACCAGACGTGAAAAGAGCCATGTGCTATTCTTACAGGGAAGGGGCCACGATTTTATGTTTTGTATTAATAATTATGTAATCAATTATTTTTAATACAAAATTAAATGTACCACTTTATTAGTTTTTTATTTATTTTTACATTGGCCACTAGGGGCTGCCATTTTTATTTGGGGGTTGTGTAAGAAGCGCTCTTACACACCTCATTTACGGCAGCCCTGGCCATAAGAGACAGTAGTCTGTCACCGACCCTTTCTCTAACATTACAGGCCGCTCCTCCTGCCTCTAGCTGTGACCTGGGCACGCCCCCTTGGCTGTTCAGGTCGCAGCCGTGGGAGGAGATTGCAGCCATCTTTGTGGAGCCTGCAGTGTAAGCTGTACATTCCCCCTGTCGTCGCACGCACTGCTCAGTCAGAGCATGCCATGACAGGAACTGCCGGGGAGGAAATGCCTAGGAGTGGACGTCCCGAGTGAGTATCTGCAGCGGCGCCGTGCGGTGATCTCAGCCTCTCAGCTGTTATCACCGCCGACATCTTCAGGCAACACAGACACAGCGCTGCGTGGGAACGTGGAAGGTGAGTAGAAGCGTTTGTTTTGTTTTTTTTCCCTTCGCATTGAATATATGGGGGCATATACCCACCAGGATGGAGGAGGAGGCATATACCCACCAGGATGGATGGAGGGGGGGGCATATACCCACCAGGATGGATGGAGGGGGGGGCATATACCCACCAGGATGGATGGAGGGGGGGGGCATATACCCACCAGGATGGATGGAGAGGGGGGGGCATATACCCACCAGGATGGATGGAGAGGGGGGGGGGGCATATACCCACCTGGATGGAGAGGGGGGGGGCATATACCCACCAGGATGGATGGAGGGGGGGGCATATACCCACCAGGATGGATGGAGGGGGGGGGCATATACCCACCAGGATGGATGGAGGGGGGGGCATATACCCACCAGGATGGATGGAGGGGGGGGGCATATACCCACCAGGATGGATGGAGGGGGGGGGCATATACCCACCAGGATGGATGGAGGGGGGGGGCATATACCCACCAGGATGGATGGAGAGGGGGGGGCATATACCCACCAGGATGGATGGAGAGGGGGGGGGGCATATACCCACCAGGATGGATGGAGAGGGGGGGGGGGCATATACCCACCAGGATGGATGGAGGGGGGGGCATATACCCACCAGGATGGATGGAGGGGGGGGCATATACCCACCAGGATGGATGGAGGGGGGGGGCATATACCCACCAGGATGGATGGAGGGGGGGGCATATACCCACCAGGATGGATGGAGGGGGGGGGCATATACCCACCAGGATGGATGGAGGGGGGGGGCATATACCCACCAGGATGGATGGAGGGGGGGGGGCATATACCCACCAGGATGGATGGAGGGGGGGGGCATATACCCACCAGGATGGATGGAGGGGGGGGCATATACCCACCAGGATGGATGGAGGGGGGGGGCATATACCCACCAGGATGGATGGAGGGGGGGGGCATATACCCACCAGGATGGATGGAGGGGGGGGGGCATATACCCACCAGGATGGATGGAGGGGGGGGGCATATACCCACCAGGATGGATGGAGGGGGGGGGCATATACCCACCAGGATGGATGGAGGGGGGGGGCATATACCCACCAGGATGGATGGAGGGGGGGGGCATATACCCACCAGGATGGATGGAGGGGGGGGCATATACCCACCAGGATGGATGGAGGGGGGGTCATATACCCACCAGGATGAAGGGGAGGATATATCCACCAGGATGGATGGATGGAGGGGGGCATATACTGACCGGGATGGATGGAGGGGCATATACATCTACCCAGGATGGATGGGGGTGTGTGACGCCTAGCTGCGCTTGGTATCACAGATCCTAGCAGGGTGTATTGATGGATTCCTCCACAAGAGGCCCCCATAACCATTCACACATCTCCACCTTCCACCTCAGACCATCAGAGGGAGCCCTTTAGGGATAGATATATAAGGGAAGGTGGAGCCAGGCAGCAGTTAGTCTAGACTGGAGTCGACAGAAAGCAAACCTGTTGAGAGAGCTCCTGCAGTGCAAAAGCCTGAGAGAGGTCAGTCTGCAGTGGAGCACGTTCTAGACTCAGTTGTAGCTCAGAGAGGTGAGCTTTAGGTGTGCCGGCGCCATAAGATCGGTGAAGCGCGGCAAGCTGCCGTTAGTGTGTATAGCCTAGTGAGGGCCCGAGTAGGCCGAAGGCGAGTGGAGAGTTAATACATAGGGGGCAGAGGAGCTTAACTAGCTCACCCCGAAGAAGCAGTTACCGGACATCGGGTCCGAAGCTTACCGGGATCTCCACGACCCAGTAAGATATAACCAGAATCCCTGGAGAACTACAAGTCCCAGTATCGCAAAAGTGCTGATACGTAATAGAGCCAGGAGACACACAGGCCCCTTAAGTCGGGAGCGTGTAATCCAAGAAAAGGCCCTACCACAAGGTCAGCCAGCGCAGGACAGAGACAAAGTTAGGCCTTGCTCCAGGAAGGTCAGAAACTTACTACGCAGAGGCAAGAAACAGGAGGCCCAAAACCCGCTCATTGGGGAGGATCCTGACGTGCACCCTTCACCCTACAGTGCTCTGGGACGTGCCTGAATTTCCATCAGTAAAAGGTACTGAAGTGACAATCGTGTCTGTCCCTGTTCTTGCTCTGACCCGGCTGGGTCTCTCCGTCCTGCTTTCCCCGTCCATACACTGCCCTGAGGCCTAGCTCCACCTGTGGGAAGCTATACCATCGAGCTGCCTTATCACCGGCCTCAGTGGACTGCGCAGCGCTGGTGATCCTCACCAGAAACCACAGGTGGCGTCACAAACTCTTTTATAAACTTCACAACTCACCAACCCTTTTAAAGGAGCGACCCCAGGGTACGGGCCCGGGAGCCGACCACCGCGACATCCCTTAAGGCCCGGGTACCGAGTCATACCCATTCCCCTGGGCTAGTCAGGGGCATATAAACCTACCCAGCATGGATGGATGGAGGGGCATTTACACCTACCCAGGATGGATGGATGGAGGGGCATTTACACCTACCCAGGATGGATGGATGAAGGGGCATATACACCTACCCAGGATGGATGGATGGAGGGGGCATCTACACCTAACCAGGTTGGATGGAGGGGCATATACACCTACCAGAATAGACTGCCCAGGATGGATGGGTGGATGGAGGGCCATCTACACCTAACCAGGATGGATGAATGGAGGGGGCATCTACACCTAACCAGGTTGGATGGAGGGGCATATACACCTACCAGAATAGACTACCCAGGATGGATGGAGGGGCATCTACACCTACCCAGGATGGATGGAGGGGCATCTACACCTACCCAGGATGGATGGAGGGGCATCTACACCTACCCAGAATGGATGAAGGGGCATATACACCTACCCTGGATGGCTGGAGGGGCATATACAGCTACCCAGGATGGATGGATGGAGGGGCATATACACCTACCCAGGATGGATGGAGGGGCATATACACCTACCCAGGATGGATGGAGGGGGCAATATACACCTACCCAGGATGGATGGAGGGGCAAATACTCCTACACTGGATGGACGGAGGGGCATATACACCTACCAAGGATGGATGGATGGATGGAGGGGCATATACACCTACCCAGGATGGATGGATGGAAGAATGGATGGAGGGGTATTCGCATCTACCATGGATGGATGGAGGGGCATCTACACCTACCCAGGATGGATTGATGGATGGAGGGGCATCTACACCTACCCAGGATGGATGGATGGAGGGGCATTTACACCTACCCAGGATGGATGGATGGAGGGGCATTTACACCTACCCAGGATGGATGGATGGAGGGGCATCTACACTTAACCAGGATGGATGGATGGAGGGGCATCTACACCTAACCAGGATGGATGGAGGGGCATATACACCTAGCAGAATAGACTACCCAGGATGGATGGATGGATGGAGGGGCATCTACACCTAACCAAGATGGATGAATGGAGGGGGCATCTACACCTAACCAGGTTGGATGGAGGGGCATATACACCTACCAGAATAGACTACCCAGGATGAATGGAGGGGCATCTACACCTACCCAGAATGGATGAAGGGGCATATACACCTACCCAGGATGGCTGGAGGGGCATATACAGCTACTCAGGATGGATGGATGGATGGAGGGGCCGATACACCTACCCAGGATGGATGGAGGGGCATATACACCTACCCAGGATGGATGGATTGGCATATACACCTACCCAGGATGGATGGATGGAGGGGCATATACACCTACCCAGGATGGATGGAGGGGCAAATACTCCTACACTGGATGGATGGAGGGGCATATACACCTACCCAGGATGGATGGATGGAAGAATGGATGGAGGGGTATTCGCATCTACCATGGATGGATGGAGGGGCATCTATTCCTACCCAGGATGGATTGATGGATGGAGGGGCATCTACACCTACCCAGAGTGGATGGATGGAGGGGCATATACACCTACCAGAATAGACTGCTCAGGATGGATGGATGGAGGGGCATCTATGCTTACCCAGTTTGGATGGATGGATGGAGGTGCATATACACCTACCCAGGATGGATGGATGGAGAGGTATCTACACCTACCCAGGATGGATGGAATGAGGGGCATATACACCTACCCAGAATGGATGGATGGAGGGGCATCTACCCCTACCCACGATGGATGGATGGAGGGGCATCTACACTTACGCAGGATGAATGGATGGAAGGGCATCTACACCTACCCAGGATGGGTGGATGGATGGAGGGGCATCTAGACCTACCCAGGATGGATGGATGGAGGGGCATCTACACTTACTCAGGATATATGGACGAATGGAGGGGCATATACACCTACCCAGGATGGATGGATAGAGGGGCATATACACCTACCAGAATAGACTGCGCAGGATGGATGGATGGAGGGGCATCTACGCCTACCCAGAATGGATGGATGGATGAAGGGTCATATACACTCACCCAGGATGGATGGATGGAGGGGGAAATACACCTACTCAGGATGGATGGAGGGGCATATACACCTACCCAGGATGGATGGAGGGGCAAATACTCCTACCCAGGATGGATGGATGGATGGAGGGGCATATACACCTACCAGAATAGACTACCCAGGATGGATGGAGGTGCATCTACGCAAACCCAGAATGGATGGATGAAGGGGCATATACACCTACCCAGATTGGATGGATGGATGGAGGTGCATATACACCTACCCAGGATGGATGGATGGAAAGGTATCTACGCCTACCCAAGATGGATGGATGGATGGAGGGGCATATACACCTACCCAGAATGGATGGATGGAGGGGCATCTACCCCTACCCAGGATGGATGGATGGAGGGGCATCTACACTTACCCAGGATGAATGGATGGATGGAAGGGCATCTACACCTACCCAGGATGGGTGGATGGATGGAGGGGTATCTAGACCTACCCAGGATGTATGGATGGATGGATGGATGGATGGAGGGGCATATACACCTACCCAGGATGGATGGATGGGCTTATACACCTACTCAGGATGGATGGATGGAGGGGCATATACACCTACTCTGGATGGATGGATGGATGGATGGATGGAGGGGCATATACAGCTACCCAGGATGGATGGATGGATGGAGGGGCATATACACCTACTCTGGATGGATGGATGGAGGGGCATATACAGCTACCCAGGATGGATGGAGAGGCCGATACACCTACCCAGGATGGATGGAAGGGCATATTCACCTACCCAGGATGGATGGAAGGGCATATTCACCTACCCAGGATGGATGGATGGAGGGGCATATACACCTACCCACTATGGATGGAGGGGCAAATACTCCTACCCAGGATGAATGGAGGGGCATATACACCTACCCAGAATGGATGGATGGAGTGGTATCTACACCTACTATGGATGGATGGAGGGACATCTACACCTACTGAGAATGGATGGATGGAGGGGCATATACACCTACCCAGGATGGATGGATAGAGGGGCATATACACCTACCAGAATAGACTGCGCAGGATGGATGGATGGATGGAGGGGCATCTACGCCTACCCAGAATGGATGGATGGATGGATGAAGGGTCATATACACCTACCCAGGATGGATGGAGGGGCATATACACCTACCCAGGATGGATGGAGGTGCAAATACTCCTACCCAGGATGGATGGATGGAGGGGCATATACACCTACCAGAATAGACTACCCAGGATGGATGGAGGTGCATCTACGCAAACCCAGAATGGATGGATGAAGGGGCATATACACCTACCCAGATTGGATGGATGCATGGATGGATGGATGGAGGTGCATATACACCTACCCAGGATGGATGGATGGAAAGGTATCTACGCCTACCCAGGATGGATGGATGGAGGGGCATATACACCTACCCAGAATGGATGGATGGAGGGGCATCTACCCCTACCCAGGATGGATGGATGGAGGGGCATCTACACTTGCCCCTCCATCCATCCATTCATCCTGGGTAAGTGTAGATGCCCCTCCATCCATCCATCCTGGGTAGGTGTAGATGCCCCTCCATCCATCCATTCATCCTGGGTATCTACACCTACCCAGGATGGGTGGATGGATGGAGGGGCATCTACACCTACCCAGGATGTATAGATGGATGGAGGGGCATCTACACCTACCCAGGATGGATGGATGGAGGGGCATCTACACCTTACCCGGGATGGATGGATGGATGGATGGAGGGGCATCTACACTTACCCAGGATGAATGGATGGAGGGTCATCTACGCCTACCCAGAATGGATGGATGGAGGGCATATACCCCTACCCAGGATGGATTGATGGATGGAGGGGCATCTACACCTACCCAGAATGGATGGATGGAGGGGCATCTACGCCTACCCAGAATGGATGGAGGGGCATATACACCTACCCAGAATGGATGAATGGAGGGGCATATACACCTACCCAGAATGGATGGATGGAGGGGCATATACGCCTACCCAGAATGGATGGATGGAGGGGCATATACACCTACCCAGAATGGATGAATTGAGGGGCATATACACCTACCCAGAATGGATGGATGGAGGACCATATACACCTACCCAGGATGGATGGAGGGGCATGTATACCTACCCAGGATGGATGGATGGAGAGGCATCTACACCTACCCAGGATGGATGGATGGCGGGGCATATACACCTACCCAGGATGGATGGATGGGGACGCATGGATTCCACTCAGTATCAGCAGATTCTTGACAATAATGTTCAAGAATCAGTGATAAAGTTGAAGTTACGCAGGGGATGGATCTTTCAGCAAGACAATGATCCAAAACACGTCTCCAAATCTACTCAGGCATTCATGCAGAGGAACAATTACAATGTTCTGGAATGGCCATCCCAGTCCCCAGACCTGAATATCATTGAACATCTGTGGGATCATTTGAAGAGGGCTGTCCATGCTCGGCGACCATCAAACTTAACTGAACTGGAATTGTTTTGTAAAGAGGAATGGTCAAAAATACCTTCATCCAGGAAATCATTAAAAGCTACAGGAAGCAACTAGAGGCTGTTATTTTTGCAAAAGGAGGATCTACTAAATATTAATGTCACTTTTCTGGTGAGGTGCCCATACTTATGCACCTGTCAAATTTTGTTTGAATGCAGATTGCACATTTTCTGTTAGTACAATAAACCTCATTTCAAGGCAGAAACATTACTGTGTCCAACAGTTATAACATATATCAAACTGAAATAGCTGTTGCAAAAACACCAATTTTTATAAAACATTAAGCTTAAGATTAATAGGGGTGCCCAAACTTTTTCATATAACTGTATGTTCTAATTATTTTTTTAATATGAACTATTGGCACAATAGTCAATGAATGTGACCTTTTTTCAGTCTCTATAACTATATAATGGAATCTTACTTATGGGCTATCTACTTTGTTTTAGGCTTTAAGCGCCACTTCTCTGACCGGACTTCAGGAAAAACTTCAGGACAGCAATGTGCTTCTGGATAAAATCATGAAAGGGCTGAATGCCTATCTGGAGAAGAAGAGGCTTTTTTCCCACGGTATAGTCCTTTCACTTGTTGCAATGATTCTATATACTACTTTAAAGAAATTTTTTTTTTTCTTATTTAAACGCATTGAAATCATTTTTGTAATTGGATTTCATTAATAATTTTGCACTGTTTGCCTTCTATTGGCTCTGTGTTGCGCTGGCTATTGGACTTATTTTTAATCTGTCTTTTTTCAGCTCCTCTTAGCCGATTTATGACCACAGATCACATCAAAGCTGAATGTGCAGGAAACAAAAAGCCTAACGGTGCAACATTTTTAATGAAACTGAATTGTCGCAAATACTCGCAATTAAATGGGTATTCCCATCTCCAAGATCCTATCCCAATATGTAGTAGGCGTAGTAATAATAATATTAGCAAATACCTCCAATTAGAAGTGTAGTATAGTTCTTCTGATTCGCTATGTCGCTTTCCCCATGTGCAAGGCATTGCAGTAGCTTTGGTATCCATAGTTACAACCACTCATATAGTGACAGTTATTTGCTAGTGGTCGTAACCTAAGCTACTGCAATGCCCTGCACATGGGATAAGCGACAAAGCAAATCAGAAGAACTATACTACACTTCTAATTGGAGGTATTTGCTAATATTATTATTATGACGCCTACTACATATTGGGGTAGAATCCTGGAGATGGGAATACACATTTCAGTTAAATAAAAAAAGTTCCCAAAACTGGATAGCCCCTTTAAGCTAGCCATACGCATGAGATATGAGATACCCGTGGTCTGAATGGTTATTTGGCTACTTCTCCTGACTCCCACATATTCTGCTGAACAGTCATGTGTTTTTAATGGGGAGAGAGGAGAAAGTCAGTACTGGACACCTCCGGCAGCGGGTTATCTCCCCTGAGAACCAAAAGACCGGGTATTGAAATCCCATCTGCCCGATCCTTCTGGCCCTGACATCCTCTATCGGGGGAGAGTCAGGAGACCCCCATACACATCAGTGGGTAGGCCGGTCCTGCTGCAATCGTCAGGTTTAAACTATTTTAATCCAATGTGTATGGGGACTGAATCTTTACTTTAAAGCTTTGCTTTTCTATTTTCTCACAGACACTAATACAAATGGCGCCTGACCCAATACTTTAATGACATCTTTATCATATTGTGCATTTTCGCTTTAGCTTTTTCTTCCTGTCCAACGACGAAATGCTAGAAATTCTCTCTGAGACTAAAGATCCTCTGCGGGTCCAACCACATCTAAAGAAGGGCTTTGAAGGCATCGCAAAGCTGGAGTTCCTTCCTAACCTGGACATCAAAGCCATGTACAGCACCGAGGGGGAACGCGTAGAGCTCATCCAGACCATCTCCACCTCCGAGGCTCGGGGGGCCGTGGAGAAGTGGCTCATCCAAGGGGAAGATGTCATGTTAAGGAGCGTGCATGATGTTATTGCTCGGTCACGAATGGTACGGATCTACCTACAGACCAAAAGCATTAATTGGAACTAATCTAGTACTTTTATATTTGTATAAGATTATTTGGCAGCAGTGAATGATTTGTGGATGATGTATCTCTTGCTATAGAGCCAGGTAGCAGATCTTCTACCTGCAATCGGTAGAAATGAATTTGCTGGATAATACTAGTAAGGTTGTCCCTCTCTTAAATGCTTCTGTCAACGTAATTTAACTTTGTTTTTTAAAAGGCGTACCCTGAGACTGCAAGAAAAGACTGGGTGAGGGAATGGCCGGGACAGGTCGTGCTCTGTGTGTCTCAGATGTTCTGGACCAGTGAAGTGCATGAAGCTATCGGCAGTGGCCCAGAGGTACGGCATAAGCTCCTTTACTCATCAAGGTGGCTTCACTAGAAACAGTCATGGCCGGAAGTGTTGGCACCCTTGAAGTATTTTTCCATAAAATTATTGAAATTGCATGTGTATTTTTTGTTATACACATGTTTATTTCCTTTGTGTGTATTGGAACAACAACAAATAAAAAACAGAGAAAAAAAAGGCAAATTGGATATCATTTCACACAAAACCCCAAAAATGGGCCGGACAAAATTGTTGGCATCTTTCCAAAATTGTGGGTAAACAATTTTGTTTCAAGCATGTGATGCTCGTTCAAACTCACCTGTGGCAAGTAAAAGGTGTGGGCAATATGAAAATCACACCTGAAACCCGATACAAAGGGGAAAAGTTGACTCAATCTTTGCGTTGTTACGTGCCACACTAAGTAGGGAGAACAGAAAGAGGAAAAGAGAACTGTCTGAGGACTTGAGAACCAAAATTGTTGACCAATATCTTCTTTTTGTGTTGTTCCAATACACACAAATTAAATAAACATGTGAACAACAAAACATGTGTAATTGTAATAATTTTCTGGGAGAAATACATATATATACATTCATAGACAGACTTCATGTGTTCTCCTGCTAATAGACTGTCATACCCAGGGACGCAGCTTATAGGAGTTTCCAGGGGCGGATATACCATTGGTGCAACAGAGGTAAGGGGACCCACATTCACATCAAAAGATGCAAGTAGCTTCTTTCACAGCACGTTATTAGACTGCAAAGAGCCCATGTACTGTTCTTGCCCAGGGGTCTTCTCCTGGGGGTTGCAGTTGTACAGCGGCTCAATATCTTGAAGGTACCCAAAAGGCTCCATAGTATTGTTGGGATTTTGCATTGATTCATGCATCTTGTCTAGAGATGAGCAACTAAATTTGCAGGACCTTGGTCTAAGAGAGCAGGTTAGTAGTCTGTGGCTGTTGGATGGGAGCCTTGCTAACCGCCTCTTACATGCCGGCATCCCTGGCTCCTCTTTTGATTAGCCGGCCAGGCGTGATGTCATTTGTGCCTCACACCACAACTATGACATCGACATCAAAAGAGGAGCCGGAGATGCCGGTTCATGGGGCTCCGGTCCTGCGGCCGTGGAATACTGACCCGACTGTTGGACCAGAGTCCTGCAAATCCATTCGCTCATCTCTACTCTCGTCATATCTACCAATAAGGGAAGACATTGTATGGGATTTCCCATAATACCAGCATAAAATGAATCCATCTGCATTGAGTTTTCCATGCTGTTTGTGGCAGGGTTTTATAGAGGTACATCTGGGTATTTGGAGCTCTGGGTTCAATCCAGATCTCCAACTTCTATAAAGATATGTTGTAAAATTGTTGTGTACATTATAAAGTGCCTGCATATTGTGGAGTTCTCAATCTAGTCTGCAGCTTATAATCTGTATAGATTTCAGCCCCCTTGCAATATGTATGTTCTATGAATGTTTCTGCAGATGATTTCACCGTTACATCCTTCTTGTAGGGCCTGAAAAACTCCTATGATAATCTGCAGCTCCAGCTAAATGATATTGTGGAGCTTGTGCGAGGAGGCAAATTGTCCCAGCAGACTCGCACCACATTGGGGGCTCTCGTCACCATAGAGGGGCACGCTCGTGACGTGGGCATGGAAATGATCCTAACAGGTTTGTGCAAACATCATGGCTGGCACCAAACTTTCCAATACCATGTTCTATTTATCATACACTACATGGAGAAAGGTATTGTGCCCCCTCCACATTACACCTACAGGGGCTTTTATGGCCTCCTATTCTAAATCCATATACAGGATGTTAATATGGAGTCCGTCCCTCTACAGATATCACAGCTCAATATGCAGAGCACCTTCATACATTTCACCCCATTCCTATGTTCTTTCCATATCTATGTTATATTCCCCCCTCTTTTCTTTGAGTTTTCATAGGACACAATTGATCTTGTCACAGTAAAGCAATCTTGGGGTGTACTTACAATGACGTCTATGGGGCAGTAGTCATTTCTGCATATTGAGATGGTGGTCCCTATATAGGAATGTTTTGGCATCTGTATGTGTCGGCATCCCCTGTATATGACTCATTGCCACAATTGATATTCTTTATAGTCAGTGTTTTGGATGGCCTAGGTGCGGTGTGTAATATTTTCTATCAATGGTGTGTGTGCCCTCCTCTGTGCGGTGTCCTTCCATAACCATGGATGTACTAATAAAGGGTTTTTATGTCAATTCCTTTAATGACCTTTTGTTCGGTTTCTTTGTAGGTATTATGTAATTCTCTGAATGGTCAGCCATTCTAAGCCTGAGCAGACATATGGCAATGTAATTGATGTGTGACTGACATTGTTCTTCCCTATGTTGCGGTGACATATTTATGCTGCCATTGTGCAGTATTTTTTCTAATTAATCATCCTAAAGGTGTTTAGTGGGGTTGAGGTTGAGAACGTGTGTGAAACAGTTCTGCTCTTCTATTCCCTTAGGGTTGGAAGCTACAATTGTTTAAAATGTCTTGTGCTGAAGCATTAAGATATCTTTTCACTGGAACTAAGGGGCCTAGACCACCCCCTAAAAACAAGGCCATACCTCCACCAGCAAACTGTACAGCGGGCACAATGCAGTTAATAGGGTAACGTTCTCCTGGCATTCACCAAATCCAGACTCGTCCATCAGATGCCAGATAGAGAAGTGTGATCCGTCACTGCACAGAACAGGTCTCCTCCAGAGTCCTGTGATGGCGGCTTCACACCACTCCATCTGACGCTCGACATCGTGCTTGGTGATGTAAGGCTGCATGCAGCTGCTCGGCCATAAAGCTCCTGGCGGGGGCGCAGTGTTTGTGGTGATGTTGTTACCAATGGAGTCAGGAAAGCGTTCTGCCCTCTGCTCCTCAGCACTCAGTTGCTGCAGTTCCTTCTATTCCTTAATAATATCACTCACATGTGATGGGGGAAGATTTAGGAGGGGAGAAATGTAATATCCAGACTTGTTACCCCGGTGGCTCCTATTACAGGACCGCGCTGGTATCAGAGAGCTCTGCACCACCAGCCGTTCTGTCATATGTTAGTAACAGCACACAGCATGGGAGGGCGGATGTTATACACCGGGGGGCGTGGGGATTGATGTTATACACTGGTGGGGGGCGAGAGTCTTAATGTTATACAAGGCCGAGGGGCCAGATGTTATACCCTAGGGGTATGAGGGGCTAGATGTTATACATGTCCGAGGGCTGGATGTTATACACTGAGGGGCAAGGGAACGGATATTATACACCAGGGGCGAGGGGATTGATGTTATACACTGGTGGGGGGCGAGAGTCTTAATGTTATACACCAGGGGCGAGGGGCCAGATATTATACACCGGGGCGAGGGGACGGATATTATACACCAGGGGCGAGGGGCCAGATATTATACACCGGGGCGAGGGGACGGATATTATACACCAGGGGCGAGGGGACGGATATTATACACCAGGGGCGAGGGGCCAGATATTATACACCGGGGCGAGGGGACGGATATTATACACCAGGGGCGAGGGGACGAATATTATACACCAGGGGCGAGGGGACGGATATTATACACCGGGGCGAGGGGACGGATATTATACACCAGGGGCGAGGGGATGGATATTATACACCAGGGGGAGGGAGCGAGGGGACAGATATTATACACCAGGGGTGAGGGGACGGATATTATACACCGTGGGCGAGGGGACGGTTGTTATACACTGGGAGCGAGGGGACGGATATTATACACCGGGGGGGCGAGAGGCCGGATGTTATACACCAGAGGGAGGGAGCGAGGGTACAGATGTTATACACTGGGGCTGGGGGCCGGATGTTATACCCTGGGGGTCGGATGTTATGCAATGGAGGGCTTGGGGTTGGATGTTATACAGTGGGGTTGAGGGGATGGATTTTATACACTGGCGGGGGGGTGAGGGGACGGATGTTATACTAAACTAGGGGCGAGGGGCGGATGTTATACCCCGGGGGAGGCGAGAGGCCGGATTTTATAAACTGGGGGCTGAGAGTCCGGATGTTATACACCATGGGCAATGAGACTAAATGAAAAAAGCAGAATTCGGTGACTAGGAGTTTTGTCCTATAATGTATGGGCATTTGCCTTCCCTTTAGAAACTCTCCCTTGTGATTCTGCAGTGTCTTAGAGGTTGACTATCTTTTCCTACATTGCTCAGGAGTTTCTCATGAAACAGACTTCCAGTGGCTTGCCCAACTCCGCTATTACTGGGAGAATGAGAATGCGAGAGTGCGAATCATCAACTGCAATGTGAAGTCCGCCTATGAGTACCTGGGCAGCTCCCCACGCCTGGTCATCACTCCGCTCACTGACCGATGCTAGTGGACTCTGCTATGATGTGATGGGTTATGCTCAGAAATCTTTTTGACTTTTGTATGATGCATGAAACTTATTAGAAAGTTTATTGATATTTCATACCAGTTCTTTCATGTTTCATTGGTAGATCAGTGCTTTTTATCTAAATCTTGGTGGAGCTCCAGAAGGTCCGGCCGGCACAGGAAAAACTGAGACCACCAAAGATTTGGCCAAGGCGCTGGCCGTGCAGTGTGTGGTCTTTAACTGCTCTGATGGTTTGGACTACATAGCAATGTGAAAGGTACATACAATGTTAAGCTGCTCCATTGCAGATAATAAACTGACTCCAACCGATGTTCTGCTGACATCTTTTGATTATATAGTACAGAACAAAAGTTTGGACACACCTTCTCATTTAAAGATTTTTCTGCATTTTCATGACTAAGAAAATTGTAAATTCGCACTGAAGGCATCAAAACTATGAATTAACACATGTGGAATTTATATACTTAACAAAAAAGTGTGAAACAGAAAATATGTCTTATATTCTGGGTTCTTAAAAGTCGCAGGTTAACAGCAGCTCAGATTAGAGACCAGGTCAATGCCACACAGAGTTCTAGCAGCAGACACATCTCTACAACAACTGTTAAGAGGAGACTTTGTGCAGCAGGCCTTCATGGTAAAATAGCTGCTAGGAAACCACTGCTAAGGACAGGCAACAAGCAGAAGAGACTTGTTTGGGCTAAAGAACACAAGGAATGGACATTAGACTAGTGGAAATCTGTGCTTTGGTCTGATGAGTCCAAATTTGAGATCTTTGGTTCCAACCACCGTGTCTTTGTGCGACGCAGAAAAGGTGAACGGATGGACTCTACATGCCTGGTTCCCATCGTGAAGCATGGAGGAGGAGGTGTGATGGTGTGGGGGTGCTTTGCTGGTGACACTGTTGGGGATTTATTCAAAATTGAAGGCATACTGAACCAGCATGGCTACCACAGCATCTTGCAGCGGCATGCTATTCCATCCAGTTTGCGTTTAGTTGGACCATCATTTATTTTTCAAAAGGACAATGACCCCAACACACCTCCAGGCTGCGTAAGGGCTATTTGACCAAGAAGGAGAGTGATGGGGTGCTACGCCAGATGACCTGGCCTCCACAGTCACCAGACCTGAACCCAATCGAGATGGTTTGGGGTGAGCTGGACCGCAGAGTGAAGGCAAAAGGGCCAACAAGTGCTAAGCATCTCTGGGAACTCCTTCAAGATTGTTGGAAGACCATTTCCGGTGACTACCTCTTGAAGCTCATCAAGAGAATGCCAAGAGTGTGCAAAGCGGTCATCAAAGCGAAAGGTGGCTACTTTGAAGAACCTAGAATATAAGACATATTTTCAGTTGTTTCACACTTTTTTGTTAAGTATATAATTCCACATGTGTTAATTCATAGTTTGATGCCTTCAGTGTGAATGTACAATTTTCATAGTCATGAAAATACAGAAAATCTTTAAGTGAGAAGGTGTGTCCAAACTTTTGGCTGTACTGAATATACTTTTTTTTAGTTTTTCAAAGGGCTGGCATCATCGGGAGAATGGGCGTGTTTTGATGAGTTTAACCGTATTGAGCTGGAGGTGTTGTCCGTGGTGGCCCAACAGATTCTCCGCATCCAGAGAGCCATCCAGACGAAGATGGACATGTTGAACTTCGAAGGAACAGAACTGAAGCTTAACCCAAATTGCTTCGTAGCCATTACCATGAATTCTGGCTACGCGGGACGTTCTGAGCTGCCGGATAACCTCAAGGTAAAGAGTCCAGTGCCTTGCATCGGGTCCTTCCACAACATTTCTATAGGATTCAGCTCAGGACTATGACTCGGCCATTCCAAAACTTTATGTTTATTCAACCATTCTTTTGTAGAACGACTTGTGTCTTTGGGCCATTGTCTTGCTGCATGACCCACGTTTTCTTGAGATTCAGTACATGAACTGATATCCTGATATTTTCCTTTAGCATTTGCTGATAGATTTTAGAATTCATTGTTCCATCAATGATGGCAGCCGTCCTTGGCCAAGTGCAGCAAAACAGGCCCAAAGCATGTTACGATTACCATCTTTGTGTTTCACAGATGATAGGAGGTTCTTATGCTGTAATGCAGTATTTTCTTTCTGCAAGCATATAGCTTCTCACTTAAAATCTCTATCTTGGCCTCATCCTTCCACAAAGCATTATTCCAGTTACCTATTGATGTGCCCAGGTGAGTTTTAGCAGTGACATTTTAAATCGCATTGCCTTTCTCCTTGCAATCCTGCCATGCTCGCCATTGTTGTTCATTGTCCTTCTGATGGTGGACTCATGAACAATTACATTAGCTAATGTGAGGAGAGGCCCTTAGTTGCTTAGAGGTTACCTTGAGTTCCTTTGTGACCTCACAGACTGATGTAGCTTTAACCACTTCTCGCCAGAGCCTGTTTTTGCCTTCGTGACCGGGCCAATTTTTTCAATTCTGACCACTGTCACTTTATGAGGTAATTACTCTGGAACGCTTCAACGGATTCCCCTGATTCTGAGAATGTTTTTTCGTGACATATTGTACTTCATGATAGTGGTAAAATTTCATCGATATCACTTGCATTTATTTGTGAAAAAATCGGAAATTTGGCGAAAATTTTGAAAATTTTGCAATTTTCAAACTTTGAATTTTCATGCCCTTAAATCAGAGAGATACGTTGCACAAAATAGTAAATAAATAACATTTCCCACATGTCTACTTTACGTCAGCACAATTTTGGAACCCAAATTTTTTTTTGTTAGGGAGCTATAAGGGTTAAAAGTTGACCAGCGATTTCTCATTTTTCCAACAAAGTTTAAAAAACATTTTTTTAGGGACCACATCATATTTGAAGTCACTTTGAGGGGTCTTTATGACAGAAAATACCCAAAAGTGACACCATTCTAAAAACTGCACCCCTCAAGGTGCTCAAGACCACTTTGAAGAACTTTATTAACCCTTCAGGTGCTTCACAGGAATTTTTGGAATGTGGAAGAAAAAAATTAACATTTAACTTTTTTCACAAAAATGTTACTTTAGACCCAATTTTTGTTATTTTCGCAGGGGTAACAGGAAAAAATGAACCCCAACATTTTTTGTGCAATTTCTCTTGAGCGCGCTGATGCCCCATATGTGAGGGAAAACCACTGTTTGGGCGCACGGCAGGGTTCGGAAGGGAAGGAGCACCATTTGACTTTTTGAATGTAAACTTTGCTTGAATAATTAGCAGACGCCATGTTGCGTTTGGGGAGCCCCTGATGCGCCTAAACAGTGGAAACCCCCCACAAGTGAAACCATTTTGTAAACTAGACCCCTCAGTGAACTTATCTAGATGTGTGGTGAGCACCTTGAACCCCCAGGTGCTTCACAGAAGTATGGAACATTGAGCCGTAAAAATAAAATTTTCACATTTTTGCAACAAAAATGTTTTTCAGACTCCAATTTTGCATTTTCTTAAGGGTAACAGGAGAAATTGCTCCATGCAATTGTTTGTGCAATTCCTCCTGAGCACGCTGATACCCCATATGTGGGGGAAAACCACTGTTTGGCGCACGGCAGGGCTCGGAAGGGAAGGCGTGCCATTTGACTTTTTGAATGTAAAATTTGCTTGAATAATTAACAGACACCATGTTGCTTTTGGAGAGCCCCTAATGCGCCTAAACAGTGGAAACCCCCCACAAGTGACCCCATTTTGGAAACTAGACCCCTTAGGGAACTTATCTAGATGTGTGGTGAGCACCTTGCACCCCCAGGTGCTTCACAGAAGTTTATAATATTGAGCCGTAAAAATAAAATATTCACATTTTTCCCACAAAAAATGTTTTTCATCCCCTAATTTTGCATTATCATAAGGGTAACAGGAGAAATTGCACCATTAAATTTGCTGAGCAATTTCTCCTGAGTACGCCGATACCCCATATGTGGGGGAAAAGCACTATTTGGGTACACTGCAGGGTTCGAAAGGGAAGGAGCGCCATTTGACTTTTTGAATGTAAAATTTGTTTGAATAATTAGCGAACGCCATGTCGCATTTGGGGAGCCCCTAATGTGCCTAAACAGTGGAAACCCCCCACAAGTGACACCATTATGTAAACTAGACCCCTTAGGGAACTTATCTAGATGTGTGGTGAGCACATTGGGAGACATAATAAACAAATCAGTAGCAGGTGAAGAATTGGTTTTATTTATTTTTTACGCCGTTTCTCCTGCGGTATAAGTGATGAGATTACTTTATTCTTCGGGTCGGTGCGATTACAGAGATACCAGATTTATATCGGGTTTTTATGATTGACAGCTGTCACACACTAAAAGACGCTTTTTTTTGCAAAATCTAGTTTTTGCATCGCCATATTTTGAGAGCTATAATTTTTCCATATTTCGGCTGACAGAGTCATGTGACAGCTTGTTTTTTGCGGGACGAGTTGACATTTTTATTGGTACCATTTTTGGGAACGTGACATTTTTTGATCACTTTCTATTCCATTTTTTCGGAGGTAAAATTAACAAAAACCAACAATTCATTGTTTTTTGAGGTTTTTTTTATGCCGTTCTGCGTGTGGTAAAAGTGATAAGGCAGCATTATTCTTCGGGTCAGTACGTTTACAGCGATACTACACTTACTGTATATTTTTTTATGTTTTGGCGCTTTTACACAATAAAACAATTTTATAGAAAAAATATTTTTTTTGCATCACTTTATTCTGAGCGCTATAACTTTTTTATTTTTCGGCTAATGGAGCTGTATGGCGGCTTTTTTTTTTGTGGAACAAGATGACGTTTTCAGCGGTACCATTTTTATTTCCATTTTGCTTTTTGATCGCATTTTTTTTCCACTTTTTGTTTGGCGATATGAGGAAAAAGCATAGTTTTTTGCTCCGTTTTTTATTTATTTTTAATTACGGTGTGCATAGAAGGAGTTAATTAGTGTGACAGTTTTATAGCTCGGGTTGTTTCGGACACGGCGATACCAAATATGTGTACTTTTATTGTTTTTGCATAAATATACGGATTTATCGGTTTAATATTTTATTTATTTATTTTTATTTATTTTGTGATTTTTTTTTAACAATTTCAAAACATTTTTTTTACTTTTTTTTTACATTTTTACTTAGTCCCTGTATGGGACATTAATTTTTATTTTTCTGATCACTGATCTCATGTAATGTAATAGACATATATTACATTACATGAGATCTCTGCTGACTGTTTCACAGTCAGTGTCTCCTGCCAGGCTTCTGCTGCAGGCTGAGTCAGGCAGGACACCATATATGGCAGATCTGGAGGCGGTCCTGTGACCTCCAGCTGCCATAGCAACGTCAGGTCCTGGAAGTATCAGGGGTCTTCGGAGAGGTAAGTATACGACCCCCTCTCCTCCTGCTGTCTTCTATATGCCGCGGTCACTATAGATCGCGGCATATAGAAGACAGCAAAGGGTTAATGTAGCACCCCGAGGGCTCGGCTGCTACAGGGGTATTGCACCTCAAACCAGAGGTGTGATATTCCACTCCCGGGTAAGTGGGGAGTTATCCCATACTCAGTTGCGAAAACAACATCAGCCTCAGCGGTCTGCAGCGCGGCGGCGGTCCCCACTGACCGCAATCCACGGGTGGCGTAGTCGGACATTTGCTATACATTAAGACTGCCACTGGTTTGACCACCCTGGGCACGGACCGGGTCACCGCCACACGGAGACTACAACCCCCAGCATTCTACAACAGGCCCGGTTCCGGGTTCCCCTGCACAACACAGGCCCAGGGGGCGCGTCAACTTTGGCGTAGTCGGCAGGATCGAGACCAACCCGCCACAAACGGGTATCGCGTGCCTGAAGAAAATTGTACACGTACCTGGAAAAGAAGTCTCCCGCCATTTCCCGAAGTTTCCCGCCATCCGGAGCAGATTCCCGCCATCAGAAGCTATCTTGGACCGTTTCCCGCCATCGGACGCCATCTTGGGTCGTTTCCCACCGTCTTCCCGCCATCCGCAGTCGTTTTCCCGCCATCGGGCGCCATCTTCGGGACGCCGCGCGGGAAGAAGAGGGGCGTGGACGCCGAAAGCGCGCGAGATCTGAAGCTCCGCCCCACGCACCGACGCTGCGTAAGGTCCAGAAAGGGAGAGGGAGCGACGCTGACGTCACAGGAGCGCGACGCAAGGTCCTCAACCCCGACGATCGACTGCGGAGCCGCGGCCTACGGAGGAAGATCAACGCAAGGTAGGCCACGGTCCACCAGGGGGGAGGAGGACACCAGGAACGGAGAGCAAGATGGTGGACCGGCAGCAGACCAAGCTGCCCAGCATCGGCAGTGCCCAAGCCGTCGCGGGCCCCGACCAGCGCCAGGAGAAGACGCTTGATGCAGGAGTGGTCGCAGGAGCAGGTAAGAGGAGTCTCCCTGTCCCGGACGCTGCCAGCGTCAGCCTGCTCCCGAGCCCCCTGGTGGAGCCGCCGATCCCGGGCGCTGCAAACACCGACCTGCTCCAGACCCCGCAACAAGCCCTGCTGCCGAGCCCTCCAGCCCTGGTCGATGCCACCACCAGCCAGCGCAAAGGCCCAAAGTCGCACCCTCTGATCCCGGGCGTCGTCAACAGCGGCTCTCTCCAGGCCCCGCCGCAAGGCCTGCTACACAAGGGCACCAAGGGACTGTATGCCCTCCATGTCCACCGTCTAACAGAGGAGGAGCTGAGGTACCGCCCAGACATGGACTACCCTGAGGATCCGGACAGATCTGAAGACTATGAGGAAGGAGCATCAGGAGGATACCGTTACCAGTAAACGGTAAAATGGAACTGTATATAGTTACCCATAAGGGTATAGAAACTGTTGCTGAGTGGAGTGTGGTCCCCGTTGGAACTAATGTGGAACTGTTAAAGGACTGTTATCTGTGTGCCCCTAATCCCTAACCAGGCTGAGGACTGTGAGCAGCCATTCCCCTATCCCCACTGGTCGAGGACTGAGAGCGGCCACCCTTGTATATAGTTGCGCTTCCTAAAGCGCCCCCTACTGGTTTTATACAAAAACCGCAACGTCTACCTCAAGGCAGATTAAATGGACTGTTGCACCTTTTCCTGGTCGCAAGTTGCACAGCGGCCAGAGCTCAAGAATGTTCTACTTGAAAAAGTTTTATATTGAAAAGTTTTATATGCTGCTAGAATAATAATGCAAATGTTTCATGTGATGTTTTATATGCTAAAAGAGTTCCGGTAGTTTTGACCATAGCTAGTGACAGAAGAATGTTAAAGAAAAGAAAAAGAGTACCAGCAACGTTAAAAGAGAAAAGTGCCTCCCATAAAGGGATGGGTTTATAGTTATTGTCTTATATACGAATGCATTCTAAAAATTTGTATGTTTAAATTGTTTTGCTCTTTTCCAGCCCGAGGACGTGCTGTGATTTACCAGCGGGGAATGTAACACCCCGAGGGCTTGGCTGCTACAGGGGTATTGCACCTCAAACCAGAGGTGTGGTATTCCACTCCCGGGTAAGGATGGATTGTGGACCAGGACTCAGTAGCTGCATGCACCACACACACCCCATTTCCGAGGGACAGCTCAACGGTGCTCCCACAAGATAGAAGTGCAGGCACGACAGCATCTGTCCCTGGCTGGAGTGGGGAGGGGGTGGAATACCCAGTGGTGTAGGAGCAGATAGGGGTGGGTCTCTGGGCATAGGTAGGAGCCCATTGGTTGCTAGTCACCTGGGCTCGGGTGTCAGAAGGAGGTATATAAGGTGGGCACCATCTTAGAACAGAGTCGAGTTCAGTCCGGTTCAGTTCAGAGAGGAGGAGAAGACAGGAGTTCAGCCAGAGAGGGCTGACAGGGAGCTGTGGCTCAGTCTGGGCCCAGCTCCAGAGGCAGGCCTGGAGTGGAGGCCACAAACAGCAGAAAGAGAGAGGAGAAGGAAAGGAAAGTAAGAAAGGAACTGGAACAGAGGAGAAAGGAAGCAAGGAACACAGAGAAAGGCCCAGAGACACGAGGACCGAAGGAACCCCATATGCCCAGAGGAGATACAGGGTGAAGGGTTGGCAGAACAGGGTACAGGAACCCAAATTGGTGGAGGCAACAGAGTCCTCAGCCAAAGACCGAAGGTTGTTACCACATCTTGGTGCGACCCCTCACTACATCCACCAGAAAGGCATACCGTATAGGGTCAGGGAAACCGGGAGAGGTTTCGCCAACAGAAGGCCCGAGGAAGCTGGACAAAGGTGGGTCACTGGTGGGGACGGCCAGAAAAAGGTAGAGAAGGGAGCTCTGAACCACACTCTGGAATTACCTGGGAGTTGACCGAGTCCCTTGCCTGGTGGACGCAGCGCGGCTCGGGCAGTCATCGCCTGCAGCATTGACATGAACAACAACTGTGAGTAAAGCATTGAAAACTACAACCGCACGTCTCTGTGGTTCCTCGCCGCACCAGCACCATTAGCACTGGGACGCTCACACCATCACTCCCATCATCTCTCACATTAGCTGCCCTGAGGCAATACTTCTCCCGTGGGGAGTTATCCCATACTCAGCTGCGCAAACAACATCAGCCTCAGCGGTCTGCAGCGCGGCGGCGGTCCCCACTGACCGCAATCCACGGGTGGCGTAGTCGGACATTTGCTATACATTAAGACTGCCACTGGTTTGACCACCCTGGGCACGGACCGGGTCACCGCCACACGGAGACTACAACCCCCAGCATTCTACAACAGGCCCGGTTCCGGGTTCCCCTGCACAACACAGGCCCAGGGGGCGCGTCAACTTTGGCGTAGTCGGCAGGATCGAGACCAACCCGCCACAAATGGGTATCGCGTCCCTGCACAACACAGGCCCAGGGGGCGCGTCATTAACATCACTGGGACCTGATCCAATCAGGTCCCGATGATGTTCCCTGTCAGAGCTATCGCTCTGCACCGCTCCCGCAGCGCTTGCAGGACCCTCAGGGTCCTGAGTGCTGCGGGACCACCCACCGTTTTTAAACGTCGGCGCTGCACAGAGCCCAGGCAGCACCGACGTTTATCTACAGTGGGCCGTCGCGAAGCGGTTAAGTCAAATTTATGCAGTAATACAGAAATTTTTGAGGGGTTCACAAACTTTCAAGTAAATACTAGGTTTACAAAAGAAACATAAGATTTCATCAAAGGGATTATTCTCCCCCAAACCTATATGAGATTGTACATTTCCTATGTATAATCACAACACCTGATGCCCTCATTTCTGCAAGCTCCTTAATATTGATGTCCCATTCTCCTATTTTCCAAAATGGACACAGTAGAGGTGTGGAGAGAGATTTGGAAAGTGTTAAAGGAGTATTCCCATCTCCAAGATGCTATCCCAATATGTAATAGGTGTAATAATAATATTAATAGCAAATACCTCCAATTGGAAATGTAGTATAGTTCTTCTGATTAGCTATGTTGCTTAACCCATGTGCAGGGCATAGCAGTAGCTTAGGTATCCATGGTTACGACCACTAGCAAGTAACTAACTGTTACTATGAGTGGTCGTAACCATGGATACCTAAGCTACTGCAATGTCCTGCACATGAGGGTAAGAAACATAGCTAATCAGAAAAACTATACTACATTTCTAATTGGAGATATTTGCAAACATTATTATTATTATTACACCTATTACATATTGGGACAGGATCTTGGAGATGGGAATACCCCTTTAACCACACTTTGACTGACTTTCCTCTGATGTGGAATAGACACATCACTTTTAGGTCTGGGGTGGAGGATAGTGTAAATGGACATAATGGGTTCCCCGGCTCTATGCCTAGTTTACAGTACTTTAGTTTCATTTGTTGACTGACCCATCTGGTTTGCGCATTTCAGGTTCTTTTCCGGACTGTAGCAATGATGGTCCCCAACTATGCTCTGATTGCGGAGATCTGCCTTTATTCTTATGGTTTTCTGCACGCTAAACCTCTAAACATTTACAAACTCCCCGTCAGCCAGCAAAAACGAGTTCACTGACAGTATCTCACTTAACTCATTCTGCAGCCGGCAATTAACAGTGCAACACAGAGGCCACATGTATTCCCTATGGAAAAACAATTCTGCAGCATATTTTAGTGCAACTCAGCAGCGTTCCATTCCTCTTTTATCATTCCTGGAAATGTAGGAATTAATTGAAATCTGTCAATAACGAGTCCCCTACACAGTCTGACAATGTCACCACTGTTTGGGCACAGTCAGATTGTATAGGGTTGTCCCCTATATAGATTATATATACATTATATATCATTTACACATACATTTCCAGGAGGTATAACAGAGGGACGATACAATGTAGAGTTTTAGGAAAAGAGGTTTCATCCTTATTTTTTGGAGAATACTATTCTTTACTCATACAGACATACCACAAGAACTGACGGCTCCTTTGTAATGGGGTTCCTCACTTTTAATATTGTTTCATGTCATATTGTATATGAATTATTTTATCATTTAATCCTTTTTCATTCTATTTAGCTCTTGCGGTCAATTAAGGATGTAAACAAACGCAAATTTTCCTCTGTTCAATGGGATTACCAGTGACCTGTTCCCTGGCATTCAACTTCCGAAAGCCGACTATAAGGTATTAAAATATAATAGTGTCTTAAAGGGGTTTGCCAAGACTTAAAGAGGACTTGTCCCTCGCCATAAATATGGAAATGCCGCTGTTCTCCTGACTCCGGCATTGTTTTTCTTTTCTTCCTGCTCCTCTCCGTTCCTGACATCTGTCACTCTCCTCTAGCCCTTTAAGCCAACTGGGCAAGGCCTTCCTGAAGAATCCCACAGAGAGGACTTGATGACCACGCCCACTTGGCTATTAAAAATTATGAACTAGATTTCTATAAAGAGGCTATATCTCAGGAATGGAGAGGTGCAGGAGCAAAAGAAAAACAACACCGGATTTAGGAGAACAGCGGCATTTACACCAGGTAATAAAATTGCATATTAATGGCAAGTGATAGGTCCTATATAGCTGGCCAGCTATCATTTGGATGACAGTTATCTTTCCCGGCTCCCCCATATTCAGCAATGCTCGCTCCTGTTTTCTCTATGACAGAGTCGCTGCCAGAATCTTATGGCAGCTGCTAATTTCAGGGTCAGAAAGTAAGGATCGGGTGATTAAATTCCATCCGCCCGATTTTTATGTCCCCCAACATAATCTGTCATGAGGCCCCCATACACAGTAGATGGTAGACCAATCCCATTGAAATCACCCGATCCTGATCCACTGCTTTGGAATTGGGTTACATGACCTTGTCACTCATCGTCCGGTCCCATTAGTGCAACCTGGGCAGCTGCACAGGGGCACCAGAGATAAGGGGGCTCACTTATACCTCCAATGCAGGATGATCTGATGTAGAAAACAAATGGTTAAAACATCTGTGAGTGATTTATCGCTAGTTTAGTTGTAGGTTATGGAGACATTTTTTTTTAGATGAATGTATCGATTCGCAGGAGACTGATCCAATGGCCAGGTGTCATGGGTGCGTCAGATGTGACAGACAGTCGCCCTGCAGTTGGTTGCAGGAGATCCCTTCGTTTGGCATTACAGACATCTTCTTAGCGGTCTCACTGTAGGACCCAGCGGCTACCTCCCTCCTGCTCTAATTGACAATCAGGCCTGGGTGTTTAAATACTTCCAGGTTGCTACACAGAGGTGCCAGTGATATTCACATGACCCCTTGTGAAGGCTTGGAGCAAGTGCAGCTCTTACTTCCTCTCTGGAAGAGATGTGTGTGCCATCTCTCTGAAGTCGACTCAAGCTAAGCTACTTCCCCTGTGTCTGTCTCCCCTTGCTGTCTTTAGTTGTCAGTGGGGATCGAATAGTGCTCACCCCCCTTCCCTATCCAGGGTCAAGCGCTAAGGAAATACAGGGATAGGTTCCTGTGCGGCAATTGGTGAGGAACCAATATAGAGTCGGTAGGGGAGACAGGGTGATTGCAGATCAGCCTAGGAGGTCTCCATTTCCCCCTTTCCCTAGTATCTGGGCTCCCTTCCCCTCATCCCTTTGTGTCGCACTTTGTCTTTCCTACACTGTGCGTGACATCAGGTCAGTGGTGGGCACTGAATGAGACCCCTGAGAGCCACCTTATTTCTTTCTGCCCCCTGGCTCTTCTTCAGATTAGCCTGCCTGCCATGACGTTATGGTTGCAGCATGATGTACACCAGGCCATATAATCAGAAGAGGAGCCGGGGATGCCGGCAGCTAGGAGGCGGCTCTCAGGGGTCCCGTCCAGCGGCCACAGAATACTGATCTGGGTCCTGAAAATGTATTCTCCCACCTCTAATTGGATCCACTGTAAACAGACTGATGAAATATTTTACCTTCCTTTTGCTCAGGATTTCCTTGAATGCGCACAGGAGAGCTGTGCTGGACACACCATCCAGCCCGAGAAGGTCTTCCTGGAGAACATGATCCAGACGTATGAGATGATGATTGTCAGACACGGGTAAGCTGGAACTACAGAAGTCCATGGGACGGGGGATTTATTCTTCGCTGTTTCCATTTTATACAATGGACCATGCTGCATTTTGTTTATCCCGTACAGTTTTATGTTGGTTGGAGAGCCGTTCTCTGGAAAAACGAAGGTCCTCCACGTCCTCGCTGATACGCTGTCTCTTATGAATGAGCGAGGGTGCGAAGAAGAAAAAGTGATTTACCGGACAGTGAACCCTAAAGCCATCACCATGGGGCAGCTGTTCGGGCAGTTTGATCCAGTGTCACATGAGGTTCGTCTATGATTGGAATTATTGTTTACTAGATGGTGGCCCGATTCTAACGCATCGGGTATTCTAGAATATGTATGCGGCCGACCGGGCACAAATAGCAAAGCGGTGTTTAAATTTGGCAGCAACATCGGTGATTGGTCGCGGGCGGCGGCCACGACCAATCAGCGAACCGTGTTAGTGAGGACTGGAGAGCGTGTTTAAATCTGGCGCCAAAATCACTGATTAGTCGCGACCGCGACCAATCAGCAAAGCGGTGTTTAAATTTGGCGCCAATAATGCTGATTGGTTGCGGCCTGCAAACGCGACCAATCAGCAGAGGGGTGTTTAAATTTGGCACCAAAATCGCTGATTGGTCGGCGGTTGCGACCAATCAGCAGAGCGGGGTTTAAATTTGGCGCCAAAATCGCTGATTGGTCGCGGCCGGCAGCCGCGACCAATCAGCAGAGCGGCGTTTAAATTTGCCGCCCATATCGCTGATTGGTCACGCCCGGCCACCGCGACCAATCAACAGAGCGGGGTTTAAATGTGGCACCAATAATGCTGATTGTGGTCGCGGCCGGCCACCGCGACCAAGTAGCAGAGCGGCGTTTAAATTTTCCTTCCATATCGCTGATTGGTCGCGGGCGTCGACCGCGACCAATCAGCGTCGTATTAGTGAGGACCGGGGAGCGGCGCTGCTGCGAGAAGCCGGGAGATGCGCGGTTGCTCGCAGCAGAAGCATCCCGACCGGCGGCGGCGCTCCCCGGTCCTCCGTTCAGTTAGCGGCCGGGAGATGAGCGCCTCGCGACGGTCATCTCCCTGCTGCATCGCCGCTGACCTCCGTCCTGCAGATGAGCCGCTAACGGACGCCATCTTTTTCTCAAATCCCGCGTCGCTGATTGGCCGCGGCCGGACCAATCAGCGACGCGGGATTTCCTGGACAGACAGACAGACAGAAAGACAGACAGACGGGATAAGACGATTATATATATAGATAATTCTAATATCTTTGCTGAAAATGGGAAAAAGCCCTTTTATGGCTTATGGACATGGTAGAAGGGGTTCCTTCAGAGACATAGACCCCAGTCATACATTGCCGGGCAATCATTTTATTATGACTTACTCCCTGTTTGCACAAAAATTGGAAACTGTTTTATTTTCCCCATCAGACATATAAAAAACAAATTGTATTATTTATGCCAGAAATTAGCATAAGTTTGCATACTTCCAGCCACATTCTGACTAGACTGTGTCTGGCCTCACTCAATACACTTGCTTTGAGTGAGGTCCCCCATTCTAGTTGGCATGTGACCGCATATATGCAAATCACTTACTTGCGGTCTCTCCCGGTGCCGGCACGTTCACTTCAATAGGGGCCACGTGTAGTCAATACATGTGTATCATCAATATCATAATCCCAGGCGTTCCCTTTAATAATCCTTTCAATTGTGGGATTGTATTGGATTTTATGGAAAGAGCAATTTTATTGATGCCTCTCTTCATTTGCAGTGGACCGATGGGATAGTCGCTAATACTTTCCGGGAGTTTGCGTTATCTGAGACCTCGGAAAGAAAATGGGTTATATTTGATGGACCTATTGATACGCTAGGGATAGAAAGCATGAACACAGTCCTAGATGATAATAAAAAGGTAACTCTCTATTTTACTTTGTGAAAACTTTTTTTTATTTAACCGCTTCCCGACCGCCCACTGTAGATAAACGTCCACGCTGCCTGGGCTCTGTGCAGCGCGGACGCTTAAAAACGGTGGGTGGTCCCGCAGCGCTCAGGACCCCGAGGGTCCTGCAAGCGCTAAGGGTGCGGTGCAGAGCGATAGCTCTGACAGGGAACATCATCGGGACCTGATTGGATCAGGTCCCAGTGATGTTAACCCTTTGCTGTCTTCTATATGCCGCGATCTATAGTGATCGCGGCATATAGAAGACAGCAGGAGGAGAGGGGGTCGTCTACTTACCTCTCCGACGACCCCTGATACCTTCCAGGACCTGGCATTGCTATGGCAGCTGGAGGTCACATGACCGCCTCCAGATCTGCCATATACGGTGTCCTGCCAGGCTCAGCCTGCAGCTGAAGCCTGGCAGGAGACACTGACTGTGAAACAGTCAGCAAAGATCTCATGTAATGTAATATATGTCTATTACATTACATGAGATCAGTGATCAGAAAAATAAAAATTAATGTACCATACAGAGACTAAGTAAAAATGTAAAAAAAGTAAAAAAAAATGTTTTCAAACTACTAAAAAAAAATCACAAAATAAATAAATAAATAAAATATTAAACCGATAAATCCGTATATTTATGCAAAAACAAAAAAAGTACACATTTGGTATCGCCGCATCCGAAACAACCCGAGCTATAAAACTGTCACACTAATTAACTCCTTCTGTGCACACCGTAATAAAAATAAATAAAAAACGGAGCAAAAAACTATGCTTTTTGCTCATATCGCCAAACAAAAAGTGGAAAAAAATGCGATCAAAAAGCAAAATGGAAATAAAAATGGTAACGCTGAAAACGTCATCTTGTTCCGCAAAAAAAACCCGCCATAGAGCTCCATCAGCCGAAAAATAAAAAAGTTATAGCTCTCAGAATAAAGCAATGAAAAAAAAATATTTTTTCTATAAAATTGTTTTATTGTGTAAAAGCGCCAAAACATAAAAAAATATACAGTAAGTGTAGTATCGCTGTAAACATACTGACCTGAAGAATAATGCTGCCTTATCACTTTTACCACACGCAGAACGGCATAAAAAAAACCTCAAAAAACAATTCCTGAATTGTTGGTTTTTGTTAATTTTACCTCCCAAAAAACGGAATAGAAAGCGATCAAAAAATGTCACGTACCCAAAAATGGTAGCAATAAAAATGTGAACTCGTCCCGTAAAAAACAAGCCATCACATGAGTCTGTCGGCAAAAATATGGAAAAATTATAGCTCTCAAAATATGGCGATGCAAAAACTAGATTTTGCAAAAAAAAGCGTCTCTTAGTGTGTGACAGCTGTCAATCATAAAAATCCGATATGAATCTGGTATCTCTGTAATCGCACCGACCCGAAGAATAAAGTAATCTCTTCACTTATACTGCACAAGGAACGGCGTAAAAAATAAATAAAACAAATTCTTCACCTGCTACTGATTTGTTTATTATGTCTCCCAACGTGCTCACCACACATCTAGATAAGTTCCTTAAGGGGTCTAGTTTCCAAAATGGTGTCACTTGTGGGGGGTTTCCACTGTTTAGGCACATTAGGGGCTCCCCAAATGCAACATGGTGTCCGCTAATTATTCAAGCAAATTTTACATTCAAAAAGTCAAATGGCGCTCCTTCCCTTCCAAACCCTGCCGTGCGCCCAAACAGTGGTTTTCCCCCACATATGGGGTATCGGCGTGTTCAGGAGAAACTGCACAACAAATTTCATGGTGCAATTTATTCTATTACCCTTATAATAATGCAAAATTAGGGGATGAAAAACATTTTTGTAGGAAAAATGTGAAAATTTTATTTTTACAGCTCAATATTATAAAATTCTGTGAAGCACCTTGGGGTCCAAGGTGCTCACCACACATCTAGATAAGTTCCCTAAGGGGTCTAGTTTCCAAAATGGTGTCACTTGTGGGGAGTTTCCACTGTTTAGGCACATCAGGAGCTCTCCAAACGCAACATGGTGTCTGCTAATTATTCAAATACATTTTGCATTCAAAAAGTCTAATGGCACTCCTTCCCTTCCGAACCCTGCAGTGCGCCCAAACAGTGGTTTTCCCTCACATATGGGGTATCAGCGCGCTCAAGAGAAATTGCACAAAAAATTTTGGGGTTCATTTTTTCCTGTTACCCCTGCGAAAATAAAAAAAATTGGGTCTAAAGTAACATTTTTGTGAAAAAAGTTAAATGTTAATTTTTTTCTTCCACATTCCAAAAACTCCTGTGAAGCACCTGAAGGGTTAATAAAGTTCTTAAATGTGGTTTTGAGCACCTTGAGGGGTGCAGTTTTTAGAATGGTGTCACTTTTGGGTATTTTCTGTCATAAAGACCCCTCAAAGTGACTTCAAATATGATGTGGTCCCTAAAAAAAATGGTTTTGTAAATTTTGGAAAAATGAGAAATCGCTGGTCAACTTTTAACCCTTATAGCTCCCTAACAAAAAAAAATTTGGGTTCCAAAATTGTGCTGATGTAAAGTAGACATGTGGGAAATGTTATTTATTAACTATTTTGTGTGGCATATCTCTCTGATTTAAGGGCATGAAAATTCAAAGTTTGAAAATTGCAAAATTTTCAAAATTTTCGCCAAATTTCTGATTTTTACACAAATAAACGCAAGTGATATCTAAGAAATTTTACCACTACCATGAAGTACAATATGTCACGAAAAAACGTTCTCAGAATCAGCGGGATCCGTTGAAGCGTTCCAGAGTAATTACTTCATAAATTGACAGTGGTCAGAATTGAAAAAATTGGCCCGGTCACGAAGGCAAAAACAGGCTCTGGCGCAAAGTGATTAAACAATTCTCGACTGCCCATATGATGATGCCATGTGTTTGGAAGCTTCTAATAGTTTTTTGGGCAACATCTGAGTTAATTAGAGACACACCTGTGGATGTATTTTAATGCATACCTGAAACACACTGCTTCTTTGTGTAGCATCATGGGAAAGTGTAAATAAATCAGCCAAGATATCAGGAAGAGAATCGTGGGCTTGCACAATTCTGGCTCATCCTTGGGTACAATTTCAAGATATCTGAAGGTGCCTCGTTCATCTGTACAAACAATTATATGCAAGTACAAACAAGATTGGAATGTCCAGCCATCATACCACTCAGGAAGGAGACGGGTTCTGTGTCCCAGAGATGAACGTGCTTTGGTCCGACATGTGCATATCAACCCCAGGACAAAAGCAAAAGACCTTGTGAAGATGATGGCAGAAGCTAGTAAGATTGTCAGAGTGACAATTCACAGTGAAACGAGTACTGTATCAACATGGGCTGAAAGACCACTCTGCCAGGAAGAAGCCATTACTCCAAAAGAAACATAAAAAATCCAGATTAATGTTTGCAAATGCACACAGGAACAAAGACCTTTTTGGAGACATGTCCTGTGGTCTGATGAAACTAGAATTGAACTTTTTGTGCATAATGACCATCGTTAAGTTTGGAGGAAAAAGGGAGAAGCTTAGAAGCCTAAGAACGCCATCCCAACTGTTAAACACAAGGGTGGCAGCATCATGTTGTGGGGTTGCTTTGCTGCAAGAGGGACTTGGTGCACATCACAAAATCCGTAGGTGGCTTCATGAGAAAAGAAGATTATGTGGCAATACTGAAGTAATATCTCAAGACATCAGCCAGGAAGTTAAAGCTTGAGCAGAAATAGGTCCTCCAAATGGACAATGACCCGAAGCATACTGCCAAAATGGTAACAAAGTGGCTTAACCCCTTCATGACCAAACCAATTTTTTTAAATCTGACCAGTGTCACTTTATGTAGTAATAACTCTGGAATAACATATCCCATAGCTTTTGAGACTGTTTTTTGTGACACATGATACTTTATAATAATGGTAAATTTAGGCTGATATGGTTTGCGTTTATTTATAAAAATATCAGAAACTTGGCAAAAATGTCTTAAAAATTGCACTTTTCAAACTATGATTGATTATGCCTTTAATCCCAATAGTCATACCACACAAAAACAGTAATAAATAACATTTCCCTCATGTCTGCTTTACATCCGCACCATTTGTAAAATGTTGTTTTATTTTATTAGCATTTTAGAAGATTTAAAAATGTAGCAGTTATTTTTCATTTTTTTCAAGGAAATTTACAAAACTTATTTTTATAGGGACCTGTTCAGTTTTGAAGTGACTTTGAGGCTGCGTGCCCACTGTGAGTTTTTCAAGCGTTTTTGCTGCGGAATTTTCGAAGCGAAAACGCTTAAACGCTTGGTAATGCGTGCCCCATGGTCCTCAATGATAACCCGCATGTGCTGTGTGTTGGTATATGCAACAGTTGTGGACTTCTTTGTTTGTGTGAAGGAGGACTTTATGCTGATCTGACAGTAGATGGCGATGTTGTGTAAAGTTTCCTTGTTTACTGTATTGTAAAAGAAAAAAAGTCTCTCTTGTATTTTCTATTTTGTTCTTATGATGCAGTACTGTGTGACTGTGCGTTTTTTCCTTTACCTCATGTTCTGAGAAGTAAAAGCTTGTTATCCCCTGTAATCTGCTCTGTGAAGTTTTATACTGCAACTGTCGGTATCCAGAAGCTATGCAACACTGTGCACATGCTGCGGAAATTTACACTGCGGATTATCATTGCGGAAAAATCTGAAGCATATCCATTAATTTTGCGGAAACGCGGCGTAATTGCAGCCATTGACTTCCATTGAATTGTATAATATCTTAATGACTACATGTACACATGGGGATATTAAGTAATTCAATGTGGGGATGGTACCCGGGTCTGGAGAAGAGGAGACTCTCCTCCAGACCCGGGTACCATAGTACCTGTAGTTAAAAAAGAATAAAATAAAAAATAACATTATACTTACCTTCTCATGGCCCCCGGTCTCCTGTATGGTGCGTCCGGTGTCTTCGGCGGCTCGTGGTGATGTAAAAGGACTTTCCATGACGTCATTTAGTCATGTGACAGGTCACGTGACCGCTGATGTCGGCGGTTGCTTGACCTGTCACATGACTAAATGACGTCATGGAAAGTCCTTTTACACCATCGCGAGCCGCCCAAGACACCGGACGCACCGGAGAAGGAGACCGGGGGCCATCGGAAGGCGAGTAGAATGTTTTTTTTGTTTACCATTTTTATTCTTTTTTTAACTATTAACTTGGTCACACTATATAAATCCATGCCGGTTGCAAGAATTTATATAGTGTGACCAAGTTGTCAAGCACTTTTCCAAGTGATGCTAAAATCGCTTGGAAAAGCGCTTGATAACCCGCATGCAAAAATGCATGCAAAAACGCTTGACAAACGATTCAACCTGGCGGGAAAAATGCATGTAAAATCCGCATGCATTTTTCCTGCCAGGGAGATACAGAAAAAATCTGGAGCATTTTTGCTTCGTGGGCACTTAGCCTGCGAGTCTTATATGTTGGAAACCACCCAAAAGTGTTACCATTTTAACCCCTTTAAAGCCCATGACGTACTAATACGCGTCTATGCCCTGGGCTTTAAGAGCCTGATCCGTATTAGTACGTCATCGCGATCGCGCGCGCACACAGGCTGTGCGGGCGCGATCGCCGCCGGGTGTCAGCTGATTGTCACAGCTGACACCCGGTACTATGTGCAGGGAGTGGTCCCGCACCGCTCCCAGCACATTAACCCCCGCAATGCTGTGATCGAAGTCGATCGTAGCATTGCGGAGGCAAGGGGAGGTGATCAGTATACTCACCTCCTCTTCCGGCCTCCAGCGCTGTCTGCCGCGGCTTCCCGGTTGTTGCCATGACGACCCGATGTCGTCATGACAACATACGGGTCACCAGACAGCAGTAAGATTGTTTGGACATGTGCAGTGCATCTCCAAACTATCTTCTCCCTGTCCAGCGCTGACAGCCTGCATGGCACAGGGATGGTGCTCCATCCCTATGCTGTGCAGGCGATCAGAATAAAAAAAAGTGAAAGTCACACAGTGGGACAAAGTAAAAAAGTGTAAAAACTCCCAGAAAGTGAAAAAAAAAAAAAAAAAAAAATATATAAAAAATATAAAAAAAAAATTAAAAAAAATAATCCACTAAAAATAAAAATATAATGTACCCATCAATAAATATTATGAAAAAAAAACAATCAAAGTACACATATTTGGTATCGCCGCGTCCGTAACGACCTGGCCTATAAAACTGTTCCACTAGTTAACTCCTTCAGTGAACACGGTAAAAATAAAAAACAAAGCAAAAAATAATGCTTTATCATCATACCGCCAAACAAAAAATGGAATAACACGCGATCAAAAAGACGAATATAAATAAAAATGGTACCGCTGAAAACGTCATCTCGTCCCGCAAAAAACAGGCCGCCATACAGCTCCATCAGCCGAAAAATCAAAAAGTTACAGCTCTCAGAATAAAGCAATGCAAAAAAATATTTTTTTCTATAAAATAGCTTTTATTGTGTAAAAGCGCCAAAACATAAAAAACGATATAAATGTGGTACCGCTGTAAATGTACTGACCCGAAGAATAAAGTTACCTTATCAATTCTACCACACCCGGAGCAGAATAAAAAAAAACAAAAAAAACAATTCCTGAATTGTTGGTTTTCGTTTATTCTGTCTCCCAAAAGCTGGAATAGAAAGCGATCAAAAAATGTCACATGCCTGAAAATGGCACCAATAACAACGTCAACTCACCCCGCAAAAAACAAGCCGTCACATGACTGTCGGCCAAAATATGGCAATGCAAAAACTAGATTTTACAAAATATGTGTCTTTTAGTGTGTGACAGCTGTCAATCATAAAAACCCAATATGATTCTGGTATCGCTGTAATCACACCGACCCGAAGAATAAAGTAATCTCATCACTTATACCGCACGAGGAACGGCGTAAAAAATAAACGCTAGGGCTGGGGTTGGGGTTGTGCTAATGTTAGGGTTGGGTTTTTTTTTTTTTTCAAAAGTAAAGAAAAAGAAAAAAAAAAAGATGACTATATGGCAACTAGTGTTGAGCGCAAGTGCTCGCTACTTGAGTTTGCATCGGGTGCTCGGGTATGCATTGAGTATCGCGGGTGCTGGAGTCTCCGCCCCATATGCTTCGCGGCCAAAAAAACCTTGCGGGGATTGCCTGCCATGCACGAGCGATCCCTGTATGTTTTTTTTGGGGGGTCTAATAACCGTGAAACATGCGGGCGGGGACTCGAGCATTTCACTCGAGCACATGCAGTACATGGTGCATACCTGAGTACCCGATGCAAACTCAAGTAGCGAGCACTTGCGCTCAAGAGTAATGACAACTTATTCAATATGATGACCTAATGTTATCAAATTCTGTGTCGTACCTCTGGGTTCAAAATGTTCACTATACACCTTAATAAAATCCTTGAGGGGTATAGTTTCCAAAATGGTGTCACTTGTGGGGGGTTTCCACTGTTTAAGCACATCAGGGGCTCCCCAAACGCAACATGGCGTCCGCTAATTATTCAAGCAAATTTTACAATCAAAAAGTCAAATGGCGCTCCTTCCCTTCCGAGCCCGGCCGTGCGCCCAAACAGTGTTTTTTCCCCACATATGGGGTATCTGCGTGCCCAGGGGAAATTGCACAACAAATTTTGGGGTCCATTTTTTCCTGTTACCCCTGCGAAAATAAAAAAAATTGGGTCTAAAGTAACATTTTTGTGAAAAAAGTTAAATGTTCATTTTTTTCTTCCACTTCCAAAAATTCCTGTGAAGCACCTGAAGGGTTAATAAAGTTGTTGAATGTGGTTTTGAGCACCTTGAGGGGTGCAGTTTTTAGAATGGTGTCACTTTTGGGTATTTTCTGTCATAAAGACCCCTCAAAGTGACTTCAAATGTGATGTGGTCCCTAAAAAAATGTTTTTGTAAATTTTGTTGGAAAAATGAGAAATCGCTGGTCAACTTTTAACCCTTATAGCTCCCTAACAAAAAACAATTTTGGTTCCAAAATTGTGCTGATGTAAAGTAGACATGTGGGAAATGTTATTTATTAACTCTTTTGTGTGACATATCTCTCTGATTTAAGGGCATAAAAATTCAAATTTTGAAAATTGCTAAATTTTCAAAATTTTCACCAAATTTCCATTTTTTTCACAAATAAACGCAAGTGATATCGAAGAAATTTTACCACAATCATGAAGTACAATATATCACGAAAAAACAATCTCAGAATCAGGGGGATCCGTTGAAGCGTTCCAGAGTAATTACCTCATAAAGTGACAGTGGTCAGAATTGAAAAAATTGGCCTGGTCATTAACGTGCAAACCACCTTGGGTTGTAAAGGGGTTAAACACTGCACCCCTCAACGTATTTAACCCCTTAAGCCCCGGAGCATTTTCCGTTTTTGCATTTTCGTTTTTTGCTCCCCTTGTTCCTAGAGTCATAGTGTTTTTATTTTTTGGTCAATATGGCCATGTGAGGGCTTATTTTTTGCGGGACAAGTTGTACTTTTCAACGCCATTACTAGTTTTACCATATCGTGTACGGGAAAACGGGAAAAAAATTCCAAGTGCGGTGAAATTGCAAAAAAAGTGCAATACGACAGTTGTTTTTTTTTTTTTTTTTTTACCACGTTCACTGAATGCTAAAACTGACCTGCCCTTCTTATTCTACAGGTCATTACGAGTTCGTAGACACCAAACATGTATAGGTTATAGTTTATTTAAGTGGTGAAAAAAAATTCCACAATTTGTTAAAAAAAAAATAGCGCCATTTTCTAAGACCCGTAGCGTCTCCATTTTTTGGGATCTGGGGCTGGGTGAGGGCTTATTTTTTGCGCACCGAGCTGAACTTTTTATTGATACCATTTTGGGGTAGATACGATGTTTTGATCGCCAATTATTGCATTTTATTGCAATGTTGCGGGGACCAAAAAACGTAATTCTGGCGTTTAGAATTTTTCTCTCGTTACGCCGTTTACCGATTGGATTAATTCTTTTTTTATATTGATAGATCGGGCGATTCTGAACGCGGAGATACCAAATATGTGTGTGTGGATTTTTTTTATTATTATTTTATTTTGAATGGGGCGAAAGGGGGGCGATTTAAACTTTTATATTTTTTTAATTTTTTTTTATTTTTAAAAACTTTTTTTTTTTCACTTTTTGCATGCTTCAATAGTCTCCATAGGAGACTAGAAGCAGCAACTATCCGATTGTGTCTGCTACATACAGGGGATCAGCAGATCCCCTGCATATAGCAGAATTGGTCTTGTGCTATGAGCGCCGACCACTAGGTGGCGCTCATAGCGACCAGATCATGACAACCACAGGCGTCTGCTGCAGACCCTGGGTTGTCATGCCCACCCATCGGTGACCCGCAATCACGTGACGGGGTCGCCGGTGGGCGGGGCTTAGGACGCGCTTCCAGGAAGCGCGCGTTAAATGACGCTGTCGGAGATTGACAGCGGCATTTAACATGTTAACAGCCGCGGGTGGATCGTGATTACACCCGCAGCTGTTGCGGGCACATGTCAGCTGTAATAATCAGCTGACATGTGCTCGGTTCAGTGAGGGCTCAGCGCAGCAGCCCTCACTGAACCGGGGGGGAGGCCAAATGTGTGTACTAATATGGCACCCATTGTTAAGGGGTTAAAATTGCTTTCATATAGTTCATTAACCCTTCTGGTTCTTTTCAGGAAGTAATGGAAAGTGGAATGACAAGAATGAAAAAGTTTATTTTTACAATCTAGATTTTGATAACTTCTGAACAGGCAATTATAGCCGGCATACTTTAAAGGTAGTTATTTGGCCATGAACTGCCAAGGCAAACATCAGGACCACACAATCAAGATATCAAGGTGCCGATAAAGTTAAAAGGAAGCCCCTACACTGTTAACTATTTAGATTCTATAATCACTATTGACAACAGAATCAGAGGGGTTAAACGTCCATGGTCTGTGCCAACACTGATCATGGCTGATGCAGCAAGTTGTCAGCTATAATGTACAGGTGACAGCTACAGGATAGTCACCTGTCGGGGAACACTAGTCTCTTATATTGCAGATCAGTAAAAAGACGTCTATTGGTCAATAAGGGGTTAAGGATAACAAAGTCAATGTTTTGGAGCGGCCATCACAAAGCCCTGATCTTAGTCCTATTGAAAATGTATGGGCAAAGCTGAAAAGGCCGGTGCGAGCAAGACGACCTACAAACCTGGATCAGTTACAGCAGTTGTGTCAGGAGAAATGGGCCCAAATTCCGACCTAAGAGTATGTGCCCACGTAGCGTTTTAAAAGCGTCTATGCTGCGGACTTTCCTCAGGGTAAACGCTTGTGAAACACTAGGTAATCTGCCCCCCATGGGCCCCAAGGGGAATCCGCAAGTTCTATGCCCATGCTGTGGATTTTTCCGCAGCGTTTTTGATGCGCGCAATAATCCACAGCATGTCAATTAATTTTGCGTTTCCGCAAGCGGAATTGCCTTTGCAATGCAATAAAAAACGCAAGGCAATTCCGCATGTGGAAAACGTGCGATAAACGCAGGATAAACGCGCGTGGAATTCCGCATGTGGAAAACGCGCGATAAACGCAGGATAAACACGCGTGGAATTCCGCATGTGGAAAACGTGCGATAAACGCAGGATAAACGCGCGTGGAATTCCGCATGTGGAAAACGAGCGATAAACGCGCGTGGAATTCTGCATGTGGAAAACGCGCAATAAACGCAGGAAAAACCCGCGTGGAATTCCGCATGTGGAAAACGCGCGATAAACGCAGGATAAACCCGCGTGGAATTCCGCATGTGGAAAACGCGCACTAAACGCAGGATAAACGCGCGTGGAATTCCGCATGTGGAAAACGCGCACTAAACGCAGGATAAACGCGCGTGGAATTCCGCATGTGGAAAACGCGCGATAAACGCAGGATAAACCCGCGTGGAATTCCGCATGTGGAAAACGCGCAATAAACGCAGGATAAACGCGCGTGGAATTCCGCATGTGGAAAACGCGCGATAAACGCAGGATAAACCAGCGTGGAATTCCGCATGCGTTTTTCCGGGAGAGGACATGCGGAAATGAAGCAGAAATTTTCTGCTTCATTTCCGCAGCGTGGGCACATAGCCTTATATTGTGAGAAGCTTGTGGGAGGAAATCCCAAATGTTTCACCCAAGTCATTCACTTTAACCCCTTAATAACATCTGACGTACTAATACGCGTCTGTGCCCTGGGACTTAAGAGCCAGACCCGTATTAGTACGTCATCGCGATCGCGCGCGCACACAGGCTGTGCGGGCGCGATCGCCGCCGGGTGTCAGCTGATTGTCACAGCTGACACCCGGTACTATGTGCAGGGAGCGGTCCTGCACCGCTCCCAGCACATTAACCCCCGCGATGCTGCGATCGAAGTCGATCGCGGCATTGCGGGGGCAAGGGGAGGTGATCGGCGATACTCACCTCCTCTTCCAGCGCAGTCTGCAAAGGCTTCCCGGGTGTTGCCATGACGACCCGATGTCGTCATGACAACATCCGGGTCACCAAACAGCAGGAAGATTGCTTGGACATGCGCAGTGCATCTCCAAGCAATTTTCACACTGCACTTCTGACAGCCTTCATGGCATAGGGATGGTGCTCCATTCCTGTGCCATGCAGGCGATCAGAAAAAAAAAGTGAAAGTCCCAGAGTGGGACAAAGTAATAAAGTGTATAAACTGTGTGAAAGTGGAAAAAAAAAAAAAAAAAAAAGTGTAAAAATATTATAAAAAAATAAAAAAAATAATACACCAAAAATAAAAATATAATGTACCCATCAATAAATATTATTATAAAAAAAATAAAAAAAAACAATAAAAGCACACATATTTGGTACCGCCGCGTCCGGAACAACCTGACCTATAAAACTGTCCCACTAGTTAACCCCTTCAGTGAACACGGTAAAAAAAAAAAAAAAAAAAAAAAAAACGAAGCAAAAAACAATGCTTTATCACCATACCGCCAAACAAAAAGTGGAATAACACGCGATCAAAAAGACGCATATAAATAAAAATGATACCGCTGAAAACGTCATCTCGTCCTGCAAAAAACAAGCCGCCACACAGCTCCATCAGCCGAAAAATAAAAAAGTTATAGCTCTCAGAATAAAGTGATACTAAAAAATATTTTTTTCTATAAAATAGCTTTTATTGTGTATAAGCGCCAAAACATAGAAAAATGATACAAATGTGGTACCGCTGTAAACGTACTGACCCGAAGAGTAAAGCTACCTCATCAATTTTACCACACGCGGAACAGAATAATAATAAAAAAAAAAACAATTCCTGAATTGTTGGTTTTTGTTTATTCTGCCTCCCAAAAATCGGAATAGAAAGCGATCAAAAAATGTCACGTGCCTGAAAATGGCACCAATAACAACGTCAAGTCATCCCGCAAAAAAACGAGCCGTCACATGACTGTCTGCCAAAATCTGGAAAAATTATAGCTCTCAAAATATGGCGATGCAAAAACTAGATTTTACAAAAAATGCGTCTTTTAGTGTGTGACAGCTGTCAGTCATAAAAACCCCATATGATTCTGGCATTGCTGTAATCACACCGACCTGAAGAATAAAGTCGTCTAATCATTTATACCGCACAAGGAACGGCGTCAGAAATAAACTCTTGGGTTAGGATTGGGCTAGGGTTAGGGCTGGGTTTGGGGCTAGGGTTGTGCTGGGGCTAGGGTTGTGCTGGGGCTAGGGTTGTGCTGGGGCTAGGGTTGTGCTGGGGCTAGGGTTGTGCTGGGGCTAGGGTTGTGCTGGGGCTAGGGTTGTGCTGGGGCTAGGGTTGTGCTGGGGCTAGGGCTGGGGTTGGGATTTTTTTCAAAAGTAAGAAAAAAAGATGACGATATGGCGACTAGTGTTGAGAGCAAGTGCTCGCTACTTGAGTTTGCATCGGGTGCTCTGGTATGCATTGAGTAGCGTGGGTATTTGAGTGACATGCTCGAGTCTCTGTCCCATATGCTTCGCGGACAAAAAACTTTACGGGGATTGCCTGCCATGCACGAGCGATCCCCGCATGTTTTTTTTGGGTGTCTAATAACCGTGAAACATGCGGAGCAGGGACTCGAGCATGTCACTCGAGCACACGCTGTACATGGTGCATACCTGAGTACCCGATGCAAACTCAAGTAGCGAACACTTGCGCTCAAGAATAATGACAACTTATTCAATATGATGACCTAATGTAAACAAATTCTGTGCCGTACCTCTGGGTTCAAAATGTTCACTATACACCTTAATAAAATCCTTGAGGGGTATAGTTTCCAAAATGGGGACACTTGTGGGGGAGCTCCACTGTTTAGGCACATCACGGGCTCTCCAAACGCGACATGGTGTCCGCTAACAAATTGAATGGAAAATCGGCTCAAATTGTTAGCGGACGCCATGTTGCGTTTGGAGAGCCCCTGTGTGCCCAAACATTGGAGCTCCCCCACAAGTGACCCCATTTTGGAAACTAGACCCCCCAAGGCACCTATCTAGATGCATAGTGAGCACTTGGAACCCCAGGTGCTTCACAAATTGATTCATAAAAATGGAAAAGTGTTTTTTTTTCACTTTTTCATTATTACGAATCAATTTGTGAAGCACCTGGGGGTTCCAAGTGCTCACTATGCATCTAGAAAGGTGCCTTGGGGGGTCTAGTTTCCAAAATGGGGTCACTTGTGGGGGGAGCTCCAAAGTTTGGGCACAGAGGGGCTCTCCAAACGCAATGTGGTGTCCGCTAACAATTTGAGCCGATTTTCCATTCAATTTGTTAGCGGATACCATGTTGCATTTAGAGAGTCCCTGTGTGCCCAAACATTGGAGCTCCCCCACAAGTGACCCCATTTTGGAAACTAGACCCCCCAAGGCACCTATCTAGATGCATAGTGAGCACTTGGAACCCCTAGGTGCTTCACAAATTGATTCGTAAAAATGAAAAAGTGTTTTTTTTTTCACTTTTTCATTATTACGAATCAATTTGTGAAGCACCTGGGGGTTCCAAGTGCTCACTATGCATCTAGAAAGGTGCCTTGGGGGGTCTAGTTTCCAAAATGGGGTCACTTGTGGGGGAGCTCCAAAGTTTGGGCACACAGGGGCTCTCCAAACACAACATGGCGTCCGCTAATTATTCAAGCAAATTTTACAATCAAAAAGTCAAATGGCGCTCCTTCCCTTCCGAGCCCTGCCGTGCGCCCAAACAGTGTTTCTTCCCCAAATATGGGGTATCTGCGTGCCCAGGGGAAATTGCACAACAAATTTTGGGGTCCATTTTTTCTAGTTACCCCTGTGAAAATAAAAAAAATTGGGTCTAAAGTAACATTTTTGTGAAAAAAGTTAAATGTTCATTTTTTTCTTCCACATTCAAAAAATTCCTGTGAAGCACCTGAAGGGTTAATAAAGTTCTTGAATGTGGTTTTGAGCACCTTGAGGGGTGCAGTTTTTAGAATGGTGTCACTTTTGGGTATTTTCTGTCATAAAGACCTCTCCAAGTGACTTCAAATGTGATGTGGTCCCTAAAAAAATGGTTTTATAAATTTTGTTGGAAAAATGAGAAATCACTGGTCAACTTTTAACCCTTATAGCTCCCTAACAAAAAAAAAATTTTGGTTCCAAAATTGTGCTGATGTAAAGTAGACATGTGGGAAATGTTATTTATTAACTCTTTTGTGTGACATATCGCTCTGATTTCAGGGCTTAAAAATTCAAATTTTGAAAATTGCAAAATTTTCAAAATTTTTGCCAAATTTCCGTTTTTTTCACAAATAAACGCAAGTGATATCGAAGAAATTTTTCCACAATCATGAAGTGCAATATGTCACGAAAAAACAATCTCAGAATCAGGGGGATCCGTTGAAGCGTTCCAGAGTAATTACCTCATAAAGTGACAGTGGTCAGAATTGTAAAAATTGGCCTGGTCATTAACGTGCAAACCACCCGCGGGGCTTAAGGGGTTAAGGACAATGGTACCAAATACTACTGAAATGGATGGAAAGTTTTGACTTTGTTTTAAGGCATTTTTATTACTTACTGCATTCTCGCTCTCTCATTATTCTGGCATTTGGCAAATATTACAAATGATGGTAATCCTAATTGACCTAAAACAGGAAAGGTTTATTCTGATTTCATGTCAGATATTGAGAGAAACATGCAGATACTGTATGTCTTTTTATATAGTGTATGGAAACTTCTGGTTTCAACTGTATATGAGATATTGAAATGTAATTGGTCATATTGTAATTTATTTTGAATGAAGTAAGTGAATTCCCACATTAATTTGACATTATATAATAATGTCTTTATATTTAAATAAATCTCAAGTGATTTCAACAATACAACAGGATGTTATTTTCTTATAATAAAAAAATTAAAATTAAAAATTCTATTGTGGTGTTAATTTTGTAATATTGATTTCTTTATCTGTTTAATTTATGTCTCAGTGTTTGAAAAAGGCCTTTTGCATAAGGCTGAAACGTTACATTGAATTTTGGGATTTCTTTATGAAATAAAGAATTGCATTATCATTATGAATATTTGAGTGCCGAGTATCTATATATACACTGGCATGCCAGGCATGTCAATCTCCACAAGGAGAAAAATGACCCTTTAGATCCCAGTGAGAAGCCTCTCATACAGTCAAATCGGATCTCATGCTTTGTACTGACGAGGAGCAATACCCTGAAACACCGTGGCTGCAAATTGAGATTCTGGTTTGGCTTTTATCCCAAGTCATGTGACAAGGCTCGTTAAAGGGTCGATATTGACTTTTAGGATTGCTACTTCCAATAGACTTGTCACTTATCTCACTTTTAGCAAATCAGAATATACCGTAGATCATATATAATAGAAATAATCATTATCCACTGTCTGTCTTTCCAAAAGTGATAATAGGAAGTGCAGCCATATCGGTTGTGACCTTTGAATTAATTTCTCAGAAACAGACAGTGAACAGTCATTTTGTCAGGATGTTATATCAATGACTAAGTCATTAGTTTCCAAGAAGCTGCTTTAACATTGACAAACTACTTCTTCCTATTTTTGCAGCGGTGCAATATTGCCATCTTATTAGAGAAGAGCAGTTAAAGAGAATGTGTTATCAAAAAATAACCAATTGTTTAAATTACCTTTTTACATGAAATGTATTATTTTTATTTTACTTTTTTCACTATAGTAACCATCTAAACTAAAAAAACACACCCACAGATCCTGCAATTATCACCCTGGCCAAAATTAGTTTCATATTTCCTGTTGTATGCAGAAGATTTTTCAGCAGTTTTATTATCATGACTGAAAATGACAATGAAAGATGACACCTCTATATAAAGCAGATAAAGTAGCCACCATTCACAAGAAATGATAGTCACAGCTCACCTCCTCACCCTTCCTTCACAATGAGTCTATTCTTAGGACTAGTGGCCAGTGTGAAAATTGTAAGACTTCAGGATTGTTTTTTTTGATTGTGATGTTAAAAAGTGAAATTCTAAAAAAATGACATTTAAAGTAAATTGAATGTAATCCCTTCTCACCATGGACAGTTTTAGTTTTTGGGCTTTTTCTTTGTTCCTCTCCTTCTTTCTACCCTTTCGTGTGACATAGCTGTATGAGGGCTGTTTTTTTTACCCTACAATATACTGGAAAACTGGAACAAAAATTCCAAGTGAAGTTAAATGGGATTGCGTTTTTCATTGTTTTTGGGTTTTGTTTCTAAGGTTTCATTGTGCAGTGAAAATGACCTGTGAACATGATTCTTCATGTCGAGCAAACTTGAATAAACAGATATCAAACTTGTATACTTTTATTTTGATGATGAAAATATTTCAGAGATTCGGTCAATAGAGCTTTATGAGGGCTTGTTAATTGCTGAGGTTTTCATTAATAACATTTTTTGGGTTATATACGATGTTTCAATCCCACTTTTTCATGTACCAACATGGCAGCCATGGGGGCGGTCAGCAGGCTCATGGTTGCCACTGAAATCCATAAGCAGCACTTTCACTTAGTGAAGGGGGGTGGAAGGCAACATCCCATGGGCATCCAAAATGGTGAACCTCTGGGACATCGCACCTTAACTACCACGGTCAGAGATTTACTGCAGCATCTAAGGGGTTAACAGCAGCAACCACAGCTGCTCTAATAGCGGCTTTTACAGACAAATACCGGCAGTATAACACAGCTGGAATCTGCAGGTATATGGCGGGTTGAGTTGCAGAGTCCACTCCACACACTCGCACCCAACATGCACTATACATGTAGGGCAGATAGGGGTTAAACAACAGAGGACACGTTCCTTTTAAGCACTTAAGAATTTATTTTTTACTTTGCAGATAGTATACTGGCATATGCTCTGTACTTAAAAGGAATATCTGCATTAGTTAATGTCTTTTTGTTAGAAGGGCCCCAATATGCTGACTAAAGGATGATCTGTTGCTGGCAATCTCAGCGATAAGCCATTTGTTGAAAAATCTGGCAACAAGCATTTAATTCTCCTGCACTGCCACCAAAGGAAACAGGAGGTACTGCACAGTATCCAGTGAAATCAATAAGCTGACTATGTAATGAATGAAGTACTGGGACCTTCAAAGTGGGAATGACTCCATGTAACTGCTCTCTAGTCTGCATAAAATGGGTTCAGGTTTACAACGGAGAATCCCCACTATTAACCTGTATAGTGCCCCAAGTATGTGCAAGTGGTTTCTAAACCAGACAACCTCATTAAGTCTCATAACACCTTTGTCAATAAACAGGTATTCTCAAGTTACTAAGTTGCTTTAATTAGTTAGACAGCATGAAAATACGCAAGTTTGCCACTGACTTGCTTTTTCTATCTGCTGTCATTCTCCTGCAATGAGAGCTTTTATCTTACATAGTGTAAAGCTCATTTCCATGGAGTTCAGCCACTAGTAGACCTTGGTAGAGAGTGTGCAGTAGTCACATTCCAGGAGAAAAGTTAATTCCTAACATACCGTTATCTCTGTCCAGCCCATTCATTTCTATACACCAGTTAGCTGCTCCCTGCCTTCTCCCTTTAGGCTTTTGACGAGATGCTCTTATCCATGATGTAGAATCACAATTCCTGCACCCAGTATCTAGGCTCTCACTGTCTGTGGCTGTGTGCTTGCTCATCAGAGCTATCACTCAGGGAGAAGAGCCCGTCCTGCCAGATAAGAGATCACTTATGAAAACTCCTTTTAGGCATCAAACATTTCCTTTGTTCAAATAGAAAGAATATAGATCTACATATTTTAGAATGTGTATGAACTACATGTCTGAAATAAAAATAAATGATTCTAAATAATATATATATATATATATATATATATATATATATATATATATATACAGTACAGACCAAAAGTTTGGATACACCTTCTCATTTAAAGATTGTTCTGTATTTTCATGACTATGAAAATTGTACATTCACACTGAAGGCATCAAGACTATGAATTAACACAGGTGGAATTATATACTTAACACAAAAAATTTGGGAAACAACTGAAAATATGTCTTATATTCTAGGTTCTTCAAAGTAGCCACCTTTAGCTTTGATAACTGCTTTGCACACTCTTGGCATTCTCTTGATGAGCTTCAAGAGGTAGTCACCGGAAATGGTCTTCCAACAATCTTGAAGGAGTTCCAAGACATGCTTAGAACTTGTTGACCCTTTTGCCTTCACTCTGCGGTCCAGCTCACCCCAAACCATCTCGATTGGGTTCAGGTCTGGTGACTGTGGAGCCCAGGTCATCTGGCGTAGCACCCCATCACTCTCATTTTGGTCAAATAGCCCTTACACAGCCTGGAGGTGTGTTTGGGGTCATTGTCTTGTTCAAAAATAAATGATGGTCCAACTGAACGCAAACCGGATGGAATAGCATGCCGCTGCAAGATGCTGTGGTAGCCATGCTGGTTCAGTATGCCTTCAATTTTGAATAAATCCCCAACAGTGTCACCAGCAAAGCACCCCCACACCATCACGCCTCCTCCTCCATGCTTCACGGTGGGAACCAGGCATGTAGAGTCCATCCGTTCACCTTTTCTGCGTCGCACAAAGACACGGTGGTTGGAACCAAAGATCTCAAATTTGTACTCATCAGACCAAAGCACAGATCTCCACTGGTTTAATGTCCATTCCTTGTGTTCTTTAGCCCAAACAAGTCTCTTCTGCTTGTTGCCTGTCCTTAGCAGTGGTTTCCTAGCAGCTATTTTACCATGAAGGCCTGCTGCACAAAGTCTCCTCTTAACAGTTGTTGTAGAGATGTTTCTGCTGCTAGAACTCTGAGGAAGCCATACGGCGAGAGCGTGGGTTCGGGGCTAGGCTGACGACCTGGTGCGGGCTGCACACACATGGGTATGCATTGTTTCTGACTGTTTCTCTCTCTACTTTTTGGGGAAGCTCCTCTTATATTCATGCTTTTATGGCATGCCTAATACATTCTTTACTGAGGGCTCCCATGTATAGGTATCTCACCTGTCATTAGTGGCACATTATTGCAGGGACTGTGATTATACAATCTACTGGGTAATCTATTGCATAGAGCTTTTGCATGGAACATTGAATGGATTACTACTATTATTATTTATTTTTCTTTGCGCAAGACACCTGCACTTTATGATTCATTGGGGAGATTATTACATGGACCTCTGCACGTAATATTGTATGGACTACCAATATATGTTTAACCCCCCCCCCTTCCCCTTTTTTTTCTCTCTGCAAAGTGCCTGCTATAAGTACTGCACCATTTTTGTCCAATAAATGCAGCTGATCTCTGCGACCTGTGTATGTGCTGTGCGCCTGGGCACTTCAGCCCTCACTGGGTACTCATCTTTACATCTTAAACTGTATGTTAAATTATGTATGCAAGTTTTTAAGAAATTGAATTAATAAAAATTATGTTTTTTATCGCTAAACTCAATGTCCTTCTCTCTTTATGCTAGAACTCTGTGTGGCATTGACCTAGTCTCTAATCTGAGCTGCTATTAACCTGCGATTTCTGAGGCTGGTGACTCGGATAAACGTATCCTCAGAAGCAGAGTTGACTCTTGGTCTTCCTTTCTTGGGGCGGTCCTCATGTGAGCCAGTTTCTTTGTAGCGCTTGATGGTTTTTGCAACTTCACTTGGGGACACTTTCAAAGTTTGCCCAATTTTTCGGACTGACTGACCTTCATTTCTTAAAGTAATGATGGCCACTCGTTTTTCTTTAATTAGCTGCTTTTTTCTTGCCATAATACAAATTCTAACAGTCTATTCAGTAGGACTCTCAGCTGTGTATCCACCTGACTTCTGCACAACTGATGCTCCCAACCTAATTTATAAGGCAAGAAATTCCACTTATTAAACCTGACAGGGCACACCTGTGAAGTGAAAACCATTTCCGGTGACTACTTCTTAAAGCTCATCAAGAGAATGCCAAGAGTGTGCAAAGCAGTCATCAAAGCAAAAGGTGGCTACTTTGAAGAACCTAGAATATAAGACATATTTTCAGTTGTTTCACACTTTTTGTTAAGTATATAATTCCACATGTGTTAATTCATAGTTTTGATGCCTTCAGTCCAAAATTTATCCAAAATTAATGGGTATGCTTCAGATTTTTCCGCAATGATAATCCGCAGCGTAAATTTCCGCAGCATGTGCACAGTGTTGCACAGCTTCTGGATACCCACAGTTGCAGTATAAAACTTCACAAAGCAGATTACATGGGATAACAAGCTTTTACTTCTCAGAACATGAGGTAAAGGAAAAAACGCACAGTCACACAGTACTGCATCAGGAAGTAAGAACAAAATAGAAAATACAAGAGAGACTTTTTTTCTTTCACAATACAGTAAACAAGGAAACTTTACCAACATCGCCATCTACTGTCAGATCAGCATAAAGTCCTCCTTCACACAAACAAAGAAGTCCACAACTGTTGCATATACCAACACACAGCACATGCGGGTTATTAGTGAGGACCATGGGGCACGCATTACCAAGCGTTTAAGCGTTTTCGCTTCGAAAATTCCGCAGCAAAAACGCTTGAAAAACGCACAGTGGGCACGCAGCCTCAAAGTCACTTCAAAACTGAACAGGTCCCTATAAAAATAAGTTTTGTAAATTTCCTTGAAAAAAATGAAAAATAACTGCTACATTTTTAAATCTTCTAAAATGCTAACAAAATAAAACAACATTTTACAAATGGTGCTGATGTAAAGCAGACATGAGGGAAATGTTATTTATTACTGTTTTTGTGTGGTATGACTATTGGGATTAAAGGCATAATCAATCAAAGTTTGAAAAGTGCAATTTTTAAAACATTTTTGCCAAGTTTCTGATATTTTTATAAATAAACGCAAACCATATCAGCCTAAATTTACCATTATTATAAAGTATCATGCATCACAAAAAACAGTCTCGAAAGCTATGGGATATGTTGAAGCATTCCAGAGTTATTACTATATAAAGTGACACTGGTCAGATTTAAAAAAAATTGGTTTGGTCATGAAGGGGTTAAGCCACTTTGTTACCATTTTGGCTGTATGCTTCGGGTCATTGTCCATTTGGAGGACCTATTTCTGCTCAAGCTTTAACTTCCTGGCTGATATCTTGAGATGTTGCTTCAGTATTGCCACATAATCTTCTTTTCTCATGAAGCCATCTATTTTGTGATGTGCACCAAGTCCCTCTTGCAGCAAAGCAACCCCACAACATGATGCTGCTGCCCCCGTGTTTCACAGTTGGGATGGTGTTCTTAGGCTTCTAAGCTTCTCCCTTTTTCCTCTAAACTTAACGATGGTCATTATGCACAAAAAGTTCAATTCTAGTTTCATCAGACCACAGGACATGTCTCCAAAAATTAAGGTCTTTGTTCCTGTGTGCATTTGCAAACATTAATCTGGCTTTTTTATGTTTCTTTTGGATTAATGGCTTCTTCCTGGCAGAGTGGTCTTTCAGCCCATGTTGATACAGTACTCGTTTCACTGTGAATTGTCACTCTGACAATCTTACTAGCTTCTGCCATCCTCTTCACAAGGTCTTTTGCTTTTGTCCTGGGGTTGATATGCACATGTCGGACCAAAGCACGTTCATCTCTGGGACACAGAACCCGTCTCTTTCCTGAGTGGTATGATGGCTGGACATTCCAATCTTGTTTGTACTTGCATATAATTGTTTGTACAGATGAACGAGGCACCTTCAGATATCTTGAAATTGTACCTAAGGATAAGCCAGACTTGTGCAAGTCTACAATTCTCTTCCTGATATCTTGGCTGATTTCTTTACACTTTCCCATGATGCTACACATAGAAGCAGTGTGTTTCAGGTGTGCATTAAAATACATCCACAGGTGTGTCTCTAATTAACTCAGATGTTGCCCAAAAAACTATTAGAAGCTTCCAAACACATGGCATCATCATATGGGCAGTCGAGAATTGTTTAAATACATAGTAATCTTAGTGTATGTAAACTTTTGACTTTGCAGTAAGTAATAAAAATGCCTTAAAACATTATCTCTCTCTCATTATTCTGGCATTTGGCAAATATTAAAAATGATGGTAATCCTAATTGACCTAAAACGGGAAAGGTTTATACTTATTTCATGTCAGATATTGAGAAAAACATGCATATGTGTCTTTTTATATAGTGTATGTAAACTTCTGGTTTCAACTGTATATATGTATATATGTGCACATCTCATTGCTATAGCAAATCAGTGGGAGTCATCAACAGTGATAAAGTAATAGAAAAAAGGAAGAAAATTGAATCCTTAGAGGAAAAGTAAGATAATTTGTCTAAAAAATGCCAGTGTAAGGAGGCTCATAAGCTCCCCGGGGAGCCATTGCATGGTTTATAAGCCTCCTTACTCTGGCATTTCACTCTCCTCACTAGGACCTAAGGGGTAAAGTTTTTCCTTCTGAAGTCTCTCACACAGCTAAATCAGATCTAATGCTTTGCACTGCTGAGGGGCAACACCCCGAAACACCATGGCTGCAAATTGAGATTCTAGTTTGCCATTTATCCTAAATCATGTGGCAAGGCTTGTTAAAAGGTTGATATTGACTTTTAGGATTGCTACTTCTAATAGGTTGCACTGGAAGAGACAGTTTGCAAGTTTTAGGTGGAATTTCTCTTCAATAAAAATACTTTTTGATTACACCAGTGATTTTTTTCCTTTCTCTACAGACTGGACCAGTCATTGGGGAAGCCCTCGCTGTTTCTTTCTGGATAGATTCCACTTCCTACCACTATGAAATGGAATAAATGCTATGTTTTAGAGAAATTAACAATAGTAATGGTAATAATCTGACACCATATGATGGCAAATCCAAGCAACATGCCGTCATTTGTAACAATGGGAAAGCCTTTTTTTAAGAGGTTGTCCAGAATAAGGATGCCATATTTCATCGCTTTGTGGAAGAATAGGTAAATCGTTTCTCATGTTATATTCTCTGAACTGTAAATCATAAAGTTTCACAAATTTGGTTGAATGCCAGTGGACCCAAAAAATGCTAATTTCTAATAGTAAATTTAAAAATGACTTTTTTTTACTTTTATTTATTTCCAGATAAAGTGAAAGATCGAGGCTCTAATACAATTGGGTCAAGATTGAACCGTGTCGAGGACAAGGTAAGAAAATAAGATAAAACCATATATATTTATATTATGCACAGCTACTACTTACACATACACACATGGAGTACAGGATATACAGACAATTACCACATACTACATACAGAATATTCCTCACTCTCTGAAAAAGTGTAAAATACATAATGGTGCATCCAGACACCAATTCTACAGTGCTGCTCATACACTGCAAAGAGTCTAAATACCTGTGGTCATCTGTGACTTGCACACACAAGTTAAGGTGGCCACACACAATAACTGAAAGGTGATTGCTGGTTCGACCGTCCACTACCTCTCCCAACTCTCATACACGAGAAGGTTTGGCTTGGTTAAATGTTCATGTGTTTTCAAAGTGGAGAACTGTGAAAATCACTGCCAAACGGCTCTGGCAGCAGCTTATCACCTGAAGAACAAAAGGGTCGGGCATTAAGGGTCAGGCAGTTTGAATTTTACCTCCTCTGACCTCATCTGTCAGGGAAGAGTCTGGATGTCCCCTTAGACTATTAGCTTAGTCTATTGTGTATGGAGGCTTAAAGGGGTTTTCCATTACTCAGACAACTACATCTCAATCCATATGTGTGTCCCCCAGTAAAATAATAACACCTATACTCACCTCTAGTGCCAGCACTATTCCAGCGGTGTCTGCACTGGCTCTCCTGGGGATTGCGTGTGTCATGGGTGTGTCAGAAGTGACAGACAGTCATCCTGCAGTTGGTTGCAGGAGATCTCTTCATTTGGCCTTACAGACAACTTCTTAGAATATGTATCTCTAGGACCCAGGGGCTAGCTTCCTCGGGCTAATTAACACCCTGGCCTGGATGTATAAATACCTGTTGTGAGCCAGAGGGAGGTGCCAGCGATATTCATTGCCCCTTGTGAAGGCTTGAGCAAGAGCAGTACTTCTATCTCTCTGGTGCTAGAGAACGTGTGCGCATTTGTCTGGAGTCGAGTAAAGCTAAGCGATTTTCCCTTGTTTGTCCCCCCTTGTTGTCTTTAGTGTTCAGTGGGGATCAACTAGTGCTCATCCTTTCTGTTCCCTAGACTGAGCCTAATGCCAGGGATAGACAGGCTGAGGTATGCGTGCGGCGATTGGTGAAGAACCAATAAAGGGACATTAGTGGAGACAGGGTGACACTAGATCAGCCTAGGAGTTCTCCACTCCCCACTTTCCCTAGTCTGGGTTCCCTTTCCGTTTTCCCTTTGTGTTGCACTTAGTCTTTCCCACACCTTGTGTGACAGCATGACATTATGTCTCATGATTCCTAGGGGCAATCAGTGCTGACTTTACTCTCCCCGCCTTTGGCCAACTTGCATACATCCAGAGGAAGTGAGAGATGTTGCTGCTCTTACTTCCTCCGGATGTACAGGTATGTGCTATAACTGGAGGCAGGAAGAGTGAAGCCAGCGCTGATTGGCAGCAGGGATCACTTGACATAACAATGTCACGTGATCCCAAGGAGAGCCAATGCCGACACGGCTGGAACACTGGAAGGGAGTATAGGTGTTATTATTTTACTGAGGGCAAAAATATATATATGGAGAAGGAGATGTCCGAGTAGTAGAAAACCCCTTTAAGTGTTGGCTACTACTTTCATGGATGTGGACAGAAAGCTCTTTCTGAGTTCATTAAGTAGTTCAATCTGACAAAGGTTTCCAATAGAGTTGGTGCGAGTCAATTCGCAGGACCCAGTCCATCAGCCACATCCATAATCTGTGACGGCTGCATCGGAGCCCTGAGAACCACCTCCTACATCCCGGCATCCACAGCTGTTCTACTGATTAGCCGGCCTGATGCAATGTCACATATGCATCATGCTGTAACCATAAAGATGCAGCTAATCAGAAGAGAAGCAGGGATCTTGGAAGGTAGAAGGCAGGTCTTGAGGCTCCTGTCCAGCATCCAAAGATTACGGACGTGGCTGATGGACCCAGTGCTGCGAAACGAATCGCACCAACTATAGTTTTCAATTAAAACAACAATGTCTAAATGGCTAACCAATATTGCATTAAAGGATCAATCTACTTTATTTCTCCCCAAAACTGTGCCTCTCTTGTCCATGGGGTGTGTCTGGTATTGCAACTCAGTGCCCCATTGATTTGGTTAGGGATAAGCTACAATATCAGGCAGCGCTCACGGGTAGTGTGAAATGTGTATGGAGTGTGGTCTGTATCTATGCTATTTTCTTTGTTTGAATTTTTTTTCATATATTTGTAGGTAACTCAAATGGATCATAAACTCAATCTCATAACCGATATGATTCACCACCTGATAGCAAACCAACAAAGCGGTCAGTCTACCAACAGAACACCGCACCGGAGCAACTCTCTGAACGACGGGAGCAACCTCTCCAGTACTCTGCCTACCTACCAACAGTTAACAGTGCCAAGACGAGACCAAGATAATGCATCTTGATGAACAAACACAAACTAGTTCTTCTACTGTCCTCAATGCAGATATTCATTATTTTAATGAATGCATTTATAAGCAGAAAGTAAAATGAATGATGAAATTAGACTGAGTATGGAGTAAGTGTGTAACACTGTAAAGGACGTCTTGTCTATTCTCTGTAGATCCTATCAGGGTTCATTGAAGGTTTCTTAGAGGAAGGGACATGGAACATATGTGTATTGCTCCATGTAGAAACATGCAAGAAAGCATCTGATACATTGATGAATCCTTTCTCAGGAAGATTGTAGCTCATCGGACTGTGGGATCGTAAATCGCTACGGGTCGTGCTGTAAAACTGGCAATACAACTGAACAATTACCCTGATTTTTTTTATTGTATTAAAATACACTTTTTACATTGATTTTCAATTTTTGGGGGGCCTAAAATGACAATTCATTTGAGAAAAATAGAAATAAATATTGTACTGTAGAAAATTACACTTCTTTTTTTTTACAATGTATTTTTGGTAAAAATGGTATTAAAGAGTTAATTTTTCTTTATGATTTCTGATCACAATTTTTTTTTTCTGGAATATTTTTTGACATCTGATCAAATGTATTGTATTTTCTCAAAAATGTTGATATTTGCACATTGATTGGTTTAAAGCAGTGATGGCGAATCTTTTAGAGACCGAGTGCCCAAACTGCAATCCAAAACCCACTTATTTATCGCCAAGTGCCAACACGGCAATTTATCCTAAATATTGAGGTTTTACTGATACAAACAACTGATACAAAGAGCAGGCGAGGGCAGCATAGAGCAACCACAGACAGGAGCAGGGGTAAGAGACTGCAGAAATAAAGAATGTGCTCGCCCACATCCTGGTATATATGCTGGCCCTCCCCTCAATCCTGGTATATATGCTGGCCCTCCCCTCAATCCTGGTATATGTGCTGGCCCTCCCCTCAATCCTGGTATATATGCTGGCCCTCCCCTCAATCCTGGTATATGTGCTGGCCCCCCCCTCAATCCTGGTATATATGCTGGCCCTCCCCTCAATCCTGGTATATATGCTGGCCCTCCCCTCAATCCTGATATATATGTTGGCCCCCCCTCAATCCTGGTATATATGCTGCCCCCCCCCCTCAATCCTGGTATATGTGCTGGCCCTCCCCTCAATCCTGGTATATATGCTGGCCCTCCCGTCAATCCTGGTATATATGCAGGCCCTCCCCTCAATCCTGGTATATATGCCGGCCCTCCCCTCAATCCTGGTATATATGCTGGCCCTTCCCTGAATCCTGGTATATATGCTGGCCCTCCCTTCAATCCTGGTATATATGCTGGCCCTCCCCTCAATCCTGGTATATATGCTGGCCCTCCCTTCAATCCTGGTATATATACTGGCCCTCTCTTCAATCCTGGTATATATGCTGGCCCTCTCCTCAATCCTGGTATATATGCTGCCCCTCCCCTCAATTCTGGTATATATGCTGCCCCCCCTCAATCCTGGTATATATGCTGGCCCTCCCCTCAATCCTGGTATATATGGTGGGCCTCCCCTCAATCCTGGTATATATGCTGGCCCTCCCTTCAATCCTGGTATATATGCTGGCCCTCCCCTCAATCCTGGTATATATGCTGGCCCTCCCTTCAATCCTGGTATATATGCTGGCCCTCCCCTCAATCCTGGTATATATGCTGGCCCTCCCTTTAATCCTGGTATATATGCTGGCCCTCTCTTCAATCCTGGTATATATGCTGGCCCTCTCCTCAATCCTGGTATATATGCTGGCCCTCCCTTTAATCCTGGTATATATGCTGGCCCTCTCTTCAATCCTGGTATATATGCTGGCCCTCCCCTCAATCCTGGTATATATGCTGGCCCTCCCCTCAATCCTGGTATAAATGCTGGCCCTCCCCTCAATCCTGGTATATATGCTGCCCTCCCCTCAATCCTGGTATATATGCTGGCCCTCCCCTCAATACTGGTATATATGCTGGCCCTCCCCTCAATCCTGGTATATATGCTGCCCTCCCCTCAATCCTGGTATATATGCTGGCCCTCCCCTCAATCCTGGTGTATATGCTGGCCCTCCCCTCAATCCTGGTATATATGCTGGCCCTCCCCTCAATCCTGGTATATATGCTGGCCCTCCCCTCAATCCTGGTATATATGCTGGCCCTCCCCTCAATCCTGGTATATATGCTGGCCCTCCCTTCAATCCTGGTATATATGCTGTCCCTCTCTTCAATCCTGGTATATATGCTGGCCCTCTCCTCAATCCTGGTATATATGCTGGCCCTCCCCTCAATCCTGGTATATATGCTGGCCCTCCCCTCAATCCTGGTATAAATGCTGCCCTCCCCTCAATCCTGGTATATATGCTGGCCCTCCCTTCAATCCTGGTATATATGCTGGCCCTCCCCTCAATCCTGGTATATATGCTGGCCCTCCCTTCAATCCTGGTATATATGCTGGCCCTCTCTTCAATCCTGGTATATATGCTGGCCCTCTCCTCATTCCTGGTATATATGCTGGCCCTCCCCTCAATCCTGGTATATATGCTGGCCCTCCCCTCAATCCTGGTATATATGCTGGCCCTCCCCTCAATCCTGGTATAAATGCTGGCCCTCCCCTCAATCCTGGTATATATGCTGGCCCTCCCCTCAATCCTGGTATATATGCTGGCCCTCCCCTCAATCCTGGTGTATATGCTGGCCCTCCCCTCAATACTGGTATATATGCTGGCCCTCCCCTCAATCCTCGTATATATGCTGGCCCTCCCCTCAATCCTGGTATATATGCTGGCCCTCCCCTCAATCCTGGTATATATGCTGGCCCTCTCTTCAATCCTGGTATATATGCTGGCCCTCTCCTCAATCCTGGTATATATGCTGGCCCTCCCCTCAATCCTGGTATATATGCTGGCCCTCCCCTCAATCCTGGTATATATGCTGGCCCTCCCCTCAATCCTGGTATATATGCTGGCCCTCCCCTCAATCCTGGTATATATGCTGCCCTCCCCTCAATCCTGGTATATATGCTGGCCCTCCCCTCAATCCTGGTATATATGCTGGCCCTCCCCTCAATCCTGGTATATATGCTGGCCCTCCCCTCAATCCTGGTGTATATGCTGGCCCTCCCCTCAATCCTGGTATATATGCTGGCCCTCCCCTCAATCCTGGTATATATGCTGGCCCTCCCCTCAATCCTGGTATATATGCTGGCCCTCTCCTCAATCCTGGTATATATGCTGGCCCTCCCCTCAATCCTGGTATATATGCTGGCCCTCCCCTCAATCCTGGTATATATGCTGCCCTCCCCTCAATCCTGGTATATATGCTGGCCCTCCCCTCAATCCTGGTATATATGCTGGCCCTCCCCTCAATCCTGGTGTATATGCTGGCCCTCCCCTCAATACTGGTATATATGCTGGCCCTCCCCTCAATCCTCGTATATATGCTGGCCCTCCCCTCAATCCTTGTATATATGCTGGCCCTCCCCTCAATCCTGGTATATATGCTGGCCCTCCCCTTAATCCTGGTATATATGCTGGCCCTCCCCTCAATCCTGGTATATATGCTGGCCCTCCTCTCAATCCTCGTATATATGCTGGCCCTCCCCTCAATCCTCGTATATATGCTGGCCCTCCCTTCAATCCTGGTATATATGCTGTCCCTCTCCTCAATCCTGGTATATATGCTGGCCCTCCCCTCAATCCTGGTATATATGCTGGCCCTCCCCTCAATCCTGGTATAAATGCTGGCCCTCCCCTCAATCCTGGTATATATGCTGCCCTCCCCTCAATCCTGGTATATATGCTGGCCCTCCCCTCAATCCTGGTATATATGCTGGCCCTCCCCTCAATCCTGGTGTATATGCTGGCCCTCCCCTCAATACTGGTATATATGCTGGCCCTCCCCTCAATCCTCGTATATATGCTGGCCCTCCCCTCAATCCTGGTATATATGCTGGCCCTCCCCTCAATCCTGGTATATATGCTGGCCCTCCCCTCAGTCCTGGTATACATGCTCCCTCTCCCCCCCCAGCCATTGTGCATCCCATATTAAAAAAAAAAAAAAAACACATAATAAACCCTCCTCCTCACCTTCCTTCTTCTCCCGCGCAGCATCCTCTCCTGTAGTCGGCACATCTAGCTGAAGTGTATTGCAGCGCACGTACTAGCCAGGTCCGTGCGCGCTGCAGTACACGCTGCCGGCCAATCAGAGGCCAGCGACCGCTGGCCTCTGATTGGCCAGCCGACGTCATGCTGGCCTCTGATTTGCCGGCAGCCGCTTCTGATTGTCCGGAAGTCGCTAGCCTCTGATTGGCCGGCCAACGTCATGCTGGTCTCTGATTGGCCAGAAGCCGCAGGCCTCTGATTGGCCGTCCGAATTCATGTTGGCCTCTGATTGGAAGGAAGCCGCTGGCCTCTGATTGACCGGCCGACGTCATGCTGGCCTCTGATTGGCCGGCAGCCGCTGGCCTCTGATTGGCCGGCAGCGTGTATTGCAGCGTACGGGCCTGGCTAGTTCGTGCGCTGCAATACACTTCAGCTCGATGTGTTTCCGTCCGAGAGAGATCGCACATCTAGCTGCAGTGGCGGAGCTGGTGCCGGCACTCGGCGGCTCAGAGTTCTCCCCGCCGGCCCGATCCAGTAGCGCTAGTGCTGCGGCCATGGTGCCCCCCAGGAGGGCTCTGCTGCCCCCTCTGCACGCTGCCATAGGTTCCCAGCACTGGTGTAAAGCATTTCTTCTTTTACAGCTGACGACCCAAAATTGGTGATTTTCTGAAAAAAAAAATAAAATGGCCAGTATGCATTATATATGGTGGAAGTGAGAATGTATCATCTGGATAAGGGGGTGGTCTTCACAGAGGGGTCTATGGAGAGATGTCTCTTTATAAGGAGCACATAGCATGGAATACCGGGGGGAAGCCTTCTGGCTCCTTATGTTGCTCCAGTCCGGAATGCTCCACTATGGTCCATCCTTCTATAGTTCTTCTCTTACACTTTCTGCTGGTCGGTATATGGACGTATTCGCTCTATGCTGACAGGCGCTCCCTTAGTATAGCCCATGTAATGCACGGCACCACAATGTTGTAGGTTCTGACTACTGTGTAAAAAAACACCACCCAGAGACCGGCCATAATCTTATAGTCTGGGTGTGAATACGCTGTAGGTAGAGCTACACTTTTGTTGTGGAAATTTTGGTCATTTTATTTACCTTTTTGCATTTAGGCTATGTGCCCACGATGCAGAAATGAAGCAGAAAATTTCTGCAGCATTTCTGCATCTCCCTGGCAGAAAAAACGCATGCAGATTGACAAGAGCTTTCCAGGCGATTTTAGCATCACTTGGAAAGTGCTTGACAACTAGGTCACACTGTATAAATTCATGGAAACAGCATGGATTTATATAGTGTGAACCGTAAAAATGAAAACAAATAAAGCTATACTCACCCCTGATGCCCGACGTGGCTGCAGCGCTGCTTCCTGTCTGGTTCCTGGATGCCGGCATATCGCGAGACAGAGCGGTGAAGGGCCTGCGGTCACATGACTGTGACGTCACCGCAGGTCCTCAAGCGATGGCGGCATTCAGAGAGAAGCCGCCGGACAGGTGAATATAAACTTTATTTGTTTTTTTATTCTTTTTTTACAGGTACAATGGTACCCAGGTCTGGATGAGAGTCTCCTCTCCTCCAGAACTGGGTACCATCCGCACATAGAGACGCATAGAAGCCGCTTGTAAAAATGTACAGTCGCGGTTTCTATGCGTCTCAATGCAAGTCAATGGCGGGAGTTCCGCTGCGCTTCTGCAAAATTAAATGACATGCTGCGGATTTTTGTACGCAGCATAAACGCTGCGGAAAAATCCGAAACATGTGCATAGAACATGCGGAATCCCCTTGGGGACCATGGGGTGCGGATTACCTAGCGTTTCACAAGCGTTTATGCTGCGGAAATTCCGCAGCATAAACGCTTGAAAAACGCTACGTGGGCACCCAGCCTTACCCGAATGAGGCTTGTGAGAAATCCTTAAATATGCTGCAGATTTCTCCTGTATGATGCTGACCAATCATAAGCAAGCAGCAACACTCAAAGAAAAGAAGAACACGCCCCCACCATAGCTCAAAGCGGGTTTCTTAGGGTATAAAGCTACGTTCTCACTATGAGTTTTTAGTGAGTTTTTACGCTGCATATTTTAGAAATAATGCAAGTAACCTATCTTAATGGGTGCAGAAATTCTGCAACATCAAAAACTCACCAAAAGCTCATCGTGGGAACCTAGCCTAAGATGTGTAATGATGGAGAGTCCTGATCTCCTGGTCTAACCTTCTGCATGATTAGAAAGCAGAGGTAACAGCTCTTAGACAAGGAAGGAGCCGCACAGCTGAGTTTCTCTGTGTCACATTACAAACCCTTTTATTGACTCTCCTGATTATGGAGTGTGCCAGTATCACACTTATGTCTTCTGTGCTCAAGCAACTTGTATTCTTTCTGCAGTGATATTAGGCTGTTATTACACCTCACACAGGAGCAGTGTGTTCTGGGTTACTTCTATGGTGAAATGCAATGACAGTCTGCTCTAATCTCACTGCAGAATGAGTACAAGTTGAGCACAACGGATCTAAGTGTGATACTGACACTGTGCTCTCATTTCTGGACAGGCAGTTTGGGATAGGTGCAGAACAGCAGAGGTGAGAGTGCCATAAGAGGAGGAAAGCTGTTAGAAAGGTTTGTAATGTTGCACAACTAAACTCTCTTGTGCTGCCCCTTCACCCACAGAGACCTTAACTGAAAGGTATTAGTCAGTTGTGTGCTCTAATCATGCAGGAGGTTAGCCCAGGAGACCAGGTCTGTATCCTTACATCTTAGACACTGAGAAATCTGCTCTAAGCTATGGTGGGGATGTGATCATCTTTCTTTTCAGTGTTGTCGTCTGCTTATAATTGGTCAGCATCATGCAGGGAGAAGAATTTCGCACCCCCAGTGAAAACTCTGATAACATCTACTTGGACTTAATTTTTTTTAACTCATTAGGCGCCAAATACTTTCATTGCTAATATCTCTGCAAATGAAAGATAAAATAGAAAGAGCATGGATGAGATACCAGGACACTGTGTGTGGCACTTTATTATTATTATTTATTATTCTAGCTCCATTTATTCCATGGTGCTTTACATGTGAAAAAGGGGGTATACATAGCAAACACAATTGCAAAAATCTTGAACAAAAACGCAATGGCAAACTGGTACTGGAGGAGAGAGAACCCTACCTGCGATGTCTCACAATCTTCAAGGGATGGGTGAGGATACAGTAGGTGAGGGTAGAGCTGGTCATGCAGCGGTGTGGTGGAGCAATGATTACTGCAGGTTGTAGGCTTTTCGGAAGAGGTGGGTTTTCAGGTTCCTTTAGAAGGTTTCCACGGTAGACGAGTGTCTGATGTTTTGGGGTAGAGAGTTGTAGAGTAGGGGGGATGCACGGGAGAAATCTTGTATGCAATTGTGAGAAGAAACGATAAGAGGGGAGTAGAGAAGGAGATCTTGTGAGGATCGTAGGTTGCGTGTAGGTGTGTACCGGGAGACTAGGTCACAGATGTATGGAGGAGACAGGTAGTGGACGGCTTGGTATGCCACGGTTAGGGTTTTGAACTGGAGTCTCTGGGCAATGAGGAGTCAGTGAAGCATTTGACAGAGAGGAGAGGCGGGGAGTAGGCGGAAGGCAGGTGGATTAGTCGGGCAGCAGAGTTTAGGATAGATTGGAGGGGTACGGGAGTGTTAGCGGGGAGGCCACAGAGCAGGAGGTTGTAGTAGTCGAGGCGGGAGATGATGAGGGCGTGCACTAGTGTTTTTGCAGATTCATGGTTGAGGAATATGCGGATCCATGTTTTTGAGTTGGAGTCGGCAGGAGGAGGAAAGGGCTTTGATATGTGGCTTGAAGGAGAGGTTAGAGTCCAGGGTTACTCTGATGCAGCGAGCTTGTGGGACTGGGGAAAGTGGACAGCCATTGATTTTGATGGATAGGTCAGATGGGGAGGCTGAGTGAAATGGGGGAAAGATGATGAATTCTGTTTTATCCATGTTAAGTTTTAGAAATCTAGCAGAGAAGAAGGATGAGATAGCGAACAGACATTTTGGGGTTCTGGTTAGTAAGGAGGTGATATCAGGTCCAGAGAGGTAAATCTGTGTGTCGTTAGCATAGAGATGATACTGAAAGCCGTGGGACTCTATGAGCTGTCCCAGGCCGAAGGTGTAGATGGAGAAGAGCAGGGGTCCTATGACTTAACCTTGGGGAACACTGACAGATAGGATGCGAGATGAGGAGGTGGTGTGTGAGTGAGAAACACTGAAGGTTCTGTCTGTTAAGTATGAGTAGATCCAAGATTATTATGATCTGCAACATAAACTAGGGAAAGAAGGGGAGAGCTGTCCCCACAGTAAGACTAAGCTGAGTCCCTACGTTGTAGCAGGCAACCTGTTCCTTGTGAACAGACCCGCCTTCGTCCTCGGCTAGTCTGAACGGAGACCTATAGAGAAAGGAAGGGGTCCCTAAAAGAACTAAGGACTGGGACAAAAATGGGACACCTCCTAACAGAAGTTGTTGCAGAGCAAAAGAAAAACTGACAAAAGTACTAGAGGTCCAGAGGACCAAGCAAACTAGAGATAGATAGGCACAAAAGCACCTGGCTAGAAAGACAGTCTAAACAACACTGAAGTCTAGCAAGGCCAGAAGGGTGGAGCTGGAATAAATAGGAAGATGGTCACGTGACCGCAAAACACAAGATAGAAACAAAAACAAACAGGAGGGTTCTAACAGTATCCCCTCTTTTATGAGGATCCTCCGGATCCTCCAGGCCCAGGCCTATCTGGAAATCTCCTGTGGAAAGCTCTGACAAGTCTAGGGGCAGAGACATCATCCGCCTTAACCCAGGAGTTATTCCTCGGGACCGAAACCTTTCCAAGCAACGAGGTACTGCAATCTCCCTCTATGCTCTCTGGAATTCAGGATACGAGAAATTTCATATTCGCCGTCTTCCACTACCGGAGGAACTGTGACAGTGGCCTCCCTATCCGATACATCAGCCTTTTTCAACAAGGAAACATGAAACACAGGATTAATCTTCCAGGAGGAGGGAACCTCCAACCTAACAGCAGACTGGTTAACCACCTGAAGCACCTTAAAAGGCCCCACAAACTTCGGACCCAATTTTTTAGAGGAAATCCTCAATCGCAGATTCTTTGAGGACAACCAAACCATGTCACCCACAGTAAACAAAACCTCTTTACATTTCCTGTTAAAATACTTCTTGGACTTTTTGTTAGCCTCTTGAAGGTTACAACGTACATTAGTCCAAACTCTCTCCAAGTCACCGGAAAAATTCTACTCCTCCGGCACCGCCGACCGCAATTTGGAGAACGAACCAAAAGACGGATGTCTCCCAGTACAACAAAAAAAGAACACCCAGCAGAGGAGGATGTATGGTTGTTAAGAGCAAATTCTGCGAGTGGCAGAAACTCAGACCACCCCTCTTGATTGTCTGCCACAAATCAACGCAAAAACTGTTCCACATCCTGGTTCTTTCTTTCAGTCTGTCCATTAGACTCAGGATGATAACCAGCCGAAAATGACAAATGGACTCCCAACCTGTCACAAAAAGCACGCCAAAAGCGAGCCACAAACTGAGGTCTCCTATCAGAAACAATGTTGGTGGGAACGCCATGGTGCCTGACAATTTCCTTAACAAACGCCTTAGCGAGTGTCTTAGCGCAGGGTAGCTTAATGAATGGAACCAAATGACACATCTTGCTAAAACGGTCCACGACCACCCAGATGTCAGTGAAACCCTCGGACACAGGAAGGTCAGTAATAAAATCCATTGCCAAATGCGTCCAAGGCGCACTAGGAACCTCCAGAGGTCAAAGCAACCCCGCAGCAGGGGTATGGGAAGCCTTTGACCTAGCACACACCGTACACTGACGCACCCACTTGATGACTTCCTTCTGCCACCCGGGCCACCAAAAACTGCGACTGATAAGTCTCTTAGTCCCAGAAATTCCTGGATGACCTGCCAACCAAGACTCATGATACCCCACAAACAAATCTCTCCTAGAGGTTCTAGGCACAAACAATCTCCCATGAGGAGTGTTAGATGGGGCATCCTCTTGGGCTTTCAGAATCCCTTCTTCCAAAACAGAGTCTAATGCTGCTACCACAACTCCTTCCTGTAAAATGCTCTCCTCCTCCTCGGTACCAACCATGGGGGAAAAGCTGCGAGATAAAGCATCGGCTTTAACATTCCTAGTACCAGGGATATAGGTAACAGAAAAATTAGACCGTGAAAAAAAAAGTGCCCACCTAGCTTGACGGGCATTCAAGCGTTTGGCAGCATCCAGATAGATCAAATTCTTATGATCTGTGAACAGGAAATTTAGCACTTTCCAAGAAATGATGCCAATGTTCAAACGCAAGTTTAATAGCCAACAATTCCCGATTACCAACATCGTAATTAAGTTCGGTTTCTGAAAATTTTTTTGAAAAAAAATCACAGGGATGTACTCCATCCTTGTTCTCCTGAGACAAAACTGCACCGACCCCCACCGAAGAAGCATCAACCTCGACCAAAAAAGGCTTGGTCTCATCAGGCTGCATAAGGATGGGTGCAGAACTGAACCTCTCCTTGAGATACACAAAAGCTTCAATGGCCTCAGTAGTCCACTGGACCGTATTCGCACCTTTCCTGGTGAGATCAGTCAGTGGCTTAACAATTATAGAAAAATTCTTAATGAATTTCCTGTAATAATTGGCGAAACCCAAAAATCTCTGTATCGATTTCAAACCAATAGGCCTAGGCCATTCCTGCACAGCCTGAACTTTCACCGGGTCCATCTCAAAGCCCTCGCTGGAGATAATGTAGCCCAAAAAACTAATTCTCTGCACAGCGAACTCACATTTCTCCAGCTTAGCAAAAAGCGAATTATCACTCAATAACTGCAACACCTCACGTACGCTCTGCCAATGGGAATCCAGATCTGGTGAATAAATCAGAATGTCATCCAAATACACAACCACATTCTTGCCAATCAAAGGTCTCAGGATGTCATTAATAAGGTTCTGAAAAAACGCGGGTGCATTGGTAAGACCGAAGGGCATCACCAGATTCACAAAATGACCTACCGGAGTGTTAAAAGCAGTTTTCCATTCATCACCCTCCTTCATTCGTAACAAATTGTATGCCCCCCGGAGATCAATTTTATAGAACCACTTGGTCCCCACTAACTGGTTAAACAAGTCTGGAATTAACGGCAATGGGTAGGAATTGCGTACGGTAATCTTATTAATTTCACGAAAGTCCAGACATGGACGTAAACCACCGTCTTTTTTTTTAACAAAGAAAAATCCAACGGCCACAGGCGACTTAGAAGGTCTAATGTGACCAGCAGCCAAGCTCGTCTGTATGTATTCCTCCAAGGCCTTTCTTTCAGGGATAGTCAGATTTAATAAGCGACTCTTGGGAAGAGTAGCTCCAGAAACAAACTCAATGGTGCAATCATAGTCCCTATGAGGAGGTAAAACTTGCGACTCCTCCTCTGAAAAAACCTTCCAAAAATCCTGAATAGGTACAGGTAATTCCCCTTTTTCCACAGCCGCAATGCGACCATTACAACATTTATCATAGCACTTAGGACTCCAAGACTTAATCTCATTAGTAGACCAGTCCAGTAAAGGATTGTGCAGTTTTAACCAAGGCAAACCTGCACATGCGGATTTCAATTGGGGAACATTGCTGCCCTTCTACCATGCGTTTTTCATGCGTTTCCGCGGCGTTTACGCAACTGCAAATACGCTGCGGAAACGCATGAAAACCGCATCATGTGAACTCAGCCTCAGGCTATGTGCCCACGTTGCAGAAATGAAGCAGAAAATTTCTGCTTCATTTCTGCAAGTCCTCTCCCGGAAAAACGCATGCGGAATTCCGCACGCGTTTATCGCGCGTTTTTCATGCGTTTATCTCGCGTTTTCCACATGCGGAATTGCCTTGCGTTTTTAATGCATTGCACAAGGCAATTCCGCTTGCGGAAACGCAAAATTAATTGACATGCTGCGGATTTTTGAACGCAGCATAAAAGCTGCGGAAAAATCCGCAGCATGTGCATAGAACTTGCGGAATCCCCTTGGGGACCATGGGGTGCGGATTACCATGCGTTTTACAAGCATTTCCGCTGCGGAAATTCCGCATCAAAAACGCTTGTAATCCGCAACGTGGGCACGCAGCCTAAAAGCAAAAGTATAAATACTAATTATTTATCAAAGCTGGACAAAATCTAGAAACCATATAATAAAACTGGCATAAAATATAGTGCTGAACAAGAGTTTAGGGAGAGATGTACAACTGGCACTGGCCTTTAGAAGGGATTGTGTAATCGCACAAAACTAGCAAAAATGTAAAGTGCCTGTAAAACAAGGAACGTGCAATTTACCTCTTAGTAAAAATCCTATTCTTTCTCAAGAACGGGAGGAATTTTAATTTCATGATTTTTTTTTAATCAAATAATTTTTATTGAAAAACTCCAAATACAAATTTTCCATCTTTCAAATAACATACATGACATAGTAATTCCATAGTATAAAACATGAACAAAGTATCTGAACTTCAATTCCCTAACCCACCCTAAACCCAAATCCCAACACTCCAGAGAGAACCATTTTCAGAGCAGTTCTAGAATAACGGACTACAGCATTCGTAGAAGGGGGAAGAAGATAAAAAAGTGACTAACAAAGGGATAGCAGCGTTTTAATTTTATCATTTACTGCTTGATGCCTGAGCCGGGAAGTGCACGCTTGAAAACTGTTGCAGGCTGCTGTAATCACAGGACACAAGCAAACAGCATGGCATTTCCTATCAGCAGGGAGGAAGTAAAGGGAACAGTAATGAAAGTCTCCTCCTACTCCGCTCCATAATGAAATGAACAGTGTGCATCCTACAAATGCGATGCATACAGCAAACAATTCATTTTCCATACACAGGTTGTGAGTTGACCACTGGATATATACATGTGTATAACTAATTACCAGAACTGGAAATCGAAAAAAAAGACGAGCAAGTTTGGGGTGAATCCTGCCTTCATTACTGCACAGCCGCTCATAGAGGGATCGGTACTAGGAACAGCAGCAGTGCCGGCGATGTTCACAGATTTACCTGCTGCGGGACTGAAGGAGTCTGATAGTGCTCGGCTCTAAGCTTTTTACCTTGTTTACGACAGGAATAATTGAAAGCTGTGCTTCAAAGGCGAGGAAGAAGTTGGTCACTGTCTGCGCTTGAATACCCTTAAGAGGGGAAAAAAATATATATATACATATATACAAATACTGAAACATCTAAATGCATTAGAACATCAAACCTGGTGAAGCGGTAAATGACTTGTCCTCCAGGGATACAGGCTACTGTCATTCAGTAATTATTTAATAGGAATTTTACATTTTATGTGATCACCACGCTAGAATGTAAATGATGAAAACACAACACAACTCCTCACCATATGAAGATATTTTGTGTTTTAGGCTATGTGCCCACGATGCAGAAATGAAGCAGAAAATTTCTGCAGCATTTCTGCATCTCCCTGGCAGAAAAAAACGCATGCAGATTGTACATGCAGATTGTGCATGCGTTTTTCCTGCAGAATACATGCGGATCCACATGCGGATTCACATGCATTTCCGCATGCAGATTGACAAGCACTTTCCAGGCGATTAGCATCACTTGGAAAGTGCTTGACAACTAGGTCACACTGTATAAATCCATGGAAACAGCATGGATTTATACAGTGTGAACCGCAAAAATTAAAACAAATAAAGCTATACTCACCCCCGAGGCCCCGGCGTGGCTGCAGCGCTGCTTCCTGGCTGGTTCCCGGCTGCCGGCATATCGCGAGACAGAGCGGTGAAGGGCCTGCGGTCACATGACTGTGACATCACCGAAGGTCCTTCAGCGCTGCTGGCATTCAGAGAGAAGACGCCGGACAGGTGAATATAAACTTTATTTGTTATTTTATTCTTTTTTTTACAGGTACAATGGTACCCAGGTCTGGATCAGAGTCTCCTCTCCTCCAGAACTGGGTACCATCCGCACATAGAGACGCATAGAAGCCGCTTGTAAAAATGTACAGTCGCGGTTTCTGTGCGTCTCAATGCAAGTCAATGGCGGGAATTCCGCTGCACTTCCGCAAAATTAAATGACATGCTGCGGATTTTTGTACGCAGCATAAACGCTGCGGAAAAATCCGCAGCATGTGCATAGAACATGCGGAATCCCCTTGGGGACCATGGGGGGCGGATTACCTAGCGTTTTACAAGCGTTTCCGCTGCGGAAATTCCGCAGCATAAATGCTTGAAAAACACTACGTGGGCACACAGCCTTATAGAACAGCATTTCTGTGGAATAACACGACTGATTTACTGTGTATGCACCATAGCCTTCATTTGATGTCACTTACTGTCACCTGTCACCTTGCCCCAACTCTGCAATCCCCAATATCAGTCCATGACCTCAATGGGGTCACTATAAAATTCTAAAGAGGACTGGTCATGTCTCTATTAGAAAATAGATAAACTTAGGATAGAAACAATATGAGCATATACCCTGCTATAAGTAAGTAAAAAGCAATAGTGAATATATATAATATAGGGTACTTAGTAAACATGGTTTTTGATTTAAAAAAAGCCATCCCACCCACACCAAGGTGTACCCAGTCAGTTATGTGAAATATATAATAAAATACACTTTAGTACAATATTAGTGTTTTGTCCCTTTAAATCTGCTGCTACTTCTGTCACCATGGTAACTGCATTCATACTCAGCCAATAGGATTGCTCGGTTTGAATTTGGAAAAAAAAAAAAAAAGTCCTATATCGTCAGTTTGTTCCTTCTCATCTGAGTGTGAAGACAGACACCTGCGATCAGCGAGAGATTATAGGTATACGACGTGATATAATATAACGGACGGAGCCACATCCCATCACACGCACTCAGCGACCACAACTCACAGGAATCAGCACATTTACCAGACAATAAGTTATTATTCCCCAACACATAATACGCTGAGACACCAGTGGGGGGCGCCGCACTCGTTACATCTCCCATCTGGATGGATCCAGCGACGAGATCCTGATATTTCCCCCCAGCTCCGCTCCTCCATAGGGAATGGCCCAGATGCACGCAGAACGGACCGAAGTGTAATACTGCTAGAACTCTGCATGATATCACATCCTCCATATATACCACATAATAAAGGGGTGCTCCCACTGGGACAGGTCATCACCTATCCAGAGATCAGTGATAACTTGTTCCAACTAGACATCCCCTTTAATGGAAGAGATCACATCTCTAACAGTCAATACGCTATTCATTCCCAATCTTCCCTGGCCCCAGTAATGCCCCTGAGTATATCGCCAATATGAGCCAATCATCAAACCCTCTGCTGACTGTTCCCGATGTTTTATAGAGTTTGGAGACGTTGCTACAAGAGAAGATATCAGCGGACACCATGGGGGTGGAGTATTCTGCCAGCGATGGAGCAGGTAGTATCCACCAGTCTGTGATATCTGACCTTCCTCCATATTCTGCTCTTACATGCGTTTCTTCAGCTTTACCCCTTCCCGACATAACCAATTTATGTTTTTTTTCTGTTTTTTCCTCCGCTTTTTCCAACTTTTCTAACTTTTTGATATCTGTCCACATAGTGTGAGGTCTTGTTATTTTGTAGGATGAGCTGTCCTTATAAATGACACCATTCATTTACCACATAGTGCTAGAAAACGGGAAAAACATTCCAAGTGCAGTAAAAGTGCGAAAAAAAAAGCCTGACATTGTTTTTCTGGGAACGGTTTTAACGGCGCACATTGTGTGGTAAAAATGACCTGGTAATAGGATCCTACTCCTCAGTGTGATTACAGCAAGACCAAACTTCTCCAATAGTTTTGGCAAAAGAAAAGAACTTTTTTTTGATGCTGTCACCATTTTTTCTGAGACCCGAAACATTTTCAGTTTCCGGGTTGATGGAGCTGTGTGGGGGCTTATTTTTTGAAGGGCAAGAGGACTTTATTGATAACATTTTGGGACACATATGTCATGGTCATCGCTTCTTACAGGATTTTCTGCAGTATTGAGGCGAACGAAAAAATGCAATTTTGTCTTTTTGAATTTTTTTCTGTGTTCACTGATCGTTTTTTTTTTTTATATTTTGATAGATTGTATTTCTCTGAAAGAGACCAAACCACAAAATGTGTATATTTTTATTATCTTTATTTTTAGTGGGAGGTGAGTTGAACGTGTGGGGTTTTAATAAATATATATATACTTTTTTTCACTGTATTTGTATACATCATCTGATTGCTTGTGCTATATACAGCGATACCACAGTAATGCTCCATATAGCAAAACCACGGTCTTCTTTACAGCCCAAATGAAGCTGATGACAGGCACGGAGGCTTCAGCAGACCCCCGGATGTCATAGCAGTCCATCGGCGCCCTATGATCGCGTCACAGGAGCGCCGGTGGGCGTATGGAACGACGCGTCCCAATGCTGGCGCACTGTTAATGCTGCTGTTAGAGATTGACAGCAGCACTGAACAGGTTAACAGTGGTGGGCAGATCTTCGCTCCACTCGCAGCTGTTAGAGGCAGGTCCTGGTTGTTTGTCACAGCCATTATCTGCCATGTACGGGGCGAGCTGACCCTGCTCCATACACCCGCTACTGACTTATACCATACATGTACGGCAGATGTTGGTAAGGAGTTAAAGCGGTTGTCCAGCTTTGGGGCCATTTTTTTTACTTTAATGCAAGTATTTGAGGCTAAAATCGATTTCTGTAATTGAGTTTCATTAAAAATGTTGCCTTCTGTAGCATCTGTGCTGCACTGTCTATTGCTGGCTGCAAAATTAGCTAACTGAGAATCTATCAGTGAGCTCCTTAGTCTTAAGGGAGAGTTTGTAGATCTTTAATCTGTTTTTTTTCCTGAGTGCCTATTAGCTGATCTATGCCCAAAGAAAACACAAAACTTGAATGTGCAGGGAAACAATAAGTCTGTAATAGTCGGTGTAAAACACTTAATGAAACCTAAATGTAAAAAATTACTTTTAGTAGTAAATACATGACATGAGAAAATATACACTGCTCAAAAAAATAAAGGGAACACTTAAACAACAGAATATAACTCCAAGTAAATCAAACTTCTGTGAAATCAAACTGTCCACTTAGGAAGCAACACTGATTGACAATCAATTTCACATACTGTTGTGCAAATGGAAGACAATAGATGGAAATTATTGGCAATTATCAAGACACACTCAATAAAGGAGTGGTTCTGCAGGTGGAGACCACAGACCACATCTCAGTACCAATTCTTTCTGGCTGATGTTTTGGTCACTTTTGAATGTTGGTTGTGCTTTCACACTCGTGGTAGCATGAGACGGACTCTACAACCCACAGAAGTTGCTCAGGTAGTGCAGCTCATCCAGGATGGCACATCATTGCGAGCTGTGGCAAGAAGGTTTGCTGCGTCTGTCAGCGTAGTGTCCAGAGGCTGGAGGCGCTACCAGGAGACAGGCCAGTACACCAGGAGACGTGGAGGGGGCCATAGCAGGGCAACAACCCAGCAGCAGGACCCCTACCTCTGCCTTTGTGCAAGGAGGAACAGGAGGAGCACTTCCAGAGCCATGCAAAATGACCTCCAGCAGGCCACAAATGTGCATGTGTCTGCATAAACGGTTAGAAACCGACTCCATGAGAGTGGGATGAGGGCCAGACGTCCACAGATGGGGGTTGTGCCCAATGCCAGACCTCATGTGGCTGGAGTATGTCAGCAGTTCCTGCAAGATGAAGGCATTGAAGCTATGGACTAGCCCGCCCGTTCCCCAGACCTGAATCCCATTGAGCACATCTGGGACATCATGTCTCACTCCATCCACCAACGTCACGTAGCACCACAGACTGTCCAGGTGTTGGTGGATGCTTTAGTCCAGGTCTGGGAGGAGATCCCACAGGAGACCATCCGCAACCTCATCAGGAGCATGTCCAGGCGTTGTAGGGAGGTTATACAGGCACGTGGAGGCCACACACAATACTGAGCCTCATTTTGACTTGTTTTAAGGACATTACATCAAAGTTGGATCAGCCTGTAGTGTGTTTTTCCACTTTAATTTTGGGGGTGACTCCGAATCCAGGCCTCCATTGGTTAATAAATTTGATTTCCATTGATGATTTTTGTGTGATTTTGTTGTCAACACATTCAACTTTGTACAGAACAAAGTATTCAATGAGAATATTTCATTCATTCAGATCTAGGATGTGTTATTTGAGTGTTCCCTTTATTTTTTTGAGCAGTGTGTATATATAATATAAATAATTACTGCAGCTTTAATGCTATTTATTACGTCTCAGGAGGAGGACGGAAGAGGAAGAGGACGGAAGAGGCGGAGGACGGAAGAGATGGAGGACGGAAGAGGCGGAGGACGGAAGAGGAGGAGGACAGAAGAGGAGGAGGACGAAAAAGGAGGAGGACGGAAGAGGAGGAGGATGGAAGAGAAGGAGGACGGAAGAGGCGGAGGACGGAAGAGGCGAAGGATGGAAGAGGCAGAGGACAGAAGAGGCGGAGGACGGAAGAGGCGGAGGACGGAAGAGAAGGAGGACGGAAGAGGAGGAGGACGGAAGATGAGGAGGACCGAAGAGGAGGAGGACGTAAGAGGAAGAGGACGGAAGAGGAAGAGGACGAAAGAGGCGGAGGACAGAAAAGGCGGAGGACGGAAGAGGCGGAGGACAGAAGAGGCGGAGGACGGAAGAGGCGGAGGACAGAAGAGGAGGAGGATGGAAGAGAAGGAGGACGGAAGAGGAGGAGGACAGAAGAGGAGGAGGACAGAAGAGGAGGAGGACGGAAGAGGAAGAGGACGGAAGAGGAGGAGGACGAAAGTGGAGGAGGATGGAAGAGGAGGAGGACAGAATAGGAGGAGGAGGACAGAACTGCACCTTAAGATCCCTAGGGGGAAAGGGATGGTAGTAATATAGTGGTAGTATATCCGTATTAGTGTAATATGAGTAATAATACTAGTGATAATAGTAAGAAAGTAATAAAATAACAGTAGTAATAGTAGTAGGTAGAATAGCAGTGTGATCCAGGGTCCTAGGACTGATCGCCTTTTCTCGGGGTCAAGAAGGAATTTTTCCCCTGTGACACAAATTGGCTGAAGGTGTCCTGGGGTTTTTGCCTTCTTCTGGATCAACACTGTAGGTATAGGGCAGTATTAGTAGTGATAGGAAAGAAGAATAATACTGTAATAAGATAGCACAATGTAATAATAACCATATCAAATAGATTTATAAAAACAAATTAAAATAACTCCAGTAGTACAATAATTAGTGTAATATTATATAACTTGTAATAACATTAATAGGTTTGATCCAGGGTCCTAGGACTGATCGCCTTTTCCCGGGGTCAAGAAGGAATTTTTCCCCTGTGACACAAATTGGCTGAAGGTGTCCTGGGGTTTTTGCCTTCTTCTGGATCAACACTGTAGGTATAGGGCAGTATTAGTAGTGAAAGGAAAGAAGAATAATACTGTAATAAGATAGCACAATGTAATAATAACCATATCAAATAGATTTATAAAAACAAATTAAAATAACTCCAGTAGTACAATAATTAGTGTAATATTATATAACTTGTAATAACATTATTAGGTTTGATCCAGGGTCCTAGGACTGATCGCCTTTTCCCGGGGTCAAGAAGGAATTTTTCCCCTGTGACACAAATTGGCTGAAGGTGTCCTGGGGTTTTTGCCTTCTTCTGGATCAACAGCTTTAGGCATAGGGATTTTAGTAATACCATTATTAGAATCACAAGATTAATAAAAAAAAATTAGAATTACATTTTTTTAATTCGTTTTATAACAGTTACAATTAATTGCATTAATGCAATAATAATAAATAGTAAAAATGGTGGTAATAATAATAATACAAAAAACTAGTCCCAGTTAGTAAGTTAGTGTAATGTTAGTGTAGGGACCCATCTGAAGAGGTCGCCTTGACGTTGGCAGATGGGCTCGCACAATTTGCTCAAAATGTGCGCTAAGAACCTCATATTTCTATGTACAGGAGATCTAGCAGTAATACCATTCAGGAGATATCTGTGTACACATATTTTGTTATATACTTTTGTGCAGCACACAGGGCAGGTATACAGGTACAGGGCGAGAGTGTTACAGTGATATTATAACTCGGCCTTAAGGATAAAATGCTGATAACTACAGATCCTGGAAACACATTCGAAACTAGACCTTGTAAGTAACTGGTTCCCAGCTAGTGGTAAATATGTACAGGGCAGTCCGGTACCAAGACCTGCTCTATAGGACACATTATCATCAGGCAGGTCCTTACAAGATCTGCGGCAGAAGTGTGGCTGTGTAACACAGTCCTGCTCCTGCCTCAGCTGCCCACAGTGGAGCCAACCTTGATCCTGGCAGCTTAATCCATTGTATGACACAGTAGGGGGCTTCCACAGCATTTAGGCACTTTAGACAGGAGAGGGAGGCATGATCATGGTGCCAATGAGTTTCTATGGCAGCTGAGATCTAACAATGGACCCCATGACGGCCATTTTACTGCTCCTATTAGACCCCGGCTGAGGAAAGGTCTATGAGGACACCGGTCAGACTTATGTCGCCTGCTCTGCACATATTAGAAATACCTAGGGCTGATTAGTTTGCCATTTGTAAATCTGATCCAGCAGCGTTGGGCTACCACTGATGTGATCAGGGCTATTGAGCTCCTAGATTGGGCAGAGGAGCTCAGTATTCAGCAGGAGCTGGCCGAGGAGAGCAGAGCAACTTGCATGGGGCTGCTGCACAAGAAGCAACTCACAAGGTGGAGATTTACCCGGAGACGCTGTGCTCGGGCTGTGATCTGCTGTGCAGGCTGCATAGTAGATGCCTCGAAGGACCCGAACTTCACCCCTAACAGGCACAGCAGAGCTCGGACGGCTGCAAGTGAACAGAGAGCGGCTGATTAGTAACTGCTGCGTCTCCTGCAGCTCAGATAAGAGCCGCACAGAGCGGGGGTTCAGTAATGATGAATATGGGAAGTGTCCGCCCCTCACATGCCCTAAATGCGGCCTCCAGAGGTAAAGTTTCCCCTGTAACCAGCGCCTCCTCCCACCTTCTCTGCTGGCATGCTCCATTACTTAAAGGGGATGTCTGTAGAAAACAAGTTATCACTTATCCACAGGCTCGGTGATCACTTACTGATCGTGGGGTCTGACCGCTGCGAGCCATCGTCTGATCGGGAAGGAGTGGAAAGTCAGGGATCAACTGCTGCTCCATTCATTCTCTATGGGGCTCCGGAAAAGCCGAGCTCAGCGCTTGAATGCCACATAGGGAATGAATGGAGCGGATCCTGGAGTAATAACATGCCCTCCTCTCCTCAGCTTTCTGTCTGTGTAAGTGGCTCAGCCCTTGTCTCCCCTTCTGCTCCGGCTTCTGTGCTGGTCCTTGTGAGGAAGAGGAAACCCTCTGCCCTTCTGCTCCGGCTTCTGTGCTGGTCCCTGTGAGGAAGAGGAAACCCTCTGCCCTTCTGCTCTCAGTCCTCTGCGACTTTTCACAATCGCTCAGTGCACCCATTATATGTAATAAGGATCATTCTTCATCCCTTGTCCAGCTTTCATCCCCCCCAGTCTGACCAGCGGACAAGATAATAAACATGTGAGTGGAAGGTTCACAATTATTAGATGTGTTGTGAAAAGTCTCCACAGCATTATCCGGAGAAAACTGCAGGGTGACCGCTTGTGAAACCAGCACAAAATCCAGCGGACAGCGCTTCCCTGCCCCCCGCCGGTCTCCGTATCCTGGCATTCAGCTATTCCATTTGGTGCTTATTCTGGAAGGAAAACAAAAATGTGATGTTCTTACACAGACGCCTGAAGACGCAGCTTTTCATCATCCATGTTGGGCTGTTGTATGACGTGTGGATTACTCTGCTTGCTGGATTCTTGCATTACCACAAACACTGCCTTTATTTTGTGATTTCTGTGCCGCTTCCCACTTCTATTGGCACTGTGATATATCAGCACGTGAGGGCTGCCACAATCATGTGTCAATAGGTTATTGCTGGAGCCTGTGATATAGAGACCATCCTGGACCAGGGAAGACTTGGTACAGAAGCACCTAGAGAGGGGGGTACAGGGGCTTCATTTCAATTTTAAACTTAGCTGGATTGTGTTTAGCTACAAGAATGGAGAGTAAAATAATAAAATCTTAATTTTTTTTTTCTATTTGGCAAAATCGTCCATCAGAGGTTTGGCCACTACCAAAAAGTTTTTGATGAACTTACAGTAGTAACTGGCGAAACCCAAAAAACTTTGTAATGCCTTTAAGTCTTGAATATAATACCAATCCAGTACCGTCCGGACTTTGGCCAGATCCATGCAAAAACGGTGAATGATAAGAACTAACCCTGAATGGAGAACATACATTTCTCTGGTTTGACAAATAATTTATTATCTTTGAGTATCTGTAAGACCTGCCTGATATGTACCTGATGTGACTGGAGGTAAGTAAATTAATATGTCATCAAGATTGGTTTGTTGTGATCTACCTGCCAGATGACTAAAAATGTCACTAACAGTGTTGAAAGAAAGCGGGAGCATTAGTCAACCCAAATGCCATCACAAGCTTTTCATAGTGCCCCTCAGGAGTATTGAAGGCCATCTTCCACTCATCTCCTCAATGTGAATGAGATTATAAGCCCCCCTGAGGTCTAGTTTAATCAAATCGTAGGAGCCAAATTTTTTTCTAAAGAGGTCGGGGATGAGAGGGAGAGGATATGCATCCCAGACCGTGATCCGATTAAACTCGCGAAAATCAAGGCGGGGGCGCAACCCCCAGTCTTTTTTTTTGACAAATAAAAACCCCACTGCAACGGGAGATGAAGAACGTCTTATAGGGCCCAATGGTAGACTGACTGACCATTCTGTTCTGAACTGCCACCCTAAGATGGCTTCCCATTATATACCTACTGTATAAGTGCTCCCTCTAACGGCTTCCTCCATCCACACCCACTACTGGTTCCCCCTACCTTTGGGTTCCCCCCACTCCAGCCAGGGACAGGGCTCAGCAGCTGCACGCTGCATGTTGGATGCAGGTGATTTGGGGGGTTCTGTGCAGCACTCCCATCTTACCTGAGTGAAGGGAGACACCACACCTCTGGGTGAGGTGCAGTAACACTGTGGCGACTGAACACTCAGGGGCGCCACATTCCCCCCCCCCTGTAAAACGCAGCACGTCCGCGGGCTGGAACAGAGCAAAACCAGGCATAACTGACATGCAAAATTTTTAAGATGCATCAGCATATTTGACCATAAAACAACATTTCTTCCCTTTATGGGAGGCACATTTCTTTTAACGTTACTGGTTAGATTATAAAACATCATAAGAGTATTGTCATATAAAACAATTTTCAAGACAGTTCCAGCACCAGGGTGCAACAGTAGCAGCATGAGGGACCCGTCCACAAACCCTCAACGTAGGCCCTGGGCATGGCTGCAGGGCATAGACGATCCAATCCTGGACCTCGTCTTCCGCCACGCCAAACGGGTTTTTGTTCTGAGGTATATTTGTAATTATAAAACCAATAGGATGCACTTTAAGAAGTGCTAAACTATGTACAATGTCAACGTCCGGCTTCTCACAGTCCTCAGCCTGTCAGTCTCTGTACCCTGACGGGTAACTGGGTAGCAAACATGAAGTCAACTGCACCCTTCCGGGCAACTTATGTACAGTCCAGTTAACTAAAACAGTTTAACAGTGGGGCCCCCTCCGGGGGAACCCCTGGTTTCTGCAGGCTGACCCAGCCTGGTCATCAGCCTCAGGCTGCAGGGGGACCAGGGATGGAGCAGCGCCAGCCGCATTTGGGACAGGGACATCACTCCGACCTGCTCCCGCGACTGCATCAGCTCGGCCTGACACCTCCCGGTCTTTACGCAGCTTCTCTCCACCGCCTCTCCTCTTTCGGGGGCGGTCCCATGGCACTTTGCTGTCGGTCACTCCCTGTGTCGGCCTCCCCGCTTTGACGGACACATCTATGCGGACAGTCACTGTTGCAAGGGGCAGGGCCTGCTTTTGGAGCCATTCTGGGACCCGGCCCACGACGGGAGGTTCCATTCTGTTGTTCTTTAGCACGCACATAATGGCGCCCGTTCTTCTGGGGCGGGCGCCACATTCAAGGCAGAAAACACTTCTTTAGGCGCACATTACCCGCAGATGGCAGGCTGGTCACGTATCCTGTTCGTGACGCCAAGTGGTGACTCGCTGCCCCCTGGGCCGCGGGGCACACGGCAGCCGGGCCGTATGGCTGCTTTGGGGAATATCACGGTGGCTGGCCCGGGGCGGTCAGTGCAAAAGGGATTATTTATAGGATTTGTCGTGAAGCCACCTGTGGTGTCTGGTGAGGATCACCAGCGCTGCAACAGTCCTCTGAGGCAGATGTTAGGGCAGCTAGAGATGGAACGGCTCCCCACAGGTGGAGCGGGCCTCAGGGCAGTGTAAATAGATGGAGGGTGCGCTGGGCGTTGTAGTGCAGGGAGGGAAATGGCACCAGTGAAGGAATAGACGGAGGCAACTCAGTGCAGTCGTCCAAGATTTTAATACACAGTTCTTCAGGAAACACAAAAGTGCAAGTTACAGGTGAAGGCCTCCCACGTTGCGCCGTGTTCACCCTGGCAGGGGTTCAATCCTTCCTCAGGAAGTTTAGGAATGCTTGGCAGAACCCCACTTTCTCGTGTTCCTACTTTGACCGTCTTCACACTAGGTCCTTCTCCCTGCTGCCCTGCGCTGCCCACTCTCAATCCCGCTCGGGTATGCTGAAGTCCTTCCTGTACGTCAGATCCGGGACCAACCTGACCCCCTGGAGATTAGAATGGGGCAACCGATCCCTCTGTCTTCTGACAGATGCGGGGCGTATGGGTGCTGTCCTGCACGCGCCGTACCCCTGGGATCCCTTCTTAGAATGGAGCCTACTCCCTTCTCCCCTCCGGGGCCTCTATCCCGGGCCCTTCTTGTGGAGCAGAGCTCCTGCTGAGCCTCTGCTCCCAGACAGTCCTCACTGACCGTCTGTACTGTACTGACTGACCATTCTGTTCTGAACTGCCACCCTAAGATTGCTTCCCATTATATACCTACTGTGTGCTCCTTCTAACTGCTTCCTCCACCCACACCCACTACTGGTTCCCCCTACCTTTGGGTTTCCCCCACTCCAGCCAGGGACAGGGCTCAGCAGCTGCGCTCTGCATGTTGCCCTTCCAGCCGGTCTGAAGCAGTGTAATGTTGGATGCAGGTGTTTTGGGGGGTTCTCTGCAGCACTCCCATCTTACCTGAGTGAAGGGAGACACCACACCTCTGGGTGAGGTGCAGTACCTCTGTGGCGACTGAACCCTCAGGGGCGCCACATGCCCACGATGCAGAAATGCTCCGGATTTTTCCTGAGTGTTTCTGCATCTCCCTGGCAGAAAAAACGCATGCAGATTTTACATGCGTTTTTCCTGCCAGGGACAAACGTAAGTGAAGCATTTTTCACATGCATGTCCGCATGCGGGTTGTCAACCGCTTTCCAAGCGATTTTAGCATCACTTGGAAAGTGCTTGACAACTTGGTCACACTATATAAATCCTTGCAACCGGCATGTATTTATATAGTGTGAACAAGTTAATAGTAGAAAAAAAGAATAAAAATGGTAAAAAAAAAAAAAATAGAATTAGACTTACCGGTAATTCTGTTTCTAAGACCCTCCACGACAGCACACCTGGAGGTAGCCTCCCCATCCTAATTAGGGACAGGAAAACAAGATGTTAAATAGCCCCTCCCTGCTACAATCCCCAGTGTTTTCAAAGGACCACACAGTATGAATGCTCTAAATATTTATTAACACTAAGGATTTTTCCAATCAAAGAAATGGAGGGAACTACCCATGCTGTTGTGGAGGGTCTTAGAAACCGAATTACTGGTAAGTCTAATTCTATTTTCTCCAATCCCCTCCATGACAGCACACCTGGAGTAATACCAAAGAATGAATTTTAGGGAGCGACAACAGCCTGAAGGACTTTCCTTCCAAATGCTAAGTCTCTATTAGATATTACATCTAGTCTATAATGTTTAGCAAAGGTATGGACAGACGACCATGTAGCTGCCCTGCAAATCTGCTCAATGGATGCACTAGCTTTTTCCGCCCAGGAGACCCACATAGCTCTAGTAGAAAGAGCTTTCAAAGATTTCAGAGGAGGCAAATCTTGAACTATGTATGTTTCACAAATTGCTTTCTTAATCCAATTTGCTAGCATATTTTTGCAATTTTCTTTCCTTTATTGGGCCTTCCATATTGGACAAATAGGTTCTGATCCTTCCTCCAGGTTTCAGTCTGCCTCAAATAGCGGATTATAGTCCTTCTTACATCCAACGCGTGGAATTCTTCTTCCTTGCTATTTGATGGATTTTGACAGAATGACGGAAGAATTATTGGCTGAGACATATGAAAATTAGACGACACTTTAGGTAGAAAAGAAGGATCCAACTGGAGGATGATCCTGTCCTCCAAAATACGACAATAAGTCTCTCTGATAGACAGGGCTTGGATTTCACTCACTCTTCTGGCTGTAGTCAGAGCTATAAGCAATGCCGCTTTCCAAGACAATTTGTCTATGTGTGCCTCGGCTATTGGCTCGAAAGGATGCATAGTTAGGCCTCTAAGAACTACGTTGAGATCCCAAGGTGGAACTATTTTAGCCCTTGTTGGATTAATCCAAGAAGCAGCTATCATGAACCTCTTAATCCATCTGTTTTGGGCCAAATCAGCATCAAAATAGGAACTTAAAGGCGAGACTTGGACCTTCAGCGTGCTTGGTCTTAATCCTTTAGACAGACCGTTCTGTAGGAAATCCAAGATTCTGGCCACGTCAAGCCGAAAGGGATCTAATGGACGAGGCTCATACCATAGCTTGAAAGCTTTCTAGATTTTTCCATAGATGGAAATTGTGACTGGTTTTCTGCTTTTCTGCAGTGTATGTGACTCGCCCCCAGGGGTGTCGCGGGGCACCCGGCAGCCGGGCCTAAGACTGCCTGCGGGGATTATCGCGGTGGCTGGCCCAGGGCGGTCAGTGCCAAAAGGAATTATTTGTAGGGAATTTGTTGTGACGCCACCTGTGGTGTCTGGTGAGGATCACCAGCGCTGCAACAGTCCTCTGAGGCAGATGTCAGGACAGCTTGAGATGGAACGGCTCCCCACAGGTGGAGCAGGCCTCAGGGCAGTATAAATGATGCAGGTTGCGCTGAGCATTGTGGTGCAGGGAAAGCGATGGCACAGCAGGAGTAACGGACAGAGACAGGGGATTTGCTTCATTTCCTTTACTGGTACAGCTGTTAGGTACGGTCCAGGGTACTCCAGATGAAGGGCGCACTTTTGGACTTCTCCCCAGGGAGCAGGTATAGGGCCTCCTGATCCGTGTCTGTCCCTATGTATGCTCCTGGCCAGCCTGCAACTGGGCCTAGCTTATGTGTCCTGCTTTTACTTCACCAGATGCTCAGAAATAGGACCTCTGGTTGGTAACCACTTTCCCTGGACGTCGGGGCCTTCGTGGTTCCTGATCCTGTGTGTGTCTAGCCTTCAGGTTTGTCAGGGACTTGTAGTCCTCCTGGGATTCCGGTTATCCCCACTGGGTGTAAAGGGTCCCTGTAGGCGCGGATCCGGTGTCCGGTAGATATAATGGGGTGAGCTTATTGTGCTCCTCTGCCCCCTTGGTTTCACTCCCCTTTTTCTCCTTGCCGTCGGCCACACTCGGGGCCCTCACTACTAGGCAGCTGACGTGCTGCGTCTTCACCGCTATCTGAGTGTCGGCACGCTCTCAGGCTCTCTCTCAGCCTGCCTGCTCTGCTCTGACTCTGAGCACTCACTAATCAACTGAGCTGCCTGGCTCCACCTTCCCTATATATATCCCTATCTGGGCTCCCTCTGCTGGTATGAGTTGGAAGGTAGAGGTGTTTGTATCTAGTGAGGGCCTCTTGTGGAGAAATCCATCCATGCACCCTTCTGGGTTCTGTGGCACCAATGCACAGCAGGGCGCCACATTTGGATCACCTGTACTGAGAAGCCTCTGGCTTTTCAGAGGGTGGTCTCAGAAGCCAAGCTGCTGGAGCCAAATTCTGAGGGGCCGGATGGAAAATCTGGCCCTAATGCAGCAGATCGTGGATTCGAGGAAGCATCAATGGATCATCCATTCTTAGACTGCTCAATGTTCCGAACCATGCTCTTTTTGGCCACATTGGAGCTATTAGGATAGTCTTGAGCCCTTCCGACCTGATTTTTTGTAAAGTCCTTGGTATTAACAGAATCAGGGGAAAAGCATTAGCGAGCCCAACTTTCCAAGGGTGAGCGAATGCATCTATCCCTGTTGCTGAATCCTCGGGTTTCAAAGAGAAAAAGGCTCTTACTTTTGCGTTTTCCTGGTTCGCAAACAGGTCCACATCTGGGTATTCCCACTTTTGAACAATCATCTGAAATATCTTCGAGTTCATGCTCCACTCCCCTGGATGAATGTATTTTCTGCTCAGAAGATCTGCATGATAGTTGTCGGAGCCCCTCAGATGCAGAGCCGATAAGGATAGTAGATTATGCTCCGCCCAGTGGAAGATCCTTTCGGAGATCATCTGTAACCTCCTGTTTCTTGTACTTCCCTGATGTCTCAAGTGGGCTATAGTTGTCATATTGTCCGAGTAGACTCTGACATTCGACCCCTGAAGCACAGTAGTGGCTGCCCATAGGGTTTCTTCCACCACTTTCATTTCTTTTAAGTTTGAGTACTGCTCTGCTATTTCTTGCGACCAGACCCCTTGGAAGGCCACGTGGGAGACTACTGCTCCCCATCCTCTTTTGCTTGCGTCTGTTTTGACGGATAACAAGGGAAGTTGAATCCATGCTGAACTTTTCTCCAGATTTCCTGGACAGAGCCACCAATTTAAAGATGCTTTCACCTTCTCTGGCAGATGAATTCTGTTGGAGAGGGAACTTGGAGATCTGTCTCAACAGGAAAGGATGTAGTTTTGAAGGACCCTTGAATGCGCTTGAGCCCAAGGTACCGCCTAAATAAATGAGGTCATGGACCCGAGGACGGACATGGCGAATCTTAATGACACTCCTCTCTGGTTCTTTAGTGCATAAACTTTCGACCTCAACTGAATCTGCTTCTCTTTTGGCAGAAAAGAGGCTTGTTGCTGAGAATCCAGGAGAATTCCCAAGGAGGTCTTCCTGGTGGAGGGAATCAGATCTGACTTTTGGTAGTTTATCAACCATCCCAAGGATTCCAGGATCTGGAGGGTCATCTGGAGGTCTCTTTCCAAACTTGAAACCGAGGGAACCATCACCAAAAAATTGTCTAAATATGGGACGATGCAGATATTCAGTTTCCTTAGATAAACCTACTACCTCTGCCATGATCTTTGTAAACAGGCGGGGTGCTGACGAAATGCCGAAGGGGAGTACATTGAATTGAAAATGAAGTACCTCTCGGTTCTGAGTTACAGCAAATCTGAGAAATTTTCTGTAATCCGGATGAATTGGCACGTGGTAGTAAGCCTCTGGCTGGTCTACTGTTGCCACGACAAATCCTTTTCCAATCAATAAGCTGCCATTGAGGAAGGAAGCTCGCAATTCTGCCTCCTACCTTCTTGGCGTCATTGTCTGTCCTGCCTAGAACCTTGAAAGATATTCCTACCTCTTCCCCCTTTTGTGTAACTCCAGCGACCAGTTTTACCCTTGCCTCTGTACTGAAATGCTTGCTGCTGTTGTTGTTGAGGGAGAAGAAATGGTCTCTTTCTGAAACTTTTTGGATTCTTTGGCTCTGGCAGAGACTTCTTCTTGTCGGATGCTTTCTCCAACAACTCGTCTAGCACCGCCCCAAACATATACTCTCCTTTAAATGGAATGGAACAAAGCTTAGATTTTGATGCGTTGTCCCCACTCCACATCTTCAACCACAGAGCTCTTCTCATAGAATTTGATAATGCTGCCCATCTTGCCGCAATCTTGACCGACTCCGCCAAGGCATCCGCTAGGAATCCAGTGGCCTTCTGCAGAAAAGGAAGAGATGCTAGGAGGTCCTCTTGAGTGGTACCTTTCCAGAGATGTTCCTCTAGTTGTTGGAGCCAGAGGAACATGGAACGAGCTACACAAGTTGAAGCGATATTAGTCTTCAGTGAAGCCGCCGATGTTTCCCATGCCTTCCTTAGAAGGCTGTCCATCTTCCTATCCATAGGATTTTTGAGCTGTGACGAGTCTTCAAAGGGAAGGGTTGTTTTCTTCGCAACCCTTGCCACCTGTACATCAACCTTCGGGACTTCCATCCATAGCTTAGCCGCCTTTTCATCTAGAGGGAATCTATCCTTCATTTCTCCTGCCATACTAAGCCTTTTCTCAGGTGACTCCCATTCATCCAAAATAAGACTCCAAATGTTGTCATGCACAGGGAACACTACCTTCTTCTTGGATTTCAGACCGCCAAACATTTCATCCTGAACTGTACGGGTTTCCTTCTCCTCTTCCACCTGCATCGTGTCTCTCACCTGCGACAACAATTCCTCCATATTCTCAGACGAAAAGTAATATTTCCTATCTTCCTCATGATCTTCACTTAGGACCCCTTCTTCCGGTTCCTCCATAGACCCTAATTCTGAATCAGAGGTCTCCCTAACCGTATATTTTCTCCTTTTGGGGGGAGATGGACCTTCAGCTCTGGCTTGTGAGAAGGAGGCTAGGGAAGATTGTATTTCCTGCCGAACCATTCCCCTGACTTCTTCCATAAGGGAAGGCTGTTCTTCCTTCACAATGTTGTCAGTGCATTTCCAGCATAGGGGTTTCTTATGCCCTGAAGCCAGCTTTTTTATACAGATGGCACATTTGCAAACTGTAGTGCTTTCTCCCACTGTCGATGCCGGATCCTTGTCTCCCTAAATTAAAAATAAAAAAAGGGGAGATTTAAAATATATTTAGGATCCTGCTCAAAAGAGAGTGGGGAATAACTTAGGACCTAGTACTTACTGGGGCCGGGTTAGCGCTGGGCTCTGCAGACGCAGGCTTTGGAACAGCACCCTCCATAGTAGCAGAATATTCTGTCCTACCTTAATGGAGTCTTCTCATCTGGGTCTTTTATAGGGGAGACCGAGATCCAGTGCCAAATTTTCACCTATCTGGTGAAGGATCCTCATTTTCAGGGCAAACCGCGGCTTCTCCTTTTGAATTTCCCGCCGCGGCCCCATGCGTTCCACGGTGGAACGCACCAGAAGTGACGTCCCGCTGGCCAAAAGCCTGACTTCCGGCACGCCGCCATGGAGGACAGAGGAGACTCCGGCCGGGGAGCTACAGGAGGCCCCCAGCCCCCAAAACCCTACTCGGCTTTACACGCAGGCGAGTGTGTGTGTGGGGGGTCCCGCTCTCAAGGAGACACGGGAGCTGCAAAGGAAGGAAGGTCGGAGGCGATCGCTCCCTGCAGCCCGGCAGGTAAATTTAATAGGGCCCTGCTTGCCGGCTGCAGGCACCCCAGGTAACCTCTTCATCCCATAGGGACAGGAAAACACTGGGGATTGTAGCGGGAAGGGGCTATTTAACCTCTTGTTTTCCTGTCCCTAATTAGGATGGGGAGGCTACCTCCAGGTGTGCTGTCATGGAGGGGATTGGAGAAAATAACATTATACTTACCTTCTGATGGCCCCCGGTCTTTTCTCCACTGCGTCCGGTCTCTTGTACGGCTTGCGGTGGTGTGAAAGGACCTTCCATGACATCATTTAGTTATGTGACAGGTCACGCGACCGCCGTGACCAGTTGAACATCCGCAACAAGACCACAGAGAAACAAATCAAGAAGAAACGTCACACTCACCGGAGTGTTGATCAGGTTCAGGAGATACTTCTTTCCCTCGTAAGTGTAAAACAGAGACGCAGTCACGGCCTTCACCGTAATCCCGCACTCCCTCTCCACCTGCAGCTTGTCCAGAACTTGCTTATTGGAGGAGGCTTTTGGCATACAACCTGAGGGAAGGAGCGAGACACCAGAATCCACACTGTTAGATCGTAGTGGCAGTGTCTCCCTCCATACTAGTCTGTCAATGGTAGCTTGTTTCTGTGTTTTATATATGTATTTTAGGTGTGTAAACCCTCTTCATGTGTACAGCAGCCTGGAATGAACGCTGCTTAAAAAATAAATAATAGAGTAAGGCCTCATTCAGACTTTCATCAGCTTTGTTTTGCATCCGAGAAGCTCTAAACTTTGATTTGGATCAAAGTCCGACAGGTCAACGTGTTTCGGTGAAAAATACGCGGTCCACAGAAATATGTGAACAGCCCTAGACTATAATAGATATGAGCTCTGTGAAAAACATGGATCAAGCTCGTACGAAATCCAACATTTCATTCTATAAATCTACATAAATTAAGTAACGTGCCAAATTGCTTTTTTTTTGGTTTATGTTTTGTTTATGTACGGAGGGAAAGTTCCCAGTGCTAGTGTCTAGCTCACTGATTTTCCTTGCTTGGTGCCTGACGTCCCAAAAAACTGACAGTGAGCTATCAATCAAGATAAAGAGGCTGGTGCTGGGCAGGGAAGCAACCTTGGAAGGCTGAGGCTTGGTTAGTGCTCCGTTACACCCAGAGCACTCAGAAATGCAGCAACAGATAAAAGATATAGAGGTGTCTATGGATTTAGCTTTCCAAATCCTGCATGGTCATGAATGGGAATTGGAGGGAGGGGTATATCTGATGGATACCCTTAAATTGTTAATTGGCAATTGCAGTTCACATAGTTGCATATTACTTAATCATTAGAGCTACAAAAATTTGCACTTCAAGCACCAGTAAAACAGAGGCCAAAAAAGATTCCTTAGAGGCATCTGGTCACTATTAGTGATGATCGAGCGTGTTCTATCAACCCCTTCGGCGAGCTCGCTCAGGTGCTCGCCAAGTATTTTGGCATGCTCGGCATTTCTTTTAAGGTCGCCGTGCCTGCAAGTGTCACGGCTGTTAGCGTGCTCGCTGAATGGGTTCATAGAACACGCTCAATCATCACTAGTCACTATACATTAGTATACAATAAAAAAACACATATCACATAGTGAATAACACAGACACTATTCAATACAGCAGGGTTGAGGTGCACTTTGTGGGACAAAATTACAGCATTTTTGAAAGACGCCATTCACTTTACTGTGCAACATATAGAAAAAAAAGGGCAATGAATTCCAAATAAAGTGAAATGGTGCAGAAGAAAACGAAAACATTTTACTGCTTTTAAAAAATTCTAAACTTTGCAAACAAATTGTTTGGCTTGTGTTTCAATTTTCTAAGACCGTTTTTAATACCATTTTGGGGTACAACTTTTTGATTGCTCCATCAAATGTATAGTCGTAAGTTACTTACCGGTAACGGGATTTTTCAGAGACAGCACCACGAGAGAGGGGATCCGCCCACCAAGGAGAGGAAACCTACAGGCTTAAAAGGGCGCCACCTCTCTCCCGCCTCAGTTGGGATTACAGAGCATTGAGAGGACCGCCAGGTTAATAAACACAGCAAACAATCACAAAATTGCCATACCAGACGACACCTATTGAGTGTGATATTATAATTAATAAAAGGGGAGTGTTCCCACAAACGTGAAAGGAGGAAATATAAGGGTGCTGTCATGGTCTCCGAAAAATTCCATTACCGGTATGTAATTTAAGATTTTATCGGTCGACCATGACAGCACCACGAGAGAATTACAGAGATGAAGTAATCTATTGAAGGACCACAGCCTGGAACACTCTTCTCCCAAAGGTGAGGTCAGCCGATACACCCATATCTAACTTATCGTGTCTATGGAATGTAGAGGGACAGGACCAGGTAGCAGCCTTACATATGTCTTCTATCGAGACACCTGTCTTCTCAGCCCAGGAGGGGTGGGGTGGGATGAGCCTTCAGCCCTTCTGGCACTTCCTCGCCGCTAGATGTACAGACCAAAAGTTTGGACACATCTTCTCATTTAAAGATTCTTCTGTATTTTCATGACTATGAAAATTGTACATTCACACTGAAGACATCAAAACTATGAATTAACACATGTGGAATTATATACTTAACAAAAAAGTGTGAAACAACTGAAAATATGTCTTATATTCTAGGTTCTTCAAAGTAGCCACCTTTTGCTTTGATGACTGCTTTGCACACTCTTAGCATTCTCTTGATGAGCTTCAAGAGGTAGTCACCGGAAATTGTTTTCACTTCACAGGTATGCCTTGTCAGGTTTAATAAGTGGGATTTCTTGCCTTATAAATGGGGTTGGGACCATCAGTTGTGTTGTGCAGAAGTCTGGTGGATACACAGCTGATAGTCCTACTGAACAGACTGTTAGAATTTGTATTATGGCAAGAAAAAAGCAGCTAAGTAAAGAAAAACGAGTGGCCATCATTACTTTAAGAAATGAAGGTCAGTCAGTCCGAAAAATTGGGAAAACTTTGAAAGTGTCCCCAAGTGCAGTTGCAAAAACCATCAAGCGCTACAAAGAAACTGGCTCACATGAGGACCGCCCCAGGAAAGGAAGACCAAGAGTCACCTCTGCTTCTGAGGATAAGTTTATCCGAGTCACCAGCTTCAGAAATCGCAGTTTAACAGCAGCTCAGATTAGAGACCAGTTCAATGCCACACAGAGTTCTAGCAGCAGACACATCTCTTCAACAACTGTTAAGAGGAGACTTTGTGCAGCAGGCCTTCATGGTAAAATAGCTGCTAGGAAACCACTGCTAAGGACGGGCAACAAGCAGAAGAGACTTGTTTGGGCTAAAGAACACAAGGAATGGACATTAGACCAGTGGAAATCTGTGCTTTGGTCTGATGAGTCCAAATTTGAGATCTTTGGTTCCAACCACTGTGTCTTTGTGCGACGCAGAAAAGGTGAACGGATGGACTCTACATGCCTGGTTCCCACCGTGAAGCATGGAGGAGGAGGTGTGATGGTGTGGGGGTGCTTTGCTGGTGACACGGTTGGGGATTTATTCAAAATTGAAGGCATACTGAACCAGCATGGCTACCACAGCATCTTGCAGCGGCATGCTATTCCATCTGGTTTGCGTTTAGTTGGACCATCATTTATTTTTCAACAGGACAATGACCCCAAACACACATCCAGGCTGTGTAAGGGCTATTTGACCAAGAAGGAGAGTGATGGGGTGCTACGCCAGATAACCTGGCCTTCACAGTCACCAGACCTGAACCCAGTTGTTTCACACTTTTTTGTTAAATATATAATTCCACATGTGTTAATTCATAGTTTTGATGCCTTCAGTGTGAATGTACAATTTCCATAGTCAAGAAAATACAGAAAAATCTTTAAATGCGAAGGTGTGTCCAAACTTTTGGTCTATACTGTATATGATAGAGAAATGGCCTCCTAATTCCATCTAGCTATGGTGGACTTCGTGACCTTAGACCGTTCCTAGCCCCTTGGTAGGATATAAACAACGAGTTATCTTTCCTAAAGCTTTTGGTAACTGAATGGTACCTAACCACACATCTCCTCACTTCTAACGTATGTAACTCCACCTCTTTCTGGTTACTAGGATGTGGACAAAAGGAGGGTAGGAGGACTTCCTGAAGTCTGTGGAAACGAGTAGCTACCTTAGGGAGAGAGAGTGATTTTTAAACCAGATCCTGCCTATCATCCAGAATTTGAGTAAACGGCGAGGCCATTGACAGGGTCTGGATGTCACTAATGCTCCTGGCCGAGGTTAAAGATATTAAAGCGGTCTTAAGAGAGAGGGATTTAAGGGTTGCTGACTATTAGCTCAAACGGCGAGCTAGTCAAGGCCTTTAGAACCAAATTTAAATCCCAGGGAACCAAGCTGCTTTTAATAATGAGTCTAGATCTAAAAGCTGCCTTAATGAACCGAGAAACCAAGTAGTTACAAGCTACATCACAGCTATATAGGGCACCCAAGGCAGAAATCTGTACTTTAAGGGTGCTGGTGGATAACCCTAGTTCAAGACCTTTTTGTAAAAACTCCAAAGATTTGTCCTATTGGCACCCCTTCCCCATCAACCCCAGAACCAGAGAAAGACAAAAACTTTCTCCAACTTGTGGCATAAATCTGGGTTGTAACAGGTTTTCTGCTGTGCAGGATGGTTACTAGACCTTTGGAAAAACCTTTCTGATTTGGCAGTGTCCTTTCAAGTTCCACACCGTCAAGTGGAGGCCAGTTGCTTGAGGATGGAATATCGGACCCCGGAGAAGGAGATATGGAATCTCTGGAAGAACCCAAGGATCAGAGATGGACATGTTCCTCAGGCATGAGAACCAGGGCCTCCTGGGCCAAAAGGGTGCGATCAGCAGAACCCTGGCCTTCTCCTCCCTGATCTTTCTTATTACCATGAGAAGAACAGCCAACCAGGGGGGGAGGAGTCATACGCCAGGCTGAAATACCAACGTATCAGGAAAGCGTCCACAGCTAGAGGATTTAGGGAACACAAGATCTTTGTCTTCCGATTTAGTTTTGTGGCAAACGGATCTACCTGACCGGAGGCCCCCCCATCTTCGGCTATTTGGGTAAAAATTCCTTGATTTAGTTTCCATTCCCCTTGCATCAGAGGATAGCAGCTTAGGAAATCTGCTCTCATGTTTTCTTTTTCCATTATATGGAGGGCCATCAGGGAAAGGAGGTGACTTTCTGTAATCTGGAAGAGATGATCTGTCACTCCCATCAGCGATCTTGACCATGTATCCCCCTGGTGGTTCACATATGCTACCGCAACTAGATTATCCAAGAGGATCTTTACATTCTGGCCCTGAAGGAAAGGTAAGAAATTATTCACCGCCTTGTCTACCGCCAGAAGTTCTTTTGAGGAGAGACCCTTTTCAATATCTGACCAGGTCCCCTGGGCTACCATATCTCCCAGATGGGCTCCCCACCCTCTCGGACTCGCATCTGTGGTAATTGTTCTAGTGACCCTAAGTACCCAGGGAACCCCTCGAGATAGGTTAGGCTCATCCTGCCACCACTATAAAGATTTTACTGACCGGGGTGATAAGGACATCTTCCAAGTGCCCCTTAAGAGAAACTTCATTATGTAGCACATCCCACTGTAGAACTGTGGCGCCCCTGAAGGTTCGACCGCCACAGGGATGCTGCACTTCTGTAATGGAGTGTAGTGTTCCTCCTCCGAGGTAAGAACAGCGTGATGGTCGGGACCCAACCTTTGCATCCAACACCACATTTCTCCACCAGGGGGGCTAGTATGCACCAGGTGCTGCCCTCCTGGTTACAGGGAGACTGGGGAACCAAGAGTGAGGGGAACCAGTTAGTGGGTGAGGGTTGAGGACTTACAATTTAGTGACACTTTAAATTTCATATTTAATAAAAAGCCATCTTTGGTTTTGGTCTTTGTGCTGTTAATTACTGTGAGGTATTGTGATCTCCCACCCTGAACGTGGATCCTGTGTGGACCTGCAGTGGATGGAGACACAGCCCTGATACCCCAGCCTTGAGACGGGGGGCAGGTTGCAGACGAGGAATGTCTCAACCCGGTCAAGGACCACGACCAAGAAGGCCCGGAGCTTAAGAGTGTAGCTCCACAGCTAATGGATCCCGGGGAGGATGCAGACGGAGCAGTGTACGCCACCTGTCCTCACCATCTGATATATTCAGAGGGAGTCCGGCTGCAAGAGGGGTACCGGCCCCGACACCGACCTTGCTTCTCCATGTCCTGGTTGGTAAAGCCTGGTAGGCCCAGAGGATCCCATCGGGTATCGGAAGGAGCGGAGCTGCCACCCGTGCCCTTGTTCTGAGAGGAGTTCAGAGGGAGACCCGGCCTATCTACACACACAGACAGGAGAGGATACGGTCTGTAGTTCAGGAACACTCTGGTGCGGGGTCCCGATTGAATGCTGGACTTGCTCGGAGGTTGTTGGACCCCCATCCCTGGTGACTGCAGGACTCCGTGGGGATCAGGGAGTCGCCTTCCTTCTGCCATCTCTAATGTGACTAAAGCCTTGGAAGTTCACCCCTATGGCCTCCAGACTGTTTATTCTGCGCTACACCGCGCGACGTGGCATCCGTTCTTCCTCCACTACTACCCCCTCCATCCTTCCTGTCCCTCTGCCCTGAGGCCTTGCTCCATCTGTGGGGAGTAGTAATAACTCTGGCCGCCGTAACACTATGCCTCAGCGGACTGCAGCGGCGCTGGTGGCCTTCACCAGGTGCCACAGGTGGCATAGTCGTAAATCAGCCACTCAACCCGGATAAGCCCACACCATCTCTTTTAATGTGACGGCCCTGAGCACGGGTCGGGTCCGGGCCACGGCTGCACCCCATCTCTCCATCACAGGACCCGACTCCGAGTCCCCCATCTCCCAGGGTAAAGAAAAGGGCTTTTTCGAGTAAGAGACGTCACGCTATCACTTGTGGGGGGTTTCTGCTGTTTTCGCATGTCAGGGGCTCTCCAAATGTGATATGGCATCCACTTTTTTCATATGGCATTTTGTTTTCATAATGGCATTACGGCATTCATTTTAATATGGTGATATGGCATTCAGTCTTTTTTGCGTTCAAAAAGTCGAAACGGTGCTCCTTCCCTTCCGAGCCCTGTCATGTGCCCAAACAATAGTTTTCCCCCACATATGGGGTATCAACATGCTCAGTAGAAATTACACAACAAATTTTGTGGTTCATTTTATCTTGTTACCCTTGTGAAAATAAAAAAATTGGGGCTATAGTAAAATTTTTGTGAAAAAAAGTAAAATGTTCATTTTTCTTTCCACATTGCTTTAGTTCCTTTTGGGTATTTTCTGTCATAAAGGCCCCTCAAAGTCACTTCAAATGTGATGTGGTCCCTAAAAAAATGGTTTTGTAAATTTTGTTGGAAAAATTAGAAATCGCTGGTCAACTTTTAAACCTTCTAACTTCCTAACAAAAAAAATGTTTTAAAAATTGTGCTGATGTAAAGTAAACATATGAGAAATGTTATTTATTAACTATTTTGTGTGACATAACTCTCTGGAATTAAAAGTTTGAAAATTGCAAAATTATCAAAATTTTCACCAAATTGTCATATCAAAATTGGTTACCACTATCATGAAGTACAATATGTCACTAAACACAATCTCAGAATCAGTGGGATCCATTGTAAAATAAGAAGAAAATAATAAAATCCTTATACTCACATGTCCTATGTGTCCCTAGCTGTAATTCTCTGACCGCTGGGGTATCGGCCTGGGGGACATCCGTATACATAGCTAGTGTGACTGTGGATTAATTGATCTGTGATATACTGCAGTAACTGCACCTTAATCACAACATTTATTTAATCATCACACACTGGAATTACAAACCATGAGGGCTATGTCCTCATTAAAGAATACTGACACCTCGGATTGTTGTTGTTTTTTTTTTTTGTTTAATACAAATCACAAATCTACAGAATCCAGAAATGTAAAATCAACTATCTACCTAAGACTAGCATCCTCTGTAATCAAAACCTTCTACCCCCATCTTCAGGACTTCTCTTGTGCTGCAGCAGTTCTCTGGAATGCACTATCCCACAGAATATGGTTAATCTAACTATGCCCTGTTCTCCCTTCCTTAATTTTCTCCAGAATCTGGTCCCTTCACTCATCTGTATCCTCAGCCTCCATGCACTCTACAGCTCCTTGTATCTGTACTTATACAGATTCTGGCTGATGACTGGTTCATGTAATGGTATTTGAATTCCCCTGTTTATAATAATCATGGCCGGACCATACATGACAAGCACCTTTTTATCTTTTGTGTCACTCCTATATCTTCATAGACTGTAAGCTTGTTAGCAGGGCCTTCACTCCTCTTAGTATGTCATGAATTATGTGATAATCTGTATTGTCTTATTCAGTTTGTACATGTCTCTACTAAATATAGAAATGATGGCCCTCCATATAATGGAAAAAGAAAACATGAGAGCAGATTTCCTAAGCTGCTATCCTCTGATGCAAGGGGAATGGGAACTAAATCAAGGAATTTTTACCCAAATAGCCGAAGATGGGGGGGCCTCCGGTCAGGTAGATCCGTTTGCCACAAAACTAAATCGGAAGACAAAGATCTTGTGTTCCCTAAATCCTCTAGCTGTGGACGCTTTCCTGATACGTTGGTATTTCAGCCTGGCGTATGACTCCTCCCCCCCTGGTTGGCTGTTCTTCTCATGGTAATAAGAAAGATCAGGGAGGAGAAGGCCAGGGTTCTGCTGATCGCACCCTTTTGGCCCAGGAGGCCCTGGTTCTCATGCCTGAGGAACATGTCCATCTCTGATCCTTGGGTTCTTCCAGAGATTCCATATCTCCTTCTCCGGGGTCCGATATTCCATCCTCAAGCAACTGGCCTCCACTTGACGGTGTGGAACTTGAAAGGACACTGCCAAATCAGAAAGGTTTTTCCAAAGGTCTAGTAACCATCCTGCACAGCAGAAAACCTGTTACAACCCAGATTTATGCCACAAGTTGGAGAAAGTTTTTGCCTTTCTCTGGTTCTGGGGTTGATGGGGAAGGGGTGCCAATAGGACAAATCTTTGGAGTTTTTACAAAAAGGTCTTGAACTAGGGTTATCCACCAGCACCCTTAAAGTACAGATTTCTGCCTTGGGTGCCCTATATAGCTGTGATGTAGCTTGTAGCTACTGGGTTTCTCGGTTCATTAAGGCAGCTTTTAGATCTAGACTCATTATTAAAAGCAGCTTGGTTCCCTGGGATTTAAATTTGGTTCTAAAGGCCTTGACTAGCTCGCCGTTTGAGCTAATAGTCAGCAACCCTTAAATCCCTCTCTCTTAAGACCGCTTTAATATCTTTAACCTCGGCCAGGAGCATTAGTGACATCCAGACCCTGTCTATGGCCTCGCCGTTTACTCAAATTCTGGATGATAGGCAGGATCTGGTCTAAAAATCACTCTCTCTCCCTAAGGTAGCTACTCGTTTCCACAGACTTCAGGAAGTCCTCCTTTTGTCCACATCCTAGTAACCAGAAAGAGGTGGAGTTACATACGTTAGAAGTGAGGAGATGTGTGGTTAGGTACCATTCAGTTACCAAAAGCTTTAGGAAAGATAACTCGTTGTTTATATCCTACCAAGGGGCTAGGAACGGTCTAAGGTCACGAAGTCCACCATAGCTAGATGGAATTAGGAGGCCATTTCTCTATCATATACAGTATAGACCAAAAGTTTGGACACACCTTCGCATTTAAAGATTTTTCTGTATTTTCTTGACTATGGAAATTGTACATTCACACTGAAGGCATCAAAACTATGAATTAACACATGTGGAATTATATATTTAACAAAAAAGTGTGAAACAACTGGGTTCAGGTCTGGTGACTGTGAAGGCCAGGTTATCTGGCGTAGCACCCCATCACTCTCCTTCTTGGTCAAATAGCCCTTACACAGCCTGGAGGTGTGTTTGGGGTCATTGTCCTGTTGAAAAATAAATGATGGTCCAACTAAACGCAAACCAGATGGAATAGCATGCCGCTGCAAGATGCTGTGGTAGCAATGCTGGTTCAGTATGCCTTCAATTTTGAATAAATCCCCAACCGTGTCACCAGCAAAGCACCCCCACACCATCACACCTCCTCCTCCATGCTTCACGGTGGGAACCAGGCATTTAGAGTCCATCCGTTCACCTTTTCTGCGTCGCACAAAGACACGGTGGTTGGAACCAAAGATCTCAAATTTGGACTCATCAGACCAAAGCACAGATTTCCACTGGTCTAATGTCCATTCCTTGTGTTCTTTAGCCCAAACAAGTCTGTTCTGCTTGTTGCCCGTCCTTAGCAGTGGTTTCCTAGCAGCTATTTTACCATGAAGGCCTGCAGCACAAAGTCTCCTCTTAACAGTTGTTGAAGAGATGTGTCTGCTGCTAGAACTCTGTGTGGCATTGAACTGGTCTCTAATCTGAGCTGCTGTTAAACTGCGATTTCTGAAGCTGGTGACTCGGATAAACTTATCCTCAGAAGCAGAGGTGACTCTTGGTCTTCCTTTCCTGGGGCGGTCCTCATGTGAGCCAGTTTCTTTGTAGCGCTTGATGGTTTTTGCAACTGCACTTGGGGACACTTTCAAAGTTTTCCCAATTTTTCGGACTGACTGACCTTCATTTCTTAAAGTAATGATGGCCACTCGTTTTTCTTTACTTAGCTGCTTTTTTCTTGCCATAATGCAAATTCTAACAGTCTGTTCAGTAGGACTATCAGCTGTGTATCCACCAGACTTCTGCACAACACAACTGATGGTCCCAACCCCATTTATAAGGCAAGAAATCCCACTTATTAAACCTGACAAGGCATACCTGTGAAGTGAAAACAATTTCCGGTGACTATCTCTTGAAGCTCATCAAGAGAATGCTAAGAGTGTGCAAAGCAGTCATCAAAGCAAAAGGTGGCTACTTTGAAGAACCTAGAATATAAGACATATTTTCAGTTGTTTCACACTTTTTTGTTAAGTATATAATTCCACATGTGTTAATTCATAGTTTTGATGTCTTCAGTGTGAATGTACAATTTTCATAGTCATGAAAATACAGAAGAATCTTTAAATGAGAAGATGTGTCCAAACTTTTGGTCTGTACATCTAGCGGCGAGGAAGTGCCAGAAGGGCTGAAGGCTCATCCCACCCCACCCCTCCTGGGCTGAGAAGACAGGTGTCTCGATAGAAGACATATGTAAGGCTGCTACCTGGTCCTGTCCCTCTACATTCCATAGACACGATAGGTTAGATATGGGTGTATCGGCTGACCTCACCTTTGGGAGAAGAGTGTTCCAGGCTGTGGTCCTTCAATAGATTACTTCATCTCTGTAATTCTCTCGTGGTGCTGTCATGGTCGACCGATAAAATCTTAAATTACATATGACGCGCCCCCTGGGCCATGTTGTTAGGGATACCCGGAGCCGGATCAGATGGGGGTTGTAGTCTCCGAGTGGCTGTGACCCGGTCCGTGCCCAGGGTGTCAAACTCAGTGTGCGGCAGTCCTTGCAGATGTTCTTAGTGTCGACTACGCCACCCGTTGATTTGCGGTCAAAAGGCCGCCGCTGCAGGATGGTCCGCTGAGGCTGGTGGTGTGTGTGCAGCTGTGGTAGTATAACCCCCAACGGGAGGGGTATAGCCTCAGGGGGTCAGACGTGGAGGATGGTGGTTGTGAAGGTGCAGCAAGGAGACTCAGAGGCATGAAATGCAGTTTCAGGGTTTTTACTCACTGGTGTTGCTCGGGTCACTCTGTACAGCAGTGACCACCCAAGCCGTGCTGCGTCCACCAGGTGCGGGACTCGGTCAACTCCCGGGCAATTCCTGAGTATGGTCCTGAGCGCCCTTCTTCTCTCTCTCTCTGCCGTTCTCACCAGGGATCCACCTATGTCCGGCTCCCTCGGGTCTCTTGGTGGTTGAACCTTCTCTGGCTTCCCTGACCCTATGCTCGGTGTGCCATTCTGGTGGATTTGGTGAGGGTCGTGGCAAATCTTGCCCACGACCTCCGGTTCCTGGCTAAGGTTTGCTTTGGCCTCCGCCAGCTTGGGATCCGGTACCCTTTTGCCGACCCTTCACCCTTTTGTCCTTATTCTGGGATCTTGGGGTCCCCTCTCGTCCTGCGCCTTTGGGTCTCTCTTCCTTCTCCTCTCCTGGAGTTACTGCTGACTCACTGACTGACTGACTGACTGACCCTGTCCTAAGATGGTGCCCACCTTATATACTCCCTCTATGTGTGAGCTCAGGTGACCAGCACCCAATGAGCTCCTACATTTACCCAGACTACTCCCCCTATCTGCCCCTACACTACTGGGATGTTCCACCCCCCTCCCACTCCAGCCAGGGACAGACGCTGTCGTACCTGCACATATACTGGTGGGAGTACCGTAGTTCTGTCCCCCGGAAATGGGATGTATGTAGTGCATGCAGCCTTCTGAGCTCAGTTCCACACTCCATCCTTACCCGGGAGTGGAATACCACACCTCTGGTTTGAGGTGCAATACCCCTGTAGCAGCCGAGTCCTCAGGGTGCTACACATACCGGTAATGGAATTTTTCGGAGACCATGACAGCACCCTTATATTTCCTCCTTTCACGTTTGTGGGAACACTCCCCTTTTATTAATTATAATATCACACTCAATAGGTGTCGTCTGGTATGGCAATTTTGTGATTGTTTGCTGTGTTTATTAACCTGGCAGTCCTCTCAATGCTCTGTAATCCCAACTGAGGCGGGAGAGAGGTGGCGCTCTTTTAAGCCTGTAGGTTTCCTCTCCTTGGTGGGCGGATCCCCTCTCTCGTGGTGCTGTCTCTGAAAAATCCCGTTACCGGTAAGTAACTTACGACTATACATTTGATGGAGCAATCAAAAAGTTGTACCCCAAAATGGTATTAAAAACGGTCTTAGAAAATTGAAACACAAGCCAAACAATTTGTTTGCAAAGTTTAGAATTTTTTAAAAGCAGTAAAATGTTTTCGTTTTCTTCTGCACCATTTCACTTTATTTGGAATTCATTGCCCTTTTTTTTCTATATGTTGCACAGTAAAGTGAATGGCGTCTTTCAAAAATGCTGTAATTTTGTCCCACAAAGTACACCTCAACCCTGCTGTATTGAATAGTGTCTGTGTTATTCACTATGTGATATGTGTTTTTTTATTGTATACTAATGTATAGTGACTAGTGATGATTGAGCGTGTTCTATGAACCCATTCAGCGAGCACGCTAACAGCCGTGACACTTGCAGGCACGGCGACCTTAAAAGAAATGCCGAGCATGCCAAAATACTCGGCGAGCACCTGAGCGAGCTCGCCGAAGGGGTTGATAGAACACGCTCGATCATCACTAATAGTGACCAGATGCCTCTAAGGAATCTTTTTTGGCCTCTGTTTTACTGGTGCTTGAAGTGCAAATTTTTGTAGCTCTAATGATTAAGTAATATGCAACTATGTGAACTGCAATTGCCAATTAACAATTTAAGGGTATCCATCAGATATACCCCTCCCTCCAATTCCCATTCATGACCATGCAGGATTTGGAAAGCTAAATCCATAGACACCTCTATATCTTTTATCTGTTGCTGCATTTCTGAGTGCTCTGGGTGTAACGGAGCACTAACCAAGCCTCAGCCTTCCAAGGTTGCTTCCCTGCCCAGCACCAGCCTCTTAATCTTGATTGATAGCTCACTGTCAGTTTTTTGGGACGTCAGGCACCAAGCAAGGAAAATCAGTGAGCTAGACACTAGCACTGGGAACTTTCCCTCCGTACATAAACAAAACATAAACCAAAAAAAAAGCAATTTGGCACGTTACTTAATTTATGTAGATTTATAGAATGAAATGTTGGATTTCGTACGAGCTCGATCCATGTTTTTCACAGAGCTCATATCTATTATAGTCTAGGGCTGTTCACATATTTCTGTGGACCGCGTATTTTTCACCGAAACACGTTGACCTGTCGGACTTTGATCCAAATCAAAGTTTAGAGCTTCTCGGATGCAAAACAAAGCTGATGAAAGTCTGAATGAGGCCTTACTCTATTATTTATTTTTAAGCAGCGTTCATTCCAGGCTGCTGTACACATGAAGAGGGTTTACACACCTAAAATACATATATAAAACACAGAAACAAGCTACCATTGACAGACTAGTATGGAGGGAGACACTGCCACTACGATCTAACAGTGTGGATTCTGCTGTCTCGCTCCTTCTCTCAGGTTGTATGCCTAAAGCCTCCTCCAATAAAAAAGTTGTGGACAAGCTGCAGGTGGAGAGGGAGTGCGGGATTACGGTGAAGGCCCTGACTGCGTCTCTGTTTTACACTTACGAGGGAAAGAAGTATCTCCTGAACCTGATCAACACTCCGGTGAGTGTGACGTTTCTTCTTGATTTGTTTCTCTGTGGTCTTGTTGCGGATGTTCAACTGGTCACGGCGGTCGCGTGACCTGTCACATAACTAAATGATGTCATGGAAGGTCCTTTCACACCACCGCAAGCCGTACAAGAGACCGGACGCAGTGGAGAAAAGACCGGGGGCCATCAGAAGGTAAGTATAATGTTATTTTCTCCAATCCCCTCCATGACAGCACACCTGGAGGTAGCCTCCCCATCCTAATTAGGGACAGGAAAACAAGAGGTTAAATAGCCCCTTCCCGCTACAATCCCCAGTGTTTTCCTGTCCCTATGGGATGAAGAGGTTACCTGGGGTGCCTGCAGCCGGCAAGCAGGGCCCTATTAAATTTACCTGCCGGGCTGCAGGGAGCGATCGCCTCCGACCTTCCTTCCTTTGCAGCTCCCGTGTCTCCTTGAGAGCGGGACCCCCCACACACACACTCGCCTGCGTGTAAAGCCGAGTAGGGTTTTGGGGGCTGGGGGCCTCCTGTAGCTCCCTGGCCGGAGTCTCCTCTGTCCTCCATGGCGGCGTGCCGGAAGTCAGGCTTTTGGCCAGCGGGACGTCACTTCTGGTGCGTTCCACCGTGGAACGCATGGGGCCGCGGCGGGAAATTCAAAAGGAGAAGCCGCGGTTTGCCCTGAAAATGAGGATCCTTCACCAGATAGGTGAAAATTTGGCACTGGATCTCGGTCTCCCCTATAAAAGACCCAGATGAGAAGACTCCATTAAGGTAGGACAGAATATTCTGCTACTATGGAGGGTGCTGTTCCAAAGCCTGCGTCTGCAGAGCCCAGCGCTAACCCGGCCCCAGTAAGTACTAGGTCCTAGGTTATTCCCCACTCTCTTTTGAGCAGGATCCTAAATATATTTTAAATCTCCCCTTTTTTTATTTTTAATTTAGGGAGACAAGGATCCGGCACCGACAGTGGGAGAAAGCACTACAGTTTGCAAATGTGCCATCTGTATAAAAAAGCTGGCTTCAGGGCATAAGAAACCCCTATGCTGGAAATGCACTGACAACATTGTGAAGGAAGAACAGCCTTCCCTTATGGAAGAAGTCAGGGGAATGGTTCGGCAGGAAATACAATCTTCCCTAGCCTCCTTCTCACAAGCCAGAGCTGAAGGTCCATCTCCCCCCAAAAGGAGAAAATATACGGTTAGGGAGACCTCTGATTCAGAATTAGGGTCTATGGAGGAACCGGAAGAAGGGGTCCTAAGTGAAGATCATGAGGAAGATAGGAAATATTACTTTTCGTCTGAGAATATGGAGGAATTGTTGTCGCAGGTGAGAGACACGATGCAGGTGGAAGAGGAGAAGGAAACCCGTACAATTCAGGATGAAATGTTTGGCGGTCTGAAATCCAAGAAGAAGGTAGTGTTCCCTGTGCATGACAACATTTGGAGTCTTATTTTGGATGAATGGGAGTCACCTGAGAAAAGGCTTAGTATGGCAGGAGAAATGAAGGATAGATTCCCTCTAGATGAAAAGGCGGCTAAGCTATGGATGGAAGTCCCGAAGGTTGATGTACAGGTGGCAAGGGTTGCGAAGAAAACAACCCTTCCCTTTGAAGACTCGTCACAGCTCAAAAATCCTATGGATAGGAAGATGGACAGCCTTCTAAGGAAGGCATGGGAAACATCGGCGGCTTCACTGAAGACTAATATCGCTTCAACTTGTGTAGCTCGTTCCATGTTTCTCTGGCTCCAACAACTAGAGGAACATCTCTGGAAAGGTACCACTCAAGAGGACCTCCTAGCATCTCTTCCTTTTCTGCAGAAGGCCACTGGATTCCTAGCGGATGCCTTGGCGGAGTCGGTCAAGATTGCGGCAAGATCGGCAGCATTATCAAATTCTATGAGAAGAGCTCTGTGGTTGAAGATGTGGAGTGGGGACAACGCATCAAAATCTAAGCTTTGTTCCATTCCATTTAAAGGAGAGTATATGTTTGGGGCGGTGCTAGACGAGTTGTTGGAGAAAGCATCCGACAAGAAGAAGTCTCTGCCAGAGCCAAAGAATCCAAAAAGTTTCAGAAAGAGACCATTTCTTCTCCCTCAACAACAACAGCAGCAAGCATTTCAGTACAGAGGCAAGGGTAAAACTGGTCGCTGGAGTTACACAAAAGGAGGAAGAGGTAGGAATATCTTTCAAGGTTCTAGGCAGGACAGACAATGACGCCAAGAAGGTAGGAGGCAGAATTGCGAGCTTCCTTCCTCAATGGCAGCTTATTGATTGGAAAAGGATTTGTCGTGGCAACAGTAGACCAGCCAGAGGCTTACTACCACGTGCCAATTCATCCGGATTACAGAAAATTTCTCAGATTTGCTGTAACTCAGAACCGAGAGGTACTTCATTTTCAATTCAATGTACTCCCCTTCGGCATTTCGTCAGCACCCCGCCTGTTTACAAAGATCATGGCAGAGGTAGTAGGTTTATCTAAGGAAACTGAATATCTGCATCGTCCCATATTTAGACAATTTTTTGGTGATGGTTCCCTCGGTTTCAAGTTTGGAAAGAGACCTCCAGATGACCCTCCAGATCCTGGAATCCTTGGGATGGTTGATAAACTACCAAAAGTCAGATCTGATTCCCTCCACCAGGAAGACCTCCTTGGGAATTCTCCTGGATTCTCAGCAACAAGCCTCTTTTCTGCCAAAAGAGAAGCAGATTCAGTTGAGGTCGAAAGTTTATGCACTAAAGAACCAGAGAAGAGTGTCATTAAGATTCGCCATGTCCGTCCTCGGGTCCATGACCTCATTTATTTAGGCGGTACCTTGGGCTCAAGCGCATTCAAGGGTCCTTCAAAACTACATCCTTTCCTGTTGGGACAGATCTCCAAGTTCCCTCTCCAACAGAATTCATCTGCCAGAGAAGGTGAAAGCATCTTTAAATTGGTGGCTCTGTCCAGGAAATCTGGAGAAAAGTTCAGCATGGATTCAACTTCCCTTGTTATCCGTCAAAACAGACGCAAGCAAAAGAGGATGGGGAGCAGTAGTCTCCCACGTGGCCTTCCAAGGGGTCTGGTCGCAAGAAATAGCAGAGCAGTACTCAAACTTAAGAGAAATGAAAGTGGTGGAAGAAACCCTATGGGCAGCCACTACTGTGCTTCAGGGGTCGAATGTCAGAGTCTACTCGGACAATATGACAACTATAGCCCACTTGAGACATCAGGGAAGTACAAGAAACAGGAGGTTACAGATGATCTCCGAAATGATCTTCCCCTGGGCGGAGCATAATCTACTATCCTTATCGGCTCTGCATCTGAGGGGCTCCGACAACTATCATGCAGATCTTCTGAGCAGAAAATACATTCATCCAGGGGAGTGGAGCATGAACTCGAAGATATTTCAGATGATTGTTCAAAAGTGGGAATACCCAGATGTGGACCTGTTTGCGAACCAGGAAAACGCAAAAGTAAGAGCCTTTTTCTCTTTGAAACCCGAGGATTCAGCAACAGGGATAGATGCATTCGCTCACCCTTGGAAAGTTGGGCTCGCTAATGCTTTTCCCCTGATTCTGTTAATACCAAGGACTTTACAAAAAATCAGGTCAGAAGGGCTCAAGACTATCCTAATAGCTCCAATGTGGCCAAAAAGAGCATGGTTCGGAACATTGAGCAGTCTAAGAATGGATGATCCATTGATGCTTCCTCGAATCCACGATCTGCTGCATTAGGGCCAGATTTTCCATCCGGCCCCTCAGAATTTGGCTCTAGCAGCTTGGCTTCTGAGACCACCCTCTGAAAAGCCAGAGGCTTCTCAGTACAGGTGATCCAAATGTGGCGCCCTGCTGTGCATTGGTGCCACAGAACCCAGAAGGGTGCATGGATGGATTTCTCCACAAGAGGCCCTCACTAGATACAAACACATCTACCTTCCAACTCATACCAGCAGAGGGAGCCCAGATAGGGATATATATAGGGAAGGTGGAGCCAGGCAGCTCAGTTGATTAGTGAGTGCTCAGAGTCAGAGCAGAGCAGGCAGGCTGAGAGAGAGCCTGAGAGCGTGCCGACACTCAGATAGCGGTGAAGACGCAGCACGTCAGCTGCCTAGTAGTGATGGCCCCGAGTGTGGCCGACGGCAAGGAGAAAAAGGGGAGTGAAACCAAGGGGGCAGAGGAGCACAATAAGCTCACCCCATTATATCTACCGGGCACCGGATCTGCGTCTACAGGGACCCTTTACACCCAGTGGGGATAACCGGAATCCCAGGAGGACTACAAGTCCCTGACAAACCTGAAGGCTAGACACACACAGGATCAGGAACCACGAAGGCCCCGACGTCCAGGGAAAGTGGTTACCAACCAGAGGTCCTATTTCTGAGCATCTGGTGAAGTAAAAGCAGGACACATAAGCTAGGCCCAGTTGCAGGCTGGCCAGGAGCATACATAGGGACAGACACGGATCAGGAGGCCCTATACCTGCTCCCTGGGGAGAAGTCCAAAAGTGCGCCCTTCATCTGGAGTACCCTGGACCGTACCTAACAGCTGTACCAGTAAAGGAAATGAAGCAAATCCCCTGTCTCTGTCCGTTACTCCTGCTGTGCCATCGCTTTCCCTGCACCACAATGCTCAGCGCAACCTGCATCATTTATACTGCCCTGAGGCCTGCTCCACCTGTGGGGAGCCGTTTCATCTCAAGCTGTCCTGACATCTGCCTCAGAGGACTGTTGCAGCGCTGGTGATCCTCACCAGACACCACAGGTGGCGTCACAACAAATTCCCTACAAATAATTCCTTTTGGCACTGACCGCCCTGGGCCAGCCACCGCGATAATCCCCGCAGGCAGTCTTAGGCCCGGCTGCCGGGTGCCCCGCGACACCCCTGGGGGCGAGTCACATACACTGCAGAAAAGCAGAAAACCAGTCACAATTTCCATCTATGGAAAAATCTAGAAAGCTTTCAAGCTATGGTATGAGCCTCGTCCATTAGATCCCTTTCGGCCTGACGTGGCCAGAATCTTGGATTTCCTACAGAACGGTCTGTCTAAAGGATTAAGACCAAGCACGCTGAAGGTCCAAGTCTCGCCTTTAAGTTCCTATTTTGATGCTGATTTGGCCCAAAACAGATGGATTAAGAGGTTCATGATAGCTGCTTCTTGGATTAATCCAACAAGAGCTAAAATAGTTCCACCTTGGGATCTCAACGTAGTTCTTAGAGGCCTAACTATGCATCCTTTCGAGCCAATAGCCGAGGCACACATAGACAAATTGTCTTGGAAAGCGGCATTGCTTATAGCTCTGACTACAGCCAGAAGAGTGAGTGAAATCCAAGCCCTGTCTATCAGAGAGACTTATTGTCGTATTTTGGAGGACAGGATCATCTTCCAGTTGGATCCTTCTTTTCTACCTAAAGTGTCGTCTAATTTTCATATGTCTCAGCCAATAATTCTTCCGTCATTCTGTCAAAATCCATCAAATAGCAAGGAAGAAGAATTCCACGCGTTGGATGTAAGAAGGACTATAATCCGCTATTTGAGGCAGACTGAAACCTGGAGGAAGGATCAGAACCTATTTGTCCAATATGGAAGCCCCAATAAAGGAAAGAAAATTGCAAAAATATGCTAGCAAATTGGATTAAGAAAGCAATTTGTGAAACATACATAGTTCAAGATTTGCCTCCTCTGAAATCTTTGAAAGCTCTTTCTACTAGAGCTATGTGGGTCTCCTGGGCAGAAAAAGCTAGTGCATCCATTGAGCAGATTTGCAGGGCAGCTACATGGTCGTCTGTCCATACCTTTGCTAAACATTATAGACTAGATGTAATATCTAATAGAGACTTAGCATTTGGAAGGAAAGTCCTTCAGGCTGTTGTCGCTCCCTAAAATTCATTCTTTGGTATTACTCCAGGTGTGCTGTCATGGAGGGGATTGGAGAAAATAGAATTAGACTTACCAGTAATTCGGTTTCTAAGACCCTCCACAACAGCATGGGTAGTTCCCTCCATTTCTTTGATTGGAAAAATCCTTAGTGTTAATAAATATTTAGAGCATTCATACTGTGTGGTCCTTTGAAAACACTGGGGATTGTAGCAGGGAGGGGCTATTTAACATCTTGTTTTCCTGTCCCTAATTAGGATGGGGAGGCTACCTCCAGGTGTGCTGTCGTGGAGGGTCTTAGAAACAGAATTACCGGTAAGTCTAATTCTATTTTTTTTTTTTTACCATTTTTATTCTTTTTTTCAACTATTAACTTGTTCACACTATATAAATACATGCCGGTTGCAAGAATTTATATAGTGTGACCAAGTTGTCAAGCACTTTCCAAGTGATGCTAAAATCGCTTGGAAAGCGGTTGACAACCCGCATGCGGACATGCATGTGAAAAATGCTTCACTTACGTTTGTCCCTGGCAGGAAAAACGCATGTAAAATCTGCATGCGTTTTTTCTGCCAGGGAGATGCAGAAACACTCAGGAAAAATCCGGAGCATTTCTGCATCGTGGGCATGTGGCGCCCCTGAGGGTTCAGTCGCCACAGAGGTACTGCACCTCACCCAGAGGTGTGGTGTCTCCCTTCACTCAGGTAAGATGGGAGTGCTGCAGAGAACCCCCCAAAACACCTGCATCCAACATTACACTGCTTCAGACCGGCTGGAAGGGCAACATGCAGAGCGCAGCTGCTGAGCCCTGTCCCTGGCTGGAGTGGGGGAAACCCAAAGGTAGGGGGAACCAGTAGTGGGTGTGGGTGGAGGAAGCAGTTAGAAGGAGCACACAGTAGGTATATAATGGGAAGCAATCTTAGGGTGGCAGTTCAGAACAGAATGGTCAGTCAGTACAGTACAGACGGTCAGTGAGGACTGTCTGGGAGCAGAGGCTCAGCAGGAGCTCTGCTCCACAAGAAGGGCCCGGGATAGAGGCCCCGGAGGGGAGAAGGGAGTAGGCTCCATTCTAAGAAGGGATCCCAGGGGTACGGCGCGTGCAGGACAGCACCCATACGCCCCGCATCTGTCAGAAGACAGAGGGATCGGTTGCCCCATTCTAATCTCCAGGGGGTCAGGTTGGTCCCGGATCCGACGTACAGGAAGGACTTCAGCATACCCGAGCGGGATTGAGAGTGGGCAGCGCAGGGCAGCAGGGAGAAGGACCTAGTGTGAAGACGGTCAAAGTAGGAACACGAGAAAGTGGGGTTCTGCCAAGCATTCCTAAACTTCCTGAGGAAGGATTGAACCCCTGCCAGGGTGAACACGGCGCAACGTGGGAGGCCTTCACCTGTAACTTGCACTTTTGTGTTTCCTGAAGAACTGTGAATTAAAATCTTGGACGACTGCACTGAGTTGCCTCCGTCTATTCCTTCACTGGTGCCATTTCCCTCCCTGCACTACAACGCCCAGCGCACCCTCCATCTATTTACACTACCCTGAGGCCCGCTCCACCTGTGGGGAGCCGTTCCATCTCTAGCTGCCCTAACATCTGCCTCAGAGGACTGTTGCAGCGCTGGTGATCCTCACCAGACACCACAGGTGGCTTCACGACAAATCCTATAAATAATCCCTTTTGCACTGACCGCCCCGGGCCAGCCACCGTGATATTCCCCAAAGCAGCCATACGGCCCGGCTGCCGTGTGCCCCGCGGCCCAGGGGGCAGCGAGTCACCACTTGGTGTCACAAACAGGATACGTGACCAGCCTGCCATCTGCGGGTAATGTGCGCCTAAAGAAGTGTTTTCTGCCTTGAATGTGGCGCCCGCCCCAGAAGAACGGGCGCCATTATGTGCGTGCTAAAGAACAACAGAATGGAACCTCCCGTCGTGGGCCGGGTCCCAGAATGGCTCCAAAAGCAGGCCCTACCCCTTGTAACAGTGACTGTCCGCATAGATGTGTCCGTCAAAGCGGGGAGGCCGACACAGGGAGTGACCGACAGCAAAGTGCCATGGGACCGCCCCCGAAAGAGGAGAGGCGGTGGAGAGAAGCTGCGTAAAGACCGGGAGGTGTCAGGCCGAGCTGACGCAGTCACGGGAGCAGGTCGGAGTGATGTCCCTGTCCCAAATGCGGCTGGCGCTGCTCCATCCCTGGTCCCCCTGCAGCCTGAGGCTGATGACCAGGCTGGGTCAGCCTGCAGAAACCAGGGGTTCCCCCGGAGGGGGCCCCACTGTTAAACTGTTTTAGTTAACTGGACTGTACATAAGTTGCCCGGAAGGGTGCAGTTGACTTCATGTTTGCTACCCAGTTACCCGTCAGGGTACAGAGACTGACAGGCTGAGGACTGTGAGAAGCCGGACGTTGACATTGTACATAGTTTAGCACTTCTTAAAGTGCATCCTATTGGTTTTATAATTACAAATATACCTCAGAACAAAAACCCGTTTGGCGTGGCGGAAGACGAGGTCCAGGATTGGATCGTCTATGCCCTGCAGCCATGCCCAGGGCCTACGTTGAGGGTTTGTGGACGGGTCCCTCATGCTGCTACTGTTGCACCCTGGTGCTGGAACTGTCTTGAAAATTGTTTTATATGACAATACTCTTATGATGTTTTATAATGTAACCAGTAACGTTAAAAGAAATGTGCCTCCCATAAAGGGAAGAAATGTTGTTTTATGGTCAAATATGCTGATGCATCTTAAAAATTTTGCATGTCAGTTATGCCTGGTTTTGCTCTGTTCCAGCCCGCGGACGTGCTGTGTTTTACCGGGGGGGGGGGGGAATGTGGCGCCCCTGAGTGTTCAGTCGCCACAGTGGTACTGCACCTCACCCAGAGGTGTGGTGTCTCCCTCACTCAGGTAAGATGGGAGTGCTGCACAGAACCCCCCAAATCACCTGCATCCAACATGCAGAGTGCAGCTGCTGAGTCCTGTCCCTGGCTGGAGTGGGGGGAACCCAAAGGTAGGGGGAACCAGTAGTGGGTGTGGGTGGAGGAAGCCGTTAGAGGGAGCACTTATACAGTAGGTATATAATGGGAAGCCATCTTAGGGTGGCAGTTCAGAACAGAATGGTCAGTCAGTCTACCATTGGGCCCTATAAGACGTTCTTCATCTCCCGTTGCAGTGGGGTTTTTATTTGTCAAAAAAAAAGACTGGGGGTTGCGCCCCCGCCTTGATTTTCGCGAGTTTAATCGGATCACGGTCTGGGATGCATATCCTCTTCCTCTCATCCCCGACCTCTTTAGAAAAAAATTTGGCTCCTACGATTTGATTAAACTAGACCTCAGGGGGGCTTATAATCTCATTCACATTGAGGAGATGAGTGGAAGATGGCCTTCAATACTCCTGAGGGGCACTATGAAAAGCTTGTGATGGCATTTGGGTTGACTAATGCTCCCGCTTTCTTTCAACACTGTTAGTGACATTTTTAGTCATCTGGCAGGTAGATCACAACAAACCAATCTTGATGACATATTAATTTACTTACCTCCAGTCACATCAGGTACATATCAGGCAGGTCTTACAGATACTCAAAGATAATAAATTATTTGTCAAACCAGAGAAATGTATGTTCTCCATTCAGGGTTAGTTCTTATCATTCACCGTTTTTGCATGGATCTGGCCAAAGTCCGGACGGTACTGGATTGGTATTATATTCAAGACTTAAAGGCATTACAAAGTTTTTTGGCTTTCGCCAGCTACTACTGTAAGTTCATCAAAAACTTTTTGGTAGTGGCCAAACCTCTGATGGACGATTTTGCCAAATAGAAAAAAAAAATTAAGATTTTATTATTTTACTTTCCATTCTTGTAGCTAAACACAATCCAGCTAAGTTTAAAATTGAAATGAAGCCCCTGTACCCCCCTCTCTAGGTGCTTCTGTACCAAGTCTTCCCTGGTCCAGGATGGTCTCTATATCACAGGCTCCAGCAATAACCTATTGACACATGATTGTGGCAGCCCTCACGTGCTGATATATCACAGTGCCAATAGAAGTGGGAAGCGGCACAGAAATCACAAAATAAAGGCAGTGTTTGTGGTAATGCAAGAATCCAGCAAGCAGAGTAATCCACACGTCATACAACAGCCCAACATGGATGATGAAAAGCTGCGTCTTCAGGCGTCTGTGTAAGAACATCACATTTTTGTTTTCCTTCCAGAATAAGCACCAAATGGAATAGCTGAATGCCAGGATACGGAGACCGGCGGGGGACAGGGAAGCGCTGTCCGCTGGATTTTGTGCTGGTTTCACAAGCGGTCACCCTGCAGTTTTCTCCGGATAATGCTGTGGAGACTTTTCACAACACATCTAATAATTGTGAACCTTTCACTCACATGTTTATTATCTTGTCCGCTGGTCAGACTGGGGGGGATGAAAGCTGGACAAGGGATGAAGAATGATCCTTATTACATATAATGGGTGCACTGAGCGATTGTGAAAAGTCGCAGAGGACTGAGAGCAGAAGGGCAGAGGGTTTCCTCTTCCTCACAGGGACCAGCACAGAAGCCGGAGCAGAAGGGCAGAGGGTTTCCTCTTCCTCACAAGGACCAGCACAGAAGCCGGAGCAGAAGGGGAGACAAGGGCTGAGCCACTTACACAGACAGAAAGCTGAGGAGAGGAGGACATGTTATTACTCCAGGATCCGCTCCATTCATTCCCTATGTGGCATTCAAGCGCTGAGCTCGGCTTTTCCGGAGCCCCATAGAGAATGAATGGAGCAGCAGTTGATCCCTGACTTTCCACTCCTTCCCGATCAGACGATGGCTCGCAGCGGTCAGACCCCACGATCAGTAAGTGATCACCGAGCCTGTGGATAAGTGATAACTTGTTTTCTTCAGACATCCCCTTTAAGTAATGGAGCATGCCAGCAGAGAAGGTGGGAGGAGGCGCTGGTTAAAGGGGAAACTTTACCTCTGGAGGCCGCATTTAGGGCATGTGAGGGGCGGACACTTCCCATATTCATCATTACTGAACCCCCGCTCTGTGCGGCTCTTATCTGAGCTGCAGGAGACGCAGCAGTTACTAATCAGCCGCTCTCCGTTTACTTGCAGCCGTCCGAGCTCTGCTGTGCCTGTTAGGGGTGAAGTTCGGGTCCTTGGAGGCATCTACTATTCAGCCTGCACAGCAGATCACAGCCCGAGCACAGCGTCTCCGGGTAAATCTCCACCTTGTGAGTTGCTTCTTGTGCAGCAGCCCCATGCAAGTTGCTCTGCTCTCCTCGGCCAGCTCCTGCTGAATACTGAGCTCCTCTGCCCAATCTAGGAGCTCAATAGCCCTGATCACGTCAGTGGTAGCCCAACGCTGCTGGATCAGATTTACAAATGGCAAACTAATCAGCCCTAGGTATTTCTAATATGTGCAGAGCAGGCGACATAAGTCTGACCGGTGTCCTCATAGACCTTTCCTCAGCCGGGGTCTAATAGGAGCAGTAAAATGGCCGTCATGGGGTCCATTGTTAGATCTCAGCTGCCATAGAAACTCATTGGCACCATGATCATGCCTCCCTCTCCTGTCTAAAGTGCCTAAATGCTGTGGAAGCCCCCTACTGTGTCATACAATGGATTAAGCTGCCAGGATCAAGGTTGGCTCCACTGTGGGCAGCTGAGGCAGGAGCAGGACTGTGTTACACAGCCACACTTCTGCCGCAGATCTTGTAAGGACCTGCCTGATGATAATGTGTCCTATAGAGCAGGTCTTGGTACCGGACTGCCCTGTACATATTTACCACTAGCTGGGAACCAGTTACTTACAAGGTCTAGTTTCGAATGTGTTTCCAGGATCTGTAGTTATCAGCATTTTATCCTTAAGGCCGAGTTATAATATCACTGTAACACTCTCGCCCTGTACCTGTATACCTGCCCTGTGTGCTGCACAAAAGTATATAACAAAATGTGTGTACACAGATATCTCCTGAATGGTATTACTGCTAGATCTCCTGTACATAGAAATATGAGGTTCTTAGCGCACATTTTGAGCAAATTGTGCGAGCCCATCTGCCAACGTCAAGGCGACCTCTTCAGATGGGTCCCTACACTAACATTACACTAACTTACTAACTGGGACTAGTTTTTTGTATTATTATTATTACCACCATTTTTACTATTTATTATTATTGCATTAATGCAATTAATTGTAACTGTTATAAAACGAATTAAAAAAATGTAATTCTAATTTTTTTTTATTAATCTTGTGATTCTAATAATGGTATTACTAAAATCCCTATGCCTAAAGCTGTTGATCCAGAAGAAGGCAAAAACCCCAGGACACCTTCAGCCAATTTGTGTCACAGGGGAAAAATTCCTTCTTGACCCCGGGAAAAGGCGATCAGTCCTAGGACCCTGGATCAAACCTAATAATGTTATTACAAGTTATATAATATTACACTAATTATTGTACTACTAGAGTTATTTTAATTTGTTTTTATAAATCTATTTGATATGGTTATTATTACATTGTGCTATCTTATTACAGTATTATTCTTCTTTCCTTTCACTACTAATACTGCCCTATACCTACAGTGTTGATCCAGAAGAAGGCAAAAACCCCAGGACACCTTCAGCCAATTTGTGTCACAGGGGAAAAATTCCTTCTTGACCCCGGGAAAAGGCGATCAGTCCTAGGACCCTGGATCAAACCTAATAATGTTATTACAAGTTATATAATATTACACTAATTATTGTACTACTAGAGTTATTTTAATTTGTTTTTATAAATCTATTTGATATGGTTATTATTACATTGTGCTATCTTATTACAGTATTATTCTTCTTTCCTTTCACTACTAATACTGCCCTATACCTACAGTGTTGATCCAGAAGAAGGCAAAAACCCCAGGACACCTTCAGCCAATTTGTGTCACAGGGGAAAAATTCCTTCTTGACCCCGAGAAAAGGCGATCAGTCCTAGGACCCTGGATCACACTGCTATTCTACCTACTACTATTACTACTGTTATTTTATTACTTTCTTACTATTATCACTAGTATTATTACTCATATTACACTAATACGGATATACTACCACTATATTACTACCATCCCTTTCCCCCTAGGGATCTTAAGGTGCAATTCTGTCCTCCTCCTCCTATTCTGTCCTCCTCCTCTTCCATCCTCCTCCACTTTCGTCCTCCTCCTCTTCCGTCCTCTTCCTCTTCCGTCCTCCTCCTCTTCTGTCCTCCTCCTCTTCTGTCCTCCTCCTCTTCCGTCCTCCTTCTCTTCCGTCCTCCTCCTCTTCTGTCCTCCGCCTCTTCCGTCCTCTGCCTCTTCTGTCCTCCGCCTCTTCCGTCCTCCGCCTTTTCTGTCCTCAGCCTCTTTCGTCCTCTTCCTCTTCCGTCCTCTTCCTCTTACGTCCTCCTCCTCTTCGGTCCTCCTCATCTTCCGTCCTCCTCCTCTTCCGTCCTCCTTCTCTTCCGTCCTCCGCCTCTTCCGTCCTCCGCCTCTTCTGTCCTCTGCCTCTTCCATCCTCCGCCTCTTCCGTCCTCCGCCTCTTCCGTCCTCCTTCTCTTCCATCCTCCTCCTCTTCCGTCCTCCTCCTTTTCCGTCCTCCTCCTCTTCTGTCCTCCTCCTCTTCCATCCTCCGCCTCTTCCGTCCTCCATCTCTTCCGTCCTCCGCCTCTTCCGTCCTCTTCCTCTTCCGTCCTCCTCCTGAAACGTAATAAATAGCATTAAAGCTGCAGTAATTATTTATATTATATATACACACTGCTCAAAAAAATAAAGGGAACACTCAAATAACACATCCTAGATCTGAATGAATGAAATATTCTCATTGAATACTTTGTTCTGTACAAAGTTGAATGTGTTGACAACAAAATCACACAAAAATCATCAATGGAAATCAAATTTATTAACCAATGGAGGCCTGGATTCGGAGTCACCCCCAAAATTAAAGTGGAAAAACACACTACAGGCTGATCCAACTTTGATGTAATGTCCTTAAAACAAGTCAAAATGAGGCTCAGTATTGTGTGTGGCCTCCACGTACCTGTATAACCTCCCTACAACGCCTGGACATGCTCCTGATGAGGTTGCGGATGGTTTCCTGTGGGATCTCCTCCCAGACCTGGACTAAAGCATCCACCAACACCTGGACAGTCTGTGGTGCTACGTGACGTTGGTGGATGGAGTGAGACATGATGTCCCAGATGTGCTCAATGGGATTCAGGTCTGGGGAATGGGCGGGCTAGTCCATAGCTTCAATGCCTTCATCTTGCAGGAACTGCTGACATACTCCAGCCACATGAGGTCTGGCATTGGGCACAACCCCCATCTGTGGACGTCTGGCCCTCATCCCACTCTCATGGAGTCGGTTTCTAACCGTTTATGCAGACACATGCACATTTGTGGCCTGCTGGAGGTCATTTTGCATGGCTCTGGAAGTGCTCCTCCTGTTCCTCCTTGCACAAAGGCAGAGGTAGGGGTCCTGCTGCTGGGTTGTTGCCCTGCTATGGCCCCCTCCACGTCTCCTGGTGTACTGGCCTGTCTCCTGGTAGCGCCTCCAGCCTCTGGACACTACGCTGACAGACGCAGTAAACCTTCTTGCCACAGCTCGCAATGATGTGCCATCCTGGATGAGCTGCACTACCTGAGCAACTTCTGTGGGTTGTAGAGTCCGTCTCATGCTACCACGAGTGTGAAAGCACAACCAACATTCAAAAGTGACCAAAACATCAGGCAGAAAGCATTGGTACTGAGATGTGGTCTGTGGTCTCCACCTGCAGAACCACTCCTTTATTGAGTGTGTCTTGATAATTGCCAATAATTTCCATCTATTGTCTTCCATTTGCACAACAGCATGTGAAATTGATTGTCAATCAGTGTTGCTTCCTAAGTGGACAGTTTGATTTCACAGAAGTTTGATTTACTTGGAGTTATATTCTGTTGTTTAAGTGTTCCCTTTATTTTTTTGAGCAGTGTATATTTTCTCATGTCATGTATTTACTACTAAAAGTAATTTTTTACATTTAGGTTTCATTAAGTGTTTTACACCGACTATTACAGACTTATTGTTTCCCTGCACATTCAAGTTTTGTGTTTTCTTTGGGCATAGATCAGCTAATAGGCACTCAGGAAAAAAAAACAGATTAAAGATCTACAAACTCTCCCTTAAGACTAAGGAGCTCACTGATAGATTCTCAGTTAGCTAATTTTGCAGCCAGCAATAGACAGTGCAGCACAGATGCTACAGAAGGCAACATTTTTAATGAAACTCAATTACAGAAATCGATTTTAGCCCCAAATACTTGCATTAAAGTAAAAAAAATGGCCCCAAAGCTGGACAACCGCTTTAACTCCTTACCAACATCTGCCGTACATGTATGGTATAAGTCAGTAGCGGGTGTATGGAGCAGGGTCAGCTCGCCCCGTACATGGCAGATAATGGCTGTGACAAACAACCAGGACCTGCCTCTAACAGCTGCGAGTGGAGCGAAGATCTGCCCACCACTGTTAACCTGTTCAGTGCTGCTGTCAATCTCTAACAGCAGCATTAACAGCGCGCCAGCATTGGGACGCGTCGTTCCATACGCCCACCGGCGCTCCTGTGACGCGATCATAGGGCGCCGATGGACTGCTATGACATCCGGGGGTCTGCTGAAGCCTCCGTGCCTGTCATCATAAAGCTTCATTTGGGCTGTAAAGAAGACCGTGGTTTTGCTATATGGAGCATTACTGTGGTATCGCTGTATATAGCACAAGCAATCAGATGATGTATACAAATACAGTGAAAAAAAGTATATATATATTTATTAAAACCCCACACGTTCAACTCACCTCCCACTAAAAATAAAGATAATAAAAATATACACATTTTGTGGTTTGGTCTCTTTCAGAGAAATACAATCTATCAAAATATAAAAAAAAAAAACGATCAGTGAACACAGAAAAAAATTAAAAAAGACAAAATTGCATTTTTTCGTTCGCCTCAATACTGCAGAAAATCCTGTAAGAAGCGATGACCATGACATATGTGTCCCAAAATGTTATCAATAAAGTCCTCTTGCCCTTCAAAAAATAAGCCCCCACACAGCTCCATCAACCCGAAAACTGAAAATGTTACGGGTCTCAGAAAAAATGGTGACAGCATCAAAAAAAAGTTTTTTTCTTTTGCCAAAACTATTGGAGAAGTTTGGTCTTGCTGTAATCACACTGAGGAGTAGGATCCTATTACCAGGTCATTTTTACCACACTATGTGCGCCGTTAAAACCGTTCCCAGAAAAACAATGTCAGGCTTTTTTTTTCGCACTTTTACTGCACTTGGAATGTTTTTCCCGTTTTCTAGGACTATGTGGTAAATGAATGGTGTCATTTATAAGGACAGCTCATCCTACAAAATAACAAGACCTCACACTATGTGGACAGATATCAAAAAGTTATAGCCCTTGGAAAAAGCGGAGGAAAAAACAGAAAAAAACATAAATTGGTTATGTCGGGAAGGGGTAAAGCTGAAGAAACGCATGTAAGAGCAGAATATGGAGGAAGGTCAGATATCACAGACTGGTGGATACTACCTGCTCCATCGCTGGCAGAATACTCCACCCCCATGGTGTCCGCTGATATCTTCTCTTGTAGAAACGTCTCCAAACTCTATAAGACATCGGGTACAGTCAGCAGAGGGTTTGATGATTGGCTCATATTGGCGATATACTCAGGGGCATTACTGGGGCCAGGGAAGATTGGGAATGAATAGCGTATTGACTGTTAGAGATGTGATCTCTTCCATTAAAGGGGATGTCTAGTTGGAACAAGTTATCACTGATCTCTGGATAGGTGATGACCTGTCCCAGTGGGAGCACCCCTTTATTATGTGGTATATATGGAGGATGTGATATCATGCAGAGTTCTAGCAGTATTACACTTCGGTCCGTTCTGCGTGCATCTGGGCCATTCCCTATGGAGGAACGGAGCTGGGGGGAAATATCAGGATCTCGTCGCTGGATCCATCCAGATGGGAGATGTAACGAGTGCGGCGCCCCCCACTGGTGTCTCAGCGTATCATGTGTTGGGGAATAATAACTTATTGTCTGGTAAATGTGCTGATTCCTGTCAGTTGTGGTCGCTGAGTGCGTGTGATGGGATGTGGCTCCGTCCGTTATATTATATCACGTCTTATACCTATAATCTCTCGCTGATCGCAGGTGTCTGTCTTCACACTCAGATGAGAAGGAACAAACTGACGATATAGGACTTTTTTTTTTTTTTCCAAATTCAAACCGAGCAATCCTATTGGCCGAGTATGAATGCAGTTACCATGGTGACAGAAGTATCAGCAGATTTAAAGGGACAAAACACTAATATTGTACTAAAGTGTATTTTATTATATATTTCACATAACTGACTGGGTACACCTTGGTGCGGGTGGGATGGCTTTTTTTAAATCAAAAACCATGTTTACTAAGTACCCTATATTATATATATTCACTATTGCTTTTTACTTACTTATAGCAGGGTATATGCTCATATTGTTTCTATCCTAAGTTTATCTATTTTCTAATAGAGACATGACCAGTCCTCTTTAGAATTTTATAGTGACCCCATTGAGGTCATGGACTGATATTGGGGATTGCAGAGTTGGGGCAAGGTGACAGGTGACAGTAAGTGACATCAAATGAAGGCTATGGTGCATACACAGTAAATCAGTCGTGTTATTCCACAGAAATGCTGTTCTATAAAACACAAAATATCTTCATATGGTGAGGAGTTGTGTTGTGTTTTCATCATTTACATTCTAGCGTGGTGATCACATAAGATGTAAAATTCCTATGAAATAATTACTGAATGACAGTAGCCTGTATCCCTGGAGGACAAGTCATTTACCGCTTCACCAGGTTTGATGTTCTAATGCATTTAGATGTTTCAGTATTTGTATATATGTATATATATATTTTTTTCCCCCCTTAAGGGTATTCAAGCGCAGACGGTGACCAACTTCTTCCTCGCCTTTGAAGCACAGCTTTCAATTATTCCTGTCGTAAACAAGGTAAAAAGCTTAGAGCCGAACACTATCAGAGTCCTTCAGTCCCGCAGCAGGTAAATCTGTGAACATCGCCGGCACTCCTGCTGTTCCTAGCACCGATCCCTCTATGAGCGGCTGTGCAGTAATGAAGGCAGGATTCACCCCAAACTTGCTCGTCTTTTTTTTCGATTTCCAGTTCTGGTAATTAGTTATAAACATGTATATATCCAGTGGTCAACTCACAACCTGTGTATGGAAAATGAATTGTTTGCTGTATGCATCGCATTTGTAGGATGCACACTGTTCATTTCATTATGGAGCGGAGTAGGAGGAGACTTTCATTACTGTTCCCTTTACTTCCTCCCTGCTGATAGGAAATGCCATGCTGTTTGCTTGTGTCCTGTGATTACAGCAGCCTGCAACAGTTTTCAAGCGTGCACTTCCCGGCTCAGGCATCAAGCAGTAAATGATAAAATTAAAACGCTGCTATCCCTTTGTTAGTCACTTTTTTATCTTCTTCCCCCTTCTACGAATGCTGTAGTCCGTTATTCTAGAACTGCTCTGAAAATGGTTCTCTCTGGAGTGTTGGGATTTGGGTTTAGGGTGGGTTAGGGAATTGAAGTTCAGATACTTTGTTCATGTTTTATACTATGGAATTACTATGTCATGTATGTTATTTGAAAGATGGAAAATTTGTATTTGGAGTTTTTCAATAAAAATTATTTGATTTAAAAAAAAGTCATGAAATTAAAATTCCTCCCGTTCTTGAGAAAGAATAGGATTTTCACTAAGAGGTAAATTGCACGTTCCTTGTTTTACAGGCACTTTACATTTTTGCTAGTTTTGTGCGATTACACAATCCCTTTTAAAGGCCAGTGCCAGTTGTACATCTCTCCCTAAACTCTTATTCAGCACTATATTTTATGCCAGTTTTATTATATGGTTTCTAGATTTTGTCCAGCTTTGATAAATAATTAGTATTTATACTTTTGCTTTTAGATAGACTTGAAGAATGCAGATCCGGAGAGGGTGGAGAAACAAATTGAGAAGATGGTTGACATTCCCGCTAGTGACTGTATCCGGGTACAATGCGCTCCAGATCAAAATCATTCCTGTAGGCAAATTTAACTTCGCTGTCTGTACCTTGTCTTTTTTTTTTTTCTACAAAATTTGGCTGGAAAAGGGGCAATGTAGCGAGGAATTTACATCAATTTTTGGTGTTAAAAAAACACGAAACTATTTTGTGACGCATCATTTTTGCGCAAAAATGTGCAGCTTCCTATTTTACAGCACTCTTGCAACTTTTAGAAATTGGGCTTGGAAAGCTACACAGGTCTAAGAACGACTGGTGACGTTAAAAGTGGATAAAGATACACGGTGGCTCAGTGGATAAAGATACACGGTGGCTCAGTGGATAAAGATACACAGTGGCTCAGTGGATAAAGATACACGGTGGCTCAGTGGATAAAGATACACGGTGGCTCAGTGGTTAGCATTGGTGCTTTGCAGCACTGGGATCCTGGTTTCAAATCCCACCAAGGACGACATCTGCAAGAAGTTTGTATGTTCTCCCCATGTTTGCGTCGGTTTCCTCCCACACTCCAAAGACATACTGATAGGGAATGTAGATTGTGAGCCCCAATGGGGACAGCAATGATAATGTCTGTAAAGCGCATCGGAATAGGTTGATGCTATATAAGTGAGTAAAATGAATAAATAAAGATGGAAGTGCTGCATAAACATTTATCAAACATCATGCAGCTCTTTGATACATTTGGCACAAATAATGGTAACACAACCACAAGCAAAACTGACCTGAGGAAGTCCCTTTATGATACATTTTTCGGAAAGAATTTGAAAGATTTAAAGCGTTAGAAATGAACAAGATTATCCAATATCACAGAAAAAGGAAAAGTCTCCAGATGTTTTTATGCCGGATGCCGGTATGTGTCCATACCTAAAGAAGAGCTGTCAGAAGAATGGGTAAGGAATCCTTTAGTAAACATAAATATCCATAGGGGATTTGAGTGTTAAAAAAAAAAGATCATCTGAAAGATTTTGTGATCTGCGTTTACATGTGTTTACATGTGTAGTCCTCCTGCTAGGCAGGGACGCTGTTCCCCTCACCTCTCCGCTCCGTGCCCGGCGTCTTCCTCCAGCTCTGCTGGCAGCGTGCGCTGCTTCCCGGCCACGGTGCTTAGGGCGCACGCGGGCGCGCTCCCCCTCTCTTAAAGGGGCCGCGTGCGTCGTCCTAAGGAGTCCCCGGCCAATGGCCGGAGGACTTCACCATATATAAGGTACCTCCTCCAAAATGGAGGTGCCCGAGCAATGTTGTTGCAAAGCCTTCACTCTGCTTCAGCCCTCAGGTCCCGTTACCAGTTAACTGCCAGTCACCTGCCAGATTCCTGCTTGTTACCTGCCAGTCACCTGCCAGATTCCTGCTTGTTACCTGCCAGTCACCTGCCAGATTCCTGCTTGATACCTGCCTGATATCCGCTTACCTGCTTGCAAGACTGCGGTCCGACGGTCTGCCTTCCGACACCTGTCAGTCTGTCTATGGACCAGCCTGCCCGCTCACCTGGGAGCGCTCACCTGCTACCTGCCTGCTAGCCTACCTGGAGGCTCTGCCGTCACTTGCCGTGACCACCTGCCTGTCCAGAGATTCTTGCCCGCTCACCTGGGAGCGCTCACCTGCTACCTGCCTGCTAGCCTACCTGGAGGCTCTGCCGTCACTTGCCGTGACCACCTGCCGGTCCAGAGACTCTTGCCCGCTCAACTGGGAGCGTCCACCTGCTACCTGTCTGCTAGTCTACCTGGAGGCTCTGCCGTCACTTGCCGTGAACACCTGCCTGTCCAGAGACTCTTGCCCGCTCAACTGGGAGCGTCCACCTGCTACCTGTCTGCTAGTCTACCTGGAGGCTCTGCCGTCACTTGCCGTGACCACCTGCCCGTCCAGAGACTCTTGCCCGCTCACCTGGGAGCATCCACCTGCTACCTGTCTGCTAGTCTACCTGGAGGTTCTGCCGTCACTTGCCGTGACCACCTGCCTGTCCAGAGACTCTCGCCTGCTCACCTGGGAGCGCTCACCAGCCACTTGCCTGCTGTCCTTCTACCCAGAGACTGTCCCTGTCACTTGCCGTGACTACCTGCCCTTCTACCCAGAGATTGTCCCTGTCACTTGCCTTGACTACCTGCCCTTCTACCCAGAGACTGTCCCTGTCACTTGCCGTGACTACCTGCCCTTCTACCCAGAGACTGTCCCTGTCACTTGCTGTGACTACCTGCCCGTCTTCCCTGGGAGCCACCCGCTTCCTTACAAGGAATAGTAATAGTATAGTTGCTCAGAGGTTCCACCTCCCAGACCCGTTACAGTTTGCTCGGGCCATGGAACCCGGTGGCACCCAAGATCCCTCGCTCTCGGACCTATGTCATGAACTTTCCCGTCAGAGGTCCCAACAGGAGTCCATCCTGAGTCACCTGCGTGGTGTTAACTCCCGCCTGGACACATTGACTACCTCTTCCGGAGCTGCCTCCACTCGCACACTTACTACCCCGGCACCGCCGCAGCCCATCAACACCATGGCATCTCTTCCCGGTCCCCGCCTCTCCGCCCCTCCTCGTTTTGGCGGAGATCCCAGCCAGGCACAGGGCTTCATTAACCAGTGCACTCTGCACTTCGAACTGTTGACACACCAGTTTTCCAGCGACCGAGCCAGAGTAGCCTTCATCATGTCCCATCTCACGGGAGAGGCACTGGCTTGGCTAAATCCTCTATGGGAGAGAGGAGACCCCCTGGTGTCCAACCTGCCAGCCTTTCTCACGGCCTTCCGGAAAGTCTTCAACGAACCAGGACGGAAGACCTCATCCGCATCATCTCTGCTACGCCTCCGTCAAGGAAATCTCTCCGTGGGCCAATACGCCATACGGTTCCGTACCCTTGCTTCGGAGCTGGCCTGGGATAACGACGCCCTGGTGTCTGTCTTTTGGGAGGGTCTGTCCGGCCGTATTAAAGATGAACTCGCCGGTCGGGACATTCCTACCACTCTCGACGACTTAATAACACTTGCCACCCGGATTGACATCCGGTTCCAGGAGCGCGCCAAAGAGGTCACCCGTGAGAGGAGGTTTCCACGTCTAGCCCCTACCTTCCAGAAACCTGTCACTTCTCCCGTTACTACCCAGGCGCACTCACCTGAGCCTATGCAGGTCGACCAGACCAAGATGGTCAAAACCCGTCAAGAGTTACGCCGAGCCGAGGGGAGCTGCTTCTACTGTGGCAGTAAGGAGCACCGGATCCGTTCCTGCCCGGAGAGGTCGGGAAACGCCTGTGTCTAGGATCGCTCAGAGAGGTCGTCCTAGACAAGAGTAAACCCTCTCCATCTCTGTTGCTGTCGGTCTCTATCATCTGCGGGGAGAACCGTTATTTTGAACTAGCCCAACTTGACTCTGGAGCTGCCGGAAATCTCATTTCTCAGTCTCTGGTAGAGAAATACCGCATTCCCACCAAACCTCTAGCTGTACCCTTATCTGTCGCTGCCGTGGATGGGGGCCTCTTACCACATCCCATCCAACTCATCACCGAATCCATAACCCTGCAGGTGGGAATGCTGCACTCTGAGAGCATCTTCTTTCATGTTCTGCCTGGACTCTCTCACGCCCTCTTATTAGGCCTACCTTGGCTTCAGAGACATGCACCCGTGCTTGATTGGCAGACCGGAGAAGTCCTTCGCTGGGGACAGGACTGCCATAAGACTTGCTTAGTTCCCGTCCATCCTGTCCGTCCTTCTCCTACTCCAGCCAATCTACCTGGTCTTCCGGCTCCTTATTGGTCGTATGCGGACGTCTTTAATAAAAAGGAGGCAGAGACATTACCCCCTCATAGACCATACGACTGCCCAATCGACCTGATGCCCGGCGCTACTCCTCCCCGTGGACGCATTTACCCTTTGTCTGCTGCTGAGACCCGATCCATGTCAGAATATATTGAGGAGAATCTGGCCCGGGGATTCATCCGGAAATCTACTTCCCCGGCGGGAGCAGGCTTCTTCTTCATCAAAAAGGACGGCTCACTCGGTCCCTGTATAGACTATAGAGGCCTTAACCAGATCACGGTGAAGAATAAATACCCCCTTCCGCTCATTCCGGAATTATTTGACCGTCTGAGGGGGGCTAGAATCTTCACCAAGCTGGACCTCCGTGGGGCGTATAACCTGGTCCGTATCCGTCAGGGGGATGAATGGAAGACGGCATTCAACACCCGGGACGGCCACTATGAATACCTGGTAATGCCCTTCGGTCTCTGTAACGCTCCCGCTGTCTTTCAAGAGTTGGTCAATGACATCTTCCGGGACCTTCTCTACTCCTGCGTAGTGGTGTACCTGGACGACATCTTGGTCTTCTCTCCGGATCTCCCCACACACCGGAGGGATGTTCGTCAGGTTCTGCTCAGGCTCAGGCAGAACCACCTCTACGCTAAATATGAGAAGTGCCTCTTTGAGCAGACCTCGCTTCCGTTTCTGGGCTACATAATCTCTCAGACCGGCCTACGAATGGATCCTGAGAAACTGTCTGCCATCCAGAAGTAGCCCCGACCAGAGGGGTTGAAAGCTATTCAGCGGTTCTTGGGTTTCGCCAACTACTACCGCCTCTTCATACCGCACTTCTCTTCCCGGACTGCCCCAATCTCTGCGCTCACCAGTAAGGGCACTAATTACAGAAAATGGCCGCCCGAAGCAGAGGAAGCCTTTCTTTCCTTAAAACAGGCTTCCTCTTCCGCCCCGGTGCTGCATCGTCCGGACGGCAACAAACAATTCTTCCTGGAAGTTGACACCTCCTCCTCTGGAGCCGGAGCGGTACTTACCCAAAAGTCGCCTTCCGGAAGAATGGTAACTTGCGGCTTCTTCTCCAAACTCTTCTCCTCTTCTGAGCGCAATTATTCTATAGGAGATCGAGAGTTATTGGCCATTAAGCTGGCACTGGAGGAGTGGCGTTACCTGCTCGAGGGGGCTCTTCACCCGTTAATTATTTACACGGACCACAAGAACTTGGCTTACCTCCAGAGTGCCCAGAGACTTAACCCGCGCTAAGCCCGGTGGTCCTTGTTTTTTGCCCGCTTTGATTTCGTTCTTCATTTTCGCCCGGCAGACAAAAACATCAAAGCTGACGCCTTGTCCCGATCCTTCCTGGTGTCTGACCTAGAGGAGGAACTGAAGCACATCATTGATCCCGCCAGAGTAATGCAGGTGGCTCCCGTGAATCTAAATCGTCTCCGTCCCGGTAAGATGTTCGTAACAGTACCTGATTGGAAGAAGGTCCTACTCTGGGGTCACTCATCTAGAGATGAGCGGTGTTCGACTAGAACTGTTCGCCAATCTCAAATTCGAGCTGTTTTGGGCGGTGTTCGAGTTGTTCAACGAACCCGAACGATTTGCAAAAAATTCGGCTGTTCGAGGTTATGTTCGATAACTGTTCGTGCACCAAAAGCGTGTCCTGCATGTCTGGCGCTATTTAGAGCACCAATCATGCAGGGATTGTCTGCCACTCACTGTAATGCCACAGCCATGGTGGTTGTGGCATTACAGTGATTGCCCAAATCGATGGGAACAGTGCCAACAGTGAAACATGAAAAGCCGGCAATTCAGCAGCGGCATACACCTGTACCCGACAATTTAGAACCGAAAGAATAGAGCTTCACACATAGATTAGATAGATATAAACATGTCAGCCACATATATACGAAGTACAGTGAAAGTGCTGCTTACTGTACTTGTCATTTAGCGTAAAGGATTTATCAAAAAAAATAATAGTGTTTTCATGCACCGTCTCTTTAAAAAAGCCGGCCGGCAATTCAGCAGCGGTACCCGACAATTTAGAATAGAAAGAATAGAGAATCACACATAGATTAGATAGATAGAAACATGTCAGCCACATATATACGAAGTACAGTGAAAGTGCTGCTTACTGTACTTGTCATTTAGCGTAAAGGATTTATCAAAAAAAATAATAGTGTTTTCATGCACCGTCTCTTTAAAAAAGCCGGCCGGCAATTCAGCAGCGGTACCCGACAATTTATAACAGACAGAATAGAGCTTCACACATAGATTAGATAGATAGAAACATGTCAGTCACATATATATGAAGTACAGTGATAGTGTTGGTTACTGTACTTGTCATTTAGTATTAAAATAAAGGATTTATTATTAAAAAAATTGGCGTGGGGTTCCCCTTAATTTTAGGCTCTAGCGGAGGTTAAGCAGACGGCTGGGGCAGATGTTTGAAGCCTGGGAAGGGGGTAATACCCACGGAGCTTCCCAGGCTACTAATATCAGCCCCCAGCTGAATACATAGCCTTTACTAGCTATTAAAATGGGGGACCCCCCAAAAAAAATGATGTGGGGTCCCCCCTAATTTAATAGCTAGCAAAGGCTAGGCAGACAGCTGGGGGCTGATATTAATAGCCCAGGAAGGGAGCCATGAATATTGGCCCCCTCCCAGGCTAGAAACACCAGCCGTTAGCCGCCCCAGAAATGGCGCATTCATAGGATGCGCCAATTCTGGCACTTAGCCTCGCTCTTCCACGCTGCCCTGGTGCGGTGGCAGTGGGGTAATAGGGTTGGGGTTGATGTCAGCTTATAATGCCAGCTGACATCAAGCCCAGGTTAGTAATGGAGAGGCGTCTATAAGACACCCCCATTACTAACCCCATAGTCAAAGTTAAAAAAAACACAAACACCCAGAATAAAGTCCTTTAATTGAAATAAAGACACAATCCTTTATTGTTCTAAATTAAACCATACTTACCGTCACGCCCATTCCAGCTGAAGCCAACGATCTCCTTCAATAAAAGAAAAATAATAAAGCAACCTCATCCTTACCTTTCCATGGTTCCCACGACAGCTTCAGCTCTGCTACATCGAGATGACAGGCTGGACCGCAGCAGAACGCTGCCATCCAGCCTCTCAATCCGCAGACACTGAGAAGCGCAGGCTTGCTTGCGCTGCTCAGCGTCTCTCTGTGACGACATCCAGATGAGCCGAGTTCATGTCCAATGAACTCGGCTCACCTCATGCACGTCACTGACAGCGTGGTAAAATTCTCACGCTGAAGCGGTGAGTGCAGGAGAATTCTCCCACGCTGTCAGTGACGTGCATAAGGTGAGCTCATGTCCAATGAACTCAGCTCACCTCCTGCACGTCACTGACAGCGTGGGAGAATTCTCCTGCACTCAGCGCTTCAGCGTGAGAATTCTCCCACGCTGAAGCGCTGAGTGCAGGAGAATTTTCCCACGCTGTCAGTGACGTGCATAAGGTGAGCTCATGTCCAATGAACTCAGCTCACCTCCTGCACGTCACTGACAGCGTGGGAGAATTCTCCTGCACTCAGCGCTTCAGTGTGAGAATTCTCCCACGCTGAAGCGCTGAGTGCAGGAGAATTTTCCCACGCTGTCAGTGACGTGCATGAGGTGAGCCGAGTTCATTGGACATTAACTCGGCTCATCTGGATGCCCTCACAGAGAGACACTGTGGAGCGCAAGCAAGCCTGCGCTTCTCAGTGTCTGCGGGATGACAGGCTGGATGGCAGCGTTCTGCTGCGGTCCAGCCTGTCATCTCGATGTAGCAGAGCTGAAGCTGTCATGGGAACCATGGAAAGGTAAGGATGATGTTGCTTTATTATTTTTCTTTTATTTCAGGAGATCGTTGGCTTCAGCTGGAATGGGCGTGATGGTAAGTATGGTTTAATTTAGAACAATAAAGAATTGTGTGTTTATTTCAATTAAAGGACTTTTTTCTGGGTGTTGTGTTTTTTTTAAATACTTTACTAGAAATTCATGGTGGTCATGTCTAATATTGGCGTGACCCCATGAATTTTGGGCTTAGGGCCAGCTGATAATGCCAAGCTGGCCCTAACCCCTTTATTACCCAGTGAGCCACCGCATCAGGGCCCTGGATGAGTTGGGTACAGCGCCAGAAGATGGCGCTTCTATGAACGCGCCATTTTCCGGGGTGGCTGCGGACTGCAATTTGCAGCGGGTGGGGCCCAGAAAGCTTGGGCATCCCTGCGCTGCGGATTCCAGCCCCCAGCTGCCTAGTTGTACCTGGCTGGACACAAAAACAGGGCGAAGCCCCACGTCAATTTTCTTTAAATTATTTCATGAAATAATTAAGAAAAAAAGGGCTTCCCTATATTGTTGTGTCCGGCCAGGTACAAATAGGCAGCTGGTGGTTGGGGGCAGCCCGTTCCTGCCTGCTGTACCTGGCTGGACACAAATATAGTGCGAAGCCCCACGTCAATTTTTTTTAAATTATTTCATGAATTTCATGAATTTAAAAAAAAAATACGTGGAGCTTCGCCCTATTTTTGTGTCCAGCCAGGTACAACTAGGCAGCTGGGGGCTGGAATCTGCAGCGCAGGGAGGCCCAAGCTTTCTGGGCCCCCCCCCCGCTACAAATTGCAGTCCGCAGCCACCCCGGAAAATGGCGCGTTCATAGAAGCGCCATCTTCTGGCGCTGTACCCAACTCATCCAGGGCCCTGGTGCGGTGGCTCACTGGGTAATAAAGGGGTTAGGGCCAGCTTGGTATTATCAGCTGGCCCCAAGCCCAAAATTCATGGGGTCACGCCAGTATTAGACATGACCGCCATGAATTTCTAGTAAAGTATTTAAAAAAAACACAACACCCAGAATAAAGTCCTTTAATTGAAATAAAGACACAATTCTTTATTGTTCTAAATTAAACCATACTTACCATCACACCCATTCCAGCTGAAGCCAACGATCTCCTGCAATAAAAGAAAAATAATAAACCAACCTCATCCTTACCTTTCCATGGTTCCCACGACAGCTTCAGCTCTGCTACATCGAGATGACTGGCTGGACCGCAGCACAACGCTGCCATCCAGTCTGTCATCCCGCAGACACTGAGAAGCGCAGGCATGCTTGCGCTCCTCACTGTCTCGCTGTGACGGCATCCAGATGAGCCGAGGTCATGTCCAATGAACTCGGCTCACCTCATGCACGTCACTGACAGCGTGGGAAAATTCTCACGCTGAAGTGCTGAGTGCAGGAGAATTCTCCCACGCTGTCAGTGATGTGCATGAGGTGAGCTCATGTCCAATGAACTCAGCTCACCTCCTGCACGTCACTGACAGCGTGGGAAAATTCTCCTGCAATCAGCGCTTCAGCGTGAGAATTTTCCCACGCTGTCAGTGACGTGCATGAGGTGAGCCGAGTTCATTGGACATGAACTCGGCTCATCTGGATGTCGTCACAGAGAGACGCTGAGCAGCGCAAGCAAGCCTGCGCTTCTCAGTGTCTGCGGGATGACAGGCTGGATGGCAGCGTTCTGCTGCGGTCCAGCCTGTCATCTCGATGTAGCAGAGCTGAAGCTGTCGTGGGAACCATGGAAAGGTAAGGATGAGGTTGCTTTATTATTTTTCTTTTATTGCAGGAGATCGTTGGCTTCAGCTGGAATGGGCGTGATGGTAAGTATGGTTTAATTTAGAACAATAAAGGATTGTGTCTTTATTTCAATTAAAGGACTTTATTCTGGGTGTTTGTGTTTTTTTTAACTTTGACTATGGGGTTAGTAATGGGGGTGTCTTATAGACGCCTCTCCATTACTAACCTGGGCTTGATGTCAGCTGGCATTATAAGCTGACATCAACCCCAACCCTATTACCCCCTGCCACCGCACCAAGGCAGCGTGGAAGAGCGAGGCTAAGTGCCAGAATTGGCGCATCCTATGAATGCGCCATTTCTGGGGCGGCTGACGGCTGGTGTTTCTAGCCTGGGAGGGGGCCAATATTCATGGCTCCCTTCCTGGGCTATTAATATCAGCCCCCAGCTGTCTGCCTAGCCTTTGCTAGCTATTAAATTAGGGGGGACCCCACGTCATTTTTTTGGGGGGGTCCCCCATTTTAATAGCTAGTAAAGGCTATGTATTCAGCTGGGGGCTGATATTAGTAGCCTGGGAAGCTCCGTGGGTATTACCCCCTTCCCAGGCTTCAAACATCTGCCCCAGCCGTCTGCTTAACCTCCGCTAGAGCCTAAAATTAAGGGGAACCCCACGCCAATTTTTTTAATAATAAATCCTTTATTTTAATACTAAATGACAAGTACAGTAACCAACACTATCACTGTACTTCATATATATGTGACTGACATGTTTCTATCTATCTAATCTATGTGTGATGCTCTATCTTTCTGTTCTAAATTGTCGGGTACCGCTGCTGAATTGCCGGCCGGCTTTTTTAAAGAGACAGTGCATGAAAACACTATTATTTTTTTTAAATAAATCCTTTACACTAAATGACAAGTACAGTAAGCAACACTATCACTGTACTTATTATATATGTGACTGACATGTTTCTATCTATCTAATCTATGTGTGAAGCTCTATTCTTTCTGTTCTAAATTGTCGGGTACAGGTGCTGAATTGCCGGCCGGCTTTTTTAAAGAGACGGTGCACGAAAACACTAATATTTTTTTTAATAAATCCTTTACACTAAATGACAAGTGCAGTAACCAACACTGTCACTGTGCTTCTTATATGTGTGACTGACATGTTTCTATCTATCTAATCTATGTGTGAGGCTCTATTCCTTCTTGTCTAAATTGTCGGGTACCGGTGTATGCCGCTGCTGAATTTGCCGGCCGGCTTTTTTAAAGAGAGTGTCTTCTGAGCAGTTTGTCAGCTTTTGGACACCTTTGCAGGTGTTTTCTATGTGTTTCTATGTGTTTTTGTTTGCCTGCCATTGGTTTTAACGGTGTTCGACGGTGTTCTAAGGTGTTCGACGAACAGTTCGACGAACAGTTCCTCGAACATCCCGGTGTTCGACGAACCGAACCCGAACACTACGGGGGTGGCTCAACACTACACTCATCTAAGCTAGCTGGCCACGCTGGTCAGAAAAAGACTCTCCAGCTTATTACCCGGCATTACTGGTGGCCTACCCTGCACAAGGATGTAATAGACTTTGTTTCAGCCTGTGTGTCCTGCGCCCGCAACAAAGTTCCGAGACACCTGCCAGCCGGTCGCCTCCTTCCTCTTCCAGTACCTGCTGCCTGGTGGCAGCATATAGCTATGATCTTTATAACGGATCTCCCTGTCTCTGCCGGTTGTACGGTCATTTGGGTGGTCGCTGACCGCTTTTCCAAGATGGCGCACTTCATTCCCCTGCCGGGTCTCCCGTCTGCACCCGAACTGGCTAAAGACTTTATCCGCCACATCTTCCGTCTCCATGGCCTGCCCCTCCACATCGTGTCGGATCGTGGGGTTCAGTTCACCTCACGCTTCTGGAGAGCCACATGTAAGCTGCTTGACGTTACCCTGGACTTCTCCTCCACTTACCACCCACAGTCCAATGGGCAAGTGGAGCGGATCAATCAGATCCTGACCAGTTACCTCCGGCACTTCGTTAATGCCCACCATTCGGACTGGGTGGATCTCCTACCATGGGCTGAATTCTCTTACAATAATCACGAGAGCGAATCTTCCTCCAAATCCCCGTTTTTTGTAGTCTTCGGTCAGCATCCTCGGATCCCATTTCCCGTCTCCACCTCGGTGGACAATCCGGCTGCGGAATCTCTCATTAGCAAATTCTCCTCCATTTGGGAGAGTACCCGATCCGCACTCCTTCAGTCGTCCGAGCGGATGAAAAAACACGCTGACAAAAAACGACTGGATCCTCCACAATTCCGTCCTGGAGATAAAGTCTGGCTCTCGTCCAAGTATGTCCGGCTCAAGATTCCCTCCTACAAGTTAGGGCCTCGGTTCATCGACCCACTGGAAGTTATCAAACAAATCAATCCGGTGGCCTATAAATTGAAACTCCCGGCCAACTTACGGATCCCTAACTCCTTCCATGTATCTCTCCTCAAACCCGTGGTACTTAACTCTTTTTCCAAGTCTACAGGTATGCCCCCTGCTTCGGTTTCCGCTGATAACGAGTTTGAGGTAGAGAACATTCTGGCCACCAAATGGGTAAGAGGAAAAACCTTTTTTCTGGTAGATTGGAAGGGGTTTAGTCCTGAGGAGAGAACGTGGGAGCCCCGGGAGAACATCCATGCCCCTCTCATCCTTGATAAATTTCTCTCTGGCTTAAAAAAGGGGGGGCCTAAAGGGGGGGGTACTGTAGCGTCGGCGTCCCTGCCTCCTGCTAGGCAGGGATGCTGTTCCCCTCACCTCTCCGTGCCCGGCGTCTTCCTCCCGCTCTGCTGGCAGCGCGCGCTGCTTCCCGGCCACGGTGCTTAGGGCGCGCGCGGGCGCGCTCCCCCTCTCTTAAAGGGGCCGCGCGCGCCGTCCTAAGGAGTCCCCGGCCAATGGCCGGAGGACTTCACCATATATAAGGCACCTCCTCCAAAATGGAGGTGCCCGAGCAATGTTGTTGCAAAGCCTTCACTCTGCTTCAGACCTCAGGTCCCGTTACCAGTTACCTGCCAGTCACCTGCCAGATTCCTGCTTGTTACCTGCCAGTCACCTGCCAGATTCCTGCTTGTTACCTGCCAGTCACCTGCCAGATTCCTGCTTGATACCTGCCTGATATCCGCTTACCTGCTTGCAAGCCTGCGGTCCGACGGTCTGCCTTCCGACACCTGTCAGTCTGTCTATGGACCAGCCTGCCCGCTCACCTGGGAGCGCTCACCTGCTACCTGCCTGCTAGCCTACCTGGAGGCTCTGCCGTCACTTGCCGTGACCACCTGCCTGTCCAGAGACTCTTGCCCGCTCACCTGGGAGCGCTCACCTGCTACCTGCCTGCTAGCCTACCTGGAGGCTCTGCCGTCACTTGCCGTGACCACCTGCCCGTCCAGAGACTCTTGCCCGCTCAACTGGGAGCGTCCACCTGCTACCTGTCTGCTAGTCTACCTGGAGGCTCTGCCGTCACTTGCCGTGACCACCTGTCTGTCCAGAGACTCTTGCCCGCTCAACTGGGAGCGTCCACCTGCTACCTGTCTGCTAGTCTACCTGGAGGCTCTGCCGTCACTTGCCGTGACCACCTGCCTGTCCAGAGACTCTCGCCTGCTCACCTGGGAGCGCTCACCAGCCACCTGCCTGCTGTCCTTCTACCCAGAGACTGTCCCTGTCACTTGCCGTGACTACCTGCCCTTCTACCCAGAGACTGTCCCTGTCACTTGCCGTGACTACCTGCCCTTCTACCCAGAGACTGTCCCTGTCACTTGCCGTGACTACCTGCCCTTCTACCCAGAGACTGTCCCTGTCACTTGCTGTGACTACCTGCCCTTCTACCCAGAGACTGTCCCTGTCACTTGCCGTGACTACCTGTCCTTCTACCCAGAGACTGTCCCTGTCACTTGCCGTGACTACCTGCCCTTCTACCCAGAGACTGTCCCTGTCACTTGCTGTGACTACCTGCCCGTCTTCCCTGGGAGCCACCCGCTTCCTTACAAGGACCGCCCCCTTGTATAGTTGCTCAGAGGTTCCACCTCCCAAACCCCATTGCAAAATGATTGTAATAACATTACAGCCCCATTCAGACTTACAGGTTTTACCCATGAGAAACTGAGCAGAACGATATATAGGTTTGTGGGAGAAGATTCAGTATAAATTGTAATTCATTCATTAGATTTGAGAGTCCTCAGTGGTTGATACCTTTAATGGCTAACTGAAAAGATGGTAACAAATTGCAAGCTTTCCAAACTGCTCAGGCCTCTTCATCAGGCCGACCTGAGCCCTGAGTAGTCTGGAAAGCTTGCAATTTGTTACCATCTTTTCCATTAGCCATTAAAAGGTATCAACCACTGAGGACTCTCAAATCTAAATACTCTTCTATCTACTGGCTAACACAGTACAAAGATAGATATTTTTCCTGTATCAATTTATTCAGTGGAATCCTGCTGTTTGTATAGATGAGTCCAGTGGGCGGTCATGCTGGTGATTGACAGCTATCTTTGCCTGCATGGTCATACAGGGAACTGTCAATCACTTAGGACCGCCCACTGGACTAGTATAAATACTGCAGGACTTTCTCTGCATAAAATGCAAGTCTTACTGACTCTCTTCCCACAGATATGTCTATCAGTCTGATCAACGTCTCTGCTCTACAACACCCCCCTACAGATCTTATACCATTTCAACATGACAGGTTCCTTTAATCACCTGCAGATGACATAAGTAGCCATGTTCTGTGTGGCTTACGGAGGGGCTTGATTGCTTGTCAGCTTCAAACAGGTTTCATTTCTTGTGATTCATTGGAGCCGAGTTCTAAACTGTATTAAGAAATTAATTTCTCTGTTTATTTCTATTAGATCTCGGCAAAGCTTGGAACAAATGTGGAAAGTGTTCTTCAAGAAGTTGTCAGGAGGCTTCCACTGTGAGTATGGACTAATGCGGCTCTATCCATCTTCTCTTTATTAAAGGGAACCTGTCACCTTGAAAAATGCTATGTACCTGCAGGTATAGGGTTAATCTGCAGATAAATATTGTTACAATGTTGCCCGGCCGCCTTATTGATAATGCAGGTACCGGGAGAAAATTAACTTCTTTCCTCCCTGCAGCTGCCGGCCTTCACTCATCGTTGTGCACGGAGCGGCTACAGTCTTGGATCACAGCACCGCTCACTATATCGGAGGTGACGGCTGTAAACCTGGCCCGGATTTTGATTGACAGCTTGCTCTGCACAGATGCGCTGCAGAACCACTTACAATCTGAGTGAAGGAGAGTAGTATGTTCACAGATAGAGAATATGGCTCATCCACGTGCGGATCTGCTCCACGTCCGATTACATATTTGTGGGAGAAACCCTAGTGGCAGCCTCATATTTCTGACATGGATCCTCTAGCACTATTTGTGAAACTGCGGCTCCCAGCATAACTTGATGAGAGACCGTCAGCCTGCTGGGATCTGTAGTTTCACAAGCTGCGGACCTCCGCTCACTCCAGCACTGGTCGGCATTTTCAGCACGTGAACGTACGCCATGCTTTCCGGAGACACAAGGGTGTAGATAACTTTATCAAACCCTTGGCTGTAAGTTTGCTGAACCCTAAGTGGATTCGATTGTTCCCACAGTTTCAGTTTTGGACCATTTAAGGGGAATTTACAGGGTTCTGGCCACTGACCAGGGGGATCAGTATCCCTGTATGTCTTTGTATATACTTGATAAAGACCTATAACAGGTCGAAACGTTATGTGATGGCAGAATAAACTTTGTCTTTTGGAATTCATCACCCCGGACTGAACGCGGTTTACTTACCTTTATACTCCTTAACAGGATGTCTTATTTTTGTGTTTTAGTCCCAAGATTGAAAAGGGCAGCCCTCTTAAAGCCCTGCTGTTTGACTCAACGTTTGATCACTACAGAGGCGTCGTAGCAGCATCGCCCTGTGTGGAGGTGACGTGTGTAAAGGCAATAAATCGTGTCTGCCCACTCTGGCAAGTGCTATGAAGTCAATGAGGTTGGCATACTGACCCCAGAGGAAGTACCAGCTGAAAAACTAAGTTTTTTTTAATAATCTTATTAGCCTTTCCCTCTGTCTTCACCAATCAGCCCTCTGTATTGATGATCAGATCAAAGATCTAGACAGGGATTGTCTCACGCTGCATCTCCTTCCTGATTGTATCACTGAGAAGACAGAAGCTGCCCCATCCCATTCTCCAAGAAATGCAGAACCCAATGCATCTGCTGTCCGTGATCCGCTTATTGTCAGAGGACATCATTAGGGACTGCATTTTCTCATTGCTTAAGAAATTGTTGGGGGATCCTGCTAATCGCTGAATAATAAAACTGCAGCACCGCTCCATTTAAGGCAGTGTTTCCCAAACTCCAGTCCTCATGGCCCCCAACAGGTCAGGTTTTCCCCCCAACAGGTCAGGTTTTCAGGATTTCCTCAGTATTACACATGTGATGAAAGTATCATCAAGGAATCAGGAATTCTCTCACCTGTGCAATACTATAGAAATCCTGAAGACATGACCTGTGGGGGGCCGTGGGGATTGGAGTTTGGGAAACACTGATTTTAAAGGGACTGTCAGCACAGAATGACTGTTGAAACCAAGTACAAGTGCTCCATGGATCACGGCGTGGGCCAATCATTTATATACACCTTCCAACCTGCTTGTTTTACCTCTGTCTCCTTCCTTCTCTGGTTCTATGAAGCCAGAGCTGTCAAAGAAGAGGAGGGTGTGGATAGAGGGAAAACAAGCAGGTGGGAAGGTGTAAATAAATGATTGGCCCCGAAGCACCGAGAGTTGGGACTTAGTTTGAACAGTCATTCTGTGCTGACAGTCCCTTTAGGTGGACGAGATCCAGATGCAGCTCATTTCACCGCGTAAGGTTGTTTACCCACTATGCGCTCTCCACGGCGTCTCCAGACTCTGCCTCGTCTGTCACATGAGCTCAGTGTGAACCTGCTTTCATCTATGAAGAGCACAGGGCGCCAGTGGCGACTTTGCCAATCCTGGTGTTCTGTGGAAAATGCCAAGTGTCCTTCACGGTGTTGGGCTGTGAGCACCACCCCCATCTGTGGACGTCGGGCCCTCATACCACCCTCATGGAGTCTGTTTCAAACCGTTGGTGCAGACACATGCACATTTGTGGCCTGCTGGAGGTCATTTTGAAGGACTCTGGCAGTGCTCCTCCTGTTCCTCCTTGCACAAAGGCGGAGGTAGCGGTCCTGCTGCTGGGTTGTTGCCCTCCTACGGCCCCCTCCACGTCTCCTGGTGTACTGGCCTGTCTCCTGGCAGCGCCTCCAGCCTCTGGACACTACGCTGACAGATGCAGCAAACCTTCTTGCCACAGCTTGCATTGATGTGCCATGTTGGATGAGCTGCACTACCTGAGCAACTTCTGTGGGTTGTAGAGTCCGTCTCATGCTACCACGAGTGTGAAAGCACAACCAACATTCAAAAGTGACCAAAACATCAGCCAGAAAGCATTGGTACTGAGATGTGATCTGTGGTCCCCACCTGCAGAACCACTCCTTTATTGAGGGTGTCTTGATAATTGCCAATAATTTCCATCTATTGTGTATTCCATTTGCACAACAGCATGTGAAATTGATTGTCAATCAGTGTTGCTTCCTAAGTGGACAGTTTGATTTCACAGAAGTTTGATTTACTTGGAGTTATATTCTGTTGTTTAAGTGCTCCCTTTATATTTTTGAGCAGTTTACTTTTTTCCCCACTGTATATAGAGAAGATGCACAGCCCAAAAAGGGTGTTCTGTGTACCTATGTTCCCTGGAACTTGTAGGGTCTTATTTGTGGACCTAGGAAGGGGAAAATATAAAAAAATCCCCAAATCACCTCCCAAACCAGTGCCCTCTTATACTCATTGTTGTGTATCCCGCCATTATTCTGACATCAACATCTGGCAGGGGTGTCATGTGAGCACTACTTCTTCTGGCTTAGATGAAATATGAATGCTGCAACCAATCAGAAGCTGCAGCACTCATGCGTTGCCCCCACCGGTTGTTAACCTCAGGTAACCAGTGGGGTATGCAGCGCTGGTCTGGAGATATCAATTTCTTTTAGTTTTCTCACCTCCCTTGGCCCATCAATAGTTGGTGTCTAGTAGTGGATAACCCAATTAAAGGGTTATTTCCCTCTCAGATATATCCACCGAAGAAGCCATAAATGGCTAATAGATGTTGGCTCCACCTCTGTAGCCCCCCGCAGCTATCGAGATAAGGCTGTATCTCTAGGTAATATGAACATAGAAGTGGCTGTGCATGATAGGCTTTCTCCATTCACTTCTATGGAGGTTCAGAATAATACAAAGGGTTGTAGATGTGTTAATAAAGACTACAATGGAAGTCTACTAACAATACATGGGCACTGATTCCCTGTGGGCACCTGAGATCAGCCACTGAAGCTGTAGGGGGCAGTGTTAGCTTATATATGCACATTTATATGGAGGGTGTTTGTACATATCCCTATGGACCTGTCCCACATCTATGGATTATTTTACATAAATGAACACTGTCCCATTGTGCAGCAAAGGTCTATACAATAAACTGTGTACACCGCTGTCTAATGAGGATAATAGAACTGTACTGGTTATTGTATCATTATGGGATCTAATTGATGGCTGTCGTAGCGCAGCGTTTTAATAATTAATTTACTACATCTTTTTACAGAAAACCACATTGGCAGCACGGCATATACAGTAAAATGTTACATGCATATCACATCAAGTGAAAAATCCCCATGGAAATGCCTCTACTAAAGCACGCTGCTATAAAAAACACTCTGTAAAGTAAGTCCACGCTGCAGCATGAATATAACGGGCGAACTAGAAAACAGGTTTGGCAAAAAAATGTATCCATCAGATAGATGTCAACTGTATACTTTTATAATATAGATCTGGACAGGGGTATATATAGCATAGACAGGATTGGGTTTATTAAGGATTGCATTCATACGACAACCCTACAAGGGAACCTGTCATGTGAAAGAAAGGCTATTAACCTGCAGATATGCAGTTAATCTGCAGGTTAATGGTCAAATGTATATAGAGGTCTCAAAAAGTCAGAAATCATAAAGGGATCTAATAATAAAATGTAACCTTTATTTATACAATGCTAAAAAACATAAATATGATCTAGGACATAAACAAAAGCTGCACCCAAAACGTGAAAATATATGAAAGAAAAATATTATTTTTAAAACCAATTCAAATAGCTGTATGTGAACCTCTCTGATGACCCTCAAATGCTCCCATGAAGGGAGGAAAAAAAGCCCCATGTTTAGGAAGTTGGTGAAATGACGTTGAAGGGAAAGGATCTAGGCAGAGGTCCTGGACCCATGGATGAATGGCCTATGGAGTTTGAAGATCGGTTGATCACTAGGCTGGATAAATATGCTACAGTTGTGGAATCTGTCGTCTGGATTTGATGAACTTTCTTAAGGACTGTTGCTACTGGATACCTGTGTCTCTATTGTTTTATCTTGTCGTTTGGAGGAGCGAGGAATGTGAATACAAACTATACTGGTTGGCGATACGAAATCTGTGAGCCAACCAAAAGTGGTGAAATAGTGAGTATCGCCTGGTACAAAGGCAGTTGAACTACCGCCCCAGGAAGGGTATCTTGTGCACTGGGGGCAATGTATTTTGGCCATTTACCTAGAGTTGTAGTAAAACCTTGGATGTAAGAGATAAACTATTGTTGCATCGTTAACTTGTCTAGGTGATTATTGCAACCCCCAACCTCAGATCTTCACATACAGGATTAGAAAAACATTATTGTTTTCTTTCAAAAGCAATATCACATCTGTCTATAGATTGTGACTGGCATTGGACTTCAGCTCTACTGAAATAAATGGAGCTGAGCTGCAATACCACACTGAACCTGTAGACAGGTTGTGGTGCTGTTTTTAGACAAAAAAACACAAGTTTCTAATCATGGACAACACCTTTGAAGACTTAGGCTGCGTGCTCACCAGGGCTGTGGAGTCAGTAAGCCACAGTTGCGACTCCGACTCCTGGATTTTATCAGGTTCCGACTCCTACTCCGGCTCCGACTCCTTCATAAATGGCCAATTCGTAACAATAAATTTACTGTTGTAAAATATTAACATCGTGCTTATTCAGTTTGTCACCATCATATAAGTAATCAGACCACTTAGAGCAAAAACTATATTTATTAGAATACAATTAGAATATAGCAAATAACTTTTATAAACTTTTCTAAACTTTTGTAAGTAAATATGCAATAAACACTGTTATGCAGTTAATAAGAAGAAATCTATAAATTTGTCCTCAGAATAAGTATTACCTCTGTCAGATCCTCCTTCATGGATGCCCTCAAATCTGATCTAATTATTTTGAGAGCAGAGAACAACCTCTCTACACTAACTTGGGTTGGTGGCAAAGCAGTAACCACTCGGGCAACATCTCTGACAATGTCAGGATACAGAGGAATCGCTTGTTTCACTGTTATTTTTGATGAACGGTCAAATTTCTCAATTTCTTTTAGTGCACATGAAAAATTCTGCTGAAATGTACTGGCTGTGTTCTTTGATGGGGATGACTCTTCTTCTATGCGGGAACGCTTTGCACGGTCCTTGTGATTCAAATATTTTTCGAAATTAAATTCTTCATCAGTTGATGATGAGGGTGAAGATGTGGCAGGACGACCAAGCTCTTCTTGTTCCTCCTGACTGTTCTGCAACCCTTTCATCCTTACTGCTATTTCAAACAGAGCTTCTTTTCCTTTAGTTAGCTGTTGATCATCTAGAAGAATCCAATGCATTGGGTCTACATAAACAGCTGCCAAAAGAATGGTATTTTGTAATAGTAGCTCCTCTCTCCGTTTCATTGATGTAGCAATGCCACTTGCAATTAACCCTCCTCTTTGGGACAGGCGAAACATCAGGTTCTTCCACTCCTTTAAGAAAATACCTGGAGTTAAGTCCTCTGCTTGTCATTTTTTAATCACTGTAAATGGGTGCTCTAGCAATTTTTCCAGCTCAGTCACCTGATTCCACTGACTTTCATTTAGCGTCAGTTGAGGGTTAGCCATGTCTACAAGAAAGGTTTTCAGTTCAACCAAGCGCTGAATCATTAAGTAAGTACTGCCCCATCGTGTGGCTTGATCAATAATTGCCCCTTTTCCAGCACGTCTCTTCAAAATTGAGTCAACTTTAGGGGTTCTGGCAACAGTAGCCAATTTTCTCCCCTTGCCAATCAGTGCAGCAGCATGTCCTTCTTGCAGACTGTCTCTTATAGCCAGCTGTAGCGTACGCACAACACAGCGCATGTGATGAATGAAAGAACGGATTGTCACAGTTTCAACAAGATCATCTAAACTATCATGTTGCTGTTCATCTGAAGCAACTTCAGTTTGCTCCTCAGTTACAATACTGTGTTCCTCTATTTCAAACATTTCTGTGTCTGTGGACCCAGAATGTTCTTCTAGCTGCTGGTCACCATCATTACTCTCATTCATTAGCTTAATAGTACTTATCATATTTGAAGCATTGAACTTGCTCTTTTTTAAGTTCATAGTCTTGCAGAACCTTTTCCACCAAGACCTGGAGAAACTCACTGGTGTGATGCGCTTTGGTGTCTTTTACTGCCAATGTCTTGGTAACTATTTCATTTTTGTCACAAACAAATCGGACATTGATGGCAAAATAGTTCACTCTGTGACGTGTGCAGGCATCCATTTTAAGAAGCAGAAAGCGTCCCTTGAGAGTTTTTTTAAGTTCTTCCTTTTGTTTAAAAGCTTCTTCGATTACTAATTTTCTAATACTCTCTCTCTCCAGAGAAATACCAAGCTTGCGGGCCATTTCCCCATTCAGACACATAAAAGCTGGTCGTGAAAATAATGAAATAGGCACACTATCCTTTACAACTAGCTTTATGATCTGTTTTTTTAAATGTATCTACTGTCATTGTCACAGTAACTTTGTCACTGACAAAATATCTTGCAACTGATGGCTGCAAAGTTCTCTGCTCCTTTGTTTGGCTGGAAGAGCTGGGCACTGGTTCATTGGTTTGGATGCAGTCTCTCATCCACTGCTTTCAGTACTTCTGGATGAAAGCACTGTAAATGTCTCTTTAGATTAGAAGCTCTGGTAGGAGCATTTTTATCTTTGTCTGAATATGCACTGATCTTGGCTTCACAGCATTTGTTTTCGTCTGGATCATTTGTCATACACTGACAGACATAATGTTTTCTATCTTGAGTGATGGTGAAATGTTCAAATACAGCTGATTTAATGTGACGCTTCTTTGACATTCTCAGGTTTTTAATTCTGCATTTCACAATCCAAATGACAATTGTTTTTCCTAAAAACAATTGTACAAAATTATTGCCAGGTCGTACAACTGATATAGTGGTCAGTAATACTGTTATTCCTCATGTACTCACAGTTAACTGATGCAAAGTTTGTTGAAAGGATTATACTTCTTACAGTCTTCCTCTTCTGAGTAGCAGCTGTGAGATGCTTGGAAGACGCACACCTAGTAAACATCTAGTCTAGAGGAGGAGCTTTACTACTAAGAATTTGCAACACATTTTCACTTTCAGTTTCATACATTGTAAGTAGGGGGGTTGGGGCAGCATGAGGTTAACCAAGTATAAGATTAGATAAGGGCAGTGGAGAACAGTGACACACAAGAAGTAAGAAATGTCTCTATCTCCAGCAGAACTGCTTATCACTGTTGTTCATAGTTTGATAGAACATATATATTTAAGTAACATTTATAAAATTCATATGAAAGTTCAATTATGAAATATTAATACATTTTTTTAAAGCTAGAGTCGGAGTCGGTACATTTCTACCGACTCCGACTCCAACCAAAACTAACTCTGACTCCACGACTCCGACTCCACAGCCCTGGATATAACAGCAGAATAGTGAGTGCAGCTATGGAGGTAACTGGTAGATAGGACATGATGTAACAGCAGAATAGTGAGTGCAGCTCTGGAGGTGACTGGAGGATAAGACATGATGTAACAGCAGAATAGTGACTGCAGCTCTGGAGGCAACTGGAGGATAAGACACGATGTAACAACAGAATAGTGAGTGCATCTCTTTAGGTGAATGGAGGATAAGACAGGATGTAACAGTAGATAAGACTGCAGCTCTGGAAGTGACTGGAGGATAAGACACGATGTAACGGCAGAATAGTGACAGCAGCTCTGGAGGTGACTGGAGGATAAGACACGATGTAACAGCAGAATAGGGAGTGCATTTCTGGAGGGAATGGAGGATAAGACAGGATGTAACAGTAGATAAGACTGCAGCACTGGAGGATAAGACACGATGTAACGGCAGAATAGTGACAGCAGCTCTGGAGGTGACTGGAGGATAAGACACGATGAAACAGCAGAATAGTGAGTGCAGCTCTGGAGGTGACTGGTAGATAGAACATGAGGTAACAGCAGAATAGTGAGTGCAGCTCTGGAGGTGACTGGAGGATAAGACACAATGTAACAGCAGAAAAGTGAATGCAGCTCTTGAGGTGACTGGAGGATAAGACATGAAGTAACAGCATAATAGTGAGTGCAGCTCTGGAGGTGACTGGAGGACAAGACACGATGTAACAGCAGAATAGTGACTGCAGCTCTGGAGGTGACTGGAGGATAAGACACCATGTAACAGCAGAACAGTGATTGCATCTCTGGAGGTGAATGGAGGATAAGACATGATGTAACAACAGAATAGTGACTTCAGCTCTGGAGGTGACTGGAGGATCGGACATGATGTAACAGCAGAATAGTGACTGCAGCTCTGGAGATGAGTGGAGGATAAGACATGAAGTAACAGCATAATAGTGAGTGCAGCTCTGGAGGTGACTGGAGGACAAGACACGATGTAACAGGAGAATAGTGACTGCAGCTCATGAGGTGACTGGAGGATAAGACATGATGTAACAGCAGAATAGTGACTGCATCTCTTGAGGTGACTGGAGGATAACACACGATGTAGCAGCAGAATAGTGACTGCAGCTCTGGAGGTGACTGGAGGATAAGACAAGATGTAACAGCAGAATAGTGAGTGCATCTCTGGAGGTGAACGGAGGATAAGACCTGATGTAACAACAGAACAGTGACAGCAGCTCTGGAAGTGACTGGAGGATAAGACCTGATGTAACATCAGAATAGTGACTGCAGCTCTGGAGGTGAGTGGAGGATAAGACATGATGTAACAGCAGAATAGTGAGTGCAGCTCTGGAGGTGGCTGGAGGATAGGACATGATGTAACAGCAGAATAGTGACTGCAGCTCTGGAGATGAGTGGAGGATAAGACATGAAGTAACAGCATAATAGTGAGTGCAGCTCTGGAGGTGACTGGAGGACAAGACACGATGTAACAGGAGAATAGTGACTGCAGCTCATGAGGTGACTGGAGGATAAGACATGATGTAACAGCAGAATAGTGACTGCAGCTCTGGAGGTGACTGGAGGATAAGACAAGATGTAACAGCAGAATAATGAGTGCATCTCTGGAGGTGAACGGAGGATAAGACCTGATGTAACAACAGAATAGTGACAGCAGCTCTGGAGGTGACTGGAGGATAAGACCTAATGTAACATCAGAATAGTGACTGCAGCTCTGGAGGTGAGTGGAGGATAAGACATGATGTAACAGTGGAATAGTGATTGCAGCTCTGGAGGTGACAAGGGGATAAGACACGATGTAACAGCAGAATAATGATTGCAGCTCTGGAGGTGACAAGGGGATAAGACACGATCTAACAGCAGAATAATGATTGCAGCTCTGGAGGTGACTGGAGGATAAGACCTGATGTAACAGCAGAATAGTGACAGCAGCTCTGGAGGTGACTGGAGGATAAGACATGATGTAACAGCAGAATAGTGAGTGCATCTCTGGAAGTGAGTGGAGGATAAGACCTGATGTAACAGCAGAATAGTGACTGCAGCTCTGGAGGTGGCTGGAGGATAAGACACGATGTAACAGCAGAATAGTGAGTGCAGCTCTGGAGGTGGCTGGAGGATAAGACATGATGTAACAGCAGAATAGTGAGTGCAGCTCTGGAGGTGGCTGGAGGATAAGACATGATGTTACAGCAGAACAGTGACTGCAGCTCTGGAGGTGACTGAAGGATAAGACATGAAGTAACAGCAGAATAGTGATTGCAGCTCTGGAGGTGACTGGAGGATAAGACATGATGTAACAGCAGAATAGTGACAGCAGCTCTGGAGGTAACTGGAGTATAAGACACGATGTAACAGCAGAATAGTGAGTGCAGCTCTGGAGGTGACTGGAGCATAAGACACGATGTAACAGCAGAATAGTCAGTGCAGCTCTGGAGGTGACTGGTAGATAGGACATGAGGTAACAGCAGAATAGTGAGTTCAGGTCTGGAGGTGACTGGAGGATAAGACATGATGTAACAGCAGAATAGTGAGTGCAGCTCTGGAGGTGACTGGAGGATAAGACATGATGTAACAGCAGTATAGTGACAGCAGCTCTGGAGGTAACTGGAGTATAAGACACGATGTAACAGCAGAATAGTGAGTGCAGCTCTGGAGGTGACTGGAGCATAAGACACGATGTAACAGCAGAATAGTCAGTGCAGCTCTGGAGGTGACTGGTAGATAGGACATGATGTAACAGCAGAATAGTGAGTGCAGTTCTTGAGGTGACTGGAGGATAAGACACAATGTAACAGCAGAAAAGTGAGTGCAGCTCTGGAGGTGACTGGAGGACAAGACACGATGTAACAGCAGAATAGTGACTGCAGCTCTGGAGGTGACTGGAGGATAAGACACCATGTAACAGCAGAACAGTGATTGCATCTCTGGAGGTGAATGGAGGATAAGACATGATGTAAAAACAGAATAGTGACAGCAGCTCTGGAGGGGACTGGAGGATAAGACATGATGTAACAGCAGAATAGTGACTTCAGCTCTGGAGTTGACTGGAGGATAGGACATGATGTAACAGCAGAATAGTGACTGCAGCTCTGGAGATGAGTGGAGGATAAGACACGATGTAACAGGAGAATAGTGACTGCAGCTCATGAGGTGACTGGAGGATAAGACATGATGTAACAGTGGTATAGTGACTGCAGCTCTGGAGGTGACTGGAGGATAAGACACGATGTAACGGCAGAATAGTGACTGCAGCTCTGGAGGTGACTGGAGGATAAGACATGATTTAAAAGCAGAATAGTGAGTGCAGCTCTGGAGTTGACTGGAGGATAAGATACGATGTAACAGCAGAATAGTGAGTGCAGCTCTGGAGGTGACTGGAGGATAAGACATGATGTAACAGTGGAATAGTGATTGCAGCTCTGGAGGTGACAAGGGGATAAGACACGATGTAACAGCAGAATAATGATTGCAGCTCTGGAGGTGACAAGGGGATAAGACACGATGTAACAGTAGAAGAGTGAGTGCATCTCTGGAAGTGAGTGGAGGATAAGACCTGATGTAACAGCAGAATAGTGACTGCAGCTCTGGAGGTGGCTGGAGGATAAGACACGATGTAACAGCAGAATAGTGACTGCAGCTCTGGAGGTGACTGAAGGATAAGACATGAAGTAACAGCAGAATAGTGAGTGCAGCTCTGGAGTTGACTGGACGATAAGATACGATGTAACAGCAGAATAGTGACTGCAGCTCTGGAGGTGACTGGAGGATAAGACCTGATGTAACAGCAGAATAGTGACTGCAGCTCTGGAGGTGACAGGAAGATAAGACATGATGTAACAGCAGAATGGTGAATTCAGCTCTGGAGGTAACTGGAGGATAATACACGATGTAACAGTAGAATAGTGACTGTAGCTCTGGAGGTGGCTGGAGGATAATAGATGTAACAGCAGAATAGTGATTGCAGCTCTGGAGGTGACTGGAGGACAAGACATGATGTAACAGCAGAATAGTGAGTGCAGCTCTGGAGGTGACTGGAGGATAAGACATGATGTAACAGCAGAATAGTGACAGCAGCTCTGGAGGTAACTGGAGTATAAGACACGATGTAACAGCAGAATAGTGAGTGCAGCTCTGGAGGTGACTGGAGCATAAGACACGATGTAACAGCAGAATAGTGAGTTCAGCTCTGGAGGTGACTGGAGGATAAGACATGATGTAACAGCAGAATAGTGAGTGCAGTTCTTGAGGTGACTGGAGGATAAGACACAATGTAACAGCAGAAAAGTGAGTGCAGCTCTTGAGGTGACTGGAGGATAAGACATGAAGTAGCAGCATACTAGTGAGTGCAGCTCTGGAGGTGACTGGAGGACAAGACACGATGTAACAGCAGAATAGTGACTGCAGCTCTGGAGGTGACTGGAGGATAAGACACCATGTAACAGCAGAACAGTGATTGCATCTCTGGAGGTGAATGGAGGATAAGACAAGATGTAACAGCAGAATAGTGAGTGCATCTCTGGAGGTGAACGGAGGATAAGACATGATTTAAAAGCAGAATAGTGAGTGCAGCTCTGGAGGTGGCTGGAGGATAAGACACAATGTAACAGCAGAATAGTGACAGCAGCTCTGGAGGTGACTGGAGGATAAGACCTGATGTAACATCAGAATAGTGACTGCAGCTCTGGAGGTGAGTGGAGGATAAGACATGATGTAACAGCAGAATAGTGAGTGCAGCTCTGGAGGTGGCTGGAGGATAAGACACCATGTAACAACAGAATAGTGACAGCAGCTCTGGAGGTGACTGGAGGATAAGACCTGATGTAACATCAGAATAGTGACTGCAGCTCTGGAGGTGAGTGGAGGATAAGACATGATGTAACAGCAGAATAGTGAGTGCAGCTCTGGAGGTGGCTGGAGGATAAGACATGATTTAAAAGCAGAATAGTGAGTGCAGCTCTGGAGGTGGCTGGAGGATAAGACACAATGTAACAGCAGAATAGTGACTGCAGCTCTGGAGGTGACTGGAGGATAAGTCAAGATGTAACAGCAGACTAGTGACTGCAGCTCTGGAGGTGACTGGAGGATAAGACCTAATGTAACATCAGAATAGTGACTGCAGCTCTGGAGGTGAGTGGAGGATAAGACATGATGTAACAGCAGAATAGTGAGTGCAGCTCTGGAGGTGGCTGGAGGATAAGACATGATTTAAAAGCAGAATAGTGAGTGCAGCTCTGGAGTTGACTGGAGGATAAGATACGATGTAACAGCAGAATAGTGAGTGCAGCTCTGGAGGTGACTGGAGGATAAGACATGATGTAACAGTGGAATAGTGATTGCAGCTCTGGAGGTGACAAGGGGATAAGACACGATGTAACAGCAGAATAATGATTGCAGCTCTGGAGGTGACAAGGGGATAAGACATGATTTAACAGCAGAATGGTGAGTGCAGCTCTGTAGGTGACTGGAGGATAAGACATGATGTAACAGCAGAATGGTGAATTCAGCTCTGGAGGTAACTGGAGGATAAGACACGATGTAACAGTAGAAGAGTGAGTGCATCTCTGGAAGTGAATGGAGGATAAGACCTGATGTAACAGCAGAATAGTGACAGCAGCTCTGGAGGTGACTGGAGGATAAGACATGATGTAACAGCAGAATAGTGAGTGCAGCTCTGGAAGTGAGTGGAGGATAAGACCTGATGTAACAGCAGAATAGTGACTGCAGCTCTGGAGGTGGCTGGAGGATAAGACACGATGTAACAGCAGAATAGTGACTGCAGCTCTGGAGGTGACTGAAGGATAAGACATGAAGTAACAGCAGAATAGTGAGTGCAGCTCTGGAGTTGACTGGACGATAAGATACGATGTAACAGCAGAATAGAGAGTGCAGCTCTTGAGGTGATTGGAGGAATATAGATGATGTAACAGCAGAATAGTGACTGCAGCTCTGGAGGTGACTGGAGGATAAGACCTGATGTAACAGCAGAATAGTGACTGCAGCTCTGGAGGTGACAGGAAGATAAGACATGATGTAACAGCAGAATGGTGAATTCAGCTCTGGAGGTAACTGGAGGATAATACACGATGTAACAGTAGAATAGTGACTGTAGCTCTGGAGGTGGCTGGAGGATAATAGATGATGCAACAGCAGAATAGTGATTGCAGCTCTGGAGGTGACTGGAGGACAAGACATGATGTAACAGCAGAATAGTGAGTGCAGCTCTGGAGGTGACTGGAGGATAAGACATGATGTAACAGCAGAATAGTGACAGCAGCTCTGGAGGTAACTGGAGTATAAGACACAATGTAACAGCAGAATAGTGACTGCAGCTCTGGAGGTGACTGGAGGACAAGACACGATGTAACAGCAGAATAGTGACTGCAGCTCTGGAGGTGACTGGAGGATAAGACACCATGTAACAGCAGAACAGTGATTGCATCTCTGGAGGTGAATGGAGGATAAGACAAGATGTAACAGCAGAATAGTGAGTGCATCTCTGGAGGTGAACGGAGGATAAGACCTGATGTAACAACAGAATAGTGACAGCAGCTCTGGAGGTGACTGGAGGATAAGACCTGATGTAACATCAGAATAGTGACTGCAGCTCTGGAGGTGAGTGGAGGATAAGACATGATGTAACAGCAGAATAGTGAGTGCAGCTCTGGAGGTGGCTGGAGGATAAGACATGATTTAAAAGCAGAATAGTGAGTGCAGCTCTGGAGTTGACTGGAGGACAAGATACGATGTAACAGCAGAATAGTGAGTGCAGCTCTGGAGGTGACTGGAGGATAAGACATGATGTAACAGTGGAATAGTGACTGCAGCTCTGGAGGTGGCTGGAGGATAAGACACGATGTAACAGCAGAATAGTGACTGCAGCTCTGGAGGTGACTGGAGGATAAGACACGATGTAACGGCAGAATAGTGACTGCAGCTCTGGAGGTGACTGGAGGATAAGACATGATGTAACAGCAGAATAGTGAGTGCAGCTCTGGAGGTGGCTGGAGGATAGGACATGATGTAACAGCAGAATAGTGACTGCAGCTCTGGAGATGAGTGGAGGATAAGACATGAAGTAACAGCATAATAGTGAGTGCAGCTCTGGAGGTGACTGGAGGACAAGACCTGATGTAACAGGAGAATAGTGAGTGCAGCTCATGAGGTGACTGGAGGATAAGACATGATGTAACAGCAGAATAGTGACTGCAGCTCTGGAGGTGACTGGAGGATAAGACAAGATGTAACAGCAGAATAGTGAGTGCATCTCTGGAGGTGAACGGAGGATAAGACCTGATGTAACAACAGAATAGTGACAGAAGCTCTGGAGGTGACTGGAGGATAAGACCTAATGTAACATCAGAATAGTGACTGCAGCTCTGGAGGTGAGTGGAGGATAAGACATGATGTAACAGCAGAATAGTGAGTGCAGCTCTGGAGGTGGCTGGAGGATAAGACATGATTTAAAAGCAGAATAGTGAGTGCAGCTCTGGAGTTGACTGGAGGATAAGATACGATGTAACAGCAGAATAGTGACTGCAGCTCTGGAGGTGACTGGAGGATAAGACATGATGTAACAGTGGAATAGTGATTGCAGCTCTGGAGGTGACAAGGGGATAAGACACGATGTAACAGCAGAATAGTCAGTGCAGCTCTGGAGGTGACTGGTAGATAGGACATGAGGTAACAGCAGAATAGTGAGTGCAGTTCTTGAGGTGACTGGAGGACAAGACACGATGTAACAGCAGAATAGTGACTGCAGCTCTGGAAGTGACTGGAGGATAAGAAACGATTTAACAACAGAATAGTGACAGCAGCTCTGGAGGTGACTGGAGGACAAGACACGATGTAACAGCAGAATAGTGACTGCAGCTCATGAGGTGACTGGAGGATAAGACATGATGTAACAGCAGAATAGTGACTGCAGCTCTTGAGGTGACTGGAGGATAAGACAAGATGTAACAGCAGAATAGTGAGTGCATCTCTGGAGGTGAACGGAGGATAAGACCTGATGTAACAACAGAATAGTGAGTGCAGCTCTGGAGTTGACTGGAGGATAAGATACGATGTAACAGCAGAATAGTGAGTGCAGCTCTGGAGGTGACTGGAGGATAAGACATGATGTAACAGTGGAATAGTGAGTGCAGCTCTAGAGGTGACAGGACGATAAGACACGATGTAACAGCAGAATAATGATTGCAGCTCTGGAGGTGACTGGAGGATAAGACCTGATGTAACAGCAGAATAGTGACTGCAGCTCTGGAGGTGACTGGAGGATAGGACACGATGTAACAGCAGAATAGTGACTGCAGCTCTGGAGGTGACTGGAGGATAAGACATGATGTAACAGCAGAATAGTGACTGTAGCTCTGGAGATGAGTGGAGGATAAGACATGAAATAACAGCAGAATAGTGACTGCAGCTCTGGAGGTGACTGGAGGATAAGACAGGATGTAACAGTAGAATAGTGATTGCAGCTCTGGAGGTGACAGGAGGATAAGTCACGATGTAACAGCAGAATAATGATTGCAGCTCTGGAGGTGACTGGAGGATAAGACACGATGTAACAGCAGAATGGTGAATTTAGCTCTGGAGGACAATACACGATGTAACAGTAGAATAGTGACTGTAGCTCTGGAGGTGGCTGGAGGATAATAGATGATGTAACAGCAGAATAGTGACTGCAGCTCTGGAGGTGACTGGAGGATAAGACATGATGTAACAGCAGAATAGTGAGTGCAGCTCTGGAGGTGACTGGAGGATAAGACATGATATAACAGCAGAATAGTGACAGCAGCTCTGGAGGTAACTGGAGTATAAGACACGATGTAACAGCAGAATAGTGAGTGCAGCTCTGGAGGTGACTGGAGGATAAGACACGATGTAACAGCAGAATAGTCAGTGCAGCTCTGGAGGTGACTGGTAGATAGGACATGAGGTAACAGCAGAATAGTGAGTGCAGCTCTGGAGGTGACTGGAGGATAAGACATGATGTAACAGCAGAATAGTGAGTGCAGATCTGGAGGTGAGTGGAGGATAAGACCTGATGTAACAGCAGAATAGTGACTGCATCTCTTGAGGTGACTGGAGGATAAGACACAATGCAACAGCAGAAAAGAGAGTGCAGCTCTTGAGGTGACTGGAGGATAAGACACGATGTAACAGCAGAATAGTGACAGCAGCTCTGGAGGTAACTGGAGTATAAGACACGATGTAACAGCATAATAGTGAGTGCAGCTCTGGAGGTGAATGGAGGATAAGAAACGATGTAACAACAGAATAGTGACAGCAGCTCTGGAGGTGACTGGCGGATAAGACATGATGTAACAGCAGAATAGTGAGTGCAGCTCTGGAGGTGACTGGAGGATAAGACATGATGTAACAGCAGAATAGTGACTGCAGCTCTTGAGGTGACTGGAGGATAAGACACGATGTAACAGCAGAATAGTGACTGCAGCTCTGGAGGTGACTGGAGGATAAGACAAGATGTAACAGCAGAATAGTGAGTGCATCTCTGGAGGTGAACGGAGGATAAGACCTGATGTAACAACAGAATAGTGACAGCAGCTCTGGAGGTGACTGGAGGATAAGACCTGATGTAACATCAGAATAGTGACTGCAGCTCTGGAGGTGAGTGGAGGATAAGACCTGATGTAACAGCAGAATAGTGACTGCAGCTCTGGAGGTGACTGGAGGATAAGACACGATGTAACAGCAGAATAGTGACTGCAGCTCTGGAGGTGACTGGAGGATAACACACGATGTAACGGCAGAATAGTGACTGCAGCTCTGGAGGAGACTGGAGGATAAGACATGATGTAACAGCAGAATAGTGACTGCATGATAAGACACGATGTAACAGCAGAATAGTGAGTGCAGCTCTGGAGGTGGCTGGAGGATAAGACATGATTTAACAGCAGAATAGTGAGTGCAGCTCTGGAGTTGACTGGAGGATAAGATACGATGTAACAGCAGAATAGTGAGTGCAGCTCTGGAGGTGGCTGGAGGATAAGACATGATTTAACAGCAGAATAGTGACTGCAGCTCTGGAGGTAACTGGAAGATAAGACACGATTTAACAGTAGAATATTGAGTGCATCTCTGGAGGTGAATGGAGGATAAGACATGATGTAGCAGCAGAATAGTGACTGCAGCTCTGGAGGAGACTGGAGGATAGGACACGATGTAACAGCAGAATAGTGAGTGCAGCTCTGTAGGTGACTGGAGGATAAGACATGATGTAACAGCAGAATAGTGACTGCAGCTCTGGAGGTGACTGGAGGATAAGACAAGATGTAACAGCAGAATAGTGAGTGCATCTCTGGAGGTGAACGGAGGATAAGACCTGATGTAACAACAGAATAGTGACAGCAGCTCTGGAGGTGACTGGAGGATAAGACCTGATGTAACATCAGAATAGTGACTGCAGCTCTGGAGGTGAGTGGAGGATAAGACCTGATGTAACAGCAGAATATTGACTACAGCTCTGGAGGTGGCTGGAGGATAAGACACGATGTAACAGCAGAATAGTGACTGCAGCTCTGGAGGTGACTGGAGGATAAGACACGATGTAACGGCAGAATAGTGACTGCACCTCTGGAGGAGACTGGAGGATAAGACATGATGTAACAGCAGAATAGTGACTGCAGCTCTGAAGGTGGCTGGAGGATAAGACATGATTTAACAGCAGAATAGTGATTGCAGCTCTGGAGGTGACAGGAGGATAAGACACGATGTAACAGCAGAATAATGATTGCAGCTCTGGAGGTGGCTGGAGGATAAGACACCATGTAACAGAGAATAGTGAGTGCATCTCTGGAGGTGAATGGAGGATAAGACACGATGTAATGGCAGAATAGCGACTGCAGCTCTGGAGGTGACTGGAGGATAAGACATGATGTAATAGCAGAATAGTGAGTGCAGCTCTGGAGGTGGCTGGAGGATAAGACATTATGTAACAGCAGAATAGTGAGTGCAGCTCTGGAGGTGAGTGGAGGATAAGACCTGATGTAACAGCAGAATAGTGACTGCAGCTCTGGAGGTGGCTGGAGGATAAGACACCATGTAACAGCAGAATAGTGACTGCAGCTCTGGAGGTGGCTGGAGGATAAGACATGAAGTAACAGCATAATAGTGAGTGCAGCTCTGGAGGTGAATGGAGGATAAGACCTGATGTAACAGCAGAATAGTGACAGCAGCTCTGGAGGTGAGTGGAGGATAAGACATGATGTAACAGCAGAATAGTGAGTGCAGCTCTGGAGGTGGCTGGAGGATAAGACATGATTTAAAAGCAGAATAGTGAGTGCAGCTCTGGAGGTGGCTGGAGGATAAGACACAATGTAACAGCAGAATAGTGACTGCAGCTCTGGAGGTGACTGGAGGATAAGTCAAGATGTAACAGCAGACTAGTGACTGCAGCTCTGGAGGTGACTGGAGGATAAGACCTAATGTAACATCAGAATAGTGACTGCAGCTCTGGAGGTGAGTGGAGGATAAGACATGATGTAACAGCAGAATAGTGAGTGCAGCTCTGGAGGTGGCTGGAGGATAAGACATGATTTAAAAGCAGAATAGTGAGTGCAGCTCTGGAGTTGACTGGAGGATAAGATACGATGTAACAGCAGAATAGTGAGTGCAGCTCTGGAGGTGACTGGAGGATAAGACATGATGTAACAGTGGAATAGTGATTGCAGCTCTGGAGGTGACAAGGGGATAAGACACGATGTAACAGCAGAATAATGATTGCAGCTCTGGAGGTGACAAGGGGATAAGACATGATTTAACAGCAGAATGGTGAGTGCAGCTCTGTAGGTGACTGGAGGATAAGACATGATGTAACAGCAGAATGGTGAATTCAGCTCTGGAGGTAACTGGAGGATAAGACACGATGTAACAGTAGAAGAGTGAGTGCATCTCTGGAAGTGAATGGAGGATAAGACCTGATGTAACAGCAGAATAGTGACAGCAGCTCTGGAGGTGACTGGAGGATAAGACATGATGTAACAGCAGAATAGTGAGTGCAGCTCTGGAAGTGAGTGGAGGATAAGACCTGATGTAACAGCAGAATAGTGACTGCAGCTCTGGAGGTGGCTGGAGGATAAGACACGATGTAACAGCAGAATAGTGACTGCAGCTCTGGAGGTGACTGAAGGATAAGACATGAAGTAACAGCAGAATAGTGAGTGCAGCTCTGGAGTTGACTGGACGATAAGATACGATGTAACAGCAGAATAGAGAGTGCAGCTCTTGAGGTGATTGGAGGAATATAGATGATGTAACAGCAGAATAGTGACTGCAGCTCTGGAGGTGACTGGAGGATAAGACCTGATGTAACAGCAGAATAGTGACTGCAGCTCTGGAGGTGACAGGAAGATAAGACATGATGTAACAGCAGAATGGTGAATTCAGCTCTGGAGGTAACTGGAGGATAATACACGATGTAACAGTAGAATAGTGACTGTAGCTCTGGAGGTGGCTGGAGGATAATAGATGATGCAACAGCAGAATAGTGATTGCAGCTCTGGAGGTGACTGGAGGACAAGACATGATGTAACAGCAGAATAGTGAGTGCAGCTCTGGAGGTGACTGGAGGATAAGACATGATGTAACAGCAGAATAGTGACAGCAGCTCTGGAGGTAACTGGAGTATAAGACACAATGTAACAGCAGAATAGTGACTGCAGCTCTGGAGGTGACTGGAGGACAAGACACGATGTAACAGCAGAATAGTGACTGCAGCTCTGGAGGTGACTGGAGGATAAGACACCATGTAACAGCAGAACAGTGATTGCATCTCTGGAGGTGAATGGAGGATAAGACAAGATGTAACAGCAGAATAGTGAGTGCATCTCTGGAGGTGAACGGAGGATAAGACCTGATGTAACAACAGAATAGTGACAGCAGCTCTGGAGGTGACTGGAGGATAAGACCTGATGTAACATCAGAATAGTGACTGCAGCTCTGGAGGTGAGTGGAGGATAAGACATGATGTAACAGCAGAATAGTGAGTGCAGCTCTGGAGGTGGCTGGAGGATAAGACATGATTTAAAAGCAGAATAGTGAGTGCAGCTCTGGAGTTGACTGGAGGACAAGATACGATGTAACAGCAGAATAGTGAGTGCAGCTCTGGAGGTGACTGGAGGATAAGACATGATGTAACAGTGGAATAGTGACTGCAGCTCTGGAGGTGGCTGGAGGATAAGACACGATGTAACAGCAGAATAGTGACTGCAGCTCTGGAGGTGACTGGAGGATAAGACACGATGTAACGGCAGAATAGTGACTGCAGCTCTGGAGGTGACTGGAGGATAAGACATGATGTAACAGCAGAATAGTGAGTGCAGCTCTGGAGGTGGCTGGAGGATAGGACATGATGTAACAGCAGAATAGTGACTGCAGCTCTGGAGATGAGTGGAGGATAAGACATGAAGTAACAGCATAATAGTGAGTGCAGCTCTGGAGGTGACTGGAGGACAAGACCTGATGTAACAGGAGAATAGTGAGTGCAGCTCATGAGGTGACTGGAGGATAAGACATGATGTAACAGCAGAATAGTGACTGCAGCTCTGGAGGTGACTGGAGGATAAGACAAGATGTAACAGCAGAATAGTGAGTGCATCTCTGGAGGTGAACGGAGGATAAGACCTGATGTAACAACAGAATAGTGACAGAAGCTCTGGAGGTGACTGGAGGATAAGACCTAATGTAACATCAGAATAGTGACTGCAGCTCTGGAGGTGAGTGGAGGATAAGACATGATGTAACAGCAGAATAGTGAGTGCAGCTCTGGAGGTGGCTGGAGGATAAGACATGATTTAAAAGCAGAATAGTGAGTGCAGCTCTGGAGTTGACTGGAGGATAAGATACGATGTAACAGCAGAATAGTGACTGCAGCTCTGGAGGTGACTGGAGGATAAGACATGATGTAACAGTGGAATAGTGATTGCAGCTCTGGAGGTGACAAGGGGATAAGACACGATGTAACAGCAGAATAGTCAGTGCAGCTCTGGAGGTGACTGGTAGATAGGACATGAGGTAACAGCAGAATAGTGAGTGCAGTTCTTGAGGTGACTGGAGGACAAGACACGATGTAACAGCAGAATAGTGACTGCAGCTCTGGAAGTGACTGGAGGATAAGAAACGATTTAACAACAGAATAGTGACAGCAGCTCTGGAGGTGACTGGAGGACAAGACACGATGTAACAGCAGAATAGTGACTGCAGCTCATGAGGTGACTGGAGGATAAGACATGATGTAACAGCAGAATAGTGACTGCAGCTCTTGAGGTGACTGGAGGATAAGACAAGATGTAACAGCAGAATAGTGAGTGCATCTCTGGAGGTGAACGGAGGATAAGACCTGATGTAACAACAGAATAGTGAGTGCAGCTCTGGAGTTGACTGGAGGATAAGATACGATGTAACAGCAGAATAGTGAGTGCAGCTCTGGAGGTGACTGGAGGATAAGACATGATGTAACAGTGGAATAGTGAGTGCAGCTCTAGAGGTGACAGGACGATAAGACACGATGTAACAGCAGAATAATGATTGCAGCTCTGGAGGTGACTGGAGGATAAGACCTGATGTAACAGCAGAATAGTGACTGCAGCTCTGGAGGTGACTGGAGGATAGGACACGATGTAACAGCAGAATAGTGACTGCAGCTCTGGAGGTGACTGGAGGATAAGACATGATGTAACAGCAGAATAGTGACTGTAGCTCTGGAGATGAGTGGAGGATAAGACATGAAATAACAGCAGAATAGTGACTGCAGCTCTGGAGGTGACTGGAGGATAAGACAGGATGTAACAGTAGAATAGTGATTGCAGCTCTGGAGGTGACAGGAGGATAAGTCACGATGTAACAGCAGAATAATGATTGCAGCTCTGGAGGTGACTGGAGGATAAGACACGATGTAACAGCAGAATGGTGAATTTAGCTCTGGAGGACAATACACGATGTAACAGTAGAATAGTGACTGTAGCTCTGGAGGTGGCTGGAGGATAATAGATGATGTAACAGCAGAATAGTGACTGCAGCTCTGGAGGTGACTGGAGGATAAGACATGATGTAACAGCAGAATAGTGAGTGCAGCTCTGGAGGTGACTGGAGGATAAGACATGATATAACAGCAGAATAGTGACAGCAGCTCTGGAGGTAACTGGAGTATAAGACACGATGTAACAGCAGAATAGTGAGTGCAGCTCTGGAGGTGACTGGAGGATAAGACACGATGTAACAGCAGAATAGTCAGTGCAGCTCTGGAGGTGACTGGTAGATAGGACATGATGTAACAGCAGAATAGTGAGTGCAGATCTGGAGGTGAGTGGAGGATAAGACCTGATGTAACAGCAGAATAGTGACTGCATCTCTTGAGGTGACTGGAGGATAAGACACAATGCAACAGCAGAAAAGAGAGTGCAGCTCTTGAGGTGACTGGAGGATAAGACACGATGTAACAGCAGAATAGTGACAGCAGCTCTGGAGGTAACTGGAGTATAAGACACGATGTAACAGCATAATAGTGAGTGCAGCTCTGGAGGTGAATGGAGGATAAGAAACGATGTAACAACAGAATAGTGACAGCAGCTCTGGAGGTGACTGGCGGATAAGACATGATGTAACAGCAGAATAGTGAGTGCAGCTCTGGAGGTGACTGGAGGATAAGACATGATGTAACAGCAGAATAGTGACTGCAGCTCTTGAGGTGACTGGAGGATAAGACACGATGTAACAGCAGAATAGTGACTGCAGCTCTGGAGGTGACTGGAGGATAAGACATGATGTAACAGCAGAATAGTGACTGTAGCTCTGGAGATGAGTGGAGGATAAGACATGAAATAACAGCAGAATAGTGACTGCAGCTCTGGAGGTGACTGGAGGATAAGACAGGATGTAACAGTAGAATAGTGATTGCAGCTCTGGAGGTGACAGGAGGATAAGTCACGATGTAACAGCAGAATAATGATTGCAGCTCTGGAGGTGACTGGAGGATAAGACACGATGTAACAGCAGAATGGTGAATTTAGCTCTGGAGGACAATACACGATGTAACAGTAGAATAGTGACTGTAGCTCTGGAGGTGGCTGGAGGATAATAGATGATGTAACAGCAGAATAGTGACTGCAGCTCTGGAGGTGACTGGAGGATAAGACATGATGTAACAGCAGAATAGTGAGTGCAGCTCTGGAGGTGACTGGAGGATAAGACATGATATAACAGCAGAATAGTGACAGCAGCTCTGGAGGTAACTGGAGTATAAGACACGATGTAACAGCAGAATAGTGAGTGCAGCTCTGGAGGTGACTGGAGGATAAGACACGATGTAACAGCAGAATAGTCAGTGCAGCTCTGGAGGTGACTGGTAGATAGGACATGAGGTAACAGCAGAATAGTGAGTGCAGCTCTGGAGGTGACTGGAGGATAAGACATGATGTAACAGCAGAATAGTGAGTGCAGATCTGGAGGTGAGTGGAGGATAAGACCTGATGTAACAGCAGAATAGTGACTGCATCTCTTGAGGTGACTGGAGGATAAGACACAATGCAACAGCAGAAAAGAGAGTGCAGCTCTTGAGGTGACTGGAGGATAAGACACGATGTAACAGCAGAATAGTGACAGCAGCTCTGGAGGTAACTGGAGTATAAGACACGATGTAACAGCATAATAGTGAGTGCAGCTCTGGAGGTGAATGGAGGATAAGAAACGATGTAACAACAGAATAGTGACAGCAGCTCTGGAGGTGACTGGCGGATAAGACATGATGTAACAGCAGAATAGTGAGTGCAGCTCTGGAGGTGACTGGAGGATAAGACATGATGTAACAGCAGAATAGTGACTGCAGCTCTTGAGGTGACTGGAGGATAAGACACGATGTAACAGCAGAATAGTGACTGCAGCTCTGGAGGTGACTGGAGGATAAGACAAGATGTAACAGCAGAATAGTGAGTGCATCTCTGGAGGTGAACGGAGGATAAGACCTGATGTAACAACAGAATAGTGACAGCAGCTCTGGAGGTGACTGGAGGATAAGACCTGATGTAACATCAGAATAGTGACTGCAGCTCTGGAGGTGAGTGGAGGATAAGACCTGATGTAACAGCAGAATAGTGACTGCAGCTCTGGAGGTGACTGGAGGATAAGACACGATGTAACAGCAGAATAGTGACTGCAGCTCTGGAGGTGACTGGAGGATAACACACGATGTAACGGCAGAATAGTGACTGCAGCTCTGGAGGAGACTGGAGGATAAGACATGATGTAACAGCAGAATAGTGACTGCATGATAAGACACGATGTAACAGCAGAATAGTGAGTGCAGCTCTGGAGGTGGCTGGAGGATAAGACATGATTTAACAGCAGAATAGTGAGTGCAGCTCTGGAGTTGACTGGAGGATAAGATACGATGTAACAGCAGAATAGTGAGTGCAGCTCTGGAGGTGGCTGGAGGATAAGACATGATTTAACAGCAGAATAGTGACTGCAGCTCTGGAGGTAACTGGAAGATAAGACACGATTTAACAGTAGAATATTGAGTGCATCTCTGGAGGTGAATGGAGGATAAGACATGATGTAGCAGCAGAATAGTGACTGCAGCTCTGGAGGAGACTGGAGGATAGGACACGATGTAACAGCAGAATAGTGAGTGCAGCTCTGTAGGTGACTGGAGGATAAGACATGATGTAACAGCAGAATAGTGACTGCAGCTCTGGAGGTGACTGGAGGATAAGACAAGATGTAACAGCAGAATAGTGAGCGCATCTCTGGAGGTGAACGGAGGATAAGACCTGATGTAACAACAGAATAGTGACAGCAGCTCTGGAGGTGACTGGAGGATAAGACCTGATGTAACATCAGAATAGTGACTGCAGCTCTGGAGGTGAGTGGAGGATAAGACCTGATGTAACAGCAGAATATTGACTACAGCTCTGGAGGTGGCTGGAGGATAAGACACGATGTAACAGCAGAATAGTGACTGCAGCTCTGGAGGTGACTGGAGGATAAGACACGATGTAACGGCAGAATAGTGACTGCAGCTCTGGAGGAGACTGGAGGATAAGACATGATGTAACAGCAGAATAGTGACTGCAGCTCTGAAGGTGGCTGGAGGATAAGACATGATTTAACAGCAGAATAGTGATTGCAGCTCTGGAGGTGACAGGAGGATAAGACACGATGTAACAGCAGAATAATGATTGCAGCTCTGGAGGTGGCTGGAGGATAAGACACCATGTAACAGAGAATAGTGAGTGCATCTCTGGAGGTGAATGGAGGATAAGACACGATGTAATGGCAGAATAGCGACTGCAGCTCTGGAGGTGACTGGAGGATAAGACATGATGTAATAGCAGAATAGTGAGTGCAGCTCTGGAGGTGGCTGGAGGATAAGACATTATGTAACAGCAGAATAGTGAGTGCAGCTCTGGAGGTGAGTGGAGGATAAGACCTGATGTAACAGCAGAATAGTGACTGCAGCTCTGGAGGTGGCTGGAGGATAAGACACCATGTAACAGCAGAATAGTGACTGCAGCTCTGGAGGTGGCTGGAGGATAAGACATGAAGTAACAGCATAATAGTGAGTGCAGCTCTGGAGGTGAATGGAGGATAAGACCTGATGTAACAGCAGAATAGTGACAGCAGCTCTGGAGGTGACTGGAGGATAAGACATGATGTAACAGCAGAATAGTGAGTGCAGCTCTGGAGGTGAGTGGAGGATAAGACCTGATGTAACAGCAGAATAGTGACTGCAGCTCTGGAGGTGGCTGGAGGATAAGACATGATGTAACAGCAGAACAGTGACTGCAGCTCTGGAGGTGACTGGAGGATAAGACATGATGTAACAGCAGAATAGTGAGTGCAGCTCTGGAGGTGACTGGAGGATAAGACATGATGTAACAGCAGAATAGTGACAACAGCTCTGGAGGTAAATGGAGTATAAGACACGATGTAACAGCAGAATAGTGAGTGCAGCTCTGGAGGTGACTGGAGGATAAGACACGATGTAACAGCAGAATAGTCAGTGCAGCTCTGGAGGTGACTGGAGGATAAGACATGAGGTAACAGCAGAATAGTGAGTGCAGCTCTGGAGGTGACTGGAGGATAAGACATGATGTAACAGCAGAATAGTGAGTGCAGTTCTTGAGGTGACTGGAGGATAAGACACAATGCAACAGCAGAAAAGTGAGTGCAGCTCTTGAGGTGACTGGAGGATAAGACATGAAGTAACAGCATAATAGTGAGTGCAGCTCTGGCGGTGACTGGAGGACAACACATGATGTAACAGCAGAATAGTGACTGCAGCTCTGGAGGTGGCTGGAGGATAAGACACCATGTAACAGCAGAATAGTGACTGCAGCTCTGGAGGTGGCTGGAGGATAAGACATGAAGTAACAGCATAATAGTGAGTGCAGCTCTGGAGGTGAATGGAGGATAAGACCTGATGTAACAGCAGAATAGTGACAGCAGCTCTGGAGGTGACTGGAGGATAAGACATGATGTAACAGAATAGTGAGTGCAGCTCTGGAGGTGGCTGGAGGATAAGACATGATGTAACAGCAGAATAGTGACTGCAGCTCTGGAGGTGACTGGAGGATAGGACAGGATGTAACAGCAGAATAGTGAGTGCAGCTCTGGAGGTGACTGGAGGATAAGACATGATGTAACAGCAGAATAGTGAGTGCAGCTCTGGAGGTGACTGGAGGATAAGACACGATGTAACAGCAGAATAGTGATTGCAGCTCTGGAGGTGACTGGAGGATAAGACACGATGTAACAGCAGAATAGTGACTGCAGCTCTGGAGGAGACTGGAGGATGACATGATGTAACAGCAGAATAGTGAGTGCAGTTCTTGAGGTGACTGGAGGATAAGACACAATGCAACAGCAGAAAAGTGAGTGCAGCTCTTGAGGTGACTGGAGGATAAGACATGAAGTAACAGCAGAATAGTGACTGCAGCTCTGGAGGTGACTGGAGGATAAGACACCATGTAACAGCAGAACAGTGATTGCATCTCTGGAGGTGAATGGAGGATAAGAAACGATGTAACAACAGAATAGTGACAGCAGCTCTGGAGGTGACTGGAGGATAAGACATGATGTAACAGCAGAATGGTGAATTCAGCTCTGGAGGTAACTGGAGGATAGGACACGATGTAACAGCAGAATAGTGAGTGCAGCTCTGGAGGTGACTGGAGGATAAGACATGATGTAACAGCAGAATAGTGACTGCAGCTCTGGAGATGAGTGGAGGATAAGACATGAAGTAACAGCATAATAGTGAGTGCAGCTCTGGAGGTGACTGGAGGACAAGACACGATGTAACAGCAGAATAGTGACTGCAGCTCATGAGGTGACTGGAGGATAAGACATGATGTAACAGCAGAATAGTGACTGCAGCTCTGGAGGTGACTGGAGGATAGGACACGATGTAACAGCAGAATAGTGAGTGCAGCTCTGGAGGTGACTGGAGGATAAGACACAATGCAACAGCAGAAAAGTGAGTGCAGCTCTTGAGGTGACTGGAGGATAAGACATGAAGTAACAGCATAATAGTGAGTGCAGTTCTGGAGGTGACTGGAGGATAAGACATGATGTAACAGCAGAATAGTGAGTGCAGCTCTGGAGGTGACTGGAGGATAGGACACAATGTAACAGCAGAATAGTGACTGCAGCTCATGAGGTGACTGGAGGATAAGACATGATTTAACAGCAGAATAGTGACTGCAGCTCTTGAGGAGACTGGAGGATAAGACACAATGTAACAGCAGAATAATGATTGCAGCTCTGGAGGTGGCTGGAGGATAAGACACCATGTAACAGAGAATAGTGAGTGCATCTCTGGAGGTGAATGGAGGATAAGACCTGATGTAACAGCAGAATAGTGACAGCAGCTCTGGAGGTGAGTGGAGGATAAGACCTGATGTGACAGCAGAATAGTGACTGCAGCTCTGGAGGTGGCTGGAGGATAAGACACCATGTAACAGCAGAATAGTGACTGCAGCTCTGGAGGTGACTGGAGGATAAGACATGATGTAATAGCAGAATAGTGACTGCAGCTCTGGAGATGAGTGGAGGATAAGACATGAAGTAACAGCATAATAGTGAGTGCAGCTCTGGAGGTGACTGGAGGATAAGACATGATGTAACAGCAGAATGGTGAATTCAGCTCTGGAGGTAACTGGAGGATAAGACACGATTTAACAGTAGAATATTGAGTGCATCTCTGGAGGTGAATGGAGGATAAGACCTGATGTAGCAGCAGAATAGTGACTGCAGCTCTGGAGGTGACTGGAGGATAAGACATGATGTAGCAGCAGAATAGTGACTGCAGCTCTGGAGGTGAGTGGAGGATAAGGCCTGATGTAACAGCAGAATAGTGACTGCAGCTCTGGAGGTGGCTGGAGGATAAGACAACATGTAACAGCAGAATAGTGACTGCAGCTCTGGAGGAGACTGGAGGATAGGACACGATGTAACAGCAGAATAGTGAGTGCAGCTCTGTAGGTGACTGGAGGATAAGACATGATGTAACAGCAGAATAGTGACTGCAGCTCTGGAGATGACTGGAGGATAAGACATGATGTAACAGCAGAATAGTGACTGCAGCTCTGTAGGTGACTGGAGGACAAGACACGATGTAACAGCAGAATAGTGACTGCAGCTCTTGAGTTGACTGGAGGATAAGACAAGATGTAACAGCAGAATAGTGACTGCATTAGGGGAGAAAACAAGGGGATCTGCTACTTTGGATCTAATCCTTATAAACAGGGAGGAAATGGTTGAGGAGGTAAAGGTGGCTGGGACCCTAGGAGGCAGCGATCATGCTATTATAGAATTTTGGATAACTAGAGGAGGAAGACATGTGAAGACTCAAACTTCAAGGTTAGATTTTAGAAAGGCAGATTTTAAGAGACTCAGAAAGAGAATAGGAGGGATCCAATGGCTGGATGTCCTTAAGGACAAAAATGTCCAGGAAGGATGGGAAATTTTTAAAAATGAGATTCTCAAAGCACAATCGTTAACAATCCCGAAAAGTAGGAAGAATGGGAAGCATTTAAGGAAACCAGGATGGATGAACACAGAACTTAAACACATGCTAAAAAGAAAGAAAGAAATGTTTATTAAATGGAAAGAGGGAGGCATATCTAAAGAAGATTATAATGCAGTCTGCAGATCCTGTAGGGCACGTATCAGGTTAGCTAAAGCTGACAATGAATTAAGGCTTGCAAGAGATGTCAAAAGCAATAAAAAAGGATTTTGGGGGTATGTCAAAAGTAAAAGAAAAGTCAAAGATGCTATAGGATTTTTACAGGATGAAAATGGAGAAATGGTAAGAGAGGATGTTGAGAAGGCCGAACTTTTTAATTCCTATTTTGCATCTGTTTTCTCTCAGAAAGAAAATGTAACATCAACTGATCTTCACTGTCCTTTTAAAGGAATAGAGGAATCCAAGTTATCTGTAAACAGAAAGATTGTGAGGGAATATTTAGCTAACATAAATGAGTTCAAGTCACCAGGTCCAGATGAATTACACCCCAGAGTACTGAAGGAGATCGTAGAAGAAATTTTAGAACCACTCTCCATAATCTTTGAAAATTCTTGGAGAACAGGAGAAGTCCCAGAAGACTGGAGAAGAGCAAATGTTGTTCCTATCTTCAAAAAGGGGAAGAAGGTGGACCCAGGGAACTATAGGCCGGTGAGTCTGACTTCTATACCAGGAAAGATCTTTGAACAAATTATTAAACAACATGTATGTAAGTACATGGATAAGAATGAAGTGATTAACCAGAGTCAGCATGGGTTTGTAACTAACAAGTCATGTCAGACTAACTTAATTTCCTTCTATGACAGAATCACTGACTGGGTGGATCAGGGAAATGCTGTAGATATAGTATATCTTGACTTCAGCAAAGCATTTGACAAAGTATCTCACATCATCCTTATTGAAAAAATGACCAAGTATGCAATGGACCAGGCAACTGTTAGGTGGATTCATAACTGGCTTAGTGATCGGACTCAAAGGGTGGTTGTAAATGGCTTCACATCCAGCTGGATGAATGTCTCAAGTGGGGTACCACAGGGCTCCGTCCTGGGACCTGTATTGTTCAACATCTTTATCAATGATTTAGATGAAGGAATTGAGGGTAAACTGATTAAATTTGCTGATGACACAAAGCTAGGAGGGATAGCTAATACTAGAGAAGAGAGAGAGAGGATTCAAAAAGACCTAAATAAACTGGAGCAGTGGGCAGCAACCAACAGAATGGTTTTTAACAGGGAAAAATGCAAAGTACTACATCTGGGCAATAAAAATGAAAAAAGCATATACAGAATGGGAGGAATAGAGCTAAGCAACAGTACATGTGAAAAAGACTTAGGTATACTAATAGATCATAGACTGAACATGAGTCAACAGTGTGATGCAGCAGCAAAAAAGGCAAATACAATTCTGGGATGTATTAACAGAAGCATACAGTCTAGATCACGTGAAGTCATTATCGGTCTTTACTCCTCTTTGGTCAGACCTCATCTGGAATACTGTGTACAGTTTTGGGCACCACATTTTAAAAAAGACATAGACAAACTGGAGCAAGTTCAGAGAAGAGCGACCAGAATGGTGACTGGTCTGCAAACCATGTCCTATGAGGAACGGTTGCAGGATTTGGGAATGTTTAGCTTGCAAAAAAGAAGACTGAGAGGAGACTTAATAGCTGTCTACAAATATGTCAAGGGCTGTCACATTGTAGAAGGATCATCTTTATTCTCATTTGCACAAGGAAAGACTAGAAGCAATGGGATGAAACTAAATGGGAGGAGACACAGATTAGATATTAGAAAAAACTTTTTGACAGTTAGGGTGATTAATGAGTGGAACAGGCTGCCACGAGAGGTGGTGAGTTCCCCTTCAATGGACGTCTTCAAACAGAGGCTGGACAGACATCTGTCTGAGATGATCTAGTGAATCCTGCTTTGAGCAGGGGGTTGGACCAGATGACCCAGGAGGTTCCTTCCAACTCTACCATTCTATGATTCTATGATCTCTGGAGGTGAACGGAGGATAAGACCTGATGTAACAACAGAATAGTGACAGCAGCTCTGGAGGTGACTGGAGGATAAGACCTGATGTAACATCAGAATAGTGACTGCAGCTCTGGAGGTGAGTGGAGGATAAGACCTGATGTAACAGCAGAATATTGACTGCAGCTCTGGAGGTGGCTGGAGGATAAGACACGATGTAACAGCAGAATAGTGACTGCAGCTCTGGAGGTGACTGGAGGATAAGACACGATGTAACGGCAGAATAGTGACTGCAGCTCTGGAGGAGACTGGAGGATAAGACATGATGTAACAGCAGAATAGTGACTGCAGCTCTGAAGGTGGCTGGAGGATAAGACATGATTTAACAGCAGAATAGTGAGTGCAGCTCTGGAGTTGACTGGAGGATAAGATACGATGTAACAGCAGAATAGTGAGTGCAGCTCTGGAGGTGACTGGAGGATAAGACATGATGTAACAGTGGAATAGTGATTGCAGCTCTGGAGGTGACAGGAGGATAAGACACGATGTAACAGCAGAATAATGATTGCAGCTCTGGAGGTGGCTGGAGGATAAGACACCATGTAACAGAGAATAGTGAGTGCATCTCTGGAGGTGAATGGAGGATAAGACCTGATGTAACAGCAGAATAGTGACAGCAGCTCTAGAGGTGACTGGAGGATAAGACATGATGTAACAGCAGAATAGTGACTGCAGCTCTGGAGGTGAGTGGAGGATAAGACCTGATGTAACAGCAGAATAGTGACAGCAGCTCTGGAGGTGACTGGAGGATAAGACACGATGTAATGGCAGAATAGTGACTGCAGCTCTGGAGGTGAGTGGAGGATAAGACCTGATGTAACAGCAGAATAGTGACTGCAGCTCTGGAGGTGGCTGGAGGATAAGACACCATGTAACAGCAGAATAGTGACTGCAGCTCTGGAGGTGACTGGAGGATAAGACAGGATGTAACAGTAGAATAGTGATTGCAGCTCTGGAGGTGACAGGAGGATAAGACACGATGTAACAGCAGAATAGTGACTGCAGCTCTGGAGGTGACAGGAAGATAAGACACAATGTAACAGCAGAATGGTGAATTCAGCTCTGGAGCATAATACACGATGTAACAGTAGAATAGTGACTGTAGCTCTGGAGGTGGCTGGAGGATAAGACACGATGTAACAGCAGAATAGTGAGTGCAGCTCTGGAGGTGACTGGAGGATAAGACATGATGTAACAGCAGAATAGTGAGTGCAGCTCTGGAGGTGACTGGAGGATAAGACACGATGTAACAGCAGAATAGTGATTGCAGCTCTGGAGGTGACTGGAGGATAAGACACGATGTAACAGCAGAATAGTGACTGCAGCTCTGGAGGAGACTGGAGGATGACATGATGTAACAGCAGAATAGTGATTGCATCTCTGGAGGTGAATGGAGGATAAGAAACGATGTAACAACAGAATAGTGACAGCAGCTCTGGAGGTGACTGGAGGATAAGACATGATGTAACAGCAGAATGGTGAATTCAGCTCTGGAGGTAACTGGAGGATAGGACACGATGTAACAGCAGAATAGTGAGTGCAGCTCTGGAGGTGACTGGAGGATAAGACATGATGTAACAGCAGAATAGTGACTGCAGCTCTGGAGATGAGTGGAGGATAAGACATGAAGTAACAGCATAATAGTGAGTGCAGCTCTGGAGGTGACTGGAGGACAAGACACGATGTAACAGCAGAATAGTGACTGCAGCTCATGAGGTGACTGGAGGATAAGACATGATGTAACAGCAGAATAGTGACTGCAGCTCTGGAGGTGACTGGAGGATAAGACACCATGTAACAACAGAATAGTGACAGCAGCTCTGGAGGTGACTGGAGGATAAGACATGATGTAACAGCATAATAGTGAGTGCAGCTCTGGAGGTGACTGGAGGATAGGACACAATGTAACAGCAGAATAGTGACTGCAGCTCATGAGGTGACTGGAGGATAAGACATGATGTAACAGCAGAATAGTGACTGCAGCTCTTGAGGAGACTGGAGGATAAGACACGATGTAACAGCAGAATAATGATTGCAGCTCTGGAGGTGGCTGGAGGATAAGACACCATGTAACAGAGAATAGTGAGTGCATCTCTGGAGGTGAATGGAGGATAAGACCTGATGTGACAGCAGAATAGTGACTGCAGCTCTGGAGGTGAGTGGAGGATAAGACCTGATGTGACAGCAGAATAGTGACTGCAGCTCTGGAGGTGGCTGGAGGATAAGACACCATGTAACAGCAGAATAGTGACTGCAGCTCTGGAGGTGACTGGAGGATAAGACATGATGTAATAGCAGAATAGTGAGTGCAGCTCTGGAGGTGGCTGGAGGATAAGACATGATGTAACAGCAGAATAGTGACTGCAGCTCTGGAGGTGGCTGGAGGATAAGACACCATGTAACAGCAGAATAGTGACTGCAGCTCTGGAGGTGACTGAAGGATAGGACACGATGTAACAGCAGAATAGTAAGTGCAGCTCTGGAGGTGACTGGAGGATAAGACATGATGTAACAGCAGAATAGTGACTGCAGCTCTGGAGATGAGTGGAGGATAAGACATGAAGTAACAGCATAATAGTGAGTGCAGCTCTGGAGGTGACTGGAGGATAAGACATGATGTAACAGCAGAATGGTGAATTCAGCTCTGGAGGTAACTGGAGGATAAGACACGATTTAACAGTAGAATATTGAGTGCATCTCTGGAGGTGAATGGAGGATAAGACCTGATGTAGCAGCAGAATAGTGACTGCAGCTCTGGAGGTGACTGGAGGATAAGACATGATGTAGCAGCAGAATAGTGACTGCAGCTCTGGAGGTGAGTGGAGGATAAGGCCTGATGTAACAGCAGAATAGTGACTGCAGCTCTGGAGGTGGCTGGAGGATAAGACAACATGTAACAGCAGAATAGTGACTGCAGCTCTGGAGGAGACTGGAGGATAGGACACGATGTAACAGCAGAATAGTGAGTGCAGCTCTGTAGGTGACTGGAGGATAAGACATGATGTAACAGCAGAATAGTGACTGCAGCTCTGGAGGTGAGTGGAGGATAAGACCTGATGTAACAGCAGAATATTGACTGCAGCTCTGGAGGTGGCTGGAGGATAAGACACGATGTAACAGCAGAATAGTGACTGCAGCTATGGAGGTGACTGGAGGATAAGACACGATGTAACGGCAGAATAGTGACTGCAGCTCTGGAGGAGACTGGAGGATAAGACATGATGTAACAGCAGAATAGTGACTGCAGCTCTGAAGGTGGCTGGAGGATAAGACATGATTTAACAGCAGAATAGTGAGTGCAGCTCTGGAGGTGAGTGGAGGATAAGACCTGATGTAACAGCAGAATAGTGACTGCAGCTCTGGAGGTGGCTGGAGGATAAGACACCATGTAACAGCAGAATAGTGACTGCAGCTCTGGAGGTGACTGAAGGATAGGACACGATGTAACAGCAGAATAGTGAGTGCAGCTCTGGAGGTGACTGGAGGATAAGACATGATGTAACAGCAGAATAGTGACTGCAGCTCTGGAGATGAGTGGAGGATAAGACATGAAGTAACAGCATAATAGTGAGTGCAGCTCTGGAGGTGACTGGAGGACAAGACACGATGTAACAGCAGAATAGTGACTGCAGCTCATGAGGTGACTGGAGGATAAGACATGATGTAACAGCAGAATAGTGACTGCAGCTCTGGAGGTGACTGGAAGATAAGACATGATTTAACAGCAGAATGGTGAATTCAGCTCTGGAGGTAACTGGAGGATAAGACACAATGTAACAGTAGAATAGTGAGTGCATCTCTGGAGGTGAATGGAGGATAAGACCTGATGTAACAGCAGAATAGTGACTGCAGCTCTGGACATGACTGGAGGATAAGACATGATGTAACAGCAGAATAGAGAGTGCAGCTTTTGAGGTGATTGGAGGAATATAGATGATGTAACAGCAGAATAGTGACTGCAGCTCTGGAGGTGACTGGAGGATAAGACAGGATGTAACAGCAGAATGGTGAATTCAGCTCTGGAGCATAATACACGATGTAACAGTAGAATAGTGACTGTAGCTCTGGAGGTGGCTGGAGGATAATAGATGATGTAACAGCAGAATAGTGACAACAGCTCTCGAGGTAACTGGAGTATAAGACACGTTGTAACAGCAGAATAGTGAGTGCAGCTCTGGAGGTGACTGGAGGACAAGACACGATGTAACAGCAGAATAGTCAGTGCAGCTCTGGAGGTGACTGGAGGATAAGACATGAGGTAACAGCAGAATAGTGAGTGCAGCTCTGGAGGTGACTGGAGGATAAGACATGATGTAACAGCAGAATAGTGAGTGCAGTTCTTGAGGTGACTGGAGGATAAGACATGAAGTAACAGCATAATAGTGAGTGCAGCTCTGGCGGTGACTGGAGGATAAGACACCATGTAACAGCAGAACAGTGATTGCATCTCTGGAGGTGAATGGAGGATAAGAAACGATGTAACAACAGAATAATGACAGCAGCTCTGGAGGTGACTGGAGGATAAGACATGATGTAACAGCAGAATAGTGACTGCAGCTCTGGAGGTGACTGGAGGATAGGACACGATGTAACAGCAGAATAGTGAGTGCAGCTCTGGAGGTGACTGGAGGATAAGACACGATGTAACAGCAGAATAGTGATTGCAGCTCTGGAGGTGACTGGAGGATAAGACACGATGTAACAGCAGAATAGTGACTGCAGCTCTGGAGTTGACTGGACAATAAGATATGATGTAACAGCAGAATAGAGAGTGCAGCTTTTGAGGTGATTGGAGGAATATAGATGATGTAACAGCAGAATAGTGACTGCAGCTCTGGAGGTGACTGGAGGATAGGACACGATGTAACAGCAGCATAGTGAGTGCAGCTCTGGAGGTGACTGGAGGATAAGACACGATGTAACAGCAGAATAGTGATTGCAGCTCTGGAGGTGACTGGAGGATAAGACACGATGTAACAGCAGAATAGTGACTGCAGCTCTGGAGGAGACTGGAGGATAAGACACGATGTAACAGCAGAATAGTGAGTGCAGTTCTTGAGGTGACTGGAGGATAAGACACAATGCAACAGCAGAAAAGTGAGTACAGCTCTTGAGGTGACTGGAGGATAAGACATGAAGTAACAGCATAATAGTGAGTGCAGCTCTGGAGGTGACTGGAGGATAGGACACGATGTAACAGCAGAATAGTGAGTGCAGCTCTGGAGGTGACTGGAGGATAAGACATGATGTAACAGCAGAATAGTGACTGCAGCTCTGGAGATGAGTGGAGGATAAGACATGAAGTAACAGCATAATAGTGAGTGCAGCTCTGGAGGTGACTGGAGGACAAGACACGATGTAACAGCAGAATAGTGACTGCAGCTCATGAGGTGACTGGAGGATAAGACATGATGTAACAGCAGAATAGTGACTGCAGCTCTTGAGGTGACTGGAGGATAAGACACGATGTAACAGCAGAATAGTGACTGCAGCTCTGGAGGTGACTGGAGGATAAGACAAGATGTAACAGCAGAATAGTGAGTGCATCTCTGGAGGTGAACGGAGGATAAGACCTGATGTAACAACAGAATAGTGACAGCAGCTCTGGAGGTGACTGGAGGATAAGACACGATGTAACGGCAGAATAGTGACTGCAGCTCTGGAGGAGACTGGAGGATAAGACATGATGTAACAGCAGAATAGTGAGTGCAGCTCTGGAGGTGGCTGGAGGATAAGACATGATTTAACAGCAGAATAATGAGTGCAGCTCTGGAGTTGACTGGAGGATAAGATACGATGTAACAGCAGAATAGTGAGTGCAGTTCTGGAGGTGGCTGGAGGATAAGACACGATGTAACAGCAGAATAATGATTGCAGCTCTGGAGGTGACTGGAGGACAAGACACGATGTAACAGCAGAATAGTGACTGCAGCTCATGAGGTGACTGGAGGATTTGACATGATTTAACAGCAGAATGGTGAATTCAGCTCTGGAGGTAACTGGAGGATAAGACACGATGTAACAGTAGAATAGTGAGTGCATCTCTGGAGGTGAATGGAGGATAAGACCTGATGTAACAGCAGAATAGTGACAGCAGCTCTGGAGGTGACTGGAGGATAAGACATGATGTAACAGCAGAATAGTGAGTGCAGCTCTGGAGGTGAGTGGAGGATAAGACCTGATGTAACAGCAGAATAGTGACTGCAGCTCTGGAGGTGGCTGGAGGATAAGACACGATGTAACAGCAGAATAGTGACTGCAGCTCTGGAGGTGACTGGAGGATAAGACACGATGTAACGGCAGAATAGTGACTGCAGCTCTGAACATGACTGGAGGATAAGACATGATGTAACAGCAGAATAGTGAGTGCAGCTCTGGAGGTGGCTGGAGGATAAGACATGATGTAACAGCAGAACAGTGACTGCAGCTCTGGAGGTGACTGAAGGATAAGACATGAAATAACAGCAGAATAGTGAGGGCAGCTCTGGAGTTGACTGGACAATAAGATACGATGTAACAGCAGAATAGAGAGTGCAGCTTTTGAGGTGATTGGAGGAATATAGATGATGTAACAGCAGAATAGTGACTGCAGCTCTGGAGGTGACTGGAGGATAAGACAGGATGTAACAGTAGAATAGTGATTGCAGCTCTGGAGGTGACAGAAGGATAAGACACGATGTAACAGCAGAATAGTGACTGCAGCTCTGGAGGTGACAGGAAGATAAGACACAATGTAACAGCAGAATGGTGAATTCAGGTCTGGAGGATAACACACGATGTAACAGTAGAATAGTGACTGTAGCTCTGGAGGTGGCTGGAGGATAATAGATGATGTAACAGCAGAATAGTGACTGCAGCTCTGGAGGTGACTGGAGGATAAGACATGATGTAACAGCAGAATAGTGAGTGCAGCTCTGGAGGTGACTGGAGGATAAGACATGATGTAACAGCAGAATAGTGAGTGCAGCTCTGGAGGTGACTGGAGGATAAGACACGATGTAACAGCAGAATAGTCAGTGCAGCTCTGGAGGTGACTGGAGGATAAGACACGATGTAACAGCAGAATAGTCAGTGCAGCTCTGGAGGTGAGTGGAGGATAAGACCTGATGTAACAGCAGAATAGTGACTGCAGCTCTGGAGGTGGCTGGAGGATAAGACACGATGTAACAGCAGAATAGTGACTGCAGCTCTGGAGGTGACTGGAGGATAAGACACGATGTAACAGCAGAATAGTGACTGCAGCTCTTGAGGTGACTGGAGGATAAGACACGATGTAACAGCAGAATAGTGACTGCAGCTCTGGAGGTGACTGGAGGATAAGACAAGATGTAACAGCAGAATAGTGAGTGCATCTCTGGAGGTGAACGGAGGATAAGACCTGATGTAACAACAGAATAGTGACAGCAGCTCTGGAGGTGACTGGAGGATAAGACACGATGTAACGGCAGAATAGTGACTGCAGCTCTGGAGGAGACTGGAGGATAAGACATGATGTAACAGCAGAATAGTGAGTGCAGCTCTGGAGGTGGCTGGAGGATAAGACATGATTTAACAGCAGAATAATGAGTGCAGCTCTGGAGTTGACTGGAGGATAAGATACGATGTAACAGCAGAATAGTGAGTGCAGTTCTGGAGGTGGCTGGAGGATAAGACACGATGTAACAGCAGAATAATGATTGCAGCTCTGGAGGTGACTGGAGGACAAGACACGATGTAACAGCAGAATAGTGACTGCAGCTCATGAGGTGACTGGAGGATTTGACATGATTTAACAGCAGAATGGTGAATTCAGCTCTGGAGGTAACTGGAGGATAAGACACGATGTAACAGTAGAATAGTGAGTGCATCTCTGGAGGTGAATGGAGGATAAGACCTGATGTAACAGCAGAATAGTGACAGCAGCTCTGGAGGTGACTGGAGGATAAGACATGATGTAACAGCAGAATAGTGAGTGCAGCTCTGGAGGTGAGTGGAGGATAAGACCTGATGTAACAGCAGAATAGTGACTGCAGCTCTGGAGGTGGCTGGAGGATAAGACACGATGTAACAGCAGAATAGTGACTGCAGCTCTGGAGGTGACTGGAGGATAAGACACGATGTAACGGCAGAATAGTGACTGCAGCTCTGAACATGACTGGAGGATAAGACATGATGTAACAGCAGAATAGTGAGTGCAGCTCTGGAGGTGGCTGGAGGATAAGACATGATGTAACAGCAGAACAGTGACTGCAGCTCTGGAGGTGACTGAAGGATAAGACATGAAATAACAGCAGAATAGTGAGGGCAGCTCTGGAGTTGACTGGACAATAAGATACGATGTAACAGCAGAATAGAGAGTGCAGCTTTTGAGGTGATTGGAGGAATATAGATGATGTAACAGCAGAATAGTGACTGCAGCTCTGGAGGTGACTGGAGGATAAGACAGGATGTAACAGTAGAATAGTGATTGCAGCTCTGGAGGTGACAGAAGGATAAGACACGATGTAACAGCAGAATAGTGACTGCAGCTCTGGAGGTGACAGGAAGATAAGACACAATGTAACAGCAGAATGGTGAATTCAGGTCTGGAGGATAACACACGATGTAACAGTAGAATAGTGACTGTAGCTCTGGAGGTGGCTGGAGGATAATAGATGATGTAACAGCAGAATAGTGACTGCAGCTCTGGAGGTGACTGGAGGATAAGACATGATGTAACAGCAGAATAGTGAGTGCAGCTCTGGAGGTGACTGGAGGATAAGACATGATGTAACAGCAGAATAGTGAGTGCAGCTCTGGAGGTGACTGGAGGATAAGACACGATGTAACAGCAGAATAGTCAGTGCAGCTCTGGAGGTGACTGGAGGATAAGACACGATGTAACAGCAGAATAGTCAGTGCAGCTCTGGAGGTGAGTGGAGGATAAGACCTGATGTAACAGCAGAATAGTGACTGCAGCTCTGGAGGTGGCTGGAGGATAAGACACGATGTAACAGCAGAATAGTGACTGCAGCTCTGGAGGTGACTGGAGGATAAGACACGATGTAACGGCAGAATAGTGACTGCAGCTCTGGAGGAGACTGGAGGATAAGACATGATGTAACAGCAGAATAGTGAGTGCAGCTCTGGAGCTGGCTGGAGGATAAGACATGATTTAACAGCAGAATAATGAGTGCAGCTCTGGAGTTGACTGGAGGATAAGATACGATGTAACAGCAGAATAGTGAGTGCAGCTCTGGAGGTGACAGGAGGATAAGACACGATGTAACAGCAGAATAATGATTGCAGCTCTGGAGGTGACTGGAGGATAGGACACGATGTAACAGCAGAATAGTGAGTGCAGCTCATGAGGTGACTGGAGGATACGACATGATGTAACAGCAGAATAGTGACTGCAGCTCTGGAGATGAGTGGAGGATAAGACATGAAGTAACAGCATAATAGTGAGTGCAGCTCTGGAGGTGACTGGAGGACAAGACACGATGTAACAGCAGAATAGTGACTGCAGCTCATGAGGTGACTGGAGGATAAGACATGATGTAACAGCAGAATAGTGACTGCAGCTCTGGAGGTGACTGGAAGATAAGACATGATTTAACAGCAGAATGGTGAATACAGCTCTGGAGGTAACTGGAGGATAAGACACGATGTAACAGTAGAATAGTGAGTGCATCTCTGGAGGTGAATGGAGGATAAGACCTGATGTAACAGCAGAATAGTGACAGCAGCTCTGGAGGTGACTGGAGGATAAGACATGATGTAACAGCAGAATAGTGAGTGCAGCTCTGGAGGTGAGTGGAGGATAAGACCTGATGTAACAGCAGAATAGTGACTGCAGCTCTGGAGGTGGCTGGAGGATAAGACCTGATGTAACAGCAGAATAGTGACTGCAGCTCTGGAGGTGGCTGGAGGATAAGACATGATGTAACAGCAGAATAGTGAGTGCAGCTCTGGAGTTGACTGGACAATAAGATACGATGTAACAGCAGAATAGAGAGTGCAGCTTTTGAGGTGATTGGAGGAATATAGATGATGTAACAGCAGAATAGTGACTGCAGCTCTGGAGGTGACTGGAGGATAAGACAGGATGTAACAGTAGAATAGTGATTGCAGCTCTGGAGGTGACAGGAGGATAAGACACGATGTAACAGCAGAATAGTGACTGCAGCTCTGGAGGTGACAGGAAGATAAGACACAATGTAACAGCAGAATGGTGAATTCAGCTCTGGAGCATAATACACGATGTAACAGTAGAATAGTGACTGTAGCTCTGGAGGTGGCTGGAGGATAATAGATGATGTAACAGCAGAATAGTGACTGCAGCTCTGGAGGTGACTGGAGGATAAGACATGATGTAACAGCAGAATAGTGAGTGCAGCTCTGGAGTTGACTGGACAATAAGATACGATGTAACAGCAGAATAGAGAGTGCAGCTTTTGAGGTGATTGGAGGAATATAGATGATGTAACAGCAGAATAGTGACTGCAGCTCTGGTGGTGACTGGAGGATAAGACAGGATGTAACAGTAGAATAGTGATTGCAGCTCTGGAGGTGACAGGAGGATAAGACACGATGTAACAGCAGAATAGTGACTGCAGCTCTGGAGGTGACAGGAAGATAAGACACAATGTAACAGCAGAATGGTGAATTCAGCTCTGGAGCATAATACACGATGTAACAGTAGAATAGTGACTGTAGCTCTGGAGGTGGCTGGAGGATAATAGATGATGTAACAGCAGAATAGTGACTGCAGCTCTGGAGGTGACAGGAAGATAAGACACAATGTAACAGCAGAATGGTGAATTCAGCTCTGGAGCATAATACACGATGTAACAGTAGAATAGTGACTGTAGCTCTGGAGGTGGCTGGAGGATAATAGATGATGTAACAGCAGAATAGTGAGTGCAGTTCTTGAGGTGACTGGAGGATAAGACACAATGCAACAGCAGAAAAGTGAGTGCAGCTCTTGAGGTGACTGGAGGATAAGACATGATGTAACAGCATAATAGTGAGTGCAGCTCTGGAGGTGACTGGAGGATAAGACATGATGTAACAGCAGAATAGTCAGTGCAGCTCTTGAGGTGACTGGAGGATAAGACATGATGTAACAGCAGAATAGAGACTGCAGCTCTGGAGGTGACTGGAGGATAAGACATGAAGTAACAGCATAATAGTGAGTGCAGCTCTGGAGGTGACTGGAGGACAAGACACGATGTAACAGCAGAATAGTGACTGCAGCTCTGGAGGTGACTGGAGGATAAGACACCATGTAACAGCAGAACAGTGATTGCATCTCTGGAGGTGACTGGAAGATAGGACATGATGTAACAGCACAATAGTGACTGCAGCTCTGGAGATGAGTGGAGGATAAGACATGAAGTAACAGCATAATAGTGAGTGCAGCTCTGCAGGTGACTGGAGGACAAGACACGATGTAACAGCAGAATAGTGACTGCAGCTCTGGAGGTGACTGGAGGATAAGACACGATGTAATGGCAGAATAGTGACTGCAGCTCATGAGGTGACTGGAGGATAAGACAAGATGTAACAGCAGAATAGTGAGTGCATCTCTGGAGGTGAACGGAGGATAAGACCTGATGTATCAACAGAATAGTGACAGCAGCTCTGGAGGTGACTGGAGGATAAGACCTGATGTAACATCAGAATAGTGACTGCAGCTCTGGAGGTGAGTGGAGGATAAGACCTGATGTAACAGCAGAATAGTGACTGCAGCTCTGGAGGTGGCTGGAGGATAAGACACGATGTAACAGCAGAATAGTGACTGCAGCTCTGGAGGTGACTGGAGGATAAGACACGATGTAACGGCAGAATAGTGACTGCAGCTCTGGAGGAGACTGGAGGATAAGACATGATGTAACAGCAGAATAGTGAGTGCAGCTCTGGAGGTGGCTGGAGGATAAGACATGATTTAACAGCAGAATAATGAGTGCAGCTCTGGAGTTGACTGGAGGATAAGATACGATGTAACAGCAGAATAGTGAGTGCAGCTCTGGAGGTGACTGGAGGATAAAACATGATGTAACAGTGGAATAGTGATTGCAGCTCTGGAGGTGACTGGAGGATAAAACATGATGTAACAGTGGAATAGTGACTGCAGCTCTGGAGGTGAATGGAGGATAAGACCTGATGTAACAGCAGAATAGTGACAGCAGCTCTGGAGGTGACTGGAGGATAAGACATGATGTAACAGCAGAATAGTGAGTGCAGCTCTGGAGGTGAGTGGAGGATAAGACCTGATGAAACAGCAGAATAGTGACTGCAGCTCTGGAAGTGGCTGGAGGATAAGACACGATGTAACAGCAGAATAGTGACTGCAGCTCTGGAGGTGACTGGAGGATAAGACACGATGTAACGGCAGAATAGTGACTGCAGCTCTGGACATGACTGGAGGATAAGACATGAGGTAACAGCAGAATAGTGAGTGCAGCTCTGGAGGTGGCTGGAGGATAAGACATGATGTAACAGCAGAATAGTGAGTGCAGCTCTGGAGGTGACTGAAGGATAAGACATGAAATAACAGCAGAATAGTGAGTGCAGCTCTGGAGTTGACTGGACAATAAGATACGATGTAACAGCAGAATAGAGAGTGCAGCTTTTGAGGTGATTGGAGGAATATAGATGATGTAACAACAGAATAGTGACTGCAGCTCTGGAGGTGACAGGAGGATAAGACACGATGTAACAGCAGAATAGTGACTGCAGCTCTGGAGGTGACAGGAAGATAAGACACAATGTAACAGCAGAATGGTGAATTCAGCTCTGGAAGATAATACACGATGTAACAGTAGAATAGTGACTGTAGCTCTGGAGGTGGCTGGAGGATAATAGATGATGTAACAGCAGAATAGTGACTGCAGCTCTGGAGGTGACTGGAGGATAAGACATGAAATAACAGCAGAATAGTGAGTGCAGCTCTGGACATGACTGGAGGATAAGACATGATGTAACAGCAGAATAGTGAGTGCAGCTCTGGAGGTGGCTGGAGGATAAGACATGATGTAACAGTAGAACAGTGACTGCAGCTCTGGAGGTGACTGAAGGATAAGACATGAAATAACAGCAGAATAGTGAGTGCAGCTCTGGAGTTGACTGGACAATAAGATACGATGTAACAGCAGAATAGAGAGTGCAGCTTTTGAGGTGATTGGAGGAATATAGATGATGTAACAGCAGAATGGTGAATTCAGCTCTGGAAGATAATACACGATGTAACAGCAGAATAGTGACTGCAGCTCTGGAGATGAGTGGAGGATAAGACATGAAGTAACAGCATAATAGTGAGTGCAGCTCTGTAGGTGACTGGAGGACAAGACACGATGTAACAGCAGAATAGTGACTGCAGCTCATGAGGTGACTGGAGGATAAGACATGATGTAACAGCAGAATAGTGACTGCAGCTCTGGAGGTGACTGGAGGATAAGACACGATGTAACAGCAGAATAGTGAGTGCATCTCTGGAGGTGAACGGAGTATAAGACCTGATGTAACAACAGAATAGTGACAGCAGCTCTGGAGGTGGCTGGAGGATAAGACACGATGTAACAGCAGAATAGTGACTGCAGCTCTGGAGGTGACTGGAGGATAAGACATGATGTAACAGCAGAATAGTGAGTGCAGCTCTGGAGGTGGCTGGAGGATAAGACATGATTTAACAGCAGAATAATGAGTGCAGCTCTGGAGTTGACTGGAGGATAAGATACGATGTAACAGCAGAATAGTGAGTGCAGCTCTGGAGGTGACTGGAGGATAAGACATGATGTAACAGTGGAATAGTGATTGCAGCTCTAGAGGTGACAGGAGTATAAGACACGATGTAACAGCAGAATAATGATTGCAGCTCTGGAGGTGACTGGAGGATAAGATCTGATCTAACAGCAGAATAGTGACTGCAGCTCTGGAGTTAACTGGAAGATAAGACATGACTTAACAGCAGAATGGTGAGTGCAGCTCTGTAGGTGACTGGAGGATAAGACATGATGTAACAGCAGAATGGTGAATTCAGCTCTGGAGGTAACTGGAGGATAATACACGATTTAACAGTAGAATAGTGAGTGCATCTCTGGAGGTGAATGGAGGATAAGACCTGATGTAACAGCAGAATAGTGACAGCAGCTCTGGAAGTGACTGGAGGATAAGACATGATGTAGCAGCAGAATAGTGACTGCAGCTCTGGAGGTGAGTGGAGGATAAGGCCTGATGTAACAGCAGAATAGTGACTGCAGCTCATGAGGTGACTGGAGGATAAGACATGATGTAACAGCAGAATAGTGACTGCAGCTCTTGAGGTGACTGGAGGATAAGACACGATGTAACAGCAGAATAGTGACTGCAGCTCTGGAGGTGACTGGAGGATAAGACAAGATGTAACAGCAGAATAGTGAGTGCATCTCTGGAGGTGAACGGTGTATAAGACCTGATGTAACAACAGAATAGTGACAGCAGCTCTGGAGGTGACTGGAGGATAAGACCTGATGTAACATCAGAATAGTGACTGCAGCTCTGGAGGTGAGTGGAGGATAAGACACGATGTAACAGCAGAATAGTGACTGCAGCTCTGGAGGTGACTGGAGGATAAGACACGATGTAACAGCAGAATAGTGAGTGCAGCTCTGGAGTTGACTGGAGGATAAGATACGATGTAACAGCAGAATAGTGAGTGTAGCTCTGGAGGTGACTGGAGGATAAGACATGATGTAACAGTGGAATAGTGATTGCAGCTCTGGAGGTGACAGGAGGATAAGACACGATGTAACAGCAGAATAATGATTGCAGCTCTGGAGGTGGCTGGAGGATAAGACACCATATAACAGAGAATAGTGAGTGCAGCTCTGGAGGTGACTGGAGGATAAGACATGATGTAATAGCAGAATAGTGAGTGCAGCTCTGGAGGTGGCTGGAGGATAAGACATGATGTAACAGCAGAATAGTGACTGCAGCTCTGGAGGTGAGTGGAGGATAAGACCTGATGTGACAGCAGAATAGTGAGTGCAGCTCTGGAGGTGACTGGAGGATAAGACACGATGTAACGGCAGAATAGTGACTGCAGCTCTGGAGGTGACTGGAGGATAAGACATGATGTAATAGCAGAATAGTGAGTGCAGCTCTGGAGGTGGCTTGAGGATAAGACATGATGTAACAGCAGAACAGTGACTGCAGCTCTGGAGGTGACTGAAGGATAAGACATGAAGTAACAGCAGAATAGAGAGTGCAGCTCTTGAGGTGACTGGAGGAATATAGATGATGTAACAGCAGAATAGTGACTGCAGCTCTGGAGGTGACTGGAGGATAAGACAGGATGTAACAGCAGAATAGTGAATTCAGCTCTGGAGGTAACTGGAGGATAATACACGATGTAACAGTAGAATAGTGACTGTAGTTCTGGAGGTGGCTGGATGATAATAGATGATGTAACAGCAGAATAGTGACTGCAGCTCTAGAGATGACTGGAAGATAAGACATGATGTAACAGAAGAATAGTGAGTGCAGCTCTGGAGGTGACTGGAGGATAATACACTATGTAACAGCAGAATAGTTAGTGTAGCTCTGGAGGTGACTGGAGGATAAGACATGATTTAACAGCAGAATGGTGACTTCAGCTCTGGAGGTGACAGGAGGATAAGACACGATGAAACAGCAGAATAGTGACTACAGCTCAGGAGGTGACTGGAGGATAAGACACGATGTAACAGCAGAATAGTGACTACAGCTCTGGAGGTGTCTGGAGGATAAGACACGATGAAACAGCAGAATAGTGACTGCAGCTCTGGCGGTGGCTGGAGGATAAGAAATTATGTAACAGCAGAAAAGAGACTACAGCTCTGGAGGTGGCTGGAGGATAAAACATGATGTAACAGCAGAATAGTGACTACAGCTCTGGAGGTGACTGGAGGATAAGAGGCGATGTAACAGCAGAATAGTGAGTGCACATCTGGAGGTGACTGGAGGATAAGACCTGATGTAACAGCAGAATAGTGAGTGCAGATCTGGAGGTGACTGGAGGATAAGACCTGATATAACAGCAGAATAGTGACGCAGCTCTGGAGGTGACTGGAGGATAAGACACGATGTAACAGCAGAATAGTGACTGCACTTCAGGAAGTGACTGGAGGATAAGACATGATGTAACAGCAGAATAGTGAGTGCAGCTCTGGAGGTGACTGGCGGATAAAACATGATGTAACAGCAGAATAGTGAGAGCAGCTCTGGAGGTGACTGGAGGATAAGACATGATGTAACAGCAGAATAGTGAGTGCAGCTCTGGAGGTGAGTGGAGGATAAGACACGATGTAACAGCAGAATAGTGACTGCAGCTCTGGAGGTGGCTGGAGGATAAGACACGATGTAACAGCAGAATAGTGACTGCAGCTCTGGAGGTGACTGGAGGATAAGACACGATGTAACGGCAGAATAGTGACTGCAGCTCTGGAGGAGACTGGAGGATAAGACATGATGTAACAGCAGAATAGTGAGTGCAGCTCTGGAGGTGGCTGGAGGATAAGACATGATTTAACAGCAGAATAGTGAGTGCAGCTCTGGAGGTGACAGGAGGATAAGACACGATGTAACAGCAGAGTAGTGACTGCAGCTCTGGAAGTGACTGGAGGATAAGACATGATTTAACAGCAGAATGGTGAGTGCAGCTCTGTAGGTGACTGGAGGATAAGACATGATATAACAGCAGAATGGTGAATTCAGCTCTGGAGGTAACTGGAGGATAAGACACGATGTAACAGCAGAATAGTGACTGAAGCTCTGGAGGTGAGTGGAGGATAAGACCTGATGTAACAGCAGAATAGTGAGTGCAGCTCTGGAGGTGACTGGAGGATAGGACACGATGTAACAGCAGAATAGTGAGTGCAGCTCTGGAGGTGACTGGAGGATAAGACATGATGTAACAGCAGAATAGTGACTGCAGCTCTGGAGATGAGTGGAGGATAAGACATGATGTAACAGCAGAATAGTGACTGCAGCTCTGGAGGTGACTGGAAGATAAGACATGATTTAACAGCAGAATGGTGAGTGCAGCTCTGTAGGTGACTGGAGGATAAGACATGATGTAACAGCAGAATGGTGAATTCAGCTCTGGAGGTAACTGGAGGATAAGACACGATGTAACAGTAGAATAGTGAGTGCATCTCTGGAGGTGAATGGAGGATAAGACCTGATGTAACAGCAGAATAGTGACAGCAGCTCTGGAGGTGACTGGAGGAAAAGACACGATGTAACAGCAGAATAGTGAGTGCAGCTCTGGAGGTGAGTGGAGGATAAGACCTGATGTAACAGCAGAATAGTGACTGCAGCTCTGGAGGTGGCTGGAGGATAAGACACGATGTAACAGCAGAATAGTGACTGCAGCTCTGGAGGTGACTGGAGGATAAGACACGATGTAACGGCAGAATAGTGACTGCAGCTCTGGACGTGACTGGAGGATAAGACATGATGTAACAGCAGAATAGTGAGTGCAGCTCTGGAGGTGGCTGGAGGATAAGACATGATGTAACAGCAGAACAGTGACTGCAGCTCTGGAGGTGACTGAAGGATAAGACATGAAATAACAGCAGAATAGTGAGTGCAGCTCTGGAGTTGACTGGACGATAAGATACGATGTAACAGCAGAATAGAGAGTGCAGCTCTTGAGGTGATTGGAGGAATATAGATGATGTAACAGCAGAATGGTGAATTCAGCTCTGGAGGATAATACACGATGTAACAGCAGAATAGTGACTGCAGCTCTGGATGTGACTGGAGGATAAGACACGATGTAACGGCAGAATAGTGAGTGCAGCTCTGGAGGAGACTGGAGGATAAGACATGATGTAACAGTGGAATAGTGAGTGCAGCTCTGGAGGTGACAGGAGGATAAGACACGATGTAACAGCAGAATAATGATTGCAGCTCTGGAGGTGACTGGAGGATAAGATCTGATGTAACAACAGAATGGTGAATTCAGCTCTGGAGGTAACTGGAGGATAAGACACGATTTAACAGTAGAATAGTGAGTGCATCTCTGGAGGTGAATGGAGGATAAGACCTGATGTAACAGCAGAATAGTGACAGCAGCTCTGGAGGTGACTGGAGGATAAGACATGATGTAGCAGCAGAATAGTGACTGCAGCTCTGGAGGTGAGTGGAGGATAAGACCTGATGTAACAGCAGAATAGTGACTGCAGCTCTAGAGGTGGCTGGAGGATAAGACACCATGTAACAGCAGAATAGTGACTGCAGCTCTGGAGGTGACTGGAGGATAGGACACGATGTAACAGCAGAATAGTGAGTGCAGCTCTGGAGGTGACTGGAGGATAAGACATGATGTAACAGCAGAATAGTGAGTGCAGCTCTGAAGGTGGCTGGAGGATAAGTCATGATTTAAAAGCAGAAGAGTGAGTGCAGCTCTGGAGTTGACTGGAGGATAGGATACGATGTAACAGAAGAATAGTGAGTGCAGCTCTGGAGGTGACTGGAGGATAAGACATGATGTAACAGTGGAATAGTGATTGCAGCTCTGGAGGTGGCTGGAGGATGAGACACCATGTAACAGAATAGTGAGTGCATCTCTGGAGGTGAATGGAGGATAAGACATGATGTAACAGCAGAATAGTGACTGCAGCTCACGAGGTGAGAGGAGGATAAGACCTGATGTGACAGCAGAATAGTGACTGCAGCTCTGGAGGTGGCTGGAGGATAAGACACCATGTAACAGCAGAATAGTGACTGCAGCTCTGGAGGTGACTGGAGGATAAGACATGATGTAATAGCCGAATAGTGAGTGCAGATCTGGAGGTGGCTGGAGGATAAGACATGAAGTAACAGCAGAATAGAGAGTGCAGCTCTTGAGGTGACTGGAGGAATATAGATGATGTAACAGCAGAATAGTGAGTGCAGCTCTGGAGGTGACTGGAGGATAAGACAGGATGTAACAGTAGAATAGTGATTGCAGCTCTGGAGGTGACAGGAGGATAAGACACGATGTAACAGCAGAATAATGATTGCCGCTCTGGAGGTGACTAGAGGATAAGACCTGATGTAACAGCAGAATAGAGACTGCAGCTCTGGAGGTGACAGGAGGATAAGACATGATGTAACAGCAGAATAGTGACTGCAGCTCTGGAGGTGGCTGGAGGATAATACACTATGTAACAGCAGAATAGTGTAGCTCTGAAGGTGACTGGAGGATAACACATGATGTAACAGCAGAATGGTGACTTCAGCTCTGGAGGTGACAGGAGGATAAGACCTGATGTAACAGCAGAATAGGGACTACAGCTCAGGAGGTGACTGGAGGATAAGACACGATGTAACAGCAGAAAAGAGACTACAGCTCTGGAGGTGGCTGGAGGATAAGACATGATGTAACAGCAGAATAGTGACTACAGCTCTGGAGGTGACTGGAGGATAAGACACAATGTAACAGCAGAATGATGAGTGCAGCTCTGGAGGATAAGAGGCGATGTAACAGCAGAATAGTGAGTGCACATCTGGAGGTGACTGGAGGATAAGACCTGATGTAACAGCAGAATAGTGAGTGCAGATCTGGAGGTGACTGGAGGATAAGACCTGATTTAACAGCAGAATAGTGACGCAGCTCTGGAGGTGACTGGAGGATAAGACACGATGTAACAGCAGAATAGTGAGTGAAGCTCTGGAGGTGACTGGCGGATAAAACATGATGTAACAGCAGAATAGTGAGTGCAGCTCTGGAGGTGACTGGAGGATAAGACACGATGTAACAGCAGAATAGTGAGTGCAGCTCTGGAGGTGACTGGAGGAAAAAACATGATGTAACAGCAGAATCGTGATTGCAGCTCTGGAGATGACTGGAGTATAAGACACGATGTAACAAAATAATAGTGAGTGCAGCTCTTGACGTGACTGAAGGATAAGACACGATGTAACAGCAGAATAGTGACTGCAGCTCTGGAGGTGTCTGGAGGATAAGACACGATGTAACAGCAGAATAGTGACTGCAGCTCTGGAGGTGACTGGAGGATAAGACACGATGTAACGGCAGAATAGTGACTGCAGCTCTGGAGGAGACTGGAGGATAAGACATGATTTAACAGCAGAATAGTGAGTGCAGCTCTGGAGGTGGCTGGAGGATAAGACATGATTTAACAGCAGAATAGTGAGTGCAGCTCTGGAGTTGACTGGAGGATAAGATACGATGTAACAGTGGAATAGTGATTGCAGCTCTGGAGGTAACAGGAGGATAAGACACGATGTAACAGCAGAATAATGATTGCAGCTCTGGAGGTGACTGGAGGATAAGACCTGATGTAACAGTAGAATAGTGACTGCAGCTCTGGAGGTGAGTGGAGGATAAGACCTGATGTAACAGCAGAATAGTGACTGCAGCTCTGGAGGTGAGTGGAGGATAAGACCTGATGTAACAGCAGAATAGTGAGTGCAGTTCTGGAGGTGGCTGGAGGATAAAACATGAAGTAACAGCAGAATAGAGAGTGCAGCTCTTGAGGTGACTGGAGGAATATAGATGATGTAACAGCAGAATAGTGACTGCAGCTCTGGAGGTGACTGGAGGATAAGACAGGATGTAACAGTAGAATAGTGATTGCAGCTCTGGAGGTGACAGGAGGATAAGACACGATGTAACAGCAGAATAGTGACTGCAGCTCTGGAGGTAACTGGAGGATAATACACGATGTAACAGTAGAATAGTGACTGTAGCTCTGGAGGTGGCTGGAGGATAATAGATGATGTAATAGCAGAATAGTGACTGCAGCTCTGGAGGTGACAGGAGGATAAGACATGATGTAACAGCAGAATAGTGAGTGCAGCTCTGGAGGTGACTGGAGGATAATACACTATGTAACAGCAGAATAGTTAGTGTAGCTCTGGAGGTGACTGGAGGATAAGACATGATGTAACAGCAGAATGGTGACTTCAGCTCTGGAGGTGACAGGAGGATAAGACACGATGAAACAGCAGAATAGTGACTACAGCTCAGGAGGTGACTGGAGGATAAGACACGATGAAACAGCAGAAAAGAGACTACAGCTCTGGAGGTGGCTGGAGGATAAGACATGATGTAACAGCAGAATAGTGACTACAGCTCTGGAGGTGGCTGGAGGATAAGACATGATGTAACAGCAGAATAGTGACTACAGCTCTGGAGGTGACAGGAGGATAAGACACGATGAAACAGCAGAATAGTGACTGCAGCTCTGGAGGTGGCTGGAGGATAAGAAATGATGTAACAGCAGAAAAGAGACTACAGCTCTGGAGGTGGCTGGAGGATAAGACATGATGTAACAGCAGAATAGTGACTACAGCTCTGGAGGTGACTGGAGGATAAGACACAATGTAACAGCAGAATGATGAGTGCAGCTCTGGAGGTGACTGGAGGATAAGAGGCGATGTAACAGCAGAATAGTGAGTGCAGATCTGGAGGTGACTGGAGGATAAGGCCTGATGTAACAGCAGAATAGTGAGTGCAGATCTGGAGGTGACTGGAGGATAAGACCTGATGTAACAGCAGAATAGTGACGCAGCTCTGGAGGTGACTGGAGGATAAGACACGATGTAACAGCAGAATAGTGAGAGCAGCTCTGGAGGTGACTGGAGGATAAGACGTGATGTAAAAGCATTATAGTGAGTGCAGCTCTGGAGGTGACTGGAGGATAAAACATGATGTAACAGCAGAATAGAGAGTGCAGCTCTGAAGGTGACTGGAGGATATGACATGATGTAACAGCAGAATAGTGACTGCAGCTCTGGAGGTGACTGAAGGATAAGATACGATGTAACAGCAGAATAGTGACTGCAGCTCTGGAGGAGACTGGAGGATAAGACATGATGTAACAGCAGAATATAGACTGCAGCTCTGGAGATGACTGGAGTATAAGACACGATGTAACAGCACAATATTGACTGCAGATCTGGAGGTGACTGGAGGATAAGATACGATGTAACAAAATAATAGTGAGTTCAGCTCTTGACGTGACTGAAGGATAAGACATGATGTAACAACAGAATAGTGTCTGCAGCTCTGGAGGTGTCTGGAGGATAAGACACGATGTAACAGCAGAATAGTGAGTGCAGCTCTGGAGGTGAACGGAGGATAAGACACGATGTAACAGCAGAATAGAGACTGGAGCTCTGGAGATGACTGGAGTATAAGACACGATGTAACAGCAGAATAGTGACTGCAGCTCTGGAGGTGAATGGAGGATAAGATACGATGTAACAAAATAATATTGAGTGCAGCTCTTGAGGTGACTGGAGGATAAGACACGATGTAACAGCAGAATAGTGAGTGCAGCTCTGGAGGTGAACGGAGGATAAGACACGATGTAACAGCAGAATAGTGACTGCAGCTCTGGAGGTGACTGGAGGATAAGACAAGATGTAACAGCAGAATAGTGAGTGCATCTCTGGAAGTGAACGGAGGATAAGACCTGATGTAACATCAGAATAGTGACTGCAGCTCTGGAGGTGAGTGGAGGATAAGACCTAATGTAACAGCAGAATAGTGACTGCAGCTCTGGAGGTGGCTGGAGGATAAGATACGATGTAACAGCAGAATAGAGACTGGAGCTCTGGAGATGACTGGAGTATACAACACGATGTAACAGCAGAATAGTGACTGCAGCTCTGGAGGTGAATGGAGGATAAGATACGATGTAACAAAATAATATTGAGTGCAGCTCTTGAGGTGACTGGAGGATAAGACACGATGTAACAGCAGAATAGTGACTGCAGCTCATGAGGTGACTGGAGGATAAGACATGATGTAACAGCAGAATAGTGACTGCAGCTCTGGAGGTGACTGGAGGATAAGACAAGATGTAACAGCAGAATAGTGAGTGCATCTCTGGAGGTGAACGGAGGATAAGACCTGATGTAACATCAGAATAGTGACTGCAGCTCTGGAGGTGAGTGGAGGATAAGACCTAATGTAACAGCAGAATAGTGACTGCAGCTCTGGAGGTGGCTGGAGGATAAGACACGATGTAACAGCAGACTAGTGACTGCAGCTCTGGAGGTGACTGGAGGATAAGACACGATGTAACGGCAGAATAGTGACTGCAGCTCTGGAGGAGACTGGAGGATAAGACATGATTTAACAGCAGAATAGTGAGTGCAGCTCTGGAGGTGGCTGGAGGATAAGACATGATTTAACAGCAAACCAGGCAATGTGAACTGAGGTCTAAGATGGTAGACATGCAAGAAATAGGAGCATGTTCACACTAGCAAAAAAGAAACAAAACCTACAAAAGACAAAAATATATCTCATACCCTACCATCATTATATATAAATGTAAAGCAAAGTTGCATAATAAATATAGTTCACATTGCTTGGTTTTTTGTCTTGTTTGCATTCTGTGCAATTTAAGGGTGTGGCATCCCCTTTGTTGAGCTGATTAGTATATATGTAGCTTACCACGGGCCTGGGTGGTCTGGAGTTGGGACCCGGTCCTATTTGTCTACCCTTTTATATGCATTACTTCAACTTTGATATACAGTAAGGTTTTTAATATAGGCAGTATAGGTACCGTCCCAATTTAGGGTCACCTTGCCGCTGGTGGGACGGCTTGTATACTTTTTTTGATCAAAAATAGTTCACTAAGTACCCTATATTTATTATGCAACTTTGCTTTACATTTATATATAATGATGGTAGGGTATGAGATATATTTTTGTCTTTTGTCTTTTGTAGGTTTTGTTTCTTTTTTGCTAGTGTGAACATGCTCCTATTTCTTGCATGTCTACCATCTTAGACCTCAGTTCACATTGCCTGTTTTTTTGTCTTGTTTGCATTCTGTGCAATTTAAGGGTGTGGCATCCCCTTTGTTGAGCTGACTGGTATATATGTAGCTTACCACGGGCCTGGGTGGTCTGGAGTTGGGACCCGGTCCTATTTGTCTACCCTTTTATATGCATTGCTTCAACTTTGATATACAGTAAGGTTTTTAATATAGGCAGTATAGGTACCGTCCCAATTTAGGGTCACCTTGCCGCTGGTGGGACGGCTTGTATACTTTTTTTGATCAAAAATAGTTCACTAAGTACCCTATATTTATTATGCAACTTTGCTTTACATTTATATATAATGATGGTAGGGTATGAGATATATTTTTGTCTTTTGTCTTTTGTAGGTTTTATGATTTAACAGCAGAATAGTGAGTGCAGCTCTGGAGTTGACTGGAGGATAAGATACGATGTAACAGCAGAATAGTGAGTGGAGGTGACTGGAGGATAAGACATGATGTAACAGTGGAATAGTGATTGCAGCTCTGGATGTAACAGGAGGATAAGACACGATGTAACAGCAGAATAATGATTGCAGCTCTGGAGGTGACTGGAGGATAAGACCTGATGTAACAGTAGAATAGTGACTGCAGCTCTGGAGGTGAGTGGAAGATAAGACATGATTTAACAGCAGAATGGTGAGTGCAGCTCTGTAGGTGACTGGAGGATAAGACATGATGTAACAGCAGAATGATGAATTCAGCTCTGGAGGTAACTGGAGGATAAGACACGATGTAACAGTAGAATAGTGAGTCCATCTCTGGAGGTGAATGGAGGATAAGACCTGATGTAACAGCAGAATAGTGACAGCAGCTCTGGAGGTGACTGGAGGATAAGACATGATGTAACAGCAGAATAGTGACTGCAGCTCTGGAGGTGAGTGGAGGATAAGACCTGATGTAACAGCAGAATAGTGACTGCAGCTCTGGAGGTGACTGGAGGATAAGACATGATGTAACAGCAGAATAGTGAGTGCAGTTCTGGAGGTGGCTGGAGGATAAGACATGATGTAACAGCAGAACAGTGACTGCAGCTCTGGAGGTGACTGAAGGATAAAACATGAAGTAACAGCAGAATAGTGAGTGCAGCTCTGGAGTTGACTGGACGATAAGATACGATGTAACAGCAGAATAGAGAGTGCAGCTCTTGAGGTGACTGGAGGAATATAGATGATGTAACAGCATAATAGTGACTGCAGCTCTGGAGGTGACTGGAGGATAAGACAGGATGTAACAGTAGAATAGTGATTGCAGCTCTGGAGGTGACAGGAGGATAAGACACGATGTAACAGAAAAATAATGATTGCAGCTCTGGAGGTGACTGGAAGATAAGACATGATGTAAAAGCAGAATGGTGAATTCAGCTCTGGAGGTAACTGGAGGATACTACACGATGTAACAGTAGAATAGTGACTGTAGCTCTGGAGGTGGCTGGAGGATAATAGATGATGTAACAGCAGAATAGTGACTGCAGCTCTGGAGGTGACAGGAGGATAAGACATGATGTAACAGCAGAATAGTGAGTGCAGCTCTGGAGGTGACTGGAGGATAATACACTATGTAACAGCAGAATAGTTAGTGTAGCTCTGGAGGTGACTGGAGGATAAGACATGATGTAACAGCAGAATGGTGACTTCAGCTCTGGAGGTGACAGGAGGATAAGACACGATGAAACAGCAGAATAGTGACTACAGCTCAGGAGGTGACTGGAGGATAAGACACGATGAAACAGCAGATTAGTGACTGCAGCTCTGGAGGTGGCTGGAGGATAAGAAATGATGTAACAGCAGAAAAGAGACTACAGCTCTGGAGGTGGCTGGAGGATAAGAAATGATGTAACAGCAGAAAAGAGACTACAGCTCTGGAGGTGACTGGAGGATAAGACACAATGTAACAGCAGAATGATGAGTGCAGCTCTGGAGGTGACTGGAGGATAAGGCCTGATGTAACAGCAGAATAGTGAGTGCAGATCTGGAGGTGACTGGAAGATAAGACCTGATGTAACAGCAGAATAGTGACGCAGCTCTGGAGGTGACTGGAGGATAAGACACGATGTAACAGCAGAATAGTGAGAGCAGCTCTGGAGGTGACTGGAGGATAAGACGTGATGTAAAAGCAGAATAGTGAGTGCAGCTCTGGAGGTGACTGGAGGATAAAACATGATGTAACAGCAGAATAGTGACTGGAGCTCTGGAGGTGAATGGAGGATAAGATACGATGTAACAAAATAATATTGAGTGCAGCTCTTGAGGTGACTGGAGGATAAGACACGATGTAACAGCAGAATAGTGAGTGCAGCTCTGGAGGTGAACGGAGGATAAGACACGATGTAACAGCAGAATAGTGACTGCAGCTCTGGAGGTGACTGGAGGATAAGACACGATGTAACAGCAGAATAGTGAGTGCAGCTCTTGAGGTGACTGGAGGATAAGACACAATGTAACAGCAGAATAGTGAGTGCAGTTCTGGAGGTGACTGGAGGATAAGACACGATGTAACAGCAGAATAGTGTCTGCAGCTCTGGAGGTGTCTGGAGGATAAGACACGATGTAACAGCAGAATAGTGTCTGCAGCTCTGGAGGTGTCTGGAGGATAAGACACGATGTAACAGCAGAATAGTGAGTGCAGCTCTGGAGGTGGCTGGAGGATAAGACACGATGTAACAGCAGAATAGTGTCTGCAGCTCTGGAGGTGTCTGGAGGATATGACACGATGTAACAGCAGAATAGTGAGTGCAGCTCTGGAGGTGGCTGGAGGATAAGACACGATGTAACAGCAGAACAGTGACTGCAGCTCTGGAGGTGACTGGAGCATAAGACACGATGTAACAGCAGAATAGGGACTGCAGCTCTGGAGGTGACTGGAGGATAAGACACGATGTAACAGCAGAATAGAGACGCAGCTCTGGAGGTGACTGGAGGATAAGACACGATGTAACAGCAGAATAGTGTCTGCAGATCTGGAGGTGACTGGAGGATAAGACCTGATGTAACAGCAGTATAGAGACGCAGCTCTGGAGGTGACTGGAGGATAATACACGATGTAACAGCAGAATAGTGTTTGCAGCTCTGGAGGTGTCTGGAGGATAAGACACGATGTAACAGCAGAATAGTGACTGCAGCTCTGGAGGTGAACGGAGGATAAGACACGATGTAACAGCAGAATAATGACTGCAGCTCTAGAGGTGACTGGAGGATAAGACACGATGTAACAGCAGAATAGAGACTGGAGCTCTGGAGATGACTGGAGTATAAGACACGATGTAACAGCAGAATAGTGAGTGCAGCTCTTGAGGTGACTGGAGGATAAGACACGATGTAACAGCAGAATAGTGTCTGCAGCTCTGGAGGTGTCGGGAGTATAAGACACGATGTAACAGCAGAATAGTGAGTGCAGCTCTGGAAGTGACAGGAGGATGAGACACGATGAAACAGCAGTATAGTGACTACAGCTCAGGAGGTGACTGGAGGATAAGACACGATGAAACAGCAGAATAGTGACTGCAGCTCTGGAGGTGTCTGGAGGATAAGACACGATGTAACAGCAGAATAGTGACTGGAGCTCTGGAGGTGAATGGAGGATAAGATACGATGTAACAAAATAATATTGAGTGCAGCTCTTGAGGTGACTGGAGGATAAGACACGATGTAACAGCAGAATAGTGAGTGCAGCTCTGGAGGTGAACGGAGGATAAGACACGATGTAACAGCAGAATAGTGACTGCAGCTCTGGAGGTGACTGGAGGATAAGACACGATGTAACAGCAGAATAGTGAGTGCAGCTCTTGAGGTGACTGGAGGATAAGACACAATGTAACAGCAGAATAGTGAGTGCAGCTCTGGAGGTGGCTGGAGGATAAGACATGATGTAACAGCAGAATAGTGACTACAGCTCTGGAGGTGTCTGGAGGATAAGACACGATGTAACAGCAGAATGATGAGTGCAGCTCTGGAGGTGACTGGAGGATAAGAGGCGATGTAACAGCAGAATAGTGAGTGCAGATCTGGAGGTGACTGGGGGATAAGACCTGATGTAACAGCAGAATAGTGACGCAGCTCTGGAGGTGACTGGAGGATAAGACACGATGTAACAGCAGAATAGTGAGAGCAGCTCTGGAGGTGACTGGAGGATAAGACGTGATGTAACAGCAGAATAGTGGGTGCAGCTCTGGAGGTGACTGGAGGATAAAACATGATGTAACAGCAGAATAGAGAGTGCAGCTCTGGAGGTGACTGGAGGATATGACATGATGTAACAGCAGAATAGTGACTGCAGCTCTGGAGGTGACTGGAGGATAAGATACGATGTAACAGCAGAATAGTGAGTGCAGCTATGGAGGTGACTGGAGGATAAGACGTGATGTAACAGCAGAATATAGACTGCAGCTCTGGAGTTGACTGGAGTATAAGACACGATGTAACAGCAGAATAGTGACTGCAGCTCTGGAGGTGACTGGAGGATAAGATACGATGTAACAAAATAATAGTGAGTTCAGCTCTTGACGTGACTGAAGGATAAGACACGATGTAACAGCAGAATAGTGTCTGCAGCTCTGGAGGTGTCTGGAGGATAAGACACGATGTAACAGCAGAATAGTGATTGCAGCTCTGGAGGTGACTGGAGGATAAGACACTATGAAACAACAAATTGTGTCTGCAGCTCTGGAGGTGTCTGGAGGATAAGACACGATGTAACAGCAGAATAGTGAGTGCAGCTCTGGAGGTGAACGGAGGATAAGACACGATGTAACAGCAGAATAGAGACAGGAGCTCTGGAGATCACTGGAGTATAAGACACGATGTAACAGCAGAATAGTGACTGCAGCTCTGGAGGTGAATGGAGGATAAGATACGATGTAACAAAATAATATTGAGTGCAGCTCTTGAGGTGAGTGGAGGATAAGACACGATGTAACAGCAGAATAGTGAGTGCAGCTCTGGAGGTGAACTTGAGGATAAGACACGATGTAACAGCAGAATAGAGACTGGAGCTCTGGAGGTGAATGGAGGATAAGATACGATGTAACAAAATAATATTGAGTGCAGCTCTTGAGGTGACTGGAGGATAAGACACGATGTAACAGCAGAATAGTGAGTGCAGATCTGGAGGTGACTGGAGGATAAGACACGATGTAACAGCAGAATAGTGTCTGCAGCTCTGGAGGTGTCTGGAGGATAAGACACGATGTAACAGCAGAATAGTGAGTGCAGCTCTGGAGGTGGCTGGAGGATAAGACACGATGTAACAGCAGAATAGTGTCTGCAGCTCTGGAGGTGTCTGGAGGATAAGACACGATGTAACAGCAGAATAGTGAGTGCAGCTCTGGAGGTGGCTGGAGGATAAGACACAATGTAACAGCAGAATAGTGACTGCAGCTGTGGAGGTGACTGGAGGATAAGACACGATGTAACAGCAGAATAGTGAGTGCAGATCTGGAGGTGACTGGAGGATAAGACCTGATGTAACAGCAGAATAGAGACGCAGCTCTGGAGGTGTCTGGAGGATAAGACACGATGTAACAGCAGAATAGTGAGTGCAGCTCTGGAGGTGGCTGGAGGATAAGACACGATGTAACAGCAGAATAGTCACTGCAGCTCTGGAGGTGACTGGAGGATAAGACACGATGTAACAGCAGAATAGTGATTGCAGCTCTGGAGGTGACTGGAGGATAAGACACGATGTAACAGCAGAAAAGTGTCTGCAGCTCTGGAGGTGTCTGGAGGATAAGACACGATGTAACAGCAGAATAGTGACTGCAGCTCTGGAGGTGAACGGAGGATAAGACACGATGTAACAGCAGAATAGAGACGCAGCTCTGGAGGTGACTGGAGGATAATACACGATGTAACAGCAGAATAGTGTCTGCAGCTCTGGAGGTGTCTGGAGGATAAGACACGATGTAACAGCAGAATAGTGAGTGCAGCTCTGGAGGTGGCTGGAGGATAAGACACGATGTAACAGCAGAATAGTGACTGCAGCTCTGGAGGTGACTGGAGGATAAGACACGATGTAACAGCAGAATAGTGAGTGCAGCTCTGGAGATGACTGGAGGATAAGACCTTATGAAACAGCAGAATAGAGACCACAGCTCTTGAGGTGACTGGAGGATAAGACACGATGTAACAGCAGAATAGTGAGTGCAGCTCTTGAGGTGACTGGAGGATAAGACACGATGTAACAGCAGAATAGCGTCTGCAGCTCTGGAGGTGTCTGGAGTATAAGACACGATGTAACAGCAGAATAGTGAGTGCAGCTCTGGAGGTGGCTAGAGGATAAGACACGATGTAACAGCAGAATAGTGACTGCAGCTCTGGAGGTGTCTGGAGAATAAGACACGATGTAACATCAGAATAGTGAGTGCAGAACTGGAGGTGACTGGAGGATAAGACCTGATGTAACAGCAGAATAGTGACGCAGCTCTGGAGGTGACTGGAGGATAAGACATGATGTAACAGCAAAATTGAGATTACAGCTCGGGAGGTGACTGGAGGATAAGACACGATGTAACAGCAGAATAGTAATTGCAGCTCTGGAGGCGACTGGAGGATAAGACATGATGTAACAGCAGAATAGTGAGTGCAGCTCTTGAGGTCACTGGAGGATAAGACACGATATTACAGCAGAATAGTGAGTGCAGCTCTGGAGGTGACTGGGGGATAAGACCTGATGTAACAGCAGAATAATGACTGCAGCTGTGGAGGTCACTGGAAGATAGGACATGATGTAAGAGTAGAATAGTGACTGCAGCTCTGGAGGTGACTGGAGGATAAGACATGATGTAACAGCAGAATAGTGACTGCAGCTCGGGAGGTGGCTGGAGGATAAGACATGATGTAACAGCAGAATAGTGACTACAGCTCTGGAGGATAAGACACAGTGTAACAGCAGAATGGTGAGTGCAGCTTTGGAGGTGACTGGAGGATAAGACACGATGTAACAGCAGAATAGTGAGTGTAGCTCTGGAGGTGATTGGAGGATAAGACCTGATGTAACAGCAGAATAGTGACTGCAGCTCTGGAGGTGACTGTAGGATAAGACACGATGTAACAGCAGAATAGTGACTGCAGCTCTGGAGTTTACTGGAGGATAAGACACGATGTAACAGCAGAATAGTGAGTGCAGCTCTGAAGGTGGCTGGAGGATAAGACACGATGTAACAGCAGAATAGTGACTGCAGCTCTGGAGGTGACTGGAGGATAAGACATGAAGCAATAGCATAATAGTGACTGCAGCTCTTGAGGTGACTGGAGGATAAGACACGATGTAATAGCAGAATAGTGACTGCAGCTCTTGAGGTGACTGGAGGATAAGACACGATGTAACAGCAGAAGAGTGAGTGCAGCTCTGGAGGTGACAGGAGGATAAGACACGATGTAACGGCAGAATAGGGACTACAGCTTGGGAGGTGACTGGAGGATAAGACACGATGTAACAGCAGAATAGTGATTACAGCTCTGGAGGAGACTGGAGGATAAGACATGATGTAACAGCAGAATAGTGAGTGCAGCTCTTGAGGATAAGACACGATATTACAGCAGAATAGTGACTGCAGCTCTGGAAATGAATGGAGGATAAGACTTGATGTAACACCAGAATAGTGACTGCAGCTCTGGAGGTGACTGGAAGATAGGACATGATTTAACAGCAGAATAGTGATTGCAGCTCTGGAGGTGACTGGAAGATAGGTCATAATGTAACAGCAGAAGAGTGACTGCAGCTCTGGAGGTGACTGGAGGATAAGACATGATGTAACAGCAGAATAGTGACTGCAGCTCTGGAGGTGGCTGGAGTGTAAGACATGATGTAACAGCAAAATAGTGACTACAGCTCTGGAGGTGACTGGAGGATAAGACACAATGTAACAGCAGAATGGTGAGTGCAGCTCAGGAGGTGACTGGAGGATAAGACACGATGTAACAGCAGAATAGTGAGTGCAGCTCTGGAGGTGAATGGAGGATAAGACACGATGTAACAGCAGAATAGTGATACAGCCCCATCCTGCAGTATATCCCACCTCTCACCTATATACAGCCCCATCCTGTAGTATATCCCACCTCTCACCTATATACAGCCCCATCCTGCAGTATATCCCACCTCTCACCTATATACAGCCCCATCCTGTAGTATATCCCACCTCTCACCTATATACAACCCCATCCTGCAGTATATCCCACCTCTCACCTATATACAGCCCCATCCTGTAGTATATCCCACCTCTCATCTATATACAGCCCCATCCTGCAGTATATCCCACCTCTCATCTATATACCGTCCCATCCTGCAGTATATCCCACCTCTCATCTATATACCGTCCCATCCTGCAGTATATCCCACCTCTCATCTATATACCGTCCCATCCTGCAGTATATCCCACCTCTCACCTATATACCGTCCCATCCTGCAGTATATCCCACCTCTCACCTATATACCGTCCCATCCTGCAGTATATCTCACCTCTCATCTATATACCGTCCCATCCTGCAGTATATCCCACCTCTCATCTATATACCGTCCCATCCTGCAGTATATCCCACCTCTCATCTAGATACCGTCCCATCCTGCAGTATATCCCACCTCTCATCTAGATACCGTCCCATCCTGCAGTATATCCCACCTCTCATCTAGATACCGTCCCATCCTGCAGTATATCCCACCTCTCACCTAGATACCGTCCCATCCTGCAGTATATCCCACCTCTCACCTATATACAGCCCCATCCTGCAGTATATCCCACCTCTCACCTATATACAGCCCCATCCTGCAGTATATCTCACCTCTCATCTATATACCGTCCCATCCTGCAGTATATCCCACCTCTCACCTATATACAGCCCCATCCTGCAGTATATCCCACCTCTCATCTATATACAGCCCCATCCTGCAGTATATCCCACCTCTCATCTATATACCGTCCCATCCTGCAGTATATCCCACCTCTCATCTATATACCGTCCCATCCTGCAGTATATCCCACCTCTCATCTATATACCGTCCCATCCTGCAGTATATCTCACCTCTCATCTATATACCGTTCCATCCTGCAGTATATCCCACCTCTCACCTATATACAGCCCCATCCTGCAGTATATCCCCCCTCTCATCTATATACCGTCCCAGCCTGTAGTATATCCCACCTCTCATCTATATACCGTCCCATCCTGCAGTATATCCCACCTCTCATCTATATACAGCCCCATCCTGCAGTATATCCCCCCTCTCATCTATATACCGTCCCATCCTGCAGTATATCCCACCTCTCATCTATATATCGTCCCATCCTGCAGTATATCTCACCTCTCATCTATATACCGTTCCATCCTGCAGTATATCCCACCTCTCACCTATATACAGCCCCATCCTGCAGTATATCCCCCCTCTCATCTATATACCGTCCCAGCCTGTAGTATATCCCAGCTCTCATCTATATACCGTCCCATCCTGCAGTATATCCCACCTCTCATCTATATACAGCCCCATCCTGCAGTATATCCCCCCTCTCATCTATATACCGTCCCATCCTGCAGTATATCCCACCTCTCATCTATATATCGTCCCATCCTGCAGTATATCCCACCTCTCATCTATATACCGTCCCATCCTGCAGTATATCTCACCTCTCATCTATATACCGTTCCATCCTGCAGTATATCCCACCTCTCACCTATATACAGCCCCATCCTGCAGTATATCCCCCCTCTCATCTATATACCGTCCCAGCCTGTAGTATATCCCACCTCTCATCTATATACCGTCCCATCCTGCAGTATATCCCACCTCTCATCTATATACAGCCCCATCCTGCAGTATATCCCCCCTCTCATCTATATACCGTCCCATCCTGCAATATATCCCACCTCTCATCTATATATCGTCCCATCCTGCAGTATATCTCACCTCTCATCTATATACCGTTCCATCCTGCAGTATATCCCACCTCTCACCTATATACAGCCCCATCCTGCAGTATATCCCCCCTCTCATCTATATACCGTCCCAGCCTGTAGTATATCCCACCTCTCATCTATATACCGTCCCATCCTGCAGTATATCCCACCTCTCATCTATATACAGCCCCATCCTGCAGTATATCCCCCCTCTCATCTATATACCGTCCCATCCTGCAGTATATCCCACCTCTCATCTATATATCGTCCCATCCTGCAGTATATCCCACCTCTCATCTATATATCGTCCCATCCTGCAGTATATCCCACCTCTCATCTATATATCGTCCCATCCTGCAGTATATCACATCTCTCAGACCCTCTATATAGCTCTGTATAATGCAGCCCCATATAGTATAATGCACCCCTATTGCCCATTCAGTGTAAAGCACTCCCATATAGTATAATGCAGCCCCATAGTCTTAAATGTAATTTAATGGCCACAACAATGTCCTAAAAAAAAAATACAATACTCACCTCTCCTCCGCGGTCGCCGCAGCTTGTGTTTTATGCGTCGCACCTCCCAGCGTAGAGGACGCTACGTAGTGACGTCATCGTGCTGAGACGTTAGACGCTGAGATAGAACGATGGGGGAGGGAGCGTCAGCTGTGACGTAACGTTTCCTTCTCCATCGCTTTCAAGTGTATCTGCAGATGTCGCCTATACAGTGACCCTGCGGAGGGGCCCCCAGCTCAAAGGGCCCAATAGAGGCAAAGCCGCACAGTTTAACCTTTTCAGCTCCGGGTGGCCCCTCAGAGCGCGGGGCCCGGGGCGGTCACAGTCTTTGCCCCCGGTAGCTGCGCTACTACATCACTTCAGCCTGCAGGACCGGGCTCCTCGTAGTGACCTGCGGACTGTGCTGCGGCCTCCGTGTATGAGCTCCGCACTGTGGGAAGCTCTGCCGCCTGGTGACGTTATCCCTCAGAAGAGCTGCTCCATTATACAGGTCTGTGAGGAGCAGGAGAGGATTGTCAGCTGGACACAGAGCAGCTACAGCACAGGGACAGGTGTGATGGGTGAGCTGCTGGGGAAGGAGATGGCAGGTGACTGGTGCCACAACACTGACCACACAGTGACAGCTCTCCCGGCTAACAGTGCTCAAGGCACAAGCTCCACCCCCGGTCCATGCCCCCCCTCTGCCCCACCCCCGGTCCATGCCCCCACCCTCGGTCCATGCCCCCACCTCTGCCCCACCCCCGGTCCATGCCCCACCCCCGGTCCATGCCCCACCTCTCCCCCACCCCCGGTCCATGCCCCACCTCTGCCCCACCCCCGGTCCATGCCCCCACCCTCGGTCCATGCCCCCACCTCTGCCCCACCCCCGGTCCATGCCCCACCCCTGGTCCATGCCCCACCTCTCCCCCACCCCCGGTCCATGCCTCACCCCCGGTCCATGCCCCCACCTCTGCCCCACCCCCGGTCCATGCCCCACCTCTGCCCCACCCCCTGTCCATGCTCCACCCCCAGTCCATGCCCCACCTCTGCCCCACCCCCGGTCCATGCCCCACCCCCGGTCCATGCCCCACCCCTGGTCCATGCCCCACCTCTCCCCCACCCCCGATCCATGCCTCACCCCCGGTCCATGCCCCCACCTCTGCCCCACCCCCTGTCCATGCTCCACCCCCAGTCCATGCCCCACCTCTGCCCCACCCTCGGTCCATGCCCCACCCCTGGTCCATGCCCCTCCTATTCCCCACCTCTGCCCCACTCCCAGTCCATGCCCCACCCCCGGTCCATGCCCCACCTATACCCCACCCCCCCAGTCCATGCCCCACCTCTACCCCACCCCCGGTCCATGCCCCCACCTCTACCCCACTCCCGGTCCATGCCCCACCCCCCGGTCCATGCCTCCACCCCCGGTCCATGCCCCCACCTCCACCCCGCACCCCGGTCCATGCCCCCACCTCCACCCCACTACCGGTCCATGCCCCCACCTCCACCCCGCAGCCCGGGTATGCCCCCACCTCCACCCCACTACCGGTCCATGCCCCCACCTCTACCCCACCCTCGGTCTATGCCCCCACCTTAGTTTAGATATCTCAATGTGATTTTTTTCAGTGTCATTTTGATGTTAAAGCCTAGAAAAAAAAACAGATTAATCCTGGAAAGAGCATTGCCCCCTGTCATTCTAACTTCCCAGCTGTGCGATAAAAGGTGGAGATGAATGGAGAGCACAGATCAATATTGTGCGATGTGTCCAAGCATCATTAAACTCATCTAAATGCCATCTATTTCCTTAAAGGGAAACGTCCTAGCTGCTATGTAAACTGCCCCTATAGCGTTGGTAGTGATGCAATGTACATCACTAACACACTTTTTTCATTATAATTGGTGCAACTATAATGAGTGTATAGCACTTTACATACTTACTAGCTATTGAACCCGTTCTACGTCCAGGTGGCGAGCATTTTTATTGGTATATGGTCTCCCATGCTGGTATGTGCTGCCCCCCTCCTTGTATTTGTGCTGCCCCCATCCTGTCCCCACCATCCAATCCTGGTATGCGTGGCCCCCCTCACCCCCAATCCTGGTATGCGTGGCCCCCCTCACCCCCAATCCTGGTATGCGTGGGCCCCCCTCACCCCCAATCCTGGTATGCGTGGCACCCCTCACCCCCAATCCTGGTATGCGTGGCACCCCTCACCCCCAATCCTGGTATGCGTGGCACCCCTCACCCCTATCCTGGTGTGTATGGTATCCCTCATCCTGGTATGCATGGCACCCTATCCCTCACTCCCAATCCTGGTATGCGTGGCACCCCTCACCCCCAATCCTGGTGTGCGTGTCACCCCTTATCCCGGTATGCATGGCACCCCTCATCCTTATCCTGGTGTGTATGGTATCCCTCATCCTGGTATGCATGGTACCCCATCCCTATCCTGGTGTGTATGGTGTCCCTCATCCTGGTATGCATGGCACCCCATCCCTCATTCCCAATCCCGGTATGCATGGCACCCCTCATCCCCAGTCCCAGTATGCCTGGCACCCCTAATCCCCCCCCAATCCCAGTATGCGTGGCACCCCTCATCCCTATCCTGGTGTGTATGGTATCCCTCATCCTAGTATGCGTGGCACCCTATCCCTCACTCCCAATCCCGGTATGCGTGGCACCCCTCACCCCCAATCCCGGTGTGCGTGTCACCCCTCATCCCGGTATGTGTGGCTCCCCTCACCCCCAATCCCGGTATGCGTGGCACCCCTCACCCCCAATCCCGGTATGCGTGGCACCCCTCATCCTTATCCTGGTGTGCATGGTACCCCATCCCTATCCTGGTGTGTATGGTATCCCTCATCCTGGTATGCATGGCACCCCATCCCTCATTCCCAATCCCGGTATGCGTGGCACCCCTCATCCCCAATCCCGGTATGCGTGGCACCCCTCATCCCCAATCCTAGTATGCCTGGCACCCCTCATCCCCCCCAATCCCGGTATGCGTGGCACCCCTCATCCCTATCCTGGTGTGTATGGTATCCCTCATCCTGGTATGCATGGCACCCTATCCCTCACTCCCAATCCGGTATGCGTGGCACCCCTCACCCCCATTCCCGTTATGCGTGGCTCCCCTCACCCCCAATCCCGGTATGCGTGGAACCCCTCACCCCCAATCCCGGTATTCATGGCACCCCTCATCCTTATCCTGGTGTGTATGGTATCCCTCATCCTGGTATGCATGGCACCCCATCCCTCATTCCCAATCCCGGTATGCGTGGCACCCCTCATCCCCAATCTCGGTATGCATGGCACCCCTCATCCCCAATCCCAGTATGCCTGGCACCCCTCACCCCCAATCCTGGTATGCGTGGTACCCCTCAATCATGGTATGCGTGGTATCCCTCACCCCCATTCCTGGTATGTGTGGTACCCCTCACCCCCAATCGTCACAGCGCATGCGCGGCTCCCAGCGCTACAAGCTTTGCTGTAAGCTGTGTCATACTGCACAAGCGTCCCATAACTTCAGCGCTCACCGGGAGCAAAATTCAAACACCTGGGCGGCGCCACCCATGACTGAATGTGAGGATCACACCCCTATGACTGAACGAGCAGGTAGGGTATAAGTATATAAAGTGCTATACACTCATTATAGTTGCACCAATTATAATGAAAAAAGTGTTAGTGATGTACATTGCATCACTATCAACGCTATGAGGGCAGTTTACATAGTAACTAGGATGTGACAGCTTCCCTTTAACATGACAACATGTCAGTTCAGAGTCTTCATAAATGCCTGCTCCAGGAATCTTTTTTTTCCAGCCCCCATCTGGGCTCATCATCTATAATGTTGATAATTTACCTTTATCATAAAATCTTTTCCCGCAGCTTGGAATCTCGCTATTTCCCGATGCATTGGCTCTTTGCTTCTCATTGTCTCCTGTGTTGCAGTTTATTTCTTCTACTGAATTCTGAGTTTGGAGCAGGATGGAATAAAATATATATTCAGGTTCCCCAAGGGGCTGGGCTGCAAGTAATAGAAAACTTCAGAGCAGACACGAAATAAAAGCACAGTGAGCCGTACTTCGAGTTCTTGACAATTTCTGCTCATCAGTCTGACTGATGAGAATGGAGGAGTAGGAGTTATCTGAATGTATAATCCTTTTTACTTAGAGACTTGTGTTTTTGAAATTTCTCGATAGGCTGGAAACTGAGCGTTATTAGATTTTCTCTCAGTGAATTAATGGCTGGAATAATGTTATTACCTTACAAAAAGGAGTAGTATTGAAGTTCTTTCTGCTTGCATTCATCATGGTTGTATATTACTGCGGTATTTTATTGCTATTTTTAGTTGAGTTATATTAATCACACTAAAATTTATTAAAGAGAATCTGTAACCACCTGCATGATGTAGAGGCAGAGACCATGATTACAGCGATGTATCACTTACTTTACTGGGTGCTGCAGTATTGATTAAAAACAGTTTTATCTGCCACAGATCTAAGAGATCTCTGAATTCTGAGATCTAGATAGCTCCGCCCTCACACCACTGAGCTGCCAATCAGTGATGGAGGCGGGGTTGGACTACCTAGCATCAGGCCAAGTAGTCCTGATAATCTGCTGCTAATAAAACAGTATTTTTTTCAAAACTACATTAACCCCTTAAGGACGGAGACAATTATGTCCTTAATGATCAGGCCAATTTTTACAATTCTGTCCACTGTCACTTTATGAGGTAATAACTCTGGAACGCTTCAACGGATCCCCCTGATTCTGAGACTGTCCTTTCGTGACATATTGCACTCCATGTTAGTGATAAAATTTCTTCGATATCACTTGCATTTATTTGTGAAAAAAATCAGAAATTTGATGAAAATTTTGAAAATTTCACAATTTTCAAAATTTTAATTTCCATGCCCTTAAATCAGATATACAGTACAGACCAAAAGTTTGGACACACCTTCTCATTTAAAGATTTTTCTGTATTTTCATGACTATGAAAATTGTACATTCACACTGAAGGCATCAAAACTGTGAATTAACACATGTGGAATTATATACTTAACAAAAAAGCTCAAGAGAATGCCAAGAGTGTGCAAAGCAGTCATCAAAGCCAAAGGTGGCTACTTTGAAGAACCTAGAATATAAGACATATTTTCAGTTGTTTCACACTTTTTTGTTAAGTATATAATTCCACATGTGTTAATTCATAGTTTTGATGTCTTCAGTGTGAATGTACAATTTTCGTAGTCATGAAAATGCAGAAAAATCTTTAAATGAGAAGGTGTGTCCAAACTTTTGGTCTGCACTGTATATATGCAGTATATATCTAACACATATATTTAAATGCAACCAAGGGAACACATAAAAGTGTGGTATAGAAGTAACGGAGTATAAGGTATTTGTATAGCCTAGAGTAAAAATGTCACACTGTAATCTGTGTAATTTATGTGGGATGATGATGATGGCAGCCTAGACAGTCTGAGAAGTTCAGAAAAAAGGGGAGAAAGAAAACCGACCAAAAAAGTCTAGATACAAAGTACAAATATAGTGTAAAGTTTATTGTAAAATCAGGGAGGTAACATTCGCATAACAAGGAAGGGGTGCACGTGCAAAGTACAGGATGGGCCATTTATATGGAAACACCTATATAAAATGGGAATGCTTGGTGATGTCAACTTCCTGTTTTTGGCACATTAGTATATGGGAGGGGGAAAACTTTTCCAGATGGGTGGTGACCATGGCGGCCATTTTGAAGTCGGCCATTTTGGATCCAACTTTATTTTTTTCAATGGGAATAGGGTCATGTAACACATCAAACTTATTCAGAATTTCATAAGAAAAACAATGGTGTATTTGTTTTTAACGTAACTTTATTCTTTCATGAGCTTTTTACAAGTTTATGACCACTGATAAAATGTGTTCAAAGTGCTGCCCATTGTGTTGGATTGTCAATGCAACCCTCTTCTCCCACTCTTGACACACTGACAGCAACACCGCAGAAGAAATGCCAGCACAGGCTTCCAGTATCCGTTGTTTCAGATGCTGCACATCTCGTATTCACAGCATAGACAATTGGCTTCAGATGACCCCAAAGATAAAATTCTAAGGGGGTCAGATTGGGAGACCTTGGTGGCCATTCAACTGGCCCACGCCGACCAATCCACTTTCCAGGAAACTGTTCATGTAGGAATGCTCGCACCTGACACCCATAATGTGGTGGTGACCATCTTGTTAGAAAAACTCAGAGAACGTGCCATCTTCAGTGCATAAAGAGGGCAACACGTCATCATGTAGCAATTTCAGATATCCAGTGACACAAGTTTTCTTGTGTTTGCAATGCGTTACATATGTATGTATGTGTGTGTGTGTATATATATATATATATATATATATATATATATATATATATATATATATATATATACCAAAAATTGAGACAGGGCATATGTTGTCATACGTGCAATGCATAGATGTGCAGTGACACTGTGGCCATTTGACAAGCAGAACGTGAGATAAAAACAAAATGAGCAAATATCCTGTAGTAAGTAAGTAAATAAGAATAGTACATGTAAATAACATAGGGCATAGGGTGCTTAGCTGCCACTGGCTAAATAAAAAACGTAAAAGCCATCCCATCACGACACGTCACATACTTATATATATGTATATATATATATAGGTACCCCAAAAAATGAGAATTATTTATTTTTTATTTAACATAACATCTTGAAAACATTAGTCCTCTTCAAAAATCCTGTCCATTAGATGATTTTCACTTGTTCCAACGGGTTTTCCAGAGTTCGAAACATTTTTTATCTTCTTCTGAACTAATGCTGTTAAATGCCTCCAGCTATTTTCTGTTAACCTCTTTTTTGTCCTGAAAACGCTTCCCTTTTAGTTTTTCTTCATCTTTGGGAATAAGAAGAAGTCGCAGGGGGGTATGTCGGGTGAGAAGTCATTGTCATGCCGTTTTTGCTAAATCCTGGTTGATTTTCTGCGCTGTGTGGGAAGGGGCGTTATCATGATGATGCCAGTCCCCCGATCGCCACAGTTCAGGTAGTTTTTTTCTCACTGCCTCTCTCAATGTGGGCGTGTATGTATCCGCCCGCGGGATACAACTCATGCGATACACATGTCCCTCTCCTCCTCTCCCCGTGTATGGGTATAACACACTGATACATCACTTACATCGTCATTTCTGGTCTCATGACTTCCGGTCCGGACTGGCTGTGGAACACTGATCATCACCGGCAACCGTTTACCTCTAATTATGGTTATGATAAAATACATTGAACATTCATGGAGAAGCATATTCCCCACGAAGTCTTGTGGGTCACGGCAATACGCGTAGGGTTCTCCCTGCATCCCCTCTGACACCACAACCCCTCTTTGCACATACTGACAGCAATGGGTAATATTCTACCACCTCCTTACATGCACCTTTTCATGCAGTCTCTGGCGTGAGATGGCTCTATGCTTGGATTTTACCGTTCTTTTTTTATTATGACCCACTAGAACAGCTACATTCAACTGTGTAAAGTGTTTGACATCATAGGCATTTCTATATACCTCTCCCAGAGCAACCCATTTTTGCATGTTCATGTATGCTATTGCCTCCTGCCTTTGGTTATCTGCTAGGAATATATTTAGGACGTCTTTTTGTTATATTTGTATGTACTGACTTTATTCTACATACAATAGATATTTGTACGTATTGGGAACTGTATATGATGACACTACCTTGTGTAGTATCTTCCCACTTTTATGATGGCCTTCTTTCCCTTGTTCATTAACTGTCTGGGTTTCTGTATTGTATTTGGGATTTACCATTGCTAGTGTGGATTTGGCTATAGATTGTGCATCTTGGGGTCTGTATGCTTATTATTTACTATTATTGATGACTACTGTCATGTGGGAAACAGTTGTATACCATGTCTATGGTTTTTAAATGCTTTTAATAGTGTGCTTATGTTCAATAAACTTTTTGCGATTTTTCTATTGGAGGTGTGCATGTACTTATGTAGTGCCTTTTGTAATGCCTTCAAATCCTCCAGATGATCCCATTCCAACACCGCCCGGACTTTTGCTGGATCCATGCGAAAACCGGTGGAGGACAACACATATCCTAGGAAAGGCATCTCCTCAACTGAGAACTTACACTTCTCAGGCTTAATATATAATTTTTTGTCTCGAAGAATATGTAAAACCTGCCTGACGTGAACCTGGTGCGACTCAAGGTCAGGAGAATAAATTAGTATGTCATCCAGATAGGCAGATTCGTGGTTATCTATCAGATGACTAAAAATGTAGTTTATGAAGTTTTGAAAGACAGCTTGTGCCTTTGTCAACCCAAAGGGCATCACCAGATTCTCATAGTGTCCCTCAGGCGTGTTAAACACTTTTTTCCACTCATCCCCCTCTTTAATTCGGACAAGATTATACGCCCCCCTAAGGCCCATCTTAGAGAACCATTTTGCCCCTTCAATTTGATTGAAGAGGTCAGGAATGAGAGGAAGCGGATAAGGATCACTGACAAGTTCAAGGAAATCCAGGTAAGGGCGTAACCCCCCCATCTTTTTTCTTTACAAAAAAGAAACCAGCGCAATGGGGAAGAGGATGGTCTGATATGACCTTTAGTCAGGCTTTCCGTGATTTAGTTTTTCATGGCCTGCCTCTCCGAACCAGATATGTTATAGAGTCTGCTGTTTGGCAGCTTGGCCCCCGGAATGAGATTTATAGTGCTATCATAAGGACGATGGGGAGGGAGTTTTTGGCACCCCTGCTCCGAGAACTCTTCCCCAAAATCTGACAGGTAATTAGGCACAGACCGGGTATCCACCCTTGCCAACCGGGTACCCAAGCAGTGCTCTTGACAATACCCACTCCATTTAACAATCTCCTGAGTCTGCCAATCAACAACAGGTTTGTGCACGGTGAGCCAAGGGAGTCCCAGTACTACAAGTGAGGGCAGACCCTCTAGCACATAGCAGTCTAACACGTCAGTGTGCATAGCCCCCACCTGAAGCCACACGTCACAGATGACTTGAGTAAAGTGCCCTTGTCTCAAGGGGGTGGAGTCGATGGCGACAATGTGAATGGGTCTGGACAGTGGATGTGGGACGGGGACTTGGACCTGGACGAACCTAGAGTCGATCAAATTTAACACGGCCCCACTGTCCAGAAAGGCCCACACCTCCGCCTTAACTCCACCCACATGAACCACGGCTGGTAGAAAAAATTGTGTCTTACCCATGGAGGTGATGAATACACCCAGGTTGCTAACCTCCCAGCAACCTGGGCTATCAGGCTTCTCCAGTGGTTGCTTACACTGGGAAGGACACATGCCTACGAAATGTCCCCTTTTCCCACAAAAGGAACACACTCCCCCTTACGACGGACTACAGTCAATTTGCCAGCGGAGGATGCCGCTCCCACCTGCATGAGATTCACAGTTGGCTCAACACTGACTTCCCGTGACCCCGGATCCCCCACACACGGACTCCCTATGTCTCTGGCGAAGACGGCAGTCAACCCGGATCGCCAGAGACATGGCTGTCTCAAGGAAGTCTGGAGTCTCATACAGGGCCAAGGCATCCTTCACACTTACTGAAAGCCCCTCACAAAAGAGACTACCAAGTGGGGGTCGTTCCACATGGTATCCGTGGCCCACTTCCGAAACTTGGAGCAATATTCCTCCGCCGGCCGATCTCCTTGCTGAAGTTGGTGCAGTGTGGACTCCGCTAAGGAGACACGATCGGGGTCATATATATGGCCTAGAGTCCGCAAAAACCCCTCCACCGTCTGGAGCGACGGTGAATCAGGAGCGAGATTATTATGCCCACATGTTGCTCCTCTGAATCTGAGGAAACGGAATGTAGCCTGAAGTACAGTTCACAGGCCTCTCTAAAGACCACAAAGTTGTCCCGCCCCCCAGAGAACCTGTCCGGCAATGCAACCTTGGGCTCCACTATGGTTTGTCTGAGAGACGAGACACCCACACCCGATGTATTAAGGGACCGCAAAACCACTGTGCTTAAATCCGCCACCTCCAGACTGAGCTGCTGCAATTGCCCCGTCAGAGCAGTAAAAGGATCCATAATGGAGCAGAAAAACGGTTATGGTCAGAGATAATGTCACAACACAGCTGTCGGGTGACTAGAGATCAGGGGCTCCTACCCTGAACCTAACACTACAGGGTGCTCTAGCTCACCCTATTCCCCGGGATACCTCTGAAGGTGAGGATGCCAGGGCCTCCGCCAGGGGCGGACTGGCCCACCGGAGGATCGGGAAAACCCCCGGTGGGCCCCGAGTCCCGATGGCCACGCCCCCAAGCTCCACCCCCTATCCTTCATGGGCCCTGAACAGAGGGCCCCCCGGTTCGCTAATCATATTGGTAGCACTGCCGATATGATTAGTGATGGGCTCTCTACAGCGGCAAAGCAGGGAGAGCGATCTCCCTGCTCTGCCTGCTGCCGCAGTGCCCCTCTGCCTCGTCTGCGCAGCGCGACACTGCCAGCGCGTGCACAGGAGGTCAGTCTCAGGGCGATGACGTCATCGCCCTGGGACTGCTTCCTGTGCGATGATGTCATCGCCCTGGGACTGCTTCCTGTGGAGGACGGACCCGGCGTCGCCCCTGGCAACTCGGCACGCGAGTATGAAACGCGCGGGGGGGAGAACCCCTGGCCGAGGACCCCTGGCCGAGGCTGGCAGTAAATACTACTGGGCAATGGGCATGATTATCATCATGCCCAGCATGTCCTGCTGCCAGCCTCTGGTTACTGGTACTATGCCCAGCAGCATGTACTACCACCAGTGGCTGGCAGAACATGCTGGGTGGGCATGATAGTACCACGGAGGCTGACAGGACATACTAGGCATGAATCATGTCTAGTATGTCCTGTCAGCCTCTGTGGTACTATCATGCCCAGCATGTCCTGCCAGCCACTGGTGGTACCATCATGCATGCCCATTGCCCATTTTGTTTTTTATTAAAGATGGAGTCCCTACATGTGTTTTATTTTTATTAAAACATTTTTTTCTCTGTGTTGTGTTTTTTTCCTGTTTACTAGAAATTCATTGTGGCCATGTCTAATTTGGCTTGACGCCATGAATTTCAGGCTGTTGGAAGAGCTGGATAAAGTGCCTGGAAATGGCGCTACGATGAATGCGCCAATTCCAGGGGTGGCTGCGGGCTGCCGTTTTCAGCATGGGGGCCCAGAATGCTTGGGCCTTACTATGCTGAGAATCCCAGCCCCCAGCTGCCTGGTTTTACCTGGCTGGCGATCAAAATATGGTGGGCGCCCACGCATTTTTTTTATTGTTATTTTTTTAAATAATTTAAAAAAAAAAACATTGGCCTTTCCAGACTTTTGATCAGCAGCCACGGTAAAGCCAGGCAGTCAGAGGTGGCAGCCCTTAGCTGTCTGCTTTATCTGCGCTGAGAATCAAAAATTCTGCGGAACGCTATGTCATTTTTGTTTTATTATTTATTTATTTTCACACTTCTATATGTGTGACAGTCCCAACAGCCAATCACAGACGCTGACACAGAGAATGGGCATCGTGATTGGCTGCTTGAGTAACCTGAAAGCAGCCCATACATAGTACCATACTAGAATATATGGGCTAATTGTACATTAGTCGAACAGTCAATCACAGAGGCCCATCCTCTTTGACAGCATCTGCGATTGGCTGTTGGGTCTGTCACATATAGAAGTGTGAAAAGAAATTTTTAAAAACGATGTAGCGCTCCGCAGAATTTTTGATTCTCACCGCAGATAAAGCAGACAACTATGGCCTGCCACCCCCAGCTGCCTGGCTTTACCTTGGCTGGCGATCAAAAGACAGAGAAGCCGAATATTTGTTTTAAACGTATTTAACATTTAAAAAAAAAAAAAATGCGTGGGCTCCCGCCATATGTTGATCGCCAGCCAGATAAAACAAGGCAGCTGGGGGCTGGGATTCGCAGCATGGCATGGTAAGGCCCAAGCGTTCTTGGCCCCCCACGCTGAAAATCGCAGCCCGCAGCCACCCCTGAAAATGGCGCATTCATCCTAGCACCATTTCCACATGCTTTACCTGGCTATTCCAGCGGCCCTGGTGGGAGTGGCACCCTGGGTAATAATAGGGTTAGTACCAGGCCAGCTTTGTATTATCAGCTGGTACTAAGCCCAAAATTCATGGTGTCACGCCAAATTAGACATAGCCACCATGAATTTCTAGTAAACAGAAAAATAAAAAAGACAGAATTTTTTTTTATATTAAAAATAAAACACATTTAGGGACTCCATCTTTAATAAAGAAAAATCCTCACTCCAACGTAATCCATAGGTCTTCTGTCTTCAGCTCTGCTACATCTTTGCCATCAGACAAATATGTCTGCTGACAGAGATGAGCAGGCAAAGAATGACACTGGAGCTCTGTTACTGTGTAGTGCGGCACTAGGTTGCTTTTTTTGTCATTTCATGCAGTGTAGAAATCTTGGGAAAAGTGTGGATTGTGCTCTGGAAGTGATCAGTTATAGCTATAGTTATTTTCTGCAGAGATAAGTCCTGCATAGAAGATGTGATATATTGGTCTGCGGCAGATAAAGAACTTGTGAGTATGTGTATTACCTATACACGCACACTGACACTATATACAGAGCTCCTGTGTGTAATGTCACTGGTGATCACTGTATTACCTGTACACTGACACTATATACAGAGCTCCTGTGTGTAATGTCACTGGTGATCACTGTATTACCTATACACACACACTGACACTATATACAGAGCTCCTGTGTATAATGTCACTGGTGATCACTGTATTACCTATACACACACACTGACACTATATACAGAGCTCCTGTGTATAATGTCACTGGTGATCACTGTATTACCTATACACACACACACTGACACTATATACAGAGCTCCTGTGTGTAATGTCACTGGTGATGACTGTATAACCTGTACACTATATACAGAGCTCCTGTGTATAATGTCACTGGTGATCACTGTATAACCTGTACACTGACCCAATATACAGAGCTTTTTTACATTTTTATTATTTTAGCATTATTTGTCACTATGTGGTGGCATTATGTGCTTTGGTCATGGTGTGGCGGTATTTGTGCCTTGTATGTGGCATTATTTGGGCACTATGTGGTGGTAATATGTGATCTGGTCACGGTGTGGTAGTATTTCTGCCTTCTATCTGGTAATATTGGTCTTGGTAGAGTGGATTGTGGTTGGTCATTTGTTTTATCTGATATCAATTAGGGGAAACCTCTTCATTTCCAACAGATATTAAATACTTGGATGTTTAACCCCTCCCTGTCCTGTAACTATTACACAGCAGCAGAGATGCAGTTACAGAGGTTCATCAGAGAAAGCAAGTTGGCATTTGGTGAGATTTTGACCTCTGTATTTATAAGAAAAAAACAGAAGTGGGTGAGAAATGCATAAAACATGACCTCGGATTGCTCCACGCCTGGTTTTGTCTTATAAATACTGAGGTAAAAATCTCACCAAATACTCAAAGTGCCACAATCTTCTGACAGTGCGGATTCCACCAATAAATAAGTGATCACCTTCCCAACCTGTTCATCGCTGATAACTTGTTTTCACCAATAAAAACCCTTTAATGCAAACTACAGTAATTGAACATCACAATTCTGGTGAGGGCACAGTGATGGGCAGGAGCCGCCAATATAATGGGTATAACGGCTAACCGGTATTTGCAAATAGCTGAAGGGTGGGTTGGCCTGGGTGGGTGGGCCCCTGGAGTCAATTTCCCTGGTGGGCCCCAGACACTCCAGTCCGGCGCTGGCCTCCGCCTTCGCCCTAACTCCTGCCTTAGCCCTCCTTCTGTTCTCCGCCACCTGGGGAAGAGTGGCGCTACTGTGCACTGTACTACACCAACCCGACAAACAGGGCTACAAAGACAGGGGTTAATAGAAAACTCCAGGCATACGAAATATTCACTCACATATTACAGAGGGAAACACCAGGGTGTGAAGGTAGGGGGAATAAACCAAAATGGAGAAGGATAAGGAATTACACGCATACAAACCAGACACCAGTCACAAGTAATTCCTCCAACACTCCTTCTCATAAGAAACTCCTCTCCCTCCTCTGACATAGATTAGTATCAGAGCCCAGATTATAAAGGGAAAAGGAGTGGCTAACCGAGCTCAGCTGTGAGCACAGGGAAATCCAACATGGCCGCTTAACCCCTGTTCAGCCAGAATAAATACACACAATTAAAATGACAGAGAAGTGCTTTGTCTCAGAGCCGGAGTAGGAGCAATATGACGCTTAGGTCTCCTGGCTCCAAACTGTCGTGGTAACCATGTGACAAAATCATTTTTCGCATGATTTTTAACTGCTTTGTTTGTTTCTTCCTGACCATCCCCCAATGCTGCGCAGAGATTTGTGGAAGAAGTATCATAGAACCTGCAATTATCAGGTGACAAAACCTTTCCCAGTCCAGCACAGAAGGTGGGTGTGCGTGCATTTGCCAGTGTATGCATGTGCCTCTGTCTGAAAAAAATAAATTTTGCGCATGATTATTAACTCCATTATTTTTTACTTCCTGACCCTCCCCCAATGCTGCATGGAGATTTTATCATAGGACCTGCAATTATCAAGTGAGAAAATATTTGAAGGTCCAGCACAGAAGGTGGGTGTGCGTACATGTGCCTGTGTCTGCAAAATATTATTTTCACAGATAATTATTAACTGTATTATTTCTTTCTTCCTGACCCTCTCCTATTGCTGCACTGAGATTTGTGGAGTAAGTATCATAGGACCTGCAATTATCAAGTGAGAAAACCTTTCAAGGTCCAGCACAGGAGGTGGGTGTGCATGCATTTGCCTGTCTATACATGTGCCTGTGTCTTCAAAAAATAATTTTTGCTGATGACTATTAACTGCATTGTTTCTTTCTTCCTGGCCATCCCCCAATGCTGCACTGAGATTTGTGGAGTAAGTATCATAGGACCTGCAATTATCAAGTGAGAAAACCTTTCAAGGTCCAGCATAGTAGGTGGGTGTGCATGCGTGTGCCTGTGTCTGCATAAAATGATTTTTGCTGATGATTATTAACTGCATTGTTTCTTTCTTCCTGACCCTCCCCCAATCCTGCACTCAGATTTGTGGAGTAAGTATCATAGGACCTGCAATAATCAAGTAAGAAAACATTAAATTCTAGCACAAAAGGTGGGTGTGCGTACATGTGCCTGTGTCTGCAAAATATTATTTTCACAGATAATTATTACCTGCATTATTTCTTTCTTCCTGACCTCTCCTATTGCTGCACTGAGATTTGTGGAGTAAGTATCATAGGACCCGCAATTATCAAGTGAAAAAAATTTCAAGGTCCAGCAGAGAAGGTGGGTGTGTATGCATGTGTTTGCAAGAAATCATTTTTGCGGATGATTATTAGCTGCATTTTTTTTTCTTCCTGACCATCCCCGAATGCTGCACTGATATTTGTGGAGTAAGTATCATAGGACATGCAATTATCAAATTAGAAAACTTTTCAGGGTCCAGCACAGAAGGTTTGTGTGCGTGCGTGCATTTGCCTGTGTATGCATGTGCCTGTGTCTGCAAAAAATCAGCTTTTCAATTGATTATTAACTGCATTGTTTCTTTCTTCTTATCCCTCCCCCAATGCTGCACTGAGATTTGTGGAGTAAGTATCATAGGACCCGCAATCATCAAGTGAAAAACCCTTTCAAGGACTAGCACAGAAGGTGGGTGTGCATGCGTGCATTTGCCTATGTATGCATGTGCCTGTGTCTGCAAAAAATCAGTTTTGTTGATGAATATTAACTGCATTGTTTCTTTCTTCCTGACCATCTCCCAATGCTGCACTGAGATTTGTCGCATAAGTATCATAGGACCTGCAATTATCAAGTGAGAAGCCATTTCAAGGTTCAGCACAGAAGGTGGGTGTGCATGCATTTGCCTGTGTCTGTATGTGCCTGTGTCTGCAATAAATAATTTTTGCTGATGATTATTAACTGCATTGTTTCTTTCATCCTGGCCATCCCCCAATGCTGCACTGTGATTTGTGGCGTAAATTTCATGGGACCTGCAATCATCAAGTGAGAAAACCTTTTAAGATCCATCACAGAAGGTGGGTGTACATCATTTTGCCTTTGTATACGTGTGCCTGTGTCTGCAAAAATCATTTTTGCGGATGATTATTAGCTGCATTTTTTCTTTCTTCCTGATCCTGCCTCAATGCTGTACTGAAAGTTGTGAAGTATCATAGGAACTGCAATTATCAAGTGAGAAAACATTTGAAGGTCCAGCACAGCAGGTGGGTGTGCATGCATTTGCCTGTGCATGCATGTACCTGTGTCTGCAAAAAATCATCTTTGCGCATCATTATTAACTGCATTGTTTCTTTCTTCCTTACCCTCCCCCCAATGATGAACGGAGATTTGTGGACTAAGTATCATAGGACCTGCAATAATCAAGTAAGAAAACTTTTCAAATTCCAGCTCAGAAGGAGGGTGTGTGTAAAGGTGCCTGTGTCTGCAAAAAATCAGTTTTGCAGAAGATTATTAACTGCATTGTTTCTTTCTTCCTGACCCTCCCCCAAGACTGCACTGAGATTTGTGGACTAAGTATCATAGGAACTGCAATTATCAAGTGGGAAAACATTTCAAGGTCCAGCACAGAAGGTGGGTGTGCATGCATTTGCCTGTGTATGCATGTGCCTGTGTGTGCAAAAATAATTTTTGCTGATGATTATTTACTGCATTGTTTCTTTCTTCCTGGTCATCCCCCAATGCTGCACTGAGATTTGTGGCGTAAATTTTATGGGACCTGCAATCATCAAGTGAGAAAACTTTTCAAATTCCAGCACAGAAGGTGGGTGTGCATGCGTGCATGCATGCATGCATTTGTCTATGTATGCATGTGCCTGTGTCTGCAAAAAATCAGTTTTGCTGATGATTATTAACTGCATTGTTTCTTTCTTCCTGGCCATCCCCCAATGCTGCACTGAGATTTGTGTAGTAAGTATCATTGGACCTGCAATTATCAAATGAGAAAACATTTGAAGGTCCTGCACAGAAGGTGGGTGTGCATGCATTTGCTTGTGCATGCATGTACCTGTGTCTGCAAAAAATCATCTTTGCACATGATTATTAACTGCATTGTTTCTTTCTTTCATACACTCCCCCAATGATGGACTAAGTACCATAGGACCTGCAATAATCAAGTGAGAAAACATTTCAAGGTCCAGCACAGAAGGTGGGTGTGCATGCATTTGCCTGTGTATGCATGTGCCTGTGTCTGCAATAAATAATTTTTGCTGATGATTGTTAACTGCATTTTTTCTTTCTTCTTGATCCTGCCTCAATGCTGTACTGAAACTTGTGAAGTATCGTAGTACCTGCAGTTATCAAGTTAGAAAACATTTCAAGGTCCAGCTCAGAAGGTGGGTGTGCATGCATGTGCCTGTGTCTGCAAAAAATCATCTTTGCACATGATTATTAACTGCATTGTTTCTTTCTTCCTTACCCTCCCCCAATGATGCACAGAGATTTGTGTAGTGAGTATCATAGGACCTGCAATTATCAAGTGAGAAAACATTTCAAGGTCCAGCTCAGAAGGTGGGTGTGCAGGCATTTGCCTGTGCATGCATGTGCCTGTGTCTGCAAAAAATCATCTTTGCACATGATTATTAACTGCATTGTTTCTTTCTTCCTTACCCTCCCCCAATGATGCACAGAGATTTGTGTAGTGAGTATCATAGGACCTGCAATTATCAAGTGAGAAAACCTTTCAAGGTCTAGCACAGACGGTGAGTGTGCGTGCATTTGCCTATGTATGCATGTGACTGTGTGTGCAATAAATAATTTTTGCTGATGATTATTAACTGCATTGTTTCTTTCTTCCTGGTCATTCCCCAATGCTGCACTGAGATTTGTCGTGTAAATATCATGGGATCTGCAATCATCAAGTGAGAAAACTTTTCAAATTTCAGCACAGAAGGTGGGTGTGCATGCGTGAATTTACACATTCTGTGCTTGACCTTAAAAGGTTTTCTCACTTGATAATTGCAAGTCCTACGATATTTATTTCACAAATCTCAGGGCAACATTTCGGGAGGGCCAGGAAGAAAGAAATAATGCAGTTAATAATCATCAACAAAAATTATATTTTGCAGACACAGGGACATGCATACTCAGGCAAATGCATGCACACCCACCTTCTGTGCTGGACCTTGTAAGGTTTTCTCACTTGATAATTGCAGATCCTATTATACTTACTTCACAAATCTCAGTGCAGCATTGGGAGAGGGTCAGGAAGAAAGAAACAATGTAGTTAGTAATCTTCTGCAAAACTGATTTTTTGTAGACACAGGTGTTAAGATGAATAAATTAAGTTGTTTATGAAATTAATTATTGCCTTTATATGAGTCAGTAGAGATGCTAGAAAGTGCTGTGAGACAAGATGGCGCCTGCACTCAGGACCAAGCCCTGGAAAGCAAGATATCTCGTGCTGGAAGTCTACGCAATGCAAAGACCATATATGGACTATCCAATGGAAAAGGACATGACAATCAGCTAGCTACGCCTTAGTATGCAATGATATAAAATGCCCCTTGCTTGTGTCGCAATAAAGATTTGACGCACCTACTCTGTCAAGAGAGGAGCTGCACCTGACTGTGTCTGGTTTTATTTCTTCTGCGCATGCACTTGATTTAAACCATTAGGTCAGGAGCAGGCAATCGAGCGTCCTGATATAGGACCACCCTAACATTCTTGGCGCCCAACGTGGGGCCACCAGCAGGAGGCGCCCCAACTCCAGCAACCGAAGGAGATGCCGCGGGACACATCGGCGAGGCTTGATACGGAGACTGATCACCTCCAAAGGAACACATTTTTTGGATATTCTATCTCTCAATGTTAAAATTACCCTACCCTTAAAATTATAGACTGTTCATGTCTTTGTAAGTGGGCAAACTTACAAAAACAGCAAGGTATCAAATACTTATTTCCCCCACTGTGTATGTATATACACTGCTCAAAAAAATAAAGGGAACACTTAAGCAACAGAATATAAATCCAAGTAAATCAAACTTCTGTGAAATCAAACTGTCCACTTAGGAAGCAACACTGATTGACAATCAATTTCACATGCTGTTGTGCAAATGGAATAGACAATAGATGGAAATTATTGGCAATTATCAAGACACACTCAATAAAGGAGTGGTTCTGCAGGTGGGGACCACAGACCACATCTCAGTACCAATGCTTTCTGGCTGATGTTTTGGTCACTTTTGAATGTTGGTTGTACTTTCACACTCATGGTAGCATGAGACGGACTCTATAACCCACAGAAGTTGCTCAGATAGTGCTGCTCATCGAGGATGGCACATCAATGCGAGATGTGGCAAGAAGGTTTGCTGTGTCTGTCAGCGTAGTGTCCAGAGGCTGGAGGCGCTATCAGGAGACAGGCCAGTACACCAGGAGACGTGGAGGGGGCCGTAGGAGGGCAACAAACCAGCAGCAGGATCGCTACCTCCACCTTTGTGCAAGGAGGAACAGGAGGAGCACTGCAAGAGCCCTGCAAAATGACCTCCAGCAGGCCACAAATGTGCATGTGTCTGCACAAGCTGTTAAAAACCGACTCTATGAGGGTGGTATGGGGGCCCAACGTCCATGGATGGGGGTTGTGCTCACAGCCCAACACCGTGCAGGACGCTTGCCATTTGCCACAGAACAACAGGATTGGCAAAGTCGCCACTAGTGCCATGTGCTCTTCACAGATGAAAGCAGGTTCACACTGAGCACATGTGACAGACGTGACAGAGTCTGGAGACGCCGTGGAGAGCGATCTGCTGCCTGCAACATCCTTCAGCATGACCGGTTTGGCAGTGGGTTAGTAATGGTGTGGGGTGGCATTTCTTTGGAGGGCCACAGAGCCCTCCATGTTCTCGCCAGAGGTAGCCTGACTGCCATTAGGTACCGAGATGAGATCCTTAGACCCCTTGTGAGACCATATGCTGGTGTGGTTGGCCCTGGGTTCCTCCTAATGCAGGACAATACCAGACCTCATGTGGCTGGAGTGTGTCAGCAGTTCCTGCTAGATGAAGGCATTGAAGCTATGGACTGGCCCGCCCGTTCCCCAGACCTGAATCCGATTGAGCACATCTGGGACATCATGTCTCGCTCCATCCACCAACGTCACATTGCTAGTGTTGAGCGAGCACTAAAATGCTCGGGTGCTTGAAGCTCGGGCCGAGCTCGCCGTGATACTCGGGTGCTCGACCCGAGCAACTAGCCCAATGTTAGTCTATGGGAGACCCGAGCATTTTTGCGGCGGCTCCCCCGGCAGTCTTTTAAAAGCCTAACAAGTGCCCAAAACGATAGTGACAGTGCTGAAATGACATGGGGACAGCATGGGGATCGCCCCAGGAAGCATTTCTGACCCCAAGGTCACTGCTGTCAGCAACGTGGTCAGAGATATTAAGCCACTGTTAAGGGCTCACAATAAAATGTTCAAAAACGAAACTGAAGTGCTTTCCTGTGAAATATGTTAAGGAAGTTCCTTTCCAGGGTAAAGACTTGTGTATAAGGTAAAATAAATAACCCAAAAGAAATACTCCTCCACACCTTGGGCTATGTTCACAAGTAGCATTTTTTATGCGTTTTTACACTTTTGTATTGCCTTCAACCGTGACAAATGCATTCACCGGGAAATGTCATTTTAACATTTTACAACCTTATCTGGCCATGTGCTGTGTGACACATGCATACAGTGCTGAAAAGACATGGGAACAGCATGGGGAAGACCCCTGAAAGCATCTCTGACACCCAGGTCACTGCCTAAATGTGTGCCCATCAGAAGTCATCCTTGCCGCATCAGAAGATACAGACTTGCAGCTATCCCCGTGCAAGTTCTTGTCCCAGGGCAGTGCTCAATTGTACCTCCCCCATTCCTTGCGATGCAAGCACAAATATGCAGCCAACTAACCACCCACCCCCAGGCTGCAATACCATACTGCTTGCTTGCACTTGAAATTGGGCCTTTTAGGCATGTGGAGGCGGAATCTGGCCACCACGTCATGGCTGCGTTGGCGGCCTGGTATCCATACTCAGTCCCCAGCCGCCCGGCGGCCGGGTGTCCACACTCGATCCCCAGCCGTAAGGGGGCGGCCGGGTGTCCATGCTCGGTCCCCAGCCGCCCCGCGGCCAGGTGTCCACACACGGTCCCCAGCCGCCTGGGGGCAGCCGGGTGTCCATAAACAGTCCCCAGCCGCTCCTATTTCTCCTTGGAACATCCCCCACACACTTTTCTCCGGTGGGCCCTGGCTTTTCCATCAGGGGAGTTGAGAGTGCCAAGGTGAGGAGCATGATGATGATGATAGAAGTTAGCATCTGCTTTGTTTTCTTGGAATGCAAGCGTAAGTGTGCAGCCTGCCACCCACCCACCCCCAGGCTGCAATACCATACTGCTTGCTTGCACTTGAAATTGGGCCTTTTAGGCATGTGGAGGCGGAATCTGGCCACCACGTCATGGCTGCGTTGGCTGCCTGGTATCCATACTCAGTCCCCAGCCGCCCGGCGGCCGGGTGTCCACACTCGGTCCCCAGCCGCAAGGGGGTGGCCGGGTGTCCACACACGGTCCCCAGCCGCCTGGGGGCAGCCGGGTGTCCATAAATGGTCCCCAGCCGCCCCTATTTCTCCTTGGAACATCCTCACACACACTTTTCTTAGCCCGGCCTGCTTTAGGGCAGCATTGGACGAGCCCACCAGAGAACCAGACTCCTCCGGTGGGCCCTGGCTTCTCCATCAGGGGAGTTGAGAGTGCCAAGGTGAGGACCATGATGATGATGATAGAAGTCAGCATCTGCTTTGTTTTCTTGGAATGCAAGCGCATGTATGTAGTAGCGGCTAGGCCTGAGGTGGTCAGCATTTTGGTGCATATCCTACCTCCTCCGTGGATTGCTGGATGTTTTCCTGCTACTATTCCAGTTCTATGACTCCCGTTAAAACAAAGCTTCAGGTGATAAATAATGGATGAGGTAGTGGCAAAGGAGAAAGAGCAGGAGGAACAGGGACCATTCACATCAATATCAGGCCAGTCAACCACATATGTCTTGTAGGATATGTTTCTGTAACAAAAGGAGCGGTTCGGCTACACAGTTATAGGGCATACAGTGAGTGCAATGCCTACCAAAAATTTTGAGGCACTCCAATGCCCCTTGGAAATGACATGGAGGTCAGAGGGCCTTAACTAAACCTTTTTTTCCATTTATAGCAACTGGGTCTCCTGTACACTGTTGGCCTAAGCAGTGAATGGAAGGCTTTCCAAAAATTATGAGGAACTGCAATGCCCCTTGAAACAGACGTGGATTACAGCGTACTAAAAACTTTCTACCCATTATTGGGGAGTGGGTCTCCCTTAGTTTTCGCCTTTGCATTGAAAAGCAAAAGCTGACTAAAATTAGGAGGAAATGCAATGCCCGTTGGAAGAGTGGTGGAGGTTAGAGGTAATTAAAAACAACATTTCAATGCCCCTTGGAAGAGCTGTGGAGTTCAGAGTGGCTTAAGAAGACGCTTTTAATGCCCCTTTGAAGAGACGTGGAGGTCACAGTAGCTTAACAAGATGGTTTTAATGCCCCTCGGAAAAGACGTGGAGGTCCCAGTAGCTTAACAAGACGGTTTGAATGCCCCTTGGAAGAGACATGGAGGTCACAGTAGCTTAACAAGACGGTTTTAATGCCCCTCGGAAAAGTGGTGGAGGTCGCAGTAGCTTAACAAGACTGTTTTAATGCCCCTTACAAGAGCCATACAGTACAGCATCTTAAAAACATTATTCCCATGATTGGGGAGTGTGTCTCCCATAGTATTTGCTTATGCCTTCCAAGCAAAAGCTGCCAAAAATTAGGACGGAGGAACAAGCAATGCCCCTTACAAGAGCCATGCAGTACAGCATATTACAAACATTATTCCCTCCTCCTCCTCCCCTCTGTTCTCAGGCCACCCACGCTGACTCGACGGTATGACAGTTGTACAGGTACTACCGTCTACAGCGCATGATACAAGCTCCTGTTCTTCCTCCTCCTCCTCCTCTCCCTCATTGTCCCCCAATGCACGTTGGGATGAGATGAGGCTGGGCTGTGTGTAATCGACCGCTACGGCTTCTTGATCCATCTCATCATACTCTGGCTGCAATGCCTCCTCTTTAATTCTCTGCAGAGAGCGTTGCAAAAGACAGACAAGTGGAATGCTGACACTAATGATGGCGTCATCGCCACTCACCATCTGGGTGGACTCCTCAAAGTTTGTCAAGATGGTACAGATGTCAGACATCTAGGTCCACTCCTGAGGTCTTATGTGTGGAGTCTGACCTGAATATCGACTGCCTTGTTGCAGCTGGTACTCCACAACTGCTCTCTTCTGCTCACAAATCCTTTCCAACATGTGGAGGGTAGAGTTCCAACGTGTGGGGACATCACACACCATCGGTGTGAGGGAAGCTGCAATCGCTGCTGCAACACAGCAAGGGCGGCGGAAGCTGTAGCCGACTTGAGAAAATGAGCTGACAGGCGGCGTACTTTGATGAGCAGATCTGGCAACTCGGGGTACGATTTAAGAAACTGCTGAACCACGAGGTTAAGCACATGAGCCAGGCATGGTACGTGTGTGATCTCGCCTCAGAGCCGCCACCAGGTTACGGCCATTGTCACACCCAACCATGCCTGGATGTAGGTTCAGCAGTCTCAGCCACAGATCTGCCTGCTCTTTCACAGCTGTCCACAACTCACAAGCAGTGTGAGGTTTCTCACCTAAGCTTATGAGTTTCAGCACAGCCTGTTGCCGCTTGGTGGAGGCAGTACTGCAGTGCTTCCAGCTTGTAACTGATGTGGAGATATCTGAGATGGAGGCTGAACATGAGGAGGAGGAAGATGATGCGCAGGAGCTGTACACTGTGGGGGCAACTCTGACTGACATAGGGCCCGCAATCCCCGGTGTGGGGAGGATGTGTTCCGTCCCAATGTCCGACTGGGTCCCGGCTTCCACTATGTTTACCCAGTGTGCCGTCAGGGAGATGTACCGTCCCTGGCCACAAGCACTTGTCCACGTGTCCGTTGTCAGGTGGACTCTCCCAGTAACTGCTTTGTTGAGGACACGGCAGTTGTTTTGGGACACGTGCTTGTGTAGTCCGGGGATGGCACACCGGGCAAAATAGTGTCGGCTGGGGACCGAGTACCGAGGGACGGCCACCGCCATAAGGTTGCGGAAGGATTCCGTCTCCACCAGCCTAAAAGGCAGCATTTCCAATGCAAGCAGTCGTGAAATGTGCGAATTTAGGACTGTGGCCTGTGGGGCGTTAGCTGCGAATTTCCGCTTTCATTCAAAGGTCTGGGATATGGACAATTGAACGCTGCGGTGGGACGTGGACGTTGATGCTGTTTCTTGAGAAACTGCCATAACAAGTGAAGACTGAGAGGAGGGGGCATCTTTACATGCAGTATGGACAGGGGATTGCCTTGCACACACAACAGGGGGTTCTATTGGATGCACAACAGCGGAAGAAGCAGTGGTGACACCCGCTGACACTGGTCGTGGACCCTGGGGTTCGCCCCACAAAGTCGGGTGCTTTGCTGCCATGTGCCTGATCATGCTGGTGGTGGTCAGGCTGGTAGTTTTGTCACCCCTGCTGATGCTGGCATGGCAGGTGGCACAAATGGCCCTTTTGGGGTTATCAGCAGAGTCTTTAAAAAAATTCCAGACTCTGGAAGACCTACCGCTTGTACTGCCAACGTCCCTCGTGTTGGTGTTACGAGGAACTGTTGCCCGCCTTCAGTCTGCGGCCACCACATTGCTTCTTCCTGTCTGTTGGGGTACTCTGCCTCCTTCCCCCTTAGTGCTGCTGGCGTCACTCTGCATGTCCTCCTGCCACGTTGGGTCAGTTACTAGATCATCCACCACCTCCTCCTCTTCCACTTGCGCACCACGATCCTCCTCCTCACTTCCTGGCAATTGTGTCTCATCATCGTCCACCTCTTGTGACAAATTGCCAGCGTCGACTTCCTGTGGCCGTGGCTGTTCAAATATTTGGGCATCGCTACATGGGATCTCCTCTTCCACCACTTCAAGCGGAGCAGGCGAGGGGCACAAATCTGGAAATGACCAGTGAACAGCTCTTCAGAGTGTCCAAGTGTGGGATCAGTTACTGTCTGACGACACTCGGCATGGTGGGGGGAAGGAGCATCAGCGTGAGGAGGAGTATGCGGTCGAGACTCACGGCTACTAAGAGTCGACCGTGTGGAAGACAGGCCGGAGGTGGTGGTGCCCAGGTAACTGGAAGTATTATCTGTTATCCAATTAATAACCTGTTCACACTGATCAGTTCGCAATACTGGTGTTGTTCTGTGCTTCCCTAGTAATTCGGTCAAGAAGTGGGAGCAAGAAGATGTGGCTGTTGGTTGTGGCACATTTTCACCTTGGCCACGGCCCCGTCCTCTGCACGCACCATCACCAGAACGTCCACTTCCACGTCCCTTGCCACGTGCCTTGCCCATTGTAAAGGAAGCAAAATAGCTTACACTCGCACTATCAATGGAACAAGGGTAATAAAAAGTAGATTAGAACCGGGGAAGTGGAAAACCACAGTTCTTTCTCTGGCCTACACCCGACTCTTTTAAACAATCTGAACAATCAGGGAGAAACTATTACTGTTTTTCTTTACGGAAAAAATACCAAAAGCTGAATAATAGAGATTTCTTACCGTGGAACAGCAAAACCACAGTTATAATTTACTGGTGTATACCAGACTTTTTTAAATACATATATTTGCGGCTGAACAGTGAGCGATACACTCAAACTGTTTTTTTTAGATACAAATGGCCCAAAAGTGGATAATACAGAGGTTTGAACCGTGGAACTGCAAAACCACACTTGTATTTCTCGGGCCTACACCAAACTATTTTCAACAGATATATTTGTGTCTGAACAATCAGGAGACACTATTATTTATTTTTTCCGGCAAAAATTGCGAAAAGCAGGATAATACAGAGATTTGACCTGTGGAACTGCAAAACCACACTTGTATTTCTCGGGCCTACACCAGACTATTTTCAACAGATATATTTGTGTCTGAACAATCAGGAGACACTATTATTTATTTTTTATGGCAAAAAATGCCAAAAGCAGGATAATAGAGATTTTTTACCGTGGAACAGCAAAACCACACTTCTGTCTCTCTGGCCTACACCAGAATATTTTCAACAGATATATTTGTGTCTGAAAAATCAGGGAGACACTATTATTTTTTTTTTTACGGCAACAAATGCCAAAAGCAGGATAATAGAGATTTTTTACCGTGAAACAGCAAAACCACACTTCTGTCTCTCTGGCCTACACCAGACTATTTTCAACAGATATATTTGTGTCTGAAAAATCAGGGACAAAGAGAATGACGGCACTTCCACTACAAAAACTAGGTGTGAACAGGTGCTTACTAAGAGCAGCTACCTCCATATATAATGAACAAATAAAGTAGCACACTGTAACACTGAGTATATAGATGTGAAATATGAAATATGAATAGCATAACTGCTATGAAAAATAGAAATAAATGAAAAATTTTTTGAAATTTTTTTTTATAGCGCATGAAATATGAAGTATGGAAAATGAATAGCATTACTGCTGTAAATAAATGAGAAATCTTAGCGCATAAATTGGCCAATTCATGTGTACCTGACAGCCGCGGTAAGGCGTTTCTCGATGTCAGGACCTACCAATGTGAATACCTCTCTAAGAGACCTCCGTCTGCTTATGTGTGGGAAAGACAGATCCTGATGCATTTAAAACCACTTGCGGCATGGGGGTGGGGGTGGAGTGCTCAGTCAACGCTAAATCTAGTAACAAAGAGAATGACGGCACCTCCACTACAAAAACTAGGTGTGAACAGGTGCTTACTAAGAGCAGCTACCTCCATATATAATGAACAAATAAAGTAGCACACTGTAACACTGAGTATATAGATGTGAAATATGAATAGCATAACTGCTATGAAAAATAGAAATAAATGAAAAATTTTTTGAAAATTTTTTTTATAGCGCATGAAATATGAAGTATGGAAAATGAATAGCATTACTGCTGTAAATAAATGAGAAATCTTAGCGCATAAATTGGCCAATTCATGTGTACCTGACAGCCGCGGTAAGGCGTTTCTCGATGTCAGGACCTACCAATGTGAATACCTCTCTAAGAGACCTCCGTCTGCTTATGTGTGGGAAAGACAGATCCTGATGCATTTAAAACCACCTGCGGCATGGGGGTGGAGTGCTCAGTCAACGCTAAATCTAGTAACAAAGAGAATGACGGCACTTCCACTACAAAAACTAGGTGTGAACAGGTGCTTACTAAGAGCAGCTACCTCCATATATAATGATCGTTTCTCGATGTCAGGACCTACCAGGATCTGTCTTTCCCACACATAAGCAGACGGAGGTGTCTTAGAGAGGTATTCACATTGGTAGGTCCTGACATCGAGAAACGCCTTACCGCGGCTGTCAGGTACACATGAATTGGCCAATTTATGCGCTAAGATTTCTCATTTATTTACAGCAGTAATGCTATTCATTTTCCATACTTCATATTTCATGCGCTATAAAAAAAAATTTCAAAAAATTTTTCATTTATTTCTATTTTTCATAGCAGTTATGCTATTCATATTTCATATTTCACATCTATATACTCAGTGTTACAGTGTGCTACTTTATTTGTTCTTTATATATGGAGGTAGCTGCTCTTAGTAAGCACCTGTTCACACCTAGTTTTTGTAGTGGAAGTGCCGTCATTCTCTTTGTTACTAGATTTAGCGTTGACTGAGCACTCCACCCCCACCCCCATGCCGCAGGTGGTTTTAAATGCATCAGGATCTGTCTTTCCCACACATAAGCAGACGGAGGTCTCTTAGAGAGGTATTCACATTGGTAGGTCCTGACATCGAGAAACGCCTTACCGCGGCTGTCAGGTACACATGAATTGGCCAATTTATGCGCTAAGATTTCTCATTTATTTACAGCAGTAATGCTATTCATTTTCCATACTTCATATTTCATGCGCTATAAAAAAAAATTTCAAAAAATTTTTCATTTATTTCTATTTTTCATAGCAGTTATGCTATTCATATTTCATATTTCACATCTATATACTCAGTGTTACAGTGTGCTACTTTATTTGTTCATGAAAAATCAGGGAGACACTATTATTTTTTTTTTTACGGCAAAAAATGCCAAAAGCAGGATAATAGAGATTTTTTACCGTGGAACAGCAAAACCACACTTCTGTCTCTCTGGCCTACACCAGACTATTTTCAACAGATATATTTGTGTCTGAAAAATCAGGGAGACACTATTATTTTTTTTTTACGGCAAAAAATGCCAAAAGCATTTAGATGAAAAAAAGGGACTTTTCCTGGCCCCCGAGACCTGGAGCTAAGTCCAGCAATTTCAGCAACAGGAGCACACAGGACTGTAATGCAGCGTTTGCTGGTATAACCACTGCGTCTCCTATACAGCCTGCCTGCCTGATATCTGGGATGGATATTAGTCCTTAGAAGGACTGTTTGTTTGATCTGGCAGCCTTTACAGACCCTACACTAACTATTTCGCAGTTTATATCTCTCCCTAAATCAACAGCGCTGTCCCTACACTGTCTGTTCTGGAGCGACTGTGTCCAAGATGGCGGCGCCCCGTTTTAAATACTCGAGGTGACGCTGTGCGGCCAGCCAATCACTGTAATGCCCACAAACAACATGGCTGCGGCATTAAAGTGACTGGCTGGCAATCCCTGCATGTTCATTGGCTCTGTAAAGAGCGCCAAACATGCAGGGCGGAGACCCGAGCTCCCGCCCGAGTAACCCGGAAATGCTCGGTGCTCGCCGAACATCTCGAGTAGCGTGATGCTCGGGCGAGTACCGAGCAGTGTCGAGCATGCTCGCTCAATACTACACATTGCACCACAAACTGTCCAGGAGTTGGCGGATGCTTTAGTCCAGGTCTGGGAGGAGATCCCACAGGAGACCATCCACAACCTCATCAGTAGCATGCCCAGGCGTTGTAGGGAGGTCATACAGGCACGTGGAGGCCACACACAATACTGAGCCTCATTTTGACTTGTTTTAAGGACATTACATAAAAGTACGATCAGCCTGTTGTGTGTTTTTCCACTTTAATTTTGGGGGTGACTCCAAATCCAGGCCTCCATTGGTTAATAAATTTGATTTCCATTGATGATTTTTGTGTGATTTTGTTGTCAGCACATTCAACTTTGTACAGAACAAAGTATTCAATGAGAATATTTCATTCATTCAGATCTAGGATGTGTTATTTGAGTGTTCCCTTTATTTTTTTGAGCAGTGTATATACACAGTGTGTCTATCTGTGTCTGTGTGTGACAGCTGAGTGTGTGTACACTTTATGGAACATAATACTATGTTGTGATTGGGGTCTGTGGGGCATCATACAGTGTGTGGGCATTGTTAGGGCTGTATACTATGTGTGAGAGGCTGTTGGGTATCATGCAGTGTTGTGGGCACTATTGGGGCCATATACTATGTGTGGAGGGCTGAGGGGGCATCATAAAGTGTTGTGGGCAAAGTTGGAGCTGTATACTATATGTGGGGGGTTTCAGGGGCATCATACAGAGTTGTTTGCACTGTTGGGGCTGTGGCGCCCCTGAGGGTTCGGTCGCCACAGAGGTATTGCATCTCATCCAGATGTGTGGTACTTCACTCTCAGGTAAGGAAGGAGTATGGCTCAGGATCCTAACACCAGCATTCGCTACACCACATTTCCGGGGGACAAGGCAAGATTGCTCCTACGGGAGAGCACAGTCCCTGATCCCTGGCTGGAGTGGGGGGAACCACCTAGAGAGGGGGAACCATATAGTGGATGGGGTGAAGGACGCAGATCCTGGGAACACTTGAGTGGGAGCAGTATAAAATAGGGACACCATCTTAGAGAGTTCAGTCAGAGGAGGAGAAGTGAAGGAGCAGAGGCTCTGTATGAGCTCTGCTCCAGAGGTGGGCCTAGCCTGTGAGGCCCAGGACTGAAGGAGAGAAGAGAGGAGTGGGAGCAGGAAGGCTCCAGGAACTGAAGGGACCCTAGGGGTACGGGCCATGCAGAAGGCCACCCGTACGCCCGCTGCTACCAGGAGGTAGAGGGGTCAGGCCAGATAAGGAGAACCGGTCCCTCAACTAGCAGAGAAACAGCAAGGCTCAACTAGAAACCGGAAGCTGCAGCACTTTATGTACCGTAAGCCAAAAGTCCACACCAGTCTCACTAAGAAGGTAGCCACATAGGACCCAGGGGACGGGACACACGTCGCCCGCCAAGGCCCGAGGGTACCGGATAGAAGTGTCACTGAGTGTGAGGTGCAGGGAGAAGGCCAGAGAAAAGACACACAGAGGAGGATCCTGCTAAATACTCCGGAGTTACCTGGGGGTCGGTTGAACCCCTCACTGAGTGAGCACAGAACGACGAGGGCCGTTACATGGGTCCCTGTAACCAGAACTGCAATAACTGTGAGTAAAGACCTTGGGACTGCATCACACGGACTCTGTTTTCATTACTGACTCCTTGCCCTACAATCACCATCATCCACTCACACTGCCCTGAAGCTACACTCTTCCTGTGGGGAGTTATACCACATGTGCTGCCAAACCATCAGCTTCAGAGGACTGTTCCGCAGCGGCGGCCTCATTGCCCGCACTCCACAGGTGGCGTAGTCGGACATTATAAAACCCCTACACACAAATACTACCCTTAGATTGACCGCCCTGGGTCACGGACCGGGTCACCGCCACAGTGACTACAACCCCCAGCGTCTACCGGCCCGGCTCCGGGTACCCCACGGCCCAGGGGGCACGTCAACTTTGGCGTAGTCGGCAGGATATGAGCCCACCCGTTATCACTGGGTATCGCGCGCCTAAAGACTGTTTTCTACTAAATGTGGCGCCCGCCCCAGAAGAATGGGCGCCATTATGTGCGTGCTAAAAGACGACAAGAAACCACCTCCCATCGTGGGCCAGGTCCCAGAATGGTGCCAGAAGCGGAGCCCGCCCCAAACAGCAGTGGTCATGTATGCAAGTGTGTCCATCAAGTTGGGGGGGCTGACCCTGAAAGTAACCGACAGCAGATTGCCATGGGACCACAACAAACTGCCCTGGGACCGCCCCCAAAAGGGGAGAGTAGAGAAGAAAACTGGGAGACAGGGCGTGGTCTGGATCAGTCTAGACAGACCGCACCCTGTAGGGAAGATGGAGGACGGCAGCACAAGAGCCCCAGTCAGCGGCCTGCTGCAGGCCGCAGCACCCTACACCTTGGAGGAGCTAGTGGCTAAGCTGCCCCAGGAGGACTCGGAGTTCCTCCGCTCTGGGATGGAAGACCAGGGCCGGAGGATGGAGAGGGCCTAGCGAGACGCCATCACCGGGTGGAGACGGGAGATGGAACAGCGGATGGCGAACCGGCAGCCGACGACGCTACCAAGCACCGGCGGTGCCCTAGCCTTAGCGGAGCCCGACCAGCGCCAGGAGGCGACACGTGACGCAGGAGCGGCCGCGGGAGCAGGTAGGAGGAGTTTCCCTGTCCCGGGCGCTGCCAGCGTCGACCTGCTCCTGGGCCCCCTGGTGGAGCCGCTGACCCCGGGCGCTACCAACACCAGCCCGCTCCTGACCCCGCAGCAAGGCTCCCAGCCAAGCCCTCCAGCCCCGGGCGCCACCAGCGGCGGCCCGCTCCTAGGCCCCCAGCCAAGCCCTCCAGCCCCGGGCGCCGCCAGCGTCGACCTGCTCCTGGGCCCGCTGGTGGAGCTGCTGACCCCAGGCGCCACCAGCGGCGGCCCGCACCTGACCCCGCCGCAAGGTCCACAAGTCCCGGGCGCGCCTGCCCTGCACGCCCCGCAAGCCCAGACACCGCCACCTCCGGGCACCGGCACAGCCAGCCAGCTTCTGGGTCCCCTGCAGGAACCAACTCCCCCACCAGCCAAGTGGGTATACAGACGTCGCCGGTGGGACTGGTCCACGGAGGTGGAGGACCAGCGGCCCTCGCTCCTACCCGCTCCGCAGCCTGCCGCCATCTCCCGGTTGCCGGAAGACGAGGCCCAGTTTGAGTGGGATCACTCTGGGGAGGACCTGATGGGGTTGTCCCAGGAGACCAGGGCAGCCGCAGCCCGTCGCAAAGAGTTCTGCCACCAGCAGCTGGTCCAATTTCAAAAAGGAAAAAGAGCGCAGCTCACGGCGCGTGCGGTGGGAGAAATTAGAGGCCCAGAATATGCAGGAAAAGACCCGGGCCTGCCAGGCCAACAAAGCCACCCACGGTCCCAAGGAAGAAGGGACCGTAGTTAAATTCAATTTGGATGCCGGGTGGGGATTCATCCGGGACCCATACACAGACATTGATCTGTTCGTCAACAGGAGGGACGTGGAGTCCCACCTAATAGCAGGTCACCCTGATAGGGACCTCTACCCCGGAGACATCGTGACCTATACCCATCACAATGGAGTCAGAGGCTGGTATGCCTTAAATGTCCACAAGGTGGTAGAAGAGCACGGCTTCTACCAGTATGAAGCTGAAGACCCGGCTGGGTCAGCTTGTGATGAACTAGAGCCTCCCTGGAGGGAGCAATACTACTAAGGACTGCCAGTAGTAATCAGTACCCGTACAGCAGCATAGACGCTGCAGGTTCACCGTTTGTGTTTTTACTAGGTTGTTTAGTTACCCGTACAGGGTCCAGAGACTAACTGGCTGAGGACTGGGAGCAGCCGCTTCTTGTAAATAGTTGCACCTCTTGAGGTGCCCCTTATTGGTTTTATAAGAACTACAACGAGTGACCTCAGAACAAAAACCCGTTGTAGGTGACCGAAGATGAGGTCCAGCATCTGGATCGTCTAAGCCCTGCAGCCACCCCAGGGCCTCCGTTGAGGGTTTGGAACGGGTCCGTCATATTCATGTTTGCAAGTTTGTACTTTATCGAAAAATGGACACCTGGTTGCAGTCATTACTGTGACCGGTTGACCAAAAGTTTTACTTGAAAATGTGTTGATATGAAGAATGTTTATATTAAAACTGTCTTATATGTGTGAAGAAATATTTTATAAGTGTGAAGAGAAATGTCCTTTAAAAAGTATCCATAATGTTATATAATGTGATGCATCCAAAAATTTGCATGTCCTAATTTACCCTGTCTTTTGCTCTGTTCCAGCCCGTGGATGTGCTGTGTTTTACCAGGGGGGTGTGTGGCGCCCCTGAGGGTTCGGTCGCCACAGAGGTATTGCATCTCACCCAGAGGTGTGGTATCTCACTCCCATGTAAGGAAAGAGTACAGCTCAGGACCCTAACACCAGCATTCCCTACACCACATTTCCGGGGGACAGGGCGAGATTGCTCCTACAGGAGAGCACAGTCCCTGGTCCCTGGCTGGAGTGGGGGGAACCACCTAGAGAGGGGGAACTATGTAGTGGATGGGGTGGAGGACATAGATACTGGGAGCACATGTGTAGGAGGTATAAAAGTAAGGAACCATCTTGGTTCAGACAGAAGAGCAGGTGGAGTTCCAGTCAGACAGACTGAGGAGAAGTCAGGGAGCAGAGGCTCTGTATGAGCTCTGCTCCAAAGGCGGGCCAAGTCAGGAGGCCTGAGCCTGAGAGAGAGGAGAGGGAGCAGGACGGCTCCAGGAATGAGGAGTGAAGGGACCCTAGGGGTACGGGCCGTGCAGCAAGCCACCCGTACCAGGAGGTAGAGGGGTCAGGCTAGAACAGGGAACCGGGTCCTTCAACTAGTAGAGAAACAGCAAATGCTTAACTAGGAACCGGAGGCTGCAGCATTTCAAGTACTGCAGACCACAAGTCCACACCAGTACACTAAGAAGGTATCAGCACAGGACCCAGGGGACAGAACACACGTCGCCCGCCAAGGCCCGAGGGTACCGGATAGAAGTGGCGCTGGGTGTGAGGTGCAGGAAGAGGCCAGAGGAAGGTACACAGAACGGGGTCCTGATAAGTGCTCTGGAAATACCTGAGGGTGGACTGAACCCCTCACTGAGTACGCACAGCACGATGGGGGAAGATTGCTTGGTACCTGTAATCTGAACTACAACAACAGTGAGTAAAGACCCTGGGACTGCACTATCCTGTCTCTGTGTTCCTTGCGGCGCCAGCACTCATAGCACTAGAACGCCCTGCACAATCACCACCATCATCCAAGCACACTGCCCTGAAGCTACACTCCTCCTGTGGGGAGTCACATCACCTTGCTGCACATACCACCAGCTTCAGCGGACTGCTCCGCAGTGGCGGTTACCAATGACCGCAATCCACAGGTGGCTTAGTCGGACATTAACATTTGTACATATAGACTACCCCTTTGGTTTGACCGCCCTGGGTCACGGACCGGGTCACCACCACGGTGACTACAACCCCCAGCATCTACAAGGCCCGGCTCCGGGTATACCCATGGCTCAGGGGGCGCGTCATCATGGCCAGGTATTTTTGACAAGGAAGGAAAAGTTTTCAAAGATGGTCAAGCAATACCTGGCCGACCAAACCAGCTTATTTGTTAATTCCTCTGCGACCTTCAGCTATTGGGTCTCAAAGCTGGACACCTGGCATGAGCTGTCCCTCTATGCCTTGGAGGTGTTGTGCTGCACTGCCGCTAGGGTCTTGTCTCAGCAGATTTTTAGTGCCAAAGGGGGGTCATAACGGACAGGCGCTTTCTCCTGCAACAGAAAGGCTGACTGATAACAATGAACAAAGCATGGATTATACCAGGCTTTTACACACCACCTGATGACAGCAGCATATAAAGTGTTTTTAATGTTCTATATTTGAATGAGGCCTGCCAGTTGTTGCCTTCTAGGGTCTATGGATGACCTTACTTATAATTTGTTCCTGCCTTTGTACTTGTGCAAAGCCTTTATGAATGTAGGAGTACCACAACTACACTTTGTTCACAATATTTGAATGAGGCACTACAGTTGGTGCCTTCAAGAGAGTATGGATAACCCTGCTTGTAATTTTTGGCAGGATTTGCACTTAGTGCATAGCCTTTATGAGTCTAGGAGTACCACTACATGACAATTTGAACAGAATGTGTATGAGACCCTCCTTTATGTCTAATACAGGGTGTATCCGAGTCGATAATTTTTGGCAGTTCGTGCTTCCTTCATAAATTACACTGAAGTTTACTATTTTTTCATAAAAAAAACAATTTTGGTTTACTTAAATTATAATTTTTTTAAAATGCTTTTTAAATTTTGCCTTATATACAAGTTATTATACAGGAAACATATTTCTTAACATTTTTTTTCATCTAAAATGCAATTTATCGTTGATTTGGAATGTTTTATTGTCAGTCCTTAAAGTGGAGTAAAAGTGTGAAACCATTGTTCTCAGCTGTGATCTGGGAGTCAGAGATGCTTCCAGGGGTCTTCCCCATGCTGTTCTCCTTCCATTCAGCACCTTTCTCATCCATTTGCACATTTTCTCTGCCCCCCAGACCTCCTTGTAGGGTCTGCCGGAAAAATGCTCAGATTTCTCATTGACTCCCATTATACTCGTTACTCGAAACGAGCACCCGAGCATTAGGAATTGTTTGGTCCGAGTAAGGAGCATTTTAGTTACTCGTGCATGCGTCCTGCAGTCACCGAGCACTGATCAGTGACACAAATCACTAATCGTCACTCGTGCTCGCTGTTTTCCAGTAATTTTTTTTCCTCTAATCCCCAACCTCCACCCTTCCTTTACACCACTTCCGTGCATGCGTCCTGCAGCCGCCGAGCCGCTGATCAGACGCGCATCACTAATTGGAACCAATGCTCACATTTGGCTAGGACTTTTTTCTTTCCTTTCTATTTTTTTTATCCTCTTTTTTCACCAGATCTGTGTATGCGTCCTACAGCCATTGAGCGCTGATCGGCATCCGATTATTTATTTTTTTTGTGTGTGATAAAACAATTAAAAAAAATGAGAGTAATTAATAGGACTAGAATAGGGACAGTAAAAATATACATGGTGTGGTAGCCTTTTTATACATGGTGTGGTAGGTCGACTTGCTCGGCCGCTTCCGGAAGTAGACTCAGGAACCAGGTTTTCTCTGCAGGCTTTATTATATGGCATAATGCTGTCACATCAGGTATTAGTGCAATACAGAGGGAAAAGGGAAAGGGAGCCCAGACACTAGGGAAAGGGGGAAGTGGAGACCTCCTAGTCTAGTCTAGCATCACTGTTTCTCAACTACCGCCCCTATATTGACTCTTCAGCAATCGCTGCACGCGTGCCTCGCCCTACTTTCCCTCATGTATGGCTACGGCTAGGGATGGAAAGAGATGAGCACTAGTCAACCGCCACTAAACACTATAGACAACAAGGGAAGACAAAACGGGGAAATTGCTTAGCTTTAGATCAGTTCAAATATACACACGGCCTCAAGCTCCAGAAAGGACTAAGTGCTGCTCCTGATAAGCCTCACAAGTGGAAATGAATATAGCCGGCGACTCCCTCTCAGACACACCAGGTATATATATGACACGCCCCCTGGGCCGCGCGCGTGTGGGGAAACCCGGAACCGGACTCATTGCGGATGCTGGGGGTTGTAGTCTTCGTGCGGCGGGGACCCGGTCCCGTGGCTCAGGGTGGTCAACTCAAATGGCAGTCTATTTGTGTGTTTTTTATGATATTAAATGTCCGACTACGCCACCCGTGGATTGCGGTCAGGATGAACCGCCGCTGCAGGGCAGACCGCTGAGGCTGGTGTTGTAAGTGCAGCAGAGTGTAGTACAACTCCCCACGGGAGGAGTGTAGTCTCAGGGCAGTGTATGCGGAGGATGGGAGTGATGGTGCAGGAGTAGCAGTGACGACACAGAGTCAGTGATGCAGTCCAGGGTCTTTACTCACAGTTCTTATTATCCAGACCACTTCTGCAGGTAACGGCTGCCTACGTCGTACTGTGCTCACCAGCCTCTGCTCCCACCTCCTGCTCCCTCTTCTTCTCTCACTGAACTGTCTTCTCTTTTAGTGCTTGCTGGGCCTCACAGGCTAGGCCCGCCTCCGGAGCAGAGCTCCACAGAGGCCCTGCTCTGTCACTTCCTCTCTCAGACTGAACACTGATCTAAGATGGTGCCCACCTTTTATACCTCCCTCTAGGTGCACCCAGGAACTACCTCCTCCCTGCTCCTGCACTACAGGGTTCCCACTTCCTCGGTGTTCCCTCCCCCCACTCCAGCCAGGGACAGGGACTGTCGTGCTCTACTTGGAGCATATCGGTCGCCCTGCCCCCTGGAAATCTGGTGTAAAGCATGCAGGTGTCAGGGTCCTGATCCACACTGCATCCATACCTGAGAGTGAGATATCGCACATCTGGCTGAGATGCAATACCTCTGTAGCAACCGAGCCCTCGGGGTGCTACATATACACCCAGGCCAGAGAGCTAATTTGCAAGAGAGAGGTAGCCACTTGGTCCTAAAGACAGCTTCTTATCTACAATCTTATCTTATCTGTAATGCCAAACGTAGAGATCTCCTGCAACCCACTGCAGGGCGACTGTTTGTCACCTTTGACACACTTGCGATAGTAGCCCCCCCTCTACGAGTGGCCTCAGGACCGGGTTTCTCAGGAAAAGAGGTGTGGAATGAGCTAACCAATCTGGGAACGTTCACCTCTGACGCTGAAACTCACATCCTCTCCTCTGGACTATGGCCTTTTCAGTGCACCAAGTATTGTAAAGAACAACATTTGAGATGAGAATCTACAATCCTCAAAATCTGGAACTCCAGATTACCATCAACCAGTACTGGGGGCGGTGGTAGACTTGAGGGTTCAAGAGGTTCCACATACCTTTTGAGTAAGGATATGTGGAACACATTGTGGACCTTTAAGGGCCTGAGGAAGTTCAAGATGAAACGCTGCTGAGGTAATGACGGTGGTTATTTTATAGGGCTTATTAGCCTAGGTCCCAGCTTCCAAGAAGGAACTTTTAATCTTATATTCGTGGTAGACAACCACACAAAATCATTCACATTCAGGTCCAGACCTGGCAAGCTTTTTCTGTCGGCCATACGTTTATACCTGTTTCACATGGTCTTTAAGTTTCAAAGAACACCCTGCCATATGGAGGAGAGCAATGATGTAAACCGTTCCTCCTCAGAAACTCATGAAGCTCTTCCCCCACTGAAGGTACCAAACTGTGGATGATAACCATATGTACCGAAGAACGGTGACCTGCCAGTGGATTCTTGACGATGATTATTGATGGCAAATTCTGCTGGCGGTAAGTAGGATGTCCAATCCTCCTGATTTTCGGAAACGAAACACCTGAGGTATGTCTCCAAGTTCTGATTGACACGCTCGGTCTGACCATTCGACTGAGGGTAGAAGGCAGATGAAAAGGACTGCTGCACCCCCGGTCGAGAACAGAATGCCTTCCAGAACTTGGAAACAAACTGGGTCCCCTGATCAGACACCACATCAGAGAGAACCCCGTGAAGCTTCACAATATAATTTATGAACACCTGAGCAAGTGTCTTGGCATTGGGAAGTGCAGGTAATGCGACAAAGTGAACCATTTTACTGAACCTATCTACTACCACCAAAACCACCGTTTCACCTGCAGAAACCGGTAGGTCAGTAATAAAATGCATGGACAAGTGTGTCCATGACCTACTAGGGATAAGTAGCGGAAGAAGAGTACCAGACGGAGGGGTATACGAAACCTTAGAACGCGCGCAAATACTACAAGCAGCTAAGTGTTCAATTGGATCCCGATGCAACCCCAGCCACCAAAAACGATGAGAGAGGAGGTCCCCAGTTGCCTTACCACCTGGATGCTCAGCAAGCACAGAGTTATGATGTTCCTTGATTACTTTGCGGCGCAGGTCAGATGGTACAAATAACTTTCCTGAAGGGCAGAAGGCAGGGGCGTCCCCCTGAGCCTCCAACACCTCACCGTCCAGTTCAGGATAAAGAGCGAAAATGACTACCCCTTTCTGTAATATCAGGGCAGGGTTCTCATGGTCACCACCACCAGGGAAGCTCCGGGACAAAGCATCAGCCTTGACATTTTTGACCCCTGGACGAAGAGTGACAACAAAATTGAACCCAGGGTTGAGACATTTAGCTGACTGGAGATATGACGGGTTCTTATGGTCAGTAATAACAGTAATAGGATGGACAGCCTCCTCCAACTAATGTCGACATTACTTGAACGCCAATTTGATCGCCAAAAGTTCCCTATTACCCATGTCCTAATTTCTCTCTGCTGAAGACAATTTTTTAGAAAAGAAGGCGCATGGATGCCATTTACCAGGGGATGAACCCTGAGACAACACAGCCCCAACCCCAACATCAGAAGCATCAACCTCCACATTAAAGGGTTGAGAAACATCGGGTTGACTGAGTATACATGCAGTGGCAAAATGGTTCTTTAAGGAAGAAAAAGCCTGGAGGGAAGAATCAGGAAGAGGGTTTGGATCATGGATGGTAATTTGATGTAATTCCCGGAAATCTAAACAGGGACGTAGACCGCCATCTTTTTTCTTCACAAAGAAGAACCCTGCCGCCACTAGCGAAGATGAGGGTCTGATATATCCCTTCTCCAGACAAAGGAAAAAAAATTACAGCTTTTTTTTTTTTTCTTTTCAAAACGTGCTCGGCCGGCTATAATGTCACGCCAGGAGTTAGTGCAACACAAAGGGAAAAGGGAAAGGAGGAAGTAGAGACCTCCTAGTATGGTCTAACGTCACCCTGTCTTAACTACCGTACCTATATTGCCTCTTCAGCAATCACCGTATGCGTGCCTCGCCCTACTTTCCCTGGCGTACGGCTACGGCTAGGGATGGAAGGAGATGAGAACTAGTCAACCTCCACTAAACACTATAGACAACAAGAGAAGACAAAACAGGGGAAAATTGCTTAGCTTTAGATGATTTCAAATATACACATGGCCTCAAGCTCCAGAAAGGATGAAGTGCTGCTCCTGATAAGCCTCACAAGTAGAAATGAATATAGCCGGCGACTCCCTCTCAGACACACCAGGTATATATACACCCAGGCCAGAGAGCTAATTAGCAAGAGAGAGGTAGCTACTTGGTCCTAAAGACAGCCTCTTATCTAAGAAGCTGTCTGCAATGCCAAACGTAGATGTCTCCTGCAACCCACTGTAGGGCGACTGTCTGTCACCTCTGACACACCCGTGACAAAAGCTCTGCAACTCCAGCAAAGATAAACACAGCCTTACTAGCAAAACAACATAACAAAAGATAAACAATAGCACAGTCCATATGTGTATGTGCCATTCACCCACACAGGTTATGTCCACCCTTCAGCTCTGTCCTGAGCTATGGCTGTCCAGCCTGGAGACCTTGCCTCTCCAAACACAACACAAAGAAAAAAAAACAGGACTGAACATTTAAAGCTTGCTCAGCCACACCCTGAGGAGGAGATATGGGGAATGACTTCCCTCCCATCTCTACATCATTCCCATAAAACCACACCCTTTAAAAGAGGTAACCCACAGCATATAACATGCTGGCAGAGATTCAGTAGGTCTCAGTTCACACAGGAGAGAATCCTGAGTGACGCATACCTCCCCTCGCATATAATACCAGTGACTCTGTCACATATTCCCCCCCTCTGCCAAAAGCTGGGGGGCACCTTCAGTCACCCAGCAGGGAATTCTGGAGAGGGCAGTAGCATTAGCGTGTAACTTCCCAGGTCTATGCTCCATGTGAAAATTAAAGTCTTTGAGACCTAAGAACCACCTAGTTGCTCAGGCATTCTTACCCTTCTTTTCCCTCAACCATCTCAAAGGGGCATAGTCTGACACCAATTTAAACTTTTGGCCAAGTAGGTAATATCTTAGCGTGTGTATGGCTGATTTTATGGCTAAGCATTCTTTCTTCACAATGGCATAATTTTTCTCACAGGATGAGAGCTTCCGGCTCATATACAGGATGGGATGCTCTTCCCCATTTATCTCCTGTGACGGCACGGCTCCTAGGCCAACTTCTGAGTCATCTGTCTGGAGCACAAACTCTTTAGTAAAGTCTGGTGCAACCAGGACCGGCTGCTTACAGAGTGCCAGCTTCAGCTGTTGGAACGTCATCTCGGTTTCAACCGTCCATTTCGCCCTCGTTGATTTTGTGCCTTTCAGAAGGTCCGTCAGTGGTGCGGCAATCATAGAAAAATTTGGGATAAACCGCCGGTAATATCCCACGATTCCAAGAAACGCTCTCACCTGCTTCTTGGAGAGTGGTTGCAGCCAGTTCTGAATTGCCTCGTTCTTATTGACCTGTGGCTTAATTTCGCCTCTCCCAACTACATAGCTTAAGTACTTGGCCTCCTTTTTTTGTTATTTTCTGTAAAGTAGTTAAAAATTATATACATTTCTCTTCATGTTTTGAATTAGAAAACAGTGTGTAATGTTCCCAATGCTGGAAATAAAAACTAGTAGAAAGATTTTGTGCTTAACTCATGTTTTTGGACACACTGCTATTGTTTTGAACACTACTGTATTAAAACGAAATCTGTGTTCTAAAAGCCAAGTAGCGCTCCTTCCTATCCAACCCCTGCTGTGTGCTCAAACATTAGTGTACAACCACATATGGGGTATCACTGTGATCGGTAAAAATTGCATAACAGATTATGGGGTCCATTTTCTCCTATTACCACTTGTGTAAATTATAAATTTGGTGCTAAAACAGTATTTTAGTATAAAAAAAATAATTTTTTGTTCTCACGTCTGGAAGTTATAAAGTTTTGTGAATCACCTGTAAGTTAAAAATACTCAATACATCCCTAGATAAATTCCTTGAGGGGACTAGTTTCCAAAATTGGGTCCCTTGTGGTGGCTTCTGCTGTTTTCGCATGTCAGGGGCTTTCCAAATGCGACATGGCCTTCACAATATATTCCAGACCAATAGCTCTCTTTCCTTTCCTAGTCCTGCCATGTGCCCAAATAGAAGTTTTTGATCATCGCGTTATTTTTTAACCTATTGTCCATTGTGAAAATAATCAATTTGGGGCTAAAACGTCATTTTTGTGAAATAAATGACAATTTTCAATATGACGACCTAATGTTAACAAATTATGTGTAGTACCTGTGGTTTACAAATGCTCACTATACATAACCCTGGATAAAATCCTTGAGGGGGGTAGTTTTCAAAATGGGGTAACTTGAGGGGGGATTTCCACTGCTTAGGCACATCAGGGGCTCTCCAAACGCGACATGACACCCGCAGACCATTCCATCAAAGTCTGCTTTCCAAAACGTCACTCCTTCCTTTCCGAACCCTGCCATGTGCCCAAACAATAGTTTTCCCCTACATATGGGATATCGGCGTACTCAGGAGCAATTGCACAACAAATTTTTGGGTCCATTTTCTCCCATTACCCTTGTGGGAAAAAAATTTGGGGCTAAAAGTATATTTTTGTGGTAAAAAATAGATTTTTTTTTATTTTCACGGCTCTGCGTTATAAACTTTTGTGAAGCACCTGGGCGTTCAAGGTGCTCACCAGGCATCTACATGCATTCCTTGAGAGGTCTAGTTTCCAAAATCGTGTCACTTGTAGGGGTTTTCACTGTTTAGGCACATATGGGGCTCTCCAAACGACATGGAGTCTGCTCTCGATTCCAGCTATTTTTGCATTCAAAAAGACATTATGCTCCTTCCCTTCCGAACCCTGCCGTGCGCCCAATCAGTAGTTTTATCCCACATATAGGGTATTGGCATACTCAGGACCAATTACACAACAATTTTTGGTGTCCATTTCTCCTGTTACCCTTGTGAAAATAAAAAAAATGGGGCTAAAGTAAAATTTTTGTGGAAAAAATGTTTATTTTTTCCTTGCCATTGCTTTAGTTCCTGTGAAGCACCTGAAAGGTTAATAAACTTCTTGAATGTGGTTTTGAGGAATTAAGGGGTGCAATTTTTAGAATAGTATCCCTTTTGGATATTTTGTGTCATATATGCCCCCCAAAGTCAATTCAAATGTGATGTGGTCCCTAAAAAAAATATTTAGTAAATTTTGTTGTAAAAATGAGAAATCACTGGTCAAATCTTGACCCTTATAACATCCTAACAGAAAAAACGATGTTTCAAAGAGGACGCAGATGTATAGTAAGCATGTGGGAAATGTTATTTATTAACTATTTTGTGCGACATGACACTCTGATTTAAGGGCGTAAGAACTAAAAGGTTGAAAATTGTGAAATTTTAAAAATTTTCGCCAAATTTCCGATATTTTCACAAATAAATGAAAGTCATATTGAAAAAATGTTACCACTATTATGAAGTACAATATGTCATGAAAAAAACAGTCTCAAAATCAGTGGGATCCGTTGAAGCGTTAAAGAGTTATTACCACATAAATTGACATTGGTCAAACTTCAAAAATTTGGGCAGGTCATTAAGGTCAAAATTGGCTTGGTCACTAAGGAGTTAAGGAAGATTTGGCGGTATGAAACATGTTGTTGTTTTGCTTTAATAATAATAATAATCTTTATTCATATAGCGCCAACATATTCCTCAGCGCTTTACAATTCAGGTCCATATACAACAGTCATAAGTAACATAGCTAAAGATAATACAATAATTACAGCAAAACTAATGAGGACCCTGCTGGTAAGAGCTTACAATCTATAATGAGGTGGGGGGACACAAAGTACAGGGGCTTATTTACAATGATGGTCCGCCATCTTGAGGGGATGAGGGAGAGATAAAGGCTGCAGGAGCTGTCACCAGCCAGGATTTGTAGGGGTTTTGGGTGCGGTGGAGTGACTTATGTTTGGAGAAATAATGAATGGGCTATAAATATATAAAAGGACTTTGATTAAGGAGCGTGATAGGCCGCCCTAAACAGATGTGGTTTTAGGGAGCACCTATCTTCGAGGAGTTAAGACTAAATCAGGGCCGGCGTCAGCACCCGGCGCACCCGGGCAAATGCCGGGGCCCTGAGCAGGCAGAGGGGCCCACTGGCGGTCACGCACCCCGCTGGGCTATGGGCGGAGGAGAGCGGTGTCAGCGCCCGCCCTTCTCCGCCGCTTGCTCAGGGCCCCGGCAGCTGGATACTTACCTCTCCCCGTGCCGCCGCAGATCCGCTGTCTTCCTGCTCTGCGCTCCCTGTGACGTCTCAGGTCAGAGGGCGCAGTGACACCTTTACACCGCGCCCTCCCCTGAGCCGTCACAGGGTGCGCTGAGCGGGAAGACGCCGACAACGCTGGAGTCCGGACCCGAGCAGCGGCAGCAGGTGAGAAGGGAGGTGAGTATTTGATTTTTTTTTTTTATGTATGGAGGCATGGGGCATTATAAAGAGGGGGGGGGGATTCCTGCATGGGGCATTATAAAGAGGAGGGGTGACAGCCTGCATGGGGCATTATAAAGAGGGGGGGGGGATTCCTGCATGGGGCATTATAAAGAGGAGTGGTGACAGCCTGCATGGGGCATTATAAGGTGGGGAACAGCCTGCATGGGGCATTATAAAGAGGGGGGGGGACATCCTGCATGGGGCATTATAAAGAGGAGGGGTGACAGCCTGTATGGGGCATTATAAGGTGGGGAACAGCCTGCATGGGGCATTATAAAGGGGGGGGCAGCCTGTATGGGGCATTATGTGGGGGGGTAACAGCCTGCATGGAGCATTAAAAGGGGGGGGGCTGTATGGGGCATTATGTGGGGGGGAACAGCCTGCATGGAGCATTATAAGGGGGGGCAACCTGTATGGGGCATTATGTGGGGGGTAACAGCCTGCATGCAGCATTATATGGGGGCCAGTATCCTGTATGGAGCGTTATAAGGGGACCGGTATCCTGTATGGAGCGTTATAAGGGGACCGGTATCCTGTATGGAGCGTTATATGGGGGCCAGTATCCTGTATGGAGTTTTATAAGGGGACCAGTATCCTGTATGGAGCGTTATATGGGGGCCAGTATCCTGTATGGAGCTTTATAAGGGGACCAGTATCCTGTATGGAACGTTATATGGAGGCCAGTATTCTGTATGGAGCCTTATATGGGGGCCAGTATTCCGTATGGAGCCTTATATGGAAGCCAGTATTCCGCATGGAGCCTTATATGGGGGCCAGTATTCCGCATGGAGCCTTATATGGGGGTCAGTATTCCGCATGGAGCCTTATATGGGGGCCAGTATTCCGCATGGAGCCTTATATGGGGGTCAGTATTCCGCATGGAGCCTTATATGGGGGTCAGTATTCCACATGGAGCCTTATATGGGGGCCAGTATTCCGCATGGAGCCTTATATGGGGGTCAGTATTCCGCATGGAGCCTTATATGGGGGTCAGTATTCCGCATGGAGCCTTATATGGGGGCCAGTATTCCGTATGGGGCCTTATATGGGGGTCAGTATTCCGCATGGAGCCTTATATGGGGGTCAGTATTCCGCATGGAGCCTTATATGGGGGCCAGTATTCCGCCTGGAGCCTTACATGGGGGTCAGTATTCCGCATGGAGCCTTATATGGGGGTCAGTATTCCGCATGGAGCCTTATATGGGGGTCAGTATTCCGTATGGGGCCTTATATGGGGGCCAGTATTCTGTATGGGGCCTTATATGGGGGCCAGTATTCCGTATGGAGCCTTATATGGGGGCCACTATTCTGTGTGGAGCGATTCACCGGTTTCTGAGCTATTGTGGAATTTATAATAGATATCACTCATGTAATGTAAGAAGTGAAATCTTTGCATTGTACTAATATATATATATATATATTTCTCCGCCATGTCTCTGCATCATGAATCGTGGTATGTGTTAAAGGGGCCTACTGAGACTCTTTCGCCCGGGGCCCAGAAAAACCTGGAGCCGGCCCTGGACTAAATGAACAGGTCACCAGCCAATATCTGTACATATGTACAGATATTAAGTGCTGGGGGCAAAACTTAGATTAGTGACATGACTTGATAGTCTTGCTAAAAATTATCTGTTTTTAGTGAACACTTAAATCCATAGACAGTAGGAATGAACCTGATGCACTCCTGAGAACTGGTGCAGCACAGAAAAAGTCATGGACGTGAGAGTGGGAGGTCCTGATTATGGAGGATATTAGTCTTGGCTCATTGGAGTGTAGATATGGTAGTAGACTGACATATGGGAGGAGTTGTAGAACAGTGCAGCACTGTGGAGAGCTTTGTGGGAGAGTGCAATGACTGGTACTGTGGAGGCGCCGGTGTAGCTGCTGGACAGAAATATGAGCCTGGCTGCTGCATTCAGAATAATGACAAATGCAGTTAGTGTTAAGAAGCACAATTAGTGAGTTACAATTAGTTGTGAACTCAAGATGAAAAAAAATCAGAGCAACAGTAACAGCTTTTATTTTTATTTTTTTATTATTAATAATAGGATAGAAGGTTAAGACATGAACAAAACCATGAATATTATTAATAGATGAAATCATAGTCATGAACACAGCTGGGGTCAGATACCAGGTGATCAGTAAAAGCCAAGTCAGGCGAGTAGTATGAATACCGCGGAGCCTGATGATAGAGGCAAAACATATCCGGGTAAAGATGTTCCAGTGAGAAGGCCACAGGAAGCTGGTGAAGGTCCTTCTATACAGGTTCAGCAGTGATGGAGGATCTGCTGCATTTCTGGGCGCTAGATGCGGAGGTTTTCAGTCTTTTAGATGATGCTGGGGGAACAGTGACAACATGCACATATCCGAGCAGCCCTGGACAATCTGTGGCACCCCAGGGGTCTGGTTTTCCACAGTAATGTAATGTTATGTCTGAGAGCAGGTGGGAGGTCCTTTGGTCAGGGATCCTGTGCATGCCACACCTCCTGCCCAGTCTTGGGAGGGGAAGAACTTCCCCTGTATAAACCCGGGGCTGAGGCAGGGTGAGTCAGACAAGGAGAGTGGAGACAGGAAGCAGCATAGGAAACAGCAGAGTTACAAGGAGTCAGGGGCTGGCAGCTGCAGCGCTCGCCCTGACTAAGAAGATTCTTTACCGGACCCGGAGTCCGAGGCTGTGGGGACTAACTTCTACCCAGCAGCAGAATCCGTCAGGCAGGGGATTTCAGGTCCCCTGGCCCAGAAGCCCGAAGGCCCGGTCGCACGCGTGGGACCAGCACCGCCATCGTGGAGCGGAAGCCATTAGAAGGCCCCGAGTCACCGGCCATACGGGTGAGCACCACACGGTACACTCAGGGACGTGGGCTACTTACATCAGCTTCTAACAAGGTAGCCAGAAGAGTACAGTCAGCTTGGGAGGCCTACAACTACGCCTGGCCAGGGGAGATCCCATCTGCTCAAGGACTGACCAGGCCCCGTTCGCTAGCAAGTACTCCGGGAGGGTCTATCGTTGTTACCAGTAAAGACCCTGAACGCTACCATACCGTCTCTGAGTGGTTCCTGCTACCCCCATCATCCACGTCGGCTGCCCTGAGGCCATACCCCTCCCGTTGGGGGTTATACTATCACGCTGCACCATCCTTCCACCGGCCTCAGCGGTCTGCCCTGCAGCAGCAGCCCCCTGGCTGCATTCAACGGGTGGCGTAGTCATCAACCATTTTCTACCGCTAACAGACTGCCGTCCAGTTTGACTCCCTGGGCACGGACCGGGTCACCGCCACGAGACTACAACCCTAAACAGATCCGGCTCCGGGTAAGCTCCCGCGTGCGCAACGCAGCGCGACACAGGCCCAGGGGCGCGTCAACTTTGGCGTAGTCGGCAGGATCACGTGCCCGCAACCACCGGGTACTGCGTGCCTGAAAAGCAAAGACTGTTCAAACTTACCAGTGGTGAAGATTCCCGCCATCGGTGAAGATTCCCGCCATCCGGCGCCATCTTCAGCCTTCTTCCCGCCATCGGTGAAGTTTCCCGCCATCCGGCGCCATCTTCAGCCTTCTTCCCGCCATCCGTGGAGTTTTCCCGCCATTGGACGCCATCTTGAGGACGCCGCGCGGGAAGAAGAGGGGCGTGGACTCCGAAAGCGCGCGAGAACTGAAGCCCCGCCTCACGTCCGGACGTTGCGTAAGGTCCTGGAAGGAGCCCAGCAGACGCCGACGTCACAGGAGCGCGACGGAAGGTCCTCAACCCTGACGATCCACTGCGGAGCCGCGGCCTACGGAACAGGATCATCGCAAGGTAGGCCACGGTCCACTAGGGGGGAGGAGGATGTCGGATACGGAGGAGAGCTCCACTGCCTCAACCCCCGCCAGCGCTACCGCTGTTGCAGTTATGCCCTTCACCATGCCCTATATCCCGGGAGCAGCTTGGCTACCCCAGTACTCAGGGGAGTCACATACCCTGCATGACTTTAGAGAAAAGCTGGATAGCCTCTTCCAGGTGTACCCCCTCACAGAAGAGCAAAAAGTGAGCATCCTGGTGGCCCAACTAACTGGGGCAGCCAAAAGGGAAGTAAAATCCTGGCCACCTGGGAGGAAGACTGTCGCAGGGATACTAACCCGGCTGAAGGACACCTTTGATACCCGCACCTCAGCCGAGATTAAACTTAGATTCTACGGGTGCAAGCAGCGAGCGCATGAGAGTATAAGGGACTATGCACTCAACCTACAAGAGGCCCTGAGGGCCATTAAGCAGACCGACCCTGATGGGGTGGGAAACGAGGACAGGCTGTTGACCGAACAATTTATAGAGGGTTTATATTGCAATGCCCACCGCACCCAGTTGCGGGCAATGGCCTTACAGGACCCTCATCTAGAATTTGCACAGTTCAAGGACAGAGCCATCCGGGTGCTCCGAGAACCGGCACCAGGTGGCGTTGTGACCCACAGACGCCCCACTACCACTTACTACCAGGAGGCGGCGCCCTTGTCAGCAGGGCCTGTGGGAGCTGATGCGCAGGCTTTGGACAATGACCCGGCTCCAGACCTACACCATCAGGTCCAAGAGCTAGCTAAAAGCGTTGCTGCGCTAACCCGAACTGTGCAGTCTTTACAGGTTTCCACTCCAGGGAAGATCCAGCTGGCATCCGGACCGGAGGACATCCCGTGGCGTCGACCAAGGAGGACCCCACCGGCCAGAGGAAGACCCAGTGACCGATACAGCGAGGACGGACGACCCATCTGCCGCCGCTGCAATCAACCCGGACATATGGAAAGGTACTGTTCTTTAAACGGGCACAACCTGGGGTAGAGGGCCAACCCCCAGGAAAAAGATCACCAGGCCCATCGAACTGGCGCGACAGATATGTGGGAGGACGTCCAGTCTTGCCTGTGGTACTGGATGGCATTCCCATGAGTGCCCTACTGGACACCGGGTCACAGGTCACCACCATCCCGTACGTGCTCTTCAAGCAGTACTGGAATGACTCGGATATTACCCGCTACCCTGACGACGACTTGAGTATCATCGCCAGCAATGGTCAGCCCGTGCCACAGATCGGATTTAAAGAGGTGACCATCAAAATTGGTAGAGTCGAACTGGCCGCACAGGGACTGATCATTGTAGATATTGACAAACATGAGAGTCACCCAAAAATAACTCTAGGAACTAATGTAATTGAAAATTGTCTTGCAGAGGTGATTTTCCTTTTACAGCAGGTTGCCAAGAATGCCAGCTCCGGCGAGCAGCGGGTGCTCCAGAAAGAGATCCGGGCACTGATGCAACGGCAACAAGTGGAACTCTCCGGCGGTGAGATTGGTAGCGTAAGAATGTGTGACCCTTTTCCTATTGCCATGCCCCCAAAAAGTGAAATGATGATTTGGTGCCGGGCAGCTATTGGTCTGAGAGGTAGAGATTACCAGGCAATGGTAGAACCAGTTTACTCAGACAGTAGGCCCACCATTTTGACAGCACGGGGGGTGGTCAATGTACGCCATGGGAGGGTGCCCGTTCGCATAATAAATATCGGGGAGAGGGAAGTGTACCTGCCCCGGTATGCCACGCTAGCCAAATTATATACCACTAATCAAAATTCTATACAATCTGTGGAACCCTTGCCTCCATCTCACCCGGAGGAAGGTAACGGCTCTAAGAAAGACATGGAGGACTGGTGTCAGCAACTACATCTGGGTACTGACTCCACTCCCTCACACCAAAAACAAGGAGTCTATCGGGTGGTTCAAGAGTATGAGAGAGTGTTTAGTAAACACCCGTTAGACTTCGGGCGAGTCAAGGGGGTAGAACACCGCATCCCCACGGGAGATCATCCTCCCATAAAAGAGAGGTATCGACCCGTACCCCCTGCACATTACCAACACGCCAAGGGGATGCTTAGAGACATGAAGGAGGCTGGGGTAATCCGGGATAGCTGTAGCCCCTGGGCAGCCCCACTAGTTTTAGTCAAAAAGAAAGACAACACCATGAGGATGTGTGTAGATTACCGGAAAATCAACCGTATCACACACAAGGATGCGTACCCCTTACCAAGGATAGAGGAGTCATTGGCTGCTTTAAGATCTGCTAACTTCTTCTCTACCTTGGATCTCACTAGCGGGTACTGGCAGGTTCCTGTAGCAGAGGCGGACCGGGAGAAGACCGCATTCACCACCCCGATGGGACTTAGCGAGTTCACCTGCATGCCGTTCGGACTCTGCAACGCCCCAGGAACCTTCCAACGATTAATGGAGTGCTGTCTGGGCCACAGAAACTTCGAGACGGTCCTGTTGTACCTGGACGATGTCATCGTATACTCCAAAACGTATGAGGACCACCTGAAACACCTGGCGGAGGTGTTCGAAGCTCTGGCGAGTTACGGCCTAAAGGTGAAACCCTCCAAGTGTCACCTCCTGAAACCAAAGGTGCAATACCTGGGACACGTGGTGAGCGCTGACGGAGTGGCTCCCGACCCCGATAAGATCACCGCAATCAAAGGATGGCCAAGCCCTTCCAGCGTAAAAGAAGTGCGGCAGTTCCTAGGGTTGGTAGGCTACTACCGAAGGTTTATTCCCGGTTTCACCAAAAAGGCGGCGCCTATGCAGGACCTCCTGATAGGCCAGTCCCGGAAGGCCAAGAACCAGAAGCCGCCCTTCAAATGGGAAGAGCTAGAGGAAGAGTCCTTCCGCCAGCTGAAGATGGCCCTCACGGGGGATGAAATCTTGGCGTATCCGGACTATAGCCAGCCCTTCATCCTCTACACCGACGCCAGTAACGTCGGGCTAGGAGCCGTACTGTCCCAGATTCAGCAGGGGAAAGAGCGAGTAATCGCCTATGCCAGCCGAAAACTGCGACCCACCGAAAGGAATCCCGAGAATTATAGCTCATTTAAGCTAGAGTTCCTGGCCGTAGTATGGGCAGTCACCGAGCGCTTTAAGCATTACCTCGCTTCTTCCCGGTTCACCGTATACACGGATAACAACCCGCTGACACACCTGGACACGGCAAGACTCGGTGCCCTGGAGCAGAGGTGGATGGCCCGTCTGTCCAACTACGAGTTCACAATTAAATACCGGGCAGGGCGCTCCAATACCAACGCGGACGCCCTGTCCAGGATGCCCAACCTGCCGGACGGAGGAGAAGATCCGGAGGGACTGGAAGAAGTTGAACTCCCTGCGTTCCACCGTCATGGGACTATCCAGTATTCCCACCGGGTAAGGAGTAAGCAGGCTGCTACGTTGAACCCCTTACCTCACTACAACTGGGCGGAAACGCAAGACAGCGACCCTGCCGTCCGACTGGTGAAGGAGATGCTGACTCGCCCGGAGGCTAGCCTGGAATCAGACGCTCCAGAGGAAGCCAAACAACTATGGGCAGAGAAGAGTCGACTGTTCCTTTACAAGGGGAAGTTGTGCCGCAGAATGGTTAACTCCAGGACGCATGAACTACTCTGGCAAGTAGTGGTGCCACGAAGAGACGCAGCCATGGTGATGGAGGCATACCACGACGGAGCTGGACACTTCGGGTGGAAAAAGCTGGAGTTCCTGCTGCGCGAGCGGTTCCACTGGGTAGGCATGAGGGGAACCATCGAGAAGTGGTGCAGAGACTGTGGCCCGTGCAATCTGAGAAGGAAGGACCGGGCCAGCCAGAAGACTCCCCTGCAGTCCATCGTCACCCGGCAACCGTTGGAACTGGTAGCCTTGGATCATGTAAAACTGACCCCCAGCAGAAGTGGCTACGTCTACGCGCTAACCATCGTGGATCATTACTCCCGGTTTCTGGTTGTCGTCCCCGTCAAGGACTTAACGGCTCGAACAGCAGCTAGAGCCTTCCAGCAGCACTTTTGCCGTCCACACGGGTACCCGGACCAAGTGCTGACGGACCAGGGACCTGCCTTTGAAGCGGAGGTCTTCCAGGAATTCTGCAATCTGTATGGCTGCCGGAAGATAAGGACGACACCCTACCATCCGCAAACTAATGGACTTTGTGAGAAAATGAACCAGGTGGTAATGGATCTTCTAAAAACGTTGCCCCTGGAAGAACGCAGTCTGTGGCCTGAGAAGTTGCCCGATCTGGTGGACCTATACAACCACATCCCGGTAGGTTCCACCAACTGTACCCCGGCTTACCTAATGAGGGCAAGACCTGGTAAGTTACCTGTTGACCTGGAAATGGGAGTCCTGACGCCCGAGGACACTTCACCAGAAACAGACTGGGACACAGAGAGGCAGCAGCAGTACCGGAAAGTACAGGAGAGCGTGGAGCGAAGTCTCTGTCAGGCTAGGGAAAGACAAGAGAAGACTTACAACCAGTATGCTCCCGCTGTTCCCCTGGTACCCGGAGAGCAGGTCTTGAAGAGGAAGAGACGGCTCCACAAGTTGGACGACCAGTGGGAGAAGGACCCGTACACCGTACTGCCCTCAAGCCACGAGAACCCGAAGGTCTGTACCATCAGTAAAGACGGAGGGGAAACCACAGCCATTGTATCCCGGGACCACCTGAAGAAGTGCCCCGAACAACTGAGGAACCCTGAGGAGGAACAGGAAGACCATCGACCCGTGGAAGAAAGGGAAGATATGGTTAGTACCGTGCTCGGGGACTTCCCTCGGTCTTGGACTCAAGTCAATGGTGCAGTTGTGGTACCCGTACTCACCTTCCTCCAACCATCATCCCAAGAACCTACGGAGCAACGGGTAGAGCTGGAAGAGCAGCCGGTCCAGGAGGCAGAAGACTCCACCCAAGCGGAACAGGAGAATCCACCCTCTGCTTATAGTGAGCCTGCCGTACCCCTAGTGAGACAAAGAGCCGGTAGACAGCTGCCCAGTTTACCCTTGACAGCTCCTACACCCTGTAGTTCAGGGCCAGACAGTCAGCTCCGTAGGTCCACTAGGGCCACTAGAGGCCAGTTACCCGCACGTTGGAGGATCTAAATATTTAAGTTGTTTTACAATGTTTACCTGTTTATTGTTGCTTGTGTGTAATTTTGTGTTTCTAGTTGTTTTTAGGAGTCTTCGGTGGATTTACCGGGAATCCTTTGTATATAGTTGGAGCGTAACCCAGGATGGACTAGAGACTGTTAAGGACTCGGGGTAGGACAGACCCCTACCTGGTTACGTCTCCCTGTGTTGGTGAAATGGACACCTTTGCTTTTCTTCAAAGACTGCATCCGGTTGCGGACACGCCGTAACCATCTTATGTGTTTTTCTTATTGTGTTGTTATTGTTATACTTTGTTATGTTTTTCTAAATGTGTTTAGTCCCGGAGTACTAAATTTCACTAGGGGGGAATGTGGCACCCCAGGGGTCTGGTTTTCCACAGTAATGTAATGTTATGTCTGAGAGCAGGTGGGAGGTCCTTTGGTCAGGGATCCTGTGCATGCCACACCTCCTGCCCAGTCTTGGGAGGGGAAGAACTTCCCCTGTATAAACCCGGGGCTGAGGCAGGGTGAGTCAGACAAGGAGAGTGGAGACAGGAAGCAGCATAGGAAACAGCAGAGTTACAAGGAGTCAGGGGCTGGCAGCTGCAGCGCTCGCCCTGACTAAGAAGATTCTTTACCGGACCCGGAGTCCGAGGCTGTGGGGACTAACTTCTACCCAGCAGCAGAATCCGTCAGGCAGGGGATTTCAGGTCCCCTGGCCCAGAAGCCCGAAGGCCCGGTCGCACGCGTGGGACCAGCACCGCCATCGTGGAGCGGAAGCCATTAGAAGGCCCCGAGTCACCGGCCATACGGGTGAGCACCACACGGTACACTCAGGGACGTGGGCTACTTACATCAGCTTCTAACAAGGTAGCCAGAAGAGTACAGTCAGCTTGGGAGGCCTACAACTACGCCTGGCCAGGGGAGATCCCATCTGCTCAAGGACTGACCAGGCCCCGTTCGCTAGCAAGTACTCCGGGAGGGTCTATCGTTGTTACCAGTAAAGACCCTGAACGCTACCATACCGTCTCTGAGTGGTTCCTGCTACCCCCATCATCCACGTCGGCTGCCCTGAGGCCATACCCCTCCCGTTGGGGGTTATACTATCACGCTGCACCATCCTTCCACCGGCCTCAGCGGTCTGCCCTGCAGCAGCAGCCCCCTGGCTGCATTCAACGGGTGGCGTAGTCATCAACCATTTTCTACCGCTAACAGACTGCCGTCCAGTTTGACTCCCTGGGCACGGACCGGGTCACCGCCACGAGACTACAACCCTAAACAGATCCGGCTCCGGGTAAGCTCCCGCGTGCGCAACGCAGCGCGACACAGGCCCAGGGGCGCGTCAAATCCACGCCGGCAGGATGATAAGATCCGGCGGAGGAGGGAACCTATGAGCAGAGAAATAAATATAATGTAAGTAATGGGACTCCGTATTACATGATACCACTGCGTGGACACTGCGGCCAAACGGCAGAGGAATCTTATCATACAGAGGTCAGGGATCATTGTTAGCCATCATACATGCGACAATCCCATCACTGACAGATGACATCTGCTCCACATGAATTATTCTCACTGACATCACACAACATAGAGCTGATTCTCACACTTACCTCGTCTCCTTCCTCTCTTTTCTTCATTTTCTGAGTTTTGTTCCTGTGTACTCAGATTTTTTTCAGATTTCCTTTCTTTCTGAGCTGGAAATTCTGATCAGAAAGTAAAAAAAACCCTCAGTAACAATATATTCTTATAGGATCTGCTTTGTATTTATAATGTAAGTAAAGGAGCTGATTCTCACACTTACCTCGTCTCTTTTGCCTCTTTTCTTTATTTTCTGAGTTTTGTTGCTCTCTAAGCAAATACAGCGAAGATTTTCTTTTCTCGAGAGCTGGAATTTCTGATCAGAAAGTAGAAAAAAAAAACAGTAACAATATATTCTTATAAGATCTGCTTTGTGTCTATAATGTAAGTAAAGGGACGACTTATTACTTGATACTACTGTGCGGTCACTGTGGCTGAACGACAGAGGAATCTTATTCATAAAGAGGTCAGGGATCATTGTTAGCCATCATATATGTGATGGTCCGTACTGGACATCTAGTGTCTCCCGGAAGTCTGTGTTACTGTTTTGGTTCAGCAGTCCGAACAAAGCTTGTTGAAAGGATGCAGCACAGCCAATCAACAAACTTTTCTGGTGTGGGCACTTCAGGCCCCATCACAGCCATGCCAAGTATTGGTATGCCTGTGATTGGCCGGCGCAGTATAAAGGGGACCCCATGTCATTTTTGGGGGTGCACCCCCTTTTAATAATCAGTGAAGGCTATGCAGACAGCCGTGAGCTGATATTAATAGCCTGGGAAGCTTCATGGACATTGGCCTCTTCCCAGAATAATAACACCAGACCCGAGCTGTCTGCTTTCCCTCATCTGGGCATTTTTTTATTTTATTTTTTTAATTATTATCTAAATACATGTACAGTAAGCTACACACACACTGCACTAAATTATATATCTCACTGACAAATTTCTAACTATGCACAGGCACCGGCTGGTGAATACCGTATTTTTCGGACTATAAGACGCACCTAGGTTTTAGAAGAGCAAAATAGAAAAAAAATGTAAGCAAAAAATGTTGTCATGCTGCCCTGTTAAGGGGGAGGGGGTCTGCTGCTGACACTGTGTAATGTACCCCACTTCCGTTAATATACCCCATCCTGGTATATATGGCCCCCTCCTTCCTGTTATATGTGGCCCTCATCCCCATCCTGATATGCAATGGCACCCCAATCCACCATCCTGGTATGCATGGCACCCCAATCCCCCATCCTGGTATGCATGGCTCCCTCATCCCTCTTCCTGGTATGTATGGCACCCTTCATCCTGTTATGTATGGCACCCCCGCACACCCATCCTGGTATGTATGGTACCTTCATCCCTCTTCCTGGTATGTATGGTACCTTCATTCCTCTTCCTGGTATGTATACTATGTATGGCACTATTCATCCCTGTATGTATGGCCCCCCTCATCCTTCATCCCTGTATGTATGGACCCCCTCATCCCGGTATGTATGGCCCCCTTCATCCCTGTATGTATGGCCCCCCTCATGCCACATCCCTGTATGTATGGCCCCCCTCATGCCTCATCCCTGTATGTATAGCCCCCCTCATCCTTGTATGCATCGCCCCCCTCATCCTTATATGCATGGCCCCCATCATCCCTGTATGTATGGCCCCCTCATCCTGGTATGCTTGGCACCCCCTGATCCCTGTCACGCTGCTCATAAAAAAAATAAACAATCAAACTCACCTCCTCTCTCCTCCAGCGCTGTGTTCCCCGAACATCCACGGGTCTGCCCATCCCTAATAACAACTGCTCCACATGAATTATTCTCACTGAATGACATCACACAACATGGAGCTGACTCTCACGCTTACCTCGTCTCTTTTCCACCTTTTCTTCATTTTCTGAGATTTCTTGCTCTATACTCAGATATATTGAAGATTTTCTTTCCACGTCAGCTGGAATTTCTAATCAGAAAGTAAAAAAAAGCCCTCATTAACAATATATTCTTATAGGATCTGCTTTGTGTCTATAATGTAAGTAAAGGGACGACTTATTACTTGATACTACTGTGTGGTCACTGTGGCTGAACGACAGAGGAATCTTATTCATAAAGAGGTCAGGGATCATTGTTAGCCATCATATATGTGATGGTCCGTACTGGACATCTAGTGTCTCCCGGAAGTCTGTGTTACTGTTTGGGTTCAGCAGTCCGAACAAAGCTTGTTGAAAGGATGCAGCACAGCCAATCAACAAACTTTTCTGGTGTGGGCACTTCAGGCCCCATCACAGCCATGCCAAGTATTGGTATGCCTGTGATTGGCCGGCGCAGTATAAAGGGGACCCCACGTCATTTTTGGGGGTGCACCCCCTTTTAATAATCAGTAAAGGCTATGCAGACAGCCGTGAGCTGATATTAATAGCCTGGGAAGCTTCATGGACATTGGCCTCTTCCCAGAATAATAACACCAGTCCCGAGCTGTCTGCTTTCCCTCATCTGGGCATTTTTTTATTTTATTTTTTTAATTATTATCTAAATACATGTACAGTAAGCTACACACACACACACTGCACTAAATTATATATCTCACTGACAAATTTCTAACTATGCACAGGCACCGGCTGGTGAATACCATATTTTTCGGACTATAAGACGCACCTAGGTTTTAGAGGAGCAAAATAGAAAAAAAATTTAAGCAAAAAATGTTGTCATGATGCCCTGTTAAGCTGGAGGGGGTCTGCTGCTGACACTGTTATAGGGGTAATGTACCCCACTTCCGTTAATATCCCCCATCCTGGTATATATGGCCCCCTCCTTCCTGTTATATGTGGCCCTCATCTCCATCCTGATATGCAATGGCACCCCAATCCACCACCCTGGTATGCATGGCACCCCAATCCCCTATCCTGGTATGCATGGCCCCCTCATCCCTCTTCCTGGTATGTATGGCACTCTTCATCCTGTTATGTATGGCGCCCCCGCACACCAATCCTGGTATGTATGGCACCTTCATCCCTCTTCCTGGTATGTATGGTACCTTCATTCCTCTTCCTGGTATGTATGGCACTCTTCATCCCTGTATGTATGGCCCCCCTCATCCTTCATCCCTGTATGTATGGACCCCCTCATCCAAGTATGTATGGCCCCCTTCATCCCTGTATGTATGGCCCCCCTCATGCCTCATCCCTGTATGTATAGCCCCCCTCATCCTTGTATGCATCGCCCCCCTCATCACTTATATGCATGGCCCCCTTCATCCCTGTATGTATGGCCCCCTCATCCTGGTATGCTTGGCACCCCCTGATCTCTGTCACGCTGCTCATAAAAAAAATAAACAATCATACTCACCTCCTCTCTCCTCCAGCGCTGTGTTCCCCTCTGTGCTGGAATATTCACTGCATGCGTGGGGAGCAGTGACCACTCATTTTCCCTAATAGTTTGCACGTGGTAGCCGCAGCGCGGCTCCTGCTGCGCTCAGCTGTCTGTGTGCCCGCTATTGAAGTCCCATGAATATTCACCACATCCCGTTCGGGTTCGGGATCATGTTAGGGTAACATTCTTGAGCCTGATGGACCCGAACATCCACGGGTCTGCCCATCCCTAATAACAACTGCTCCACATGAATTATTCTTATTGGATGACATCACACAACATGGAGCTGACTCTCACACTTACCTCGTCTCTTTTCCCCCTTTTCTTCATTTTCTGAGATTTCTTGCTCTATACTCAGATATATTGAAGATTTTCTTTCCACGTCAGCTGGAATTTCTAATCAGAAAGTAGAAAAAAGGCCTCATTAACAATATATTCTTATAGGATCTGCTTTGTATCTTTCCTGCATATAGTAGAATTGTTCTACTCCTGTCCCCTATACATCTGGTAATCTGGAAAAGCTTTACAAAATTAGGCAAATGGAGATACAGTATGGGCCTATGGGCAACATAATTGGAATCCATGAAACATGTATAACATAGAAGACCACTAACAAAAATACCATATGAAAATATTTGAGCCTTGACATCAACATTCTCATTTTTTGTGCTGTAGACATGTACATACCTGACAATGGGGACGAGGGTGGCAAGCTGGTAATAGCATCATCTCTAATAGACACAGGAAAAGATTCTTTCTGCCTGTTTGGAAGAAGATAAACGTGTAAATTACAAGTAAATTCGGTATAGAAGGGGTTGTCTCACTAGATTAACATCAACAATAAGGCCTATTAGGATATATAACAGTTATGGTAGGGAAGGTTTCCTACTCAAAACTACCTTCTATAAAGCAGAGCGAAAAACCACTACCAAGAATGGCTGGCATGTAGTACTACATCTCTCCTACAGTGTGGGCAGCACTAAAAGTGCATGACTAGCTGCAATTATGGGCTGTCACCACCAGAGGTTTCTGAAGCCAAAAGCACAATGACTGCTAATCACGGGCGATGCATGCTGTATTTGTTGTTATGGTGTTTATGTCCTGTATTTGGGTTTGTGCATATATGTCAGTATGGAGCTCCCAGTAATGACCCTAGAATCTACTCACATTTCTGAGATGCTTGTGCTGGATGCCGGGGTACACTCTGGAGGGGACTTGGGATCCTCATTGTTCATCCTCCTGGTAGCGGTGGTACAGAGCTAAATGCGGACAACAAGAAGATATTAAATACTTTTTTTTTACTTTTAGAGGTCTTTTTTTTACATATTTTAGATTTATTGTTCTCATACTTACTTTAGAAAGCTTTTCAGAAGAAGATGTAAAATTCTGGAAGTTAAAGCTCTCATTGTCCTCCTCATCCTCTGAGACGAGATGTTTGTTTATATCAGAGTGATCTACCAGAGATAAGTAATGAAGTATTATTAGAGATTGTTAGTTTAGCACAGTCACCATTTATCCATAATATTAATGGGAGCCAATTGTCTCAAATTATGGTAGACGAGACAAATAGCTGCTTTGTCTAGATGACGTCTCCTTCTACTTACTGATAGGGGAGCTTGTGTCCACGTCTGACAAAAGCTGAGGAACGTACTCAGGCTTCTGACTTAAAAGGTTGTCAAAGTCTACATCACTCAGGAATGGATGACCTTTGATCTGAAATGCTCCTGCTGTAGAAGACAAAACAAAAGTATTGCGGATATTGTCAGAGACTGCTCCATATCTGAACTGTTTAACTTAATCTGAACTAATGACATAACTGAGCAAACATGCAGGAAATATACTGAAAGTCATATTATGGCAAACTAAAAATGGATGAGCTGATAGAGAAGTGCTGAGTCTCATGGACTTGAGCGATATGTCCTTGGTGTAATAAGTAAACTGTTACCTGTCCCAAGTCTTTGTGCAGGAATTTTTCTGAGCAGTTTAGTGATGAGGTTCTGAGCAACAAAGGGAGGAACGGGATTACAATCCCAAATTACGCCTCCTGTTATATAGAAAAAGACAGAAAATGAAACCTCTTTATTGGACTGTACGATAAAGCAAAGGAAATAATTAAAAAAATGTAACCAATCAAAGCTATAATCGGATTATTCTACTTACCTGTGACAACATTTTCATAAATCTCAGTTGGGGAATTTCCATAAAATGGAACCAATCCCACAAGAAATTGATGTAGTATGATCCCCATTGACCACCAGTCAACAGGTCTCCCATAGCCTTTTTTCAGGATGACCTCTGGGGCTACATAATATGGGGTGCCACAGACCTGGAAACCAATAGAAGAAAGAGATGAGATTGATGATACCATTAATATGACAAGTTCTCACCATAAAAACACAATGACAGAAGATAAAATATCAGTGGAAAAGTTCTCTAGGAATGAAGAACGTAGAGAAGAAGCAATAGTGTGATGAGATTTGTAAAGAACAAGCTGGGTTTCTGTAAGTGATGCTGACCTCATGGTCCCGGAACTCTCTGGTGATGTCCTCTGTTAATTGCTTGTAGATGTTGGTTTTTGGTATCATGACACCAACTTTTGAAAGCCCAAAATCGGTAACTTTAATGTGTCCAGCAGATGTTATCAGGAGGCTGCGAAAAAAAAGATGATTTTAGCCTTACAGACTATATGATAATAAATAATAACTTTCCCTCCTTATTATACTACAGGGGCACTTACTTCTCCGGTTTCAGGTCTCTGTGCACCACACCACAGCTGTGCAAGTATTCCACTGCAACAACCACTTCTGCAAAGTACAAGCGGGTCAAGGGGACAGATAAATGACCCCTGGTGTTTAGAAGGGTCTGACAGTTTCCACCTATAGAAAAAAAGGAAATATGACAGGTGAGGGGTTTATAAATCAGATCCCTGTGACGAATAATGAGAAGTGAGCAGATATATTTGGCAGGAGAGAATATATACAGATGTAAAGGATAGTGCACATAATATTAGACAAAAGTAGTGGTAAAATGTGGTCCTTAACTAATTACATAAATACATGTCCCACTCAATATGAGTGGCCGCTCACACATAATTTTGACCACAACATAGAATGAGGATCCCCACACAGAATAAGGACTCCCACAGCACACCACTCAGTATGAGGACCCCACTCAGTTTAGGGGCATTCACAGTAGGCAACTCAATATAGGAGCATTCACAGTCTCCCATAGCCTCTCACACAATATTATGTCTCCCACAGCCCCCAATTCAGTATTATGCCCACCACCAGCCACATCACTCAGTATTATGGCACCCACCAGCCTCACTATTTCATATTATGGCCCTCACCAGCCATCTAATCAGTATCATGGCCCCCCACCAGCCCCACCAATCAGTATTATGGGCCTCACCAGCCCTCCAATCAGTATCATGGCCGCCTCCAGCCCCACCACTTATACAAATCAGTATAGTTGTTCCCACGAGCCTCTTAACTCAATATTATGACTCCCAGCAGCCCCACCACTCAGTATTATGGCTAACACAAGCCTCACTACTCAGTATTATGGCCCCCATCAGCCCCATCACTCATTATTATGGACCTCACCAGCCCCACCACTCAGTATTATGGCCCTCACCAGCCATCTAATCAGTATCATGGCCCCCACCAGCCCCACCAATCAGTATTATGGGCCTCACCAGCGCTCCAATCAGTATCATGGCCTCCACCAGCCCTACCACTTAGTATTATGGCCCTAACCATCCATCTAATCAGTAAAATGGCCCCAGCACTCAGTATGATGGCCCCCTCCAGCCCCATTACACAGTATTATGGCACCCACCAACTCTCAGTATTATGGCCCTCACCAAGCCTCCAATCAGTATCATGCCCCCCCATCTTCCAAATCAGTATGATGGCCCCCATCAATGCTCCAATTAGTATGATTGGCTACCTTCAGCCCCCTATTCAGTATTATGGTTGCCACCACTCAGTATAATTGTCCCCACTAGCCCCCAGCTCATTATTATTGCTCCCTTCAGCCCCACCACTCAGTATTTTGCCCCCCTGAAATCAGCATGATGACCCCCACCAGTGCCCCAAACAGTATGATTGGCTACTGCCAGCCACCCATTCAGTATTATGGCCCCTGCAAATACTAACATAAAAAAGCACTACTCATCTCACCCCATTCCCCAGGCTTTCTGGTCAGTGCAGTGTGAGTACTGAGTCGCCACACTACAGGCGTGATGCTATTGCGACTTTTCACCTTCAGTGCACAGAGTCTCAGACTCACCACAGGCTGAATGGTGGATCAGGGAGCTTTTGGCTTCTTTATCCACCATTCTGTTCAGCCATATTCGCATTCTGAGGATGTGGCTATGCTGAAATTTTGATGATAGGATCAGGGATGGGAAACAAAGCAAAGTGGTGCAGGACCCGTCCGACTCATGGGCACCATAGCACCCGTGCACACAGATCAATGAATTTCCAGGTATCTTGGTAATATATAACCTATAGTAAATTCTCTGTGGGGATGTAGCCAACCACTTGGACAAATCCTAATTATATGAGCGGTGATAAGATGTAAGCAGACATGGATTGAATATAAAATAATGTATATGTCCTACCTTCTACATACTCCATAACCATACACAGGTGAGATTTAGTTGGAAAGGAGCAGAGCATGGAGACCACAAAGGGACAATCAGCGAATGTTAAGATGTCCCTCTCCAGAAAGGCCAATTCCACTTTTCTTGGAGTATCCAGGTTCTGCTTGGCCATTTTCTTCATTGCAAAGATCTGGTGTGAGTCTTTATGGTGCACTAAGTATACGGCCCTGGAGAAAAGGAGAATCTATGGGTTATAATGAATCCTTATTAATAGTCCATCTATAGAAGTCATTACATGATCTTCTGTACCAATTCTTGAAATCTGGCCGTCACTGGATATTCATTTCAAGAAATTAATAAAATAGCACTTTCTAGATCAACTATGGGAGATCTGCGCAATGCCATGTCTGTCTGAGCCCTCACCCATGTCGCATTAGAGACATGGGAGAGAATCTACCGAAATTCTTCTTGGCCAGATTCTCTATATTTGGTGAATAGATACGATTCTGTCCAAGTGAAATTTACTGCAAATTGAAATTCCTCCAATTGCTGTAAGAAGAAATTTGTTATGCTCCTCCCATACCCTATGGCATAATAAAAGGAGGGGATGGAAGTAGTTAAAAAATAATAAAACATGTTATACCCACCTATCCTAGGCTCTCGCCTGTCCATCACTGCAGTCCTGCGTCCTCTGTGCCAGTCTCTGGATGTTCTGGCGCCCCCTTCTGGTGCTGAGGCCAGTGATTGGACTCACATTGTCATGGTGGAGGATGTGGGTGCAGATGTCATTGACGTCAGTATCGTGTCAATCCTCACATGACCGTGTGCAGCCAATCTCTCTTATCAGCTCCATAATGGAGCAGCCCCGAAAAAAACAAAGTCCGCTGAGGAGGAGAAGGAAGCCCTGGTGGAGGTGCAGCATAAGAACAGGTGAGGGGCTAGGACAGGGGAATGGAATATATTATTTTATCTCTTTCCTTAAGGGTATGTGTCCATATGAAGTATTTGGAGCAGAAAGTTTTCCACCAAATCTGCATCCCTAGGCAGGAAAAACTATGCAAAAAAGAGGTGCGTTTTGTCATGTTTTTACCTGCGTTTTTGTTGCAGATTTTTCCCCACTTATTATTATGTGTGAAATCTGCAGAAAAAATACTGAAAGAAATGACATGATGCAGATGTGCTGCAAATCTGCAAGGAAAAATAAGCATCGTGTGCATAAGATTTCAGGAATCTCCATCACTTTGCTGGCAACATGAAATCCCTCAGGTTTTGTGACAATTCTGAGCAGAAAAAACAGCAAAAATGCAAAAAATCTGCAATGTGTGCACAGGCCCTTACAGTCTGATTTGTTATAGATCAGTTTGCTCAGCTGTATATAAATGACCTGAATAGTGAGAATTAGAACAGTGATGTGGACTCCGATCATTTCCCTATGATAACACTGAATGGCAGAGCACAGAGGCAGAAGCATTGTCATAGGGAACCTGAGAAATATGGATTATACCAACAGAAATCTCACCCAAAAGCTCCGCTGCCGATCAGATTGGATGTTTGGAAGTCGCTCATATGCGGCTTTCTCGCCGGGATCAATGATTCGATCACACTCTATAAAAAAATAAGAAATGATTTTCAGATAAAAAAGCTGCAAGAAAAAAGCTCCGGATACAAAACCATCTTCCACCTCTGTTATGTCCCAGCTGATTTACACTGATTGTATGTAGGGGGCGATACAAGCAGGACGCGCCGCAGACATGGGGGTAATTTAGGGGGATCCTCCATACACCGGAATCATTGTACAGTGCAGAATAATATGGGAGATCACAGAAGAGAACTGAAAAGGAATCTGTCAGCAAGTTGTTTTTTATATGTAATCTAAGAACTGCATGAAGTAAGGGCCGAAATCCTGATTCCAGCGATGTGTCACTTACTAGGGTCTGTGTCGTTGTTTTATTAAAATCAGTGTTTAATCAGCAAGAGATTATCACTACAGGACTAGTTGTCTTGTGCCATGTAGTCCTATTGCTCTGTGTAACCCTGCCCCCACCACTGATTAGCGGATTTCTGCCTATTCACAGTGTACTGTACAAGAAAGCTGCCAATCAGTGCTGTGGGCAGTTATACATAGCCCAGAATGCAGAGAAAGAGAGATTTTATCACAACTGCTGCACCCGGTAAGTGACATTGCTGGAATCAGGGTCCCTGCCCCTACATCATGCTGCTCTCAGGTGAGTAGCAAAATCTGGTGACAGATTCCCTTTAGTATAAGTGCTATTATCTAACACAATAGTGTCATCTACATTTAGAATAGAGATGTCCCATGGTTATATGGGGATAATACTGGACGTGTCATTCACACCCCATGATCTGGTGATATACTGACATCTCCCTCTATGATACTTACAGCGGCAGGTTCTTGGATCTCTGGGATCTCACAGATTACACTGTCAGCATCCGCCAGCACAGTTGTATCTAAAATAGCGATAAAACAATGAAGAAATAAAATGTATTAGATGATATCAATCCTATATACACAATACAGCAATATAATGGAGAAATGGCAGGACGTCTGTAAATGGGGCTATTACTAATTATATGGGGATTCTAAATATGAGAACGTACGGCACATCCATAGACAGATACATGTAATATAAATGATGGAGGAATCCCCAATCATCACATGAATGAGGAACTCATCACCCTCACTGTACATGTGAGTGATGGGAAAAGACAGTTCAAGCAGAGCAGCCATATGCAAGTTAGCCTGGAAGTGCACTGGGGGCATGTTACTGCACTCTGACTTTTTCTTCCCCCCCAGTGAACTTCCATCCAGATTTATATTAGATTTCTCCTGACTAAGACATTGGATCCTGATCCCCCATCCTGGTATATGCTACCCCCCATCCTGGTATATGCTCCCCCATCATGGTATATGCTCCCCCATCTTGGGCCCCCATTCTAGTATGTGCTCCTTCATCCTGGAATATGCTCCCCCATCCTGGTATATGCTCCCCTATCCTGGTCCCCATCCTGGTATATGCTCCCTCATACTGATTTCCCATCCCGGTATATGCTCCTCCATCATGACATATGCTCCCCCTCATCCTCTGGCGCCAGTCTCCTCCACCAGCCTCTCAGAAGATCAGGGTATGTCTCCACTGGAGATCGCAATACACGGTAAGCGCCTACGCATACCGCTTTATCAGTCACCACACTCCTCCTCCATCCTCATCCTCCTCCCTCCCTGTCTGGGATGTGTCTTTCTGTCTCTGTCACATCCCTGATTATATTATAGGTAGAAGGTCGGATGATCGGCTTACCTGTAATCAGATCACTGGTCAGTTCCGGCTGACTCGTATTAGGGTCAGGGATTATTTACGGGTGTAGATTTTGCCCATCTTTGGTGTTGCCTTTTGCTGTTTCCTAATAATTATAATATATATATTTAATATGTGGAAGATTTCACCAAATCACGAAACACATAAATCAGGAAGCACTAAACCCACATTTACAGATGCAGCAATTGTAACTATACAAATAATGCGCCATCTTGATAATATTTCTCAGAAAGTTCTCTGATTTACGTGGATTAAGATAAATTTAGATTGAAAAATCAAACGTTCAGTGTAAACTTCGACTTTTCTGCACTGTGATACCCCAGAGCTGTGTTACCTGCATTCTTTATATCATGGGTACATCTTGTACTCCATTCCCTACAGTATTGGGTGGAATTGCTTTACACTGCAGTTCCTCTCCACAAGTCCATGTTAATATAGTGTAGAAGAGACTTGTGTGCACTATTATCGCCTATTATCTCAGCTTCAGCATTTACAAGCAGGAAGACTCTGATAATAGTGATAGACAGAAGCGGTAATACAGACTTCCCACCACTGAGCTGTGACTACATCAGCAGAATACAGACTGTCCTCACAGGCGAGGGAGCAGCACAGACTGGCGGCCATACATATGCTGAGCCTGCCAGGAGCTGACAGGAGGCCTGTAACATCTACCACCAGATCTGATATCTGACTGCTGATCTGGAGAAGATCAGAAAACAAGGACGTGTGATAGAGATGACGGCTCCTTACCAGGCGTTCCGATGAGCGGGCCGGACGTTCCAGGACAGACAGGACTTTTTCGGCGAGTTCTTTAATAAAAGCCAAATCGCCGTTTTGAAATCTTTTTTCAGCCTATAAAAAAGAAAAGAAATAAAAATGAAAATCCTGAGTGAGAAAGGGCACAATGGAGGCGGCCATTGTATGTGACATCTGCTCCTCTAAAGAAGTTTCTGTCCCGCTATTATTATCTATGATTATGGAGAAGATTTGTGCGGAGCGTCCGCCACTTACCTGCTGTAGTAAAGTCCTGATGTTCTGAGGTAAATCCATCAGATAGTCTGACGTTAGATGACCTTGGTAGTGTTTGGTCAGGCAGTCATTTACTAGCTTTATCACCATCCGGTGAGTGAAGCTGAGGACGCCATCAGGTGGTAGAAGCGCAGTGTCTGGGTTATTATTGATAATAATCTCCCATAGTGCGTCTACCTGAAGATTATCCAAAAGTAATTCAGCCATAGCGAAAAACTGCAAATGCTATCAGTCACTATGAAGCCAAGAAAGGCACCCGTGACCCTGTGTACATTCTATAAGTAATGGCTGTGAGCTGTGATGTCATAATGGCCGACCATCACCAGTGATGTCATCATGGAATCTTGTCACAGAATGTTAAACTGGCGGCTCTGCACAAAAAGATGCCACCTAGCAATACTGAAAGTGCAAACACCATAGAATGAATTACATCTCCATGTTATTATGGACGTTTTATTTTATTTCCAATTACAGCACAACCAGGATAAGGGGATGTTCACACATTGCATTTTCACTGCATTTTTTTCTACCCTGAAAACCTGAGTGGTAGGAGGAAAAACGCTGCATACAATACTCGCGTTTTTGCAGCTCTTTTAATGTTGTTTTTTTTTCATTTTAATGGGTGAAAAGCGCTGCAAAACTGAAAGAATTGACAAGCTGCAGATTTAAAAAAACACAGGAAAAAAAATGCAAATCTCATTCTCTAAGCCGGCTCTGTAAAATGCAGCGTTTTCCTCAGAAGAAAAAAAAAGGCTGAAAAAAAACTGCTAACTGTGAACATACCTTAAAAATATACTCAGTTCTGTTATTGGAAACATTGTGTAGATTTATTTCTCATGTGTCTTTTTTTACCATAGAACATTTAACTCATTGGTTGCACATGACTATTAACAACTGTGACAACTATTGAGCAATTAAAGATAAGCGACTGAAGTTACAAATCATTGAGATCAGGGGTCGGCAATTCATTTTCCTGAGGGGCCACATAAGAAATTGTGACTGTTGTGGCTGAACTAATAGGCTGAGAATTAATTCTACTATGCTCACGCGCCATGCTCAAGTCCCCGGCCCGCATATTGTGCGGCTGTGACAGCTGACAAACATGCAGGAAATGTTTTCCATACACATGGCCTTAGCCATGTTGGTTATTGGCATTACTGTGATTGGCCGGCTGCATTGCGTCATCGGGTTTATAGAAGACCCTGTGAGGCGAAGCTTACCACACTGTCCTCTGGAAGCAGCTCAGAGAGAGTTGACCTAAAAAGGGAGAGCTTATATTATTCTACGTCCCACCCTAAATATTATACAATTGTACCCTTTACTACCTTTCATGGTGTTTTTAACATTTTCTGACCTATTTAATAAGTAATGAATTTTAAAAAATGACGTGGCGTCCCCCCTATTTTTGATAACCAGCCAAGGTAAAGCAGACAGCTACAGGCTTATATTACTGATATTATCAGGCTGGGAAGGTCTATGGATATTGGCCTCTTCCCTGCCTAACAATACCAGCCCCAGCCGCCCATGTAATCCATGGCGATCCCACGACATCCACCAATTCTGTAGTACAGCCGATGGAGTCTCGTTCTGAGAACAAAGCCTCTTAGGTCACTCCCGGTCAAGCTGCGCTCTGCGAGACCCAGTGATGACATCAGTAATGTTACTGAATATATATCTAAAATATTTACAGCGTCTATCTATCCATCTATATACAATATCTAAAATATATACAGTGTCTATCTATCTACAATATCTACCTGTCTACAGAATCTATCATCTATTTATATATCAATCTCTCATGTCTGTCTATCTATCTATGTGCTCCATGCGTGCATACATATGTGTGTGTATATATGTGTGTCACCTATGGTGTATGTACATTCATGGCCGAAAGTGTTGGCACCCTTGAAATTGTTCCAGATAATGAAGTACCGTATTTTTCGATTTATAAGACGCACTTTTTCCCCCCATATTTGGGGGGAAAATAGGGGTGCGTCTTAGAAAGCGAAATCACCTTACCAGCTGCGGTGGAGCAGGTCCCGGAGATGCTGCGGGGTGCCAGAGATGCGGACGTGGTGCTGGAGATGCTGCGGGGTCAGGATGGGGTGTTCTGAGGCGGCCCCCATGTTGTCTGCCAAGTTCTACGCTGTAGATGTCCGGTGGTGAGGGGGATCCGCTGACATCTTGTGGCAGCCGGAGCCCCGCACCTTCCATGCTCTCCTATGTGATAGACTCCGGGAAAGTGGCCGCCGGATTGAGATTTTTGTGCTGAGATCTCGTCTCCTGAGATCTTGGTGCCGAGATCTCAATCTGAGCATGCGCCGCCTCTGGCGGCCATTTTCCCAGACTTCATTGCATAGGACAGCATGGAAGGTGATTGGACTCCGCCAACATACGGCTGCCACAAGATGTCGGCGGATCCCCCGCACCACCGGACACCTCCTGCGCAGAACTTGGCAGACAGCATGGGGCCCGCAGCCACCTCCGAACACCCCGTCCTGACCCTGCAGCATCTCCGGCACACCGTCTGCATGTCCGGGACCCCGCAGCATCTCCGGCACCCCGCAGCATCTGTAGCCTCAGTCAGCGGCAGCCCTGGGACCCCAATCTACCAACGCCACCGCCCCCCAGGCAAGCTGATTATAATATACACCAGTTTATAAAAAAAAAAATTCCTATTTTCCTGCCCAAAATTATGAACCAGTGCGTATTATAATCCGCAAAATACGGTATTTCTTCCAGAAAATTATTGCAATTACACATCTTTTGTTGTACACATGTTTATTTCCTTTGTGTGTACTGGAATAACACAAAAAACAGAGATAGAAAGGCAAATTGGACATAAATTCACAAAAAAAAACTAAAATGGGCAGGACAAAATTGCTGACAACTTTCCAAAATTGTGTGGGCAATATGAAAATCACACCTGAAACAAGATAAAAAGAAGTTGACTCAATCTTTGCATTGTGTGTCTGTGTGTGTCACACTAAGAATGGAGAACAGAAAGAAGAGAAGAGAACTGTCTGGAGACTTGAGAACTAAAATTGTTGAAAAATATCAACACTCTCAAGGTTACAAGTCCATTTCCAGAGATCTTGATGTTCCATTTTCCATGGTGTGTAACATAATCAAGAAGTTTATAACCCATGGCACTGTAGCTAATCTCTGTTGACATGAAAGGCAGAGAAAAATTAATGAAAGGTTGCAACGCAGGATAGTCCGGATGGTGGATAAGCATCCCCAATCAAATTCTAAAGAAACTTTAGCTGTCCTGCAAGCTCAGGGTGCATCAGTGTCAGCGTGAACTATCCGTCGACATTTGAATGAAATGAAATGCTATGGCAGGTGATCCAGGAGGACCCCACTGCTAACACAGAGACATAAAAAAGCTAGACTGCAGTTTGCCAAAATGTGCGTGAGTAAGCCAAAATTTCTCTGGGAAAACGTCTTGTGGACAGATGAGATCAAGATAGAGACGTTTGGTAAAGCACATCATTCTACTGTTTGGAAGGCCTACAAAGAAAACAGCACAGTACCCACAGTCAAATATGGTGGAGGTTCAAAGATGTTTCGGGGTTGTTTTGCTGCCTCTGGCACTGGGTGCCCTGACTGTGTGCAAGGCATCATGAAATGTGAAGGTACCAAAGGATGCAATGTAATGCTGTAGTGCTAAGATGTTAATGGTCATCAGGAATCCATATTGGTATCCTGTCTTTAAAGAACCCTTTAAGATATTTCACAGTAACAGTTCAGCTTGATAGCCTTGTACTTTCTGTAATTTTCTCAAACACCTGGACTGCATAGCTCCATTATCATTGTTTAGTTTATAGTATCACCCAGTACCATATAGCTCCATTATCAATGTTTAGTGAGAGCGATGCATGTTTAGATTCGTTAGCAATATTTGGTGAGAATATGCTGTGTTTATAGAATGGTAAGACATCTGGTACCAGGAGCATTTGGCATATTTCATCTCCGGTGATATATTTGATATATTTGTTGGTGTTAATTGACATCTGAATAGCTGGCCACTCAGAAGAAAGATACTATATTGAACAAATAGAACCTGTCAGAATTTGTGTAACATTTGGTTACGCAAGCATTTGTTTTTGAACAAGATATAAGCTAGTGAAGTTTTCAGCTAAGACAGAAGCCTGTTGACCTGTGGACTAAAAGGGGACGCCCTGACGTCGCAGTGTGGATTCATCCCAGGACTTTTCTCTGTCTTCGCTGTTTTGCTTCTCACAGCTGATATTTTTCCGGACAGATGATTTATGTTGCTCCTGGTGAAGTTTTTTCTGTATAGTGTGCGCTGTAACTACGTTACCTTTGTGATTTATATTGTGATGCAAAAGTGTACGCAATATCACACCATTTCCTATTTTCTGTAATCATTTAATTATAATAAAAATTAATCACCTTCTTTAAAGCCGTATCCGAGCCCTTTAAATACTTGGCAAAACATTTGGTGTCAGAAGTGGGATACACAGAAGGCTTAAAATTTATATTTTAGCTAAATTCCGATAATCCGGAATTTTGAGACCAAATTCCAATAGTCCGGAAAAGTGTGCGTACACCCCAGCAAGCTGCTACTCTGCTGAACCAACTCCCAGATCCAGAAAAACAGCCGATGCCTTTCTATAGAAGCATGCTTCAAATCCAAAGGAATTACTCCGCCACATGGCAAGATCTCATTTCCCTGGCAAATCTTAAAGCAGGTGATGCATATTGGCCTGTTATGGACACTGCATTTAATGATGTCTCACTTGTCAGTGACACCACATGGGACTCTGATGTTCAGTTCTGCCAAAAACTTAAGCTCCGAGCTGTTAACGCGGCAACCGTACTAGAAAGTCCCATTGTGCCCAATCCACAAACATTGTCAGAAATGCCATCAGATGCAAAACGTGTCATCGATCTGGCCAATGCTTTCTTCAGTGTACCACTGCATCCAGAAGATTGGTATCTGTTTGCCTTCACTTACAGAGGATCACAATACACCTGGACAGTCTTACCACAAGGAGCACAGAACTCACCAAGTCACCTCTCAGGCTCTTCTCCAGTGGTGTCAGCCCAAAGTTGTGTTTTTAGGCCACTGTCTCTCTCCAAACCTGAAACATCTAACGGGTGAAAGGAAACTTGCTATTGAGACCGTTCCTCTACCAAAAGGACCTAAGCAATTACAAGCTTTCTTAGGACTTATCACATATTGTCACCAATGGATTCCAGATGCCTCAAAGCTGATGCAACCGTTGTACGATGACCTCAAGACGTCAGCTTTTCCACTACGTCCCAAATCCGTGGAAGCCTTCTACGCTCTTAAACAGGTCATACATGTAACATACCTGGCGGCGTCCTTGCATGGTGGTCCATCTCCCACTGTGCAAGAGGGCGCACTTGATCTCCTGTCCAGAATGTCTCTCTGGCTTCCCTCCATGCTGTCTGTTTGTGTCTGTTTCTGCTGCTTAAGGGCGGCGCCCGATCACTTCCTGCCTTTTGTACCTGCTGTGGGTCACACCCCTTGTGCGTCCTCAGCCTATTGCTGTCTGTCACTTGGTATATAGCTCGGCAGCTCCCTTCTATCCCGGCCTGAGCAAAGTGTTTTCCTTCAGTGTGTGCTTGCACTCTGAAGGTGCCAGGTCCCGTCTTTGTTTCCTTGTCTGCCTTTCCTGGAGGCTGTATTTCCAGGCCTGTCTGAACTTAGTCCTGTATGTCTCCTGCTTTGCGGTATTAGTTCCCGTGTCTGAACTAAGTCCTGTATGTCTCCTGCTTTTTGTATCAGTTCCCGTGTCTGAACTGAGTCCTGTATGTCTCCTGCTTTTTGTATCAGTTCCCGTGTCTGAACTGAGTCCTGTATGTCTCCTGCTTTTTGTATCAGTTCCCGTGTCTGAACTGAGTCCTGTATGTCTCCTGCTTTGCGGTATCAGCTCCCGTGTCTGAACTGTGTCCTGTATGTCTCCTGCTTTGCGGTATTAGTTCCCGTGTCTGAACTGAGTCCTTTCTGTGTTCTCTTGACTGTCCTGTCTGAACACGCTCCTTGCCTGTTCGTTCCGCCTTCTGGTGGCCGATTTCCTAGACCCGCTCCTGTGTCTGGTCTGTCCTGTCTGAACACGCTCCTTGCCTGTTCGTTCCGCCTTCTAGTGGCCGATTTCCTAGACCCGCTCCTGTGTCTGGTCTGTCCTGTCTGAACACGCTCCTTGCCTGTTCGTTCCGCCTCTCTGGGGGCCGTATTCCCAGACCCGCTCCTGTATCCCTCTGCAGTGTCGGTCTCCTCCGTACACTCAGTTCCAGTCTGAACTCTCTCCTGTCCTTTACCTGTTTTGCCTCTATGTCCGTTCCCTTCCTTTTTCTGCAGAGTCTGAACTCGTACCTAACTCCTGCTTGTTGTCTCTGCAAGTACTGTGTGAGTGTCTGGCTCTGTCTTTCCCTTCCTGTCTGTTCCGTGTGAACAGAGCCCTGTCCTCCCTGCTCAGCCTGTCTGCACTCTAGCTGTGCTTGCCTGTAACCCTCTGCCTGTATTGTTCCTGAGTCCCGGTGTGTACTGGGTCCTATCCCGCCTGTGTTCCTACCTGCTAGTGCCTCCCTGTCTGCACTCTAGCTGTGCTTGTCTTTACCCCCCTGCCTGCATACCCGCCTGCCTGCATACCAGTCGTGCCTGCCTATACCCACCAGTCTGTGTGCCAGCCTACCAGCCTGTTCCTGTATTCCCCTGTGTGGGTCAACAGCTGTGTCCGGGGTCTGTCCTGGAGTAGCACCTGGTCCCTCTGCTCGGTTCCTCCTTGGTGCACTGGCGTCGTATGCCGTCGTGCGACCCTGGTCGGATCGGGTGAATACTTAGTCACGCCCCTCCAGGCATTCACTCTCCGGCACGGTCCAGTGGAATCACTACCAATCACACGCACACGCCGCTTAGCCCGGGCGTGTGCATAACAGCATGCTCAGGCCATGGTTCCCGTTGAGCCCCACGGCCTTCGCTCTCTGAGAAGTTTTCCAGCGAATATATGCATTAAAATAAATAAATAATTTTTTTTTTCTCTTAGCTGAGTTCCAGGCGAAATTACGCACCGTCCAGATGGATCTATCAGCTCTCGTTCCTGCGGATCCGCCACGTTACTATGGGGATCCAAGACAGTGTCGTGCATTTGTGGAGCAATGCATGCTACACTTTAAGGCCTACCCTCTCTACTTTCCTTCCGATTGGGCTAAAGTGGCCTTTATGATGTCTTACCTGGCGGGTGATGCCTTGGAATGGATCAACCCCCTATATGAAACACAGGATCCGATCCTCCGGGACCTAATGGCCTTCCTGGTGGCCTTTCTAATGGTCTTCGATGATCCTAACCCGGAGGCTCCTGCTGAAGCTTCACTTCCCATTATCCCGGAGCAGCCCCAATGGGTAATGTGTGTGGGTAGCGCAATAGTCCTCCAGCCCAATGAGACTACTGCCCACCCAGAATCCTCTCAGGGTGACTACGCTTTCCGGAATACTTCTCTCAACCTCAAGAGGCAGTCCAGACGTGCTAGACTTAGAGGCAAGCCGTCACGCCAGGGCCTGTCCTCCCTGAGACCTCCTGACCCCAACCTTGAAGTCCCTACTGAAGCTTCATCTCCCTGTATCCCGGAGAAACCCCAATGGGTAGTGCACCAGTTCTCCTGCCCGAAGAGACTTCTGCCCATCCAGACTCCACACAGGAGAACTTCCTGCACCCGGCATCAGATGCTTCTCTCTCTTTAACCGGTGTGCATGTCCAAGGATGCTCCAAAGCTGTGGTTACCTCTGAGTCTGTGCACCTCTACTACCTGGCGGAGGATCCCCTGTTGCCTCCTGAATCCTCCGGGATACCACTCGATGACAAATGGAGAGAGACTTCTCTACACCCGGTACTCAATACTTTGTCCGCTTCGTCCTGTGAGCCTGACAATGGGTACCCCAAAGTGGTAGTTACCTCCGAGTCTCTACACCCCTCCGACCAGGCGGAGGATCTCCAGTTGTCTCCTGAACCCTTCGGGGTGCTACCTGGTAACGAAAGGACAGAGACTCTCCTATACTCTGTACCTGATACCTCGCTCGCTTCGTCCAGTGAGTCCAACCTAGTGTACTCCGAAGCAGAAGTTACTCCCGAGTCTCTACACCCCTCCGACCAGGCGGAGGACCTCCAGTTGTGTTCAGAACCCTTCGGGGTGCCACCTGGTGGTGAATGGACAGAGACTTTCCTATACTCGGTACCCGATACCTCGCCTGCTTCCTCCAGTGAGTCCAACCTAGTGTACTCCGAAGCAGAGGTTACTCCCGAGTCTCTACACCCCTCCGACCAGGCGGAGGACCTCCAGTTGTGTTCAGAACCCTTCGGGGTGCCACCTGGTGGTGAATGGACAGAGACTTTCCTATACTCGGTACCCGATACCTCGCCTGCTTCCTCCAGTGAGTCCGACCTAGTGTACTCTGAAGCAGTTGTTTTCTCTGAGCCTCTGCACTCTTCTGACCCGGCGGAGGACCTCCAGTTGTTTCCTGAATCCTCCGGGATACCACCAGATAACAAAGAGACAGTGACTTTTCCTCATTATGTACCTGATAACCCGTCTATTTCTTCCTGTGAGCTTGACAAGATGTACCTCGAAGCAGAGATTACCCTTAAGTCTCTGTCCCCCTCCAACCCAGTGAACGACTGGTCCTCAAATTCCCTGCGGAAGATTCTGGCAGGCCTGAAGAAGAGGGGGCGTAAGGGGGGAGGTACTGTAACATACCTGGCGGCGTTCTTGCATGGTGGTCCATCTCCCACTGTGCAAGAGGGCGCACTTGATCTCCTGTCCAGAATGTCTCTCTGGCTTCCCTCCATGCTGTCTGTTTGTGTCTGTTTCTGCTGCTTAAGGGCAGCGCCCGATCACTTCCTGCCTTTTGTACCTGCTGTGGGTCACACCCCTTGTGCGTCCTCAGCCTATTGCTGTCTGTCACTTGGTATATAGCTCGGCAGCTCCCTTCTATCCCGGCCTGAGCAAAGTGTTTTCCTTCAGTGTGTGCTTGCACTCTGAAGGTGCCAGGTCCCGTCTTTGTTTCCTTGTCTGCCTTTCCTGGAGGCTGTATTTCCAGGCCTGTCTGAACTTAGTCCTGTATGTCTCCTGCTTTGCGGTATTAGTTCCCGTGTCTGAACTAAGTCCTGTATGTCTCCTGCTTTGCGGTATCAGCTCCCGTGTCTGAACTGTGTCCTGTATGTCTCCTGCTTTGCGGTATTAGTTCCCGTGTCTGAACTAAGTCCTGTATGTCTCCTGCTTTGCGGTATTAGTTCCCGTGTCTGAACTGAGTCCTTTCTGTGTTCTCTTGTCTGTCCTGTCTGAACACGCTCCTTGCCTGTTCGTTCCGCCTTCTGGTGGCCGATTTCCTAGACCCGCTCCTGTGTCTGGTCTGTCCTGTCTGAACACGCTCCTTGCCTGTTCGTTCCGCCTTCTAGTGGCCGATTTCCTAGACCCGCTCCTGTGTCTGGTCTGTCCTGTCTGAACACGCTCCTTGCCTGTTCGTTCCGCCTCTCTGGGGGCCGTATTCCCAGACCCGCTCCTGTATCCCTCTGCAGTGTCGGTCTCCTCCGTACACTCAGTTCCAGTCTGAACTCTCTCCTGTCCTTTACCTGTTTTGCCTCTATGTCCGTTCCCTTCCTTTTTCTGCAGAGTCTGAACTCGTACCTAACTCCTGCTTGTTGTCTCTGCAAGTACTGTGTGAGTGTCTGGCTCTGTCTTTCCCTTCCTGTCTGTTCCGTGTGAACAGAGCCCTGTCCTCCCTGCTCAGCCTGTCTGCACTCTAGCTGTGCTTGCCTGTAACCCTCTGCCTGTATTGTTCCTGAGTCCCGGTGTGTACTGGGTCCTATCCCGCCTGTGTTCCTACCTGCTAGTGCCTCCCTGTCTGCACTCTAGCTGTGCTTGTCTTTACCCCCCTGCCTGCATACCCGCCTGCCTGCATACCAGTCGTGCCTGCCTATACCCACCAGTCTGTGTGCCAGCCTACCAGCCTGTTCCTGTATTCCCCTGTGTGGGTCAACAGCCGTGTCCGGGGTCTGTCCTGGAGTAGCACCTGGTCCCTCTGCTCGGTTCCTCCTTGGTGCACTGGCGTCGTATGCCGTCGTGCGACCCTGGTCGGATCGGGTGAATACTTAGTCACGCCCCTCCAGGCATTCACTCTCCGGCACGGTCCAGTGGAATCACTACCAATCACACGCACACGCCGCTTAGCCCGGGCGTGTGCATAACAATACAGTCTGCACCACCTCTTGGAATCCCCCTGTGCGTGATACTGGAGCCTCAAGCAGAAGGCGGAGTCCTGGCCTGAGGACCGCCAACATCTTGGACACGAGGAGACGCATCACTGGAGCCTGTCTCCGCTCTTGCTGCACTCCCCTGACAGTAATCTCTACTAGCCAGGGGTAAGTGCTTCGGACCGGCACCCCCTGATCACCTGTAAAAGAGACACTCACCTCGCCCTCGTCCTCCTTAGGGGTCCGGAGACATCAGGGTTGCCTGCGTGCAGTGCACCACGTCCTCTGTGGAGTCCTGCAGAGCGGGTCGTCGGGACTTTCCCTTCAACGGTGTGTAGTGCGGGGCTGGGAGGCTGCTAGTCCCGGGCAACGGAGACTTTTGAGGCTACTCTTGCGCTTTGAATTTGGCCCAAACAGAGCATCAATACCTTGATAATTCTCCTTTATACTCTGTTCACTACAGGGTCATTTTTTACATCAGTGGAGTAATATGGGAGTTTGTTAAACTCCAAATATCCGTCCTCCATTGCTAATTACATCAAAACTCCATCCAGTGGACATTTGAATTATAACAATCATTTTTTTTTATCATTTACTTCAAACGCCATCTTGAGGCCCACAGGAATATTGCAGTCTCAATTTTTTACAACTATTGTCCACTCACTACTCCTATGATACAACCCAACTCTCCATGGTCATCTAATAACCAGACTTGACCTCACATATTCAGTTTATTACTGGACAATAGATAACCTGCTCTGGCGATCCCTCCATTTCTTATCATGAAGTAACTACTGTCTACAAACCATGATTCTGTGAGTCTTCCGGTTCAGGCGCTGACCATGTGATCTCTGATTATCTATCTGCTCATGTTCTCCACCCCGTACATCGCCTCCAAGCTCCTGATTTTCGACCCCGCAGCTCAGAATTTTTTTGAAATTTTCACACAGCTGAAGGTCGTCTTTGAACAATATCTTTGGCCTATATGGACCACTACCTTCTCCGTAGCAGGCAAAAACTATCTTCTTTTTCCAATCACTCTGACTTCTCCAATCTTCATAATATGGCTCCTACTCTAGACCAAGAGGAACAGCCCGCCCAATCTGAAGACGGAGGGGATCTACGTCAACCCCCTAAAACGCCCCGCAATTCTACTTCTAGGAACGGGGAATCACAAATGGACCCTTCGGAACTAGCGGCTGAGGTCACTGCTAGGCTACTTCCTGAAATCAAAACCTTAATTCAATCCACACTAAATACTGCTCTGATGGATCTTCAGGCCAGACAGGAAGAACAAGCCGAACAGCTCACTGAGTTAGAATCACGAGTATCGAACATTGAAGATGATTCAAATGAGGACCATTCCAAAATAATGGCTATTGTTCGTGAAAACACAATACTGAGAAACCGTATAGATGACCTTGAGAACCGCTCTCGCAGAAGCAACCTGCGTTTGGGGGGTCTACCTGAATCGTATCTTCAGAACACTCTGAAACCCCTATGCGAGAACGAAGTCCCAAAAGCCCTAAAACTATCTGAAGGTAAAAAGGTGGAAAGGGTCCACAGAATTGGTCCTCCACCCTCTGTCTCTGGAGCTTACAATACAACCAGGCCAAGACAGGTCATTATGAAATTTTTGAATTTCAATGATAAAGCTGACATTATCCGAGCATCAACCACCCATTGATCATTCAAGGCCATAAAATCTTGCTTTTTACTCCATTGAAGTAACCAGGAAAAGGAAGTCCTTCAGCTCTATATGCACCAGACTGCACAAAGAAAAAATTTGCTTTCAACTCCGCTACCCGGCTACTCTACGCCTGAAAGACACAGATGGCTCTTTCCGGGAATTTATCTCACCTGATAAGGCAGAATCTTTTGTCAGCAGTCTCCTAGGCCCAGGGGCCAGCCCTGAACAGACCTACCAGGCGATAACTCCCTCTAGCTCACTGTCCCCTAAGAGACCCACAAAACGAGGAGACAAAGGAGACCAGAGTTATAACAATCGTTGATTTAATGAGTTTCTCCTTTTATACACCTGGAGGCTCTGGAGTAAAAGTCTTTTATGGAGGCACCATTTCCGCTTGGAAAGCGTTTAGAAAGAAATATGGCCTTTCTTTCAGAATTTCTAAGCACCTGCCGCTATGGCGGAACCCGGAATTTCCACAAGGCAGTGAAAATAAATTATTTTTTAAATGGCAGCAAGCAGGTATAAATAACATATCTCACCTTATCCACCCAACCGATCAGAGATGGTTGACGTACCCAGAATGTATGGATAGGTATGATCTACCTCTTCAGCAGGGCTTTCAATTTGAACAAATTAGACTATCCATTATGTCAAACTTAAGGGATGTTACCTTCGAGACCTTTCAAAACGAATTAGATGTAATTTTATCATCCCAACAGGCACTCCCTCAATATCTAGTCTTTACTCGGCCATGAAATCCAATTTATTAAAGATACACCCTGACATTTTCTTTAAATAATGGAAGCAACAACTTGATGACGTTGAAATTCCCACTATGCCCAGCTGAGTTTGAGACCCCTGGGCTAGACCCTATCATTCCCCCCATAGCAGAGCTAATAATCCAAATGAAACATTTTATGGGAGTAGAGCAGCTAGGTGCCCTTAGTAACAAAGAACAACAAGCCGGCAAGTTTCTATCAAAATGGAAGCAGTTTATTAGAACATGTTGCTCTCTGACTGAAAAGAATAAAATTGTCAAACCATTTACTTCTACAGAATGGTATATACTAGAGGATTTACACAACAACCTAGGACTTTTACGCGTTAACTAAAACATGGGAGATAATTGACACAAATCACCGATATTTACTTAATTCTTTTGGTTGAAGATGACTGTATTTTGCAAGACTTAATCTTTGTATCTTTCTTTAGTTGATTATTTGGTAAGCCAGCTAACCTGATCTTATCGGGTATTCAGTGTGCCTGATCTATGGACAGGCTCCTTATTATTCTGCATTCTGCCTTTGTTTCATATGTCTTTATATGTTTTTGCTTTTCTGAAAAAAACAAATAAAAATGATGTTTAAAAAAAAGAAACAGGAAGATTCCATCCGGGATATGCCGTGGTTACACATGACCAGGATTCATTTAGAAAAGAGAAAGCAGCGGTGGACGTGTCTCAAGACACTGAAGAAGGGCCTCAAAGCTCTCTTATGAAGTTTTATCCATTTACATCAAGACAAGACACCGGATGATGAAAAGAAGTCGTGGCAAGAAGCAGGAGCTTAAAGGATGAAGATGGAGTCTGGAGGAAGAACAAAAAGATCTGTCTACCTCGTAATTTGTACCCCTCGGTGACAGAATGGGCACCGGGTATCACCCATAGAGGCAAGAATCAGATGAATGACTTGATTTGGAAGACTTATATGGCACATGGGATTTCTACTGTCACCCAAAAATATTGCAAGTCCTGCTTTGTGTGTGAAACATGCAATCCAGCACCGCCTCAGAAAGTAACTCAGAAACATTTGGCTAAACCACTCTATCCCTTTCAAAGAATTCAAATCGATCATATTCAAATGACAAAAGTAGGGAAGTACGAGTATGTACTGGTAGTGACTGACATGTTCTCGGATGGCCTGAAGCCTATCCAGTAACCAATATTACTGCCAGAGTGACTGTTAAGAGACTGATGACTGAGGTAGTGTGCAGATATGGAATCCCAGAGGTAATTGAGAGTGACCAAGGACCCGCATTCATTGCAGCACTGACTAAGGAACTATGGACATTGGTAGGGGCCGATTTGGGTTTACATACTCCGTATCACCCCCAGAGCTGTGGTAAAGTAGAAAGGCTAAATTGCACCTTGTAAAACAAAATACTGAAAGCCAGTCAGGAGGTCAAAACTTCCTTGGACAGACATTTTGCCCATTGCCTTATATTCAGTCAGAAACACTCCGAGGGGTCCCGCTAAACTCACACCATATGAGATTCTTTTTGGGGGGCCTCCAAGGTTGGGTCAATATTTTCCACAATAGCTAGCCTTAGGAAGTGATACTCTCATAAATTATGTCATTGCTCTTACTAAAGAATTGTCAGTAACACATGCACGAGTTTTGTCATCCATAACAGATCCAGATTTAAGTAAAGGTACTCACACTTTCCAACCTGGTGACTACGTGCTGGTAAAGAAGTTCACCAGAAATACATCCCTAGAGTTGAGATTTGAGGGTCCATACCAAATGCTCCTGACCACTCCTACTTCAGTCAAACTTGAAGGAAGACCGACGTGGATACACGCCTCCCACTGCAAGAAGTTCGTGCCTCCATCAGAACCTTCTACAAAATGTTACATATCCTCTATTTTGTGTGTTGTGCCATTCTATACTCATTTCTAGGAGGACAACAGATTGCAATCACCCAAGCAAGGGGGGTGATCATGCACTGATGGGTGAGGGAACCACAGTATGGACAAAAGGTTAATAAAGTATTTAGGGGGGACTGTTGAGGAGAGCCATAGGATCAAATACTTAATTAACCTTAAGACATAGGAGAATACATATTGGTGGTGATGGACCATTTTACTCGATTTGCCCAATCATATGCCACCGCCAATAAAGCTGATTGAACAGCGGCAGAGAAGATATTCAATGATTTTGCTTTGAGGTTTGGGTTCCCTACGAGGTTACACCACGACCAAGGAAGAGAATTTGAGAACCAGCTCTTTCCCAAGCTAGGAAAGTACTGTAGAATTCAGAGATCCCACACAACGTCCTATCACCCAGAGGGTAATGGACAAGTGGAAAGTTTTAACCAGACATTATTGTCGATGTTGCGCACTTTAACAGCTGACGAGAAGAAAGACTGCAAGAGTTCTCTGTCAAAAGTGGTACATGCCTATAACTGTACAAAGAGCGATGCAACGGGTTACTCAAACAATCGCTAAGACTGCCAATCGACATCATGTTCGATACTCCGGTGTAAGAGACTTACAGAACATATCCGGAGTACGTTCGGAAATGGAAGGAATGGATGGCAGAGGCATACAACATAGCATCTAAAGTGGTTACGCAAGGACAGAGCAAGAGTAAGGAGTACTATGATCAAAAATGTTATGGAGCAGAAATGGCACCGGGAAGCCGGGTGCTAGTCAAAAACGTAGGTGAGAAAGGTGGTCCAGGAAAACTTTGTTCGTACTGGGAGGACAAGGTGTATGTGGTCGTAAAGAGGAAAGCTGATGACATTCCAGTGTATGAAATCTGATTGGAAAGAGGGGACAAGAAAACCAGAATAGTCCATCGGAATTTATTACAACCCTGTGATTATCTCCCACCACAACAAAACTTTCCAGAAGCAGACCGACATCGACCGAG